>NC_138888.1:75406279-76152067 GCF_965194825.1 Balaenoptera physalus | reverse complement strand
ATCTTTCATGATTATCTCCAGACTCATTTGTGGTGCCTCAAATAGCAATGGTTCATTGTCTTCCATGGCTAATATTCCATTGTGTATATGGACCACTTCTTTTTATCCATTTACCTGTTGTTGGACATTTTGATTGCTTCACTGGCTTGGCTATTGTGAATAAGGCTGCACTGCAGCTTTTGCGGCCTGTGTCTTCTCGATTCTTGTCTTCTCAGGTGAGAGGTCCAATGGTGCCCCTGCTGGATTGAATTGTACCTCCATTTTTACTTTTAAACACAGCTGCTTTCTGTTCTCACTATTGGCTGTTACCCCTTTACGTCTCACCAGCAGGTAGAGGGTACACAGTTCTCTAAAACCCCTTCAGCATTTATTGTTTGTAGACATTTTGCTGATGGTCAGTCGACTGGTGTAAGTTGAAACTTTTTGTAGATTAGGTTGCATGCGTCTAACACTCCCTGAGGTTCAGCTTTTATCCATTTTCCTTTTTTTTAAAAAGAGTGTAAGTAAAACTTAACTCTTCATAATCTCTTCTTGAAACATTTGCCTGTTTTGAATTTTTTTGTCCATTCTCTACTTCAGCACAAATTTTTAGGGCAAGTGTCCTTTACAGCCCTGAGTCCTTGTGAATGTTAAGTGACCATTAGCTGTGACTTTAAAGCTGCTCTTGCAGGAAACGGCCACAAGGTGGCAGCATTTCTCCTTTACCAATTTTGGTTACTAGGGAAACAGAGGCTTAATGGAAGTGGTGTTCTAGGTTGTAAATTAGAGTGGAATGTGCCAGGAAAAAGCCCTTTATGTTTATGTCTCATTACTTGTTGTTCATATTTGTAATTTACTTTTTATTTTTTATCCCAGCAAATTTGATTACAATAGTTTGTTTGTTCTAGGTGTGCAAGTTGTGGTTCTTTCACACATATACGTGTATCTATTCTTCCTCGCATCCTTTTCCCATGTAGGTTATGACACAATGTTGAGTAGTCTTCTCCTGGTCTTCCGTACGTCTTTCCTGGTTATATATTTCACATGGTTTGTATATCTCTGTTAACCCCAATATGGTAATGTATCCAATCCTCATCCCTTTCTATTTGGTGAACCATAAGTTTTTTAATGAATCTGTGACTGCCTTTCTCTGTGGAAATATCTTCATTGGTATCAATTTTTAAGTAACTCCTAAAAGTGATATGATAGGATATGTGTCTTTTGCTTTCTCACTTACTACAGGTTGCGTGATTACTTCTAGACTCATCTACGGTGCTGCAAATGGCATTGTTTCATTTTTTTCACTAGCGAATATTTTATCTGTACATGGAGGAGTTCTTTTTGTCCTCCCATCTGTTGGTAGACTTTATGTTTACTTCCATATCTTGGCTATTGTAATAATGTGCTATGCAGATTTGCCTGCCTGTGTCTGTCCAATTCTCTCTTCTTAGATTATAGGTGGAGGAGTGGGCCTGCTGGATCATATGGTAGCTCAATGTTTACCTTTTTAAGGCACCTCCATTCTGTTCTCATTGGAGGTCCTTTCCAGCTTACGTCCCCCTTGAAGTTGAGGGTATGCATTTCTCCACAACACCTTCAGCATTTATTGTTTGTAGTTTTCTTGCTGATGGTTATTCTGACAAGTGTGAGCTGATACCTCTTTGTGGTTGAATTCGCATGTGCCCCATGATCCGTTGAAATTGAGCTGGAAGGCATGTCCTTTTTATTTTTCAAGCTGTGATTACCCCTTAGTTCTTCAAAGTGTTCTCTTGAAGTATGTGTCACATTTTGAAATGTTTTGGCCATTACCTCCCTGAAGACATTTTGAGGGCAGGTTTCATTTACAGTCCTGCAATACTTCTTCCTATGAAATCACCATTAGCACAGGCTTTAAAACTGCTTGTGCAGGTAACTGCCAGAGGGCGGCAGCCTTTCTATGTTCCCCACCCTGGTAACTAGGGAAAAGCCCTTGCGGCCTGTGGTGTTTCTCGGTTATAATTTAGAGTGTAGTGTGCCCGGACAAACCCACACAAGCTGATGTCTCCTTACTTTTGTTGGATTTTTAAATTTAATTTTTATTTTTTATTGAAGTAATTTTCCACTGTGTACGTGGACCACTTCTTCTTTGTGCATTCCTCGGTTGATGGACATTTTCATTGCTTCCAAGTGTTGGCTATGGTAAATATTGTTGGAGTGCAGGATTGCCAGCCTGTGACTTTTTGATTCTCATTTTCTCAGGTGATAGGCCAGGCAGTGGGTGTGATTGACTGACTGGTAGCACCGTTTTTCCCTTTCCAAGCACCTTCTTTGTGGTTTCATTAGTGGCACTTAGCACGTCCCCCTTAGAATCGAGGGTACACATTTCTCCTCAATCGCTTCAGCATTTATTGTTTGCAGCATTTATGCTAATGGCCCTACTGGCTGCTGTGAGCTGATAGGGTTTTGTAATATGGGTTTGCATGTCTTTGAAAATTCGTAAAACTCATCATTTTTCTCCTCCGTTTTCTTTTCTGTTAAAAAAAGGAAACAATTGGGAGTACAATATAACTCTTGAAATTGTCTTCTTGGAAGGTTGCCCTCTTTTGAATTTTTTGGTCCATTTTCCACCCCAGAGTTTTTTTAGAGAGCAGGTCTCATTTCCCGAACTGCAAGTGTGGTGCATATTTAGTGACCTTTACCAATGGGTTTAAAGCTGCTGTTGTGGGAAGTGGCCTCAAGGAGGCAGCATTTCTCCATTCGCAAATCTGGGTTGTAGGGCAGCCGAGCCTTTCTGGAAGTCATGTGCCTAGGTTGTAAATTACAGTGGCATGTGCGTGGAGAAACCCCCATAAGTTTATGTCTCATTATTTCTTCTTGGTTTTAATTTTTTTTTAATTGGGGTAAAACTTAGAATATTATTTGTCCGAGGTGTACACAATCTGGTTCATTTGTACATTATATTTGTCTATTCAAGTACAGATGCTCTTCCCATGTAAAATGTTACTGAGGGTTCTTCAGACCTCCCTTGCTATATGGTCGGTCTTTTTGTGATATGTATATAATATGTGTTTGTATACATATAGTAACACTAATCTTAATTTATCCATTCCCCCACCTTTCGTTTTAGATGAGCATAGTTTGTTTTCTAAATCTGTGAGTGTCTTTCTCTGCGGAAATATGTTCATTTGTGTCGGTTATTAGATAACGCCTATAAGTGATATCATAGAATACAGGTCTTTTGCTTTCCAACTTACCTCATCTTTCGTGATTATCTCCAGACTCATTTGTGGTGCCTCAAATAGCAATGGTTCATTGTCTTCCATGGCTAATATTCCATTGTGTATATGGACCATTTCTTCTTTATCCATTTACCTGTTGTTGGACATTTTGATTGCTTCACTGTCTTGGATATTGTGAATAAGGCTGCACTGCAGCTTTTGCGGCCTGTGTCTTCTCGATTCTTGTGTTCTCAGGTGAGAGGTCCAATGGTGCCCCTGCTGGATTGAATGGTACCTCCATTTTTACTTTTAAACACAGCTGCTTTCTGTTCTCACTATTGGCTGTTACCCCTTTATGTCTCACCAGCAGGTAGGGGGTACACAGTTCTCTAAAACCCCTTCAGCATTTATTGTTTGTAGACATTTTGCTGATGGTCAGTCGACTGGTGTAAGTTGAAACTTTTTGTAGATTAGATTCCATGCGCCTAACACTCCCTGAGGTTGAGCTTTTATCCATTTTCCTTTTTTTAAAAAGAGTGTAAGTAAAACTTAACTCTTCATAATCTCTTCTTGAAACATTTGCCTGTTTTGAATTTTTTTGTCCATTCTCTACTTCAGCACAAATTTTTAGGGCAAGTTTCCTTTACAGCCCTGAGTCCTTGTGAATGTTAAGTGACCATTAGCTGTGACTTTAAAGCTGCTCTTGCAGGAAACGGCCACAAAGTGGCAGCATTTCTCCTTTACCAAATTTGGTTACTAGGGAAACAGAGCCTTAATGGAAGTGGTGTTGTAGGTTGTATATTAGAATGGAAAATGCCAGGAAAAAGCCCTTTAAGTTTATGTCTCATTACTTCTTGTCCATATTTGTAATTTACTTTTAATTTTTTATCCCAGCAACTTTGATTACAATGGTTTGTTTGTTCTAGGTGTGCCAGATGTGGTTCTTTCACACATATACAGGTATCTATTCTTCCTCGCATCCTTTTCCCATGTAGGTTATGACACAATGTTGAGTAGTCTTCTCCTGGTCTTCCGTACGTCTTTCCTGGTTATATATTTCACATGGTTTGTATATCTCTGTTAACCCCAATATGGTAATGTATCCAATCCTCATCCCTTTCTATTTGGTGAACCATAAGTTTTTTAATGAATCTGTGATTGCCTTTCTCTGTGGAAATATCTTCATTGGTATCAATTTTTAAGTAACTCCTAAAAGTGATATGATAGGATATGTGGCTTTTGCTTTCTCACTTACTACAGGTGGCGTGATTACGTCTAGACTCATCTATGGTGCTGCAAATGGCATTGTTTCATTTTTTTCACTAGCGAATATTCCAGTTGTACAGGGAGGAGTTCTTCTTTGTCCTCCCATCTGTTGGTAGACTTTTGTTTACTTCCATATCTTGGCTATTGTAATATTGTCCAATGCAGATTTGCCTGCCTGTGTCTTTCCAATTCTCTCTTCTTAGATTATAGGTGGAGGAGTGGGCCTGCTGGATCATATGGTAGCTCAATGTTTACCTTTTTAAGGCACCTCCATTCTGTTCTCATTGGTGGTCCTTTCCAACTTACGTCCCACTTGAAGTTGAGGGTATGCATTTTTCCACAACACCTTCAGCATTTATTGTTTGTAGTTTTCTTCCTGATGGTTACTCTGACAAGTGTGAGCTGATACCTCTTTGTGGTTGAATTCGCATGTGCCTCATAATCCGTTGAAATTGAGTTTGAAGGCATGTCCTTTTTATTTTTCAAGCTGTGATTACCCCTTAGTTCTTCAAAGTGTTCTCTTAAAGTATGTGTCACATTTTGAAATGTTTTGGCCATTACCTCCCTGAAGACATTTTGAGGGCAGGTTTCATTTACAGTTCTGCAGTACTTGTTCTTATGAAATGACCATTAGCACAGGCTTTAAGGCTGCTTTTGCAGGTAACTGCCAGAGGGCGGCAGCCTTTTTATGTTCCCCACCCTGGTAACTAGGGAAAAGCCCTTGCGGCCTGTGGTGTTTCTCGATTATAAATTAGAGTGGACTGTGCCCAGACAAACTCACACAAGCTGATGTCTCCTTGCTTTTGTTGGATTTTTAATTTTGATTTTTATTTTTTATTGGAGTAATTTCCCACTGTGTACGTGGACCACTTCTACTTTGTGCATTCCTCGGTGGATGGACATTTTCATTGCTTCCAAGTGTTGGCTATGGTAAATATTGTTGGAGTGCGGGATTGCCAGCCTGTGACTTTTTGATTCTCATTTTCTCAGGTGATAGGCCCAGCAGTGGGTGTGATTGACTGACTGGTAGCAACGTTTTCCCCTTTTCAAAGCACCTTCTTTGTGTTTTCGTTAGTGGCACTTACCACGTCCCCCTTAGAATCGAGGGTACACATTTCTCCACAATCGCTTCAGCATTTATTGTTTGCAGCATTTTTGCTAATGGCCCTACTGGCTCCTGTGAGCTGATAGTGTTTTGTAATGTGGGTTTGCATGTCTTTGAAAATTCGTAAAACTCATCATTTTTCTCCGCGGTTTCCTTTTCTGTTAAAAAAATGAAACATTTGGGAGTACAATATAAGTCTTGATATTGTCTTCTTGGAAGGCTGCCCTCTTTTGAATTTTTTTGTCGATTTTCCACCTCAGACTCTTTTTAGAGAGCAGGTGTCATTTACCGACCTGCAAGTTTGGTGAATATTTAGTCACCTTTAGCAAGGGTTTTAAATCTCCTGTTGTGGGAAGTGGCCTGAAGCAGGCAGCATTTGTCCATTCCCAAATCAGGGTACTAGGGCAGCAGAGCCTTTCTGGAAGTCGTGTTCCTAAGTTGTAAATTACATTGGAATGTGCATGGAGAAAGCCCCATAAGTTTATGTCTCATTATTTCTTCTTGGTTTTAATTTTTTTTTTAATTGGGGTAAAGCTTAGAATATTGTTTGTCCTAGGTGAACACAATCTGGTTCATTTGTACATTATATATGTCTATTCAAGTACAGAGCCTCTTCCCATGTAAAATGTTACAGAGGGTTCCACAGACCTCCCTTGCTATATGGTCGGTCTTTTTGAGATATGTATATAATATGAGTTTGTATACATATAGTAACACTAATCTTAACTTATCTATTCCCCCCAACTTTCGTTTTAGATGAGCATAGTTTGTTTTCTAAATCTGTGAGTGTCTTTCTCTGCGGAAATATGTTCATTTGTATCAGTTATTAGATAACGCCTATAAGTGATATCATAGAGTACAGGTCTTTTGCTTTCCAACTTACCTCATCTTTCGTGATTATCTCCAGACTCATTTGTGGTGCCTCAAAGAGCAATGGGTCATTGTCTTCCATGGCTAATATTCCATTGTGTATATGGACCACTTCTTCTTTATCCATTTACCTGTTGTTGGACAGTTTGATTGCTTCACTGTCTTGGATATTGTGAATAAGGCTGCACTGCAGCTTTTGCGGCCTGTGTCTTCTCGATTCTTGTCTTCTCAGATGAGAGGGCCAATGGTGCCCCTGCTGGATTGAATGGTACCTCCATTTTTACTTTTAAACACAGCTGCTTTCTGTTCTCACTATTGGCTGTTACCCCTTTATGTCTCACCAGCAGGTAGAGGGTACACAGTTCTCTAAAACCCTTTCAGCATTTATTGTTTGTAGACATTTTGCTGATGGTCAGTCGACTGGTGTAAGTTGAAACTTTTTGTAGATTAGGTTCCATGCGTCTAACACTCCCTGAGGTTGAGCTTTTATCCATTTTCCTTTTTTTAAAAAGAGTGTAAGTAAAACTTAACTCTTCATAATCTCTTCTTGAAACATTTGCCTGTTTTGAATTTTTTTGTCCATTCTCTACTTCAGCACAAATTTTTAGGGCAAGTTTCCTTTACAGCCCTGAGTCCTTGTGAATGTTAAGTGACCATTAGCTGTGACTTTAAAGCTGCTCTTGCAGGAAACGGCCACAAGGTGGCAGCATTTCTCCTTTACCAAATTTGGTTACTAGGGAAACAGAGCCTTAATGGAAGTGGTGTTCTAGGTTGTATATTAGAATGGAAAATGCCAGGAAAAAGCCCTTTAAGTTTATGTCTCATTACTTCTTGTCCATATTTGTAATTTACTTTTAATTTTTTATCCCAGCAAATTTGATTACAATGGTTTGTTTTTTCTAGGTGTGCAAGATGTGGTTCTTTCACACATATACAGGTATCTATTCTTCCTCGCATCCTTTTCCCATGTAGGTTATGACACAATGTTGAGTAGTCTTCTCCTGTTCTTCCGTACGTCTTTCCTGGTTATATATTTCACATGGTTTGTATATCTCTGTTAACCCCAATATGGTAATGTATCCAATCCTCATCCCTTTCTATTTGGTGAACCATAAGTTTTTTAATGAATCTGTGATTGCCTTTCTCTGTGGAAATATCTTTATTGGTATCAATTTTTAAGTAACTCCTAAAAGTGATATGATAGGATATGTGGCTTTTGCTTTCTCACTTACTACAGGTGGCGTGATTACGTCTAGACTCATCTATGGTGCTGCAAATGGCATTGTTTCATTTTTTTCACTAGCGAATATTCCAGTTGTACATGGAGGAGTTCTTCTTTGTCCTCCCATCTGTTGGTAGACTTTTGTTTACTTCCATATCTTGGCTATTGTAATACTGTGCAATGCAGATTTGCCTGCCTGTGTCTTTCCAATTCTCTCTTCTTAGATTATAGGTGGAGGAGTGGGCCTGCTGGATCCTATGGTAGCTCAATGTTTACCTTTTTAAGGCACCTCCATTCTGTTCTCATTGGTGGTCCTTTCCAACTTACGTCCCACTTGAAGTTGAGGGTATGCATTTTTCCACAACACCTTCAGCATTTATTGTTTGTAGTTTTCTTCCTGATGGTTACTCTGACAAGTGTGAGCTGATACCTCTTTGTGGTTGAATTCGCATGTGCCTCATAATCCGTTGAAATTGAGCTTGAAGGCATGTCCTTTTTATTTTTCAAGCTGTGATTACCCCTTAGTTCTTCAAAGTGTTCTCTTAAAGTATGTGTCACATTTTGAAATGTTTTGGCCATTACCTCCCTGAAGACATTTTGAGGGCAGGTTTCATTTACAGTTCTGCAATACTTGTTCTTATGAAATGACCATTAGCACAGGCTTTAAGGCTGCTTTTGCAGGTAACTGCCAGAGGGCGGCAGCCTTTTTATGTTCCCCACCCTGGTAACTAGGGAAAAGCCCTTGCGGCCTGTGGTGTTTCTCGATTATAAATTAGAGTGGACTGTGCCCAGACAAACTCACACAAGCTGATGTCTCCTTGCTTTTGTTGGATTTTTAATTTTGATTTTTATTTTTTATTGGAGTAATTTTCCACTGTGTACGTGGACCACTTCTACTTTGTGCATTCCTCGGTGGATGGACATTTTCATTGCTTCCAAGTGTTGGCTATGGTAAATATTGTTGGAGTGCAGGATTGCCAGCCTGTGACTTTTTGATTCTCATTTTCTCAGGTGATAGGCCCAGCAGTGGGTGTGATTGACTGACTGGTAGCACCGTTTTTCCCTTTTCAAGCACTTTCTTTGTGTTTTCATTCGTGGCACTTAGCACGTCCCCCTTAGAATCGAGGGTACACATTTCTCCTCAATCGCTTCACCATTTATTGTTTGCAGCATTTATGCTAATGGCCCTACTGGCTCCTGTGAGCTGATAGTGTTTTGTAATGTGGGTTTGCATGTCTTTGAAAATTCGTAAAACTCATCATTTTTCTCCGCGGTTTCCTTTTCTGTTAAAAAAATGAAACATTTGGGAGTACAATATAAGTCTTGATATTGTCTTCTTGGAAGGCTGCCCTCTTTTGAATTTTTTTGTCGATTTTCCACCTCAGACTCTTTTTAGAGAGCAGGTGTCATTTACCGACCTGCAAGTTTGGTGAATATTTAGTCACCTTTAGCAAGGGTTTTAAATCTCCTGTTGTGGGAAGTGGCCTGAAGCAGGCAGCATTTGTCCATTCCCAAATCAGGGTACTAGGGCAGCAGAGCCTTTCTGGAAGTCGTGTTCCTAAGTTGTAAATTACATTGGAATGTGCATGGAGAAAGCCCCATAAGTTTATGTCTCATTATTTCTTCTTGGTTTTAATTTTTTTTTTAATTGGGGTAAAGCTTAGAATATTGTTTGTCCTAGGTGAACACAATCTGGTTCATTTGTACATTATATATGTCTATTCAAGTACAGAGCCTCTTCCCATGTAAAATGTTACAGAGGGTTCCACAGACCTCCCTTGCTATATGGTCGGTCTTTTTGAGATATGTATATAATATGAGTTTTTATACATATAGTAACACTAATCTTAACTTATCTATTCCCCCCACCTTTCGTTTTAGATGAGCATAGTTTGTTTTCTAAATCTGTGAGTGTCTTTCTCTGCGGAAATATGTTCATTTGTATCAGTTATTAGATAACGCCTATAAGTGATATCATAGAGTACAGGTCTTTTGCTTTCCAACTTACCTCATCTTTCGTGATTATCTCCAGACTCATTTGTGGTGCCTCAAAGAGCAATGGGTCATTGTCTTCCATGGCTAATATTCCATTGTGTATATGGACCACTTCTTCTTTATCCATTTACCTGTTGTTGGACATTTTGATTGCTTCACTGTCTTGGATATTGTGAATAAGGCTGCACTGCAGCTTTTGCGGCCTGTGTCTTCTCGATTCTTGTCTTCTCAGATGAGAGGGCCAATGGTGCCCCTGCTGGATTGAATGGTACCTCCATTTTTACTTTTAAACACAGCTGCTTTCTTTTCTCACTATTGGCTGTTACCCCTTTATGTCTCACCAGCAGGTAGAGGGTACACAGTTCTCTAAAACCCCTTCAGCATTTATTGTTTGTAGACATTTTGCTGATGGTCAGTCGACTGGTGTAAGTTGAAACTTTTTGTAGATTAGATTCCATGCGTCTAACACTCCCTGAGGTTGAGCTTTTATCCATTTTCCTTTTTTTAAAAAGAGTGTAAGTAAAACTTAACTCTTCATAATCTCTTCTTGAAACATTTGCCTGTTTTGAATTTTTTTGTCCATTCTCTACTTCAGCACAAATTTTTAGGGCAAGTTTCCTTTACAGCCCTGAGTCCTTGTGAATGTTAAGTGACCATTAGCTGTGACTTTAAAGCTGCTCTTGCAGGAAACGGCCACAAGGTGGCAGCATTTCTCCTTTACCAAATTTGGTTACTAGGGAAACAGAGCCTTAATGGAAGTGGTGTTCTAGGTTGTATATTAGAATGGAAAATGCCAGGAAAAAGCCCTTTAAGTTTATGTCTCATTACTTCTTGTCCATATTTGTAATTTACTTTTAATTTTTTATCCCAGCAAATTTGATTACAATGGTTTGTTTTTTCTAGGTGTGCAAGATGTGGTTCTTTCACACATATACAGGTATCTATTCTTCCTCGCATCCTTTTCCCATGTAGGTTATGACACAATGTTGAGTAGTCTTCTCCTGTTCTTCCGTACGTCTTTCCTGGTTATATATTTCACATGGTTTGTATATCTCTGTTAACCCCAATATGGTAATGTATCCAATCCTCATCCCTTTCTATTTGGTGAACCATAAGTTTTTTAATGAATCTGTGATTGCCTTTCTCTGTGGAAATATCTTCATTGGTATCAATTTTTAAGTAACTCCTAAAAGTGATATGATAGGATATGTGGCTTTTGCTTTCTCACTTACTACAGGTGGCGTGATTACGTCTAGACTCATCTATGGTGCTGCAAATGGCATTGTTTCATTTTTTTCACTAGCGAATATTCCAGTTGTACATGGAGGAGTTCTTCTTTGTCCTCCCATCTGTTGGTAGACTTTTGTTTACTTCCATATCTTGGCTATTGTAATACTGTGCAATGCAGATTTGCCTGCCTGTGTCTTTCCAATTCTCTCTTCTTAGATTATAGGTGGAGGAGTGGGCCTGCTGGATCATATGGTAGCTCAATGTTTACCTTTTTAAGGCACCTCCATTCTGTTCTCATTGGTGGTCCGTTCCAACTTACGTCCCACTTGAAGTTGAGGGTATGCATTTTTCCACAACACCTTCAGCATTTATTGTTTGTAGTTTTCTTCCTGATGGTTATTCTGACAAGTGTGAGCTGATACCTCTTTGTGTTTCAATTCGCATGTGCCTCATAATCCGTTGAAATTGAGCTTGAAGGCATGTCCTTTTTATTTTTCAAGCTGTGATTACCCCTTAGTTCTTCAAAGTGTTCTCTTAAAGTATGTGTCACATTTTGAAGTGTTTTGGCCATTACCTCCCTGAAGACATTTTGAGGGCAGGTTTCATTTACAGTTCTACAGTACTTGTTCCTATGAAATGACCATTAGCACAGGCTTTAAAACTGCTTTTGCAGGAAACTGCCAGAGGGCGGTAGCCTTTCTATGTTCCCCACCCTGTTAACTAGGGAAAAGCCCTTGCTGCCTGTGGTGTTTCTCGGTTATAAATTAGAGTGGAGTGTGCCCGGACAAACCCACACAAGCTGATGTCTCCTTACTTTTGTTGGATTTTTAAATTTAATTTTTATTTTTTATTGGAGTAATTTTCCACTGTGTACGTGGACCACTTCTTCTTTGTGCATTCCTTGGTTGATGGACATTTTCATTGCTTCCAAGTGTTGGCTATGGTAAATATTGTTGGAGTGCGGGATTGCCAGCCTGTGACTTTTTGATTCTCATTTTCTCAGGTGATAGGCCCAGCAGTGGGTGTGATTGACTGACTGGTAGCAACGTTTTCCCCTTTTCAAGCACTTTCTTTGTGTTTTCATTAGTGGCACTTAGCACGTCCCCCTTAGAATCGAGGGTACACATTTCTCCTCAATCGCTTCAGCATTTATTGTTTGCAGCATTTATGCTAATGGCCCTACTGGCTCCTGTGAGCTGATAGGGTTTTGTAATGTGGGTTTGCATGTCTTTGAAAATTCGTAAAACTCATCATTTTTCTCCGCGGTTTCCTTTTCTGTTAAAAAAATGAAACATTTGGGAGTACAATATAAGTCTTGATATTGTCTTCTTGGAAGGCTGCCCTCTTTTGAATTTTTTTGTCGATTTTCCACCTCAGACTCTTTTTAGAGAGCAGGTGTCATTTACCGACCTGCAAGTTTGGTGAATATTTAGTCACCTTTAGCAAGGGTTTTAAATCTCCTGTTGTGGGAAGTGGCCTGAAGCAGGCAGCATTTGTCCATTCCCAAATCTGGGTACTAGGGCAGCAGAGCCTTTCTGGAAGTCGTGTTCCTAAGTTGTAAATTACATTGGAATGTGCATGGAGAAAGCCCCATAAGTTTATGTCTCATTATTTCTTCTTGGTTTTAATTTTTTTTTTAATTGGGGTAAAGCTTAGAATATTGTTTGTCCTAGGTGAACACAATCTGGTTCATTTGTACATTATATATGTCTATTCAAGTACAGAGCCTCTTCCCATGTAAAATGTTACAGAGGGTTCCACAGACCTCCCTTGCTATATGGTTGGTCTTTTTGAGATATGTATATAATATGAGTTTGTATACATATAGTAACACTAATCTTAACTTATCTATTCCCCCCACCTTTCGTTTTAGATGAGCATAGTTTGTTTTCTAAATCTGTGAGTGTCTTTCTCTGCGGAAATATGTTCATTTGTGTCAGTTACTAGATAACGCCTATAAGTGATATCATAGAATACAGGTCTTTTGCTTTCCAACTTACCTCATCTTTCGTGATTATCTCCAGATTCATTTGTCGTGCCTCAAAGAGCAATGGGTCATTGTCTTCCATGGCTAATATTCCATTGTGTATATGGACCACTTCTTCTTTATCCATTTACCTGTTGTTGGACATTTTGATTGCTTCACTGTCTTGGATATTGTGAATAAGGATGCACTGCAGCTTTTGCGGCCTGTGTCTTCTCGATTCTTGTCTTCTCAGATGAGAGGGCCAATGGTGCCCCTGCTGGATTGAATGGTACCTCCATTTTTACTTTTAAACACAGCTGCTTTCTGTTCTCACTATTGGCTGTTACCCCTTTATGTCTCACCAGCAGGTAGAGGGTACACAGTTCTCTAAAACCCCTTCAGCATTTATTGTTTGTAGACATTTTGCTGATGGTCAGTCGACTGGTGTAAGTTGAAACTTTTTGTAGATTAGATTCCATGAGCCTAACACTCCCTGAGGTTGAGCTTTTATCCATTTTCCTTTTTTTAAAAAGAGTGTAAGTAAAACTTAACTCTTCATAATCTCTTCTTGAAACATTTGCCTGTTTTGAATTTTTTTGTCCATTCTCTACTTCAGCACAAATTTTTAGGGCAAGTTTCCTTTACAGCCCTGAGTCCTTGTGAATGTTAAGTGACCATTACCTGTGACTTTAAAGCTGCTCTTGCAGGAAACGGCCACAAAGTGGCAGCATTTCTCCTTTACCAAATTTGGTTACTAGGGAAACAGAGCCTTAATGGAAGTGGTGTTGTAGGTTTTATATTAGAATGGAAAATGCCAGGAAAAAGCCCTTTAAGTTTATGTCTCATTACTTCTTGTCCATATTTGTAATTTACTTTTAATTTTCTATCCCAGCACATTTGATTACAATGGTTTGTTTGTTCTAGGTGTGCAAATGTGGTTCTTTTACACATATACGTGTATCTGTTATTCCTCGCATCCTTTTCCCATGTAGGTTATGACCAAATGTTGAGTAGTCTTCTCCTTGTCTTCCGTACGTCTTTCGTGATTATATATTTGACATGGTTTGTATATCTCTGTAAATCCCAAAATGGTAATGTATCCAAATCTCATCCCTTTTTATTTCGTGAAGCATAAGTTTTTTAATGAATCTGTGATTGTCTTTCTCTGTGGAAATATCTTCTTTGGTATCAATTTTTAAGTAACTCCTAAAAGTGATATGATAGGATATGTGTCTTTTGCTTTCTCACTTACTACAGGTGGCGTGATTACGTCTAGACTCATCTATGGTGCTGCAAATGGCATTGTTGCATTTTTTTCACTAGTGAATATTCCATCTGTACATGGAGGAGTTCTTCTTTGTCCACCCATCTGTTGGTGGACTTTTTGGTTACCTCCATATCTTGGCTATTGTAATACTGTGCAATGCAGATTTGCCTGCCTGTGTCTTTCCAATTCTCTCTTCTTAGATTATAGGTCGAGGAGTGGGCCTGCTGGATCATATGGTAGCTCAGTGTTTACCTTTTTAGGGCACCGCCATTCTGTTCTCATTCGTGGCCCTTTCCAAGTTATGTCCCCCTTGATGTTGAGGGTATGCCTTTCTCCACAACAGCTTCAGCATTTATTGTTTTTAGTTTTCTTGCTGATGGTTATTCTGACAAGTGTGAGCTGATACCTCTCTGTGGTTGAATTCGCATGTGCCTCATAATCCGTTGAAATTGAGCTTTAAGGCATGTCCTTTTTATTTTTCAAGCTGTGATTACCCCTTAGTTCTTCAAAGTGTTCTCTTAAAGTATCTGTCACATTTTGAAATGTTTTGGCCATTACCTCCCTCAAGACATTTTGAGGGCAGGTTTCATTTACAGTCCTGCATTACTTCTTCCTATGAAATGACCATTAGCACAGGCTTTAAAGCTGCTTTTGCAGGTAACTGCCAGAGGGTGGCAGCCTTTCTATGTTCCCCACCCTGGTAACTAGGGAAAAGCCCTTGTGGCCTGTGGTTTTTCTTGGTTATAAATTAGAGTGGTGTGTGCCCGGACAAACCCACACAAGCTGATGTCACTTTACTTTTATTGGATTTTTAAATTTAATTTTTATTTTTCATTGGAGTAATTTTCCACTGTGTACGTGGACCACTTCTACTTTGTGCATTCCTCGGTTGATGGACATTTTCATTGCTTCCAAGTGTTGGCTATGGTAAATAGTGTTGGAGTGCAGGATTGCCATCCTGTGACTTTTTGATACTCATTTTCTCAGGTGATAGTCCCAGCAGTGTGTGTGATTGATTGACTGGTAGCACCGTGTTACCCTTTTCAAAGCACCTTCTTTGTGTTTTCCTTAGTGGCTCTTACCACGTCCCCCTTAGAATGGAGGGTACGCATTTCTCCACAATCGCTCCAGCATTTATTGTTTGCAGCATTTATGCTAATGGCCCTTCTGGCTTGTGTGAGCTGATAGGTTTTTGTAATTTGGGTTTGCATGTCTTTGAAAATTCATAAAACACATCATTTTTCTCCGCCGTTTTCTTTTCTTTTAAAAAAAGGAAACAATCGGGAATACAATATAACTCTTGAAATTGTCTTCTTCGAAGGTTACCCTCTGTTTAATTTTTTGGTCGATTTTCCAGCCCAGAATTTTTTTAGAGAGCAGGTGTCATTTACCGAACTGCAAGTTTCGTGAATATTTAGTGACCTTTAGCAATGGGTTTAAAGCTGCTCTTGTGGGAAGTGGCCTCAAGCAGGCAGCATTTCTCTATTCCCCAATCTGGGTACTAGGGCAGCAGAGCCTTTCTGGAAGTCGTGTTCCTAGGTTGTAAATTACTTTGGAATATGCATGGAGAAAGCCCCATAAGTTTATATCTCATTATTTCTTCTTGGTTTTAAATTTTTTTTTAATTGGGGTAAAGCTTAGAATATAGTTCGTCCTAGGTGTACACAATCTGGTTCATTTGTACATTATATATGTCTATTCAAGTACAGATCCTCTTCCCATGTAAAATGTTACAGAGGGTTCCGCACACCTCCCTTGCACTATGGTCGGTCTTTTTGAGATATGTATATAATATGTGTTTGTATACATATAGTAACACTAATCTTAATTTATCCATTCCCCACACCTTTCCTTTTAGATGAGCATAGTTTGTTTTCTAAGTCAGTGAGTGTCTTTCTCTGTGGAAATATGTTCATTTGTGTCAGTTATTAGATAACGCCTATAAGTGATATCATAGAATATAGGTCTTTTGCTTTCGGACTTATCTCATGTTTCGTGACTATCTCCAAACTCATTTGTGGTGCCTCAAAGAGCAATGGTTCATTGTTTTCCATGGCTAATATTCCATTGTGTACATGGACCAATTCTTCTTTATCCATTCACCTCTTGTTGGACATTTTGATTGCTTCACTGTCTTGGCTATTGTGAATAAGGCTGTACTGCAGCTTTTGCAGCCTGTGTCTTCTCGATTCTTGTCTTCTCAGGTGAGAGGTCCAATGGTGCCCCTACTGGATTGAACGGTACCTCCATATTTACCTTTAAACACAGCTGCTTTCTGTTCTCACTATTGGCTGTTACCCCTTTACGTCTCACCAGCAGGTAGAGGGTACACAGTTCTCTAAAACCCCTTCAGCATTTATTGTTTGTAGACATTTTGCTGATGGTCAGTCGACTGGTGTAAGTTGAAACATTTTAAAGATTAGATTGCATGGGTCTAACACTCCCTGAGGTTGAGCTTTTATCCAGTTTCCTTTTTTTTATAAAAGAGTGTAAGTAAAACTTAACTCTTCATAATCTCCTCTTGAAACATTTGCCTGTTTTAAATTTTTTGGTCCATTCTCTACTTCAACACAGTTTTTTAGGGCAGGTGTCCTTTACAGCCCTGAGTGCTTGTGAATGTTAAGTGACCATTAGCTGTGAAGTTAAAGCTTCTCTTGAAGGAAACGGCCACAAGGTGGCAGCATTTCTCCTTTACCTAATTTGGTTACTAGGGAAACAGAGCCTTAATGGAAGTGGTGTTCTAGGTTGTATATTAGAATGGAACGTGCCAGGAAAAAGCCCTTTAAGTTTATGTCTCATTACTTCTTGTTCATATTTGTAATTTACTTTTAATTTTTTATCCCAGCAAATTTGATTACAATGGTTTGTTTGTTCTAGGTGTGCAAGATGTGGTTCTTTCACACATATACATGTATCTATTCTTCCTCGCATCCTTTTCCCATGTAGGTTATGACACAACGTTGAGTAGTCTTCTCCTGGTCTTCCGTACGTCTTTGGTGGATATATATTTCACATGGTTTGTATATCTCTGTTAACCCCAATATGGTAAATTATCCAATCCTCATTCCTTTCTATTTGGTGAACCATAAGTTTTTTTATAAATCTGTGATTGCCTTTCTCTGTGGAAATATCTTCATTGGTATCAATTTTTAAGTAACTCCTAAAAGTGATATGATAGGATATGTGTCTTTTGCTTTCTCACTTACTACAGTGGCGTGATTACGTCTAGACTCATCTATGGTGTTGCAAATGGCATTGTTTCATTTTTTGCACTAGCGAATATTCCACTTGTACATGGAGGAGTTCTTCTTTGTCCTCCCATCTGTTGGTAGACTTTTGTTTACTTCCATATCTTGGCTATTGTAATACTGTGCAATGCAGATTTGCCTGCCTGTGTCTTTCCAATTCTCTCTTCTTAGATTATAGGTGGAGGAGTGGGCCTGCTGGATCATATGGTAGCTCAATGTTTACCTTTTTAAGGCACCTCCATTCTGTTCTCATTGGTGGTCCTTTCCAACCTACGTCCCACTTGAAGTTGAGGGTATGCATTTCTCCACAACACCTTCAGCATTTATTGTTTGTAGTTTTCTTGCTGACGGTTATTCTGACAAGTGTGAGCTGATACCTCTCTGTGGTTGAATTCGCATGTGCCTCATAATCCGTTGAAATTCAGCTTGAAGGTATGTCCTTTTTATTTTTCAAGCTGTGATTACCCCTTAGTTCTTCAAAGTGTTCTCTTAAAGTATGTGTCACATTTTGAAATGTTTTGGCCATTACCTCCCTCAAGACTTTTTGAGGGCAGGTTTCATTTACAGTCCTGCATTACTTCTTCCTATGAAATGACCATTAGCACAGGCTTTAAAACTGCTTGTGCAGGTAACTGCCAGAGGGCGGCAGCCTTTCTATGTTCCCCACCCTGGTAACCAGGGAAAAGCCCTTGCGGCCTGTGGTGTTTCTCGGTTATAAATTAGAGTGGAGTGTGCCCGGACAAACCCACACAAGCTGATGTCTCCTTACTTTTGTTGGATTTTTAAATTTAATTTTTATTTTTTATTGGAGTAATTTTCCACTGTGTACGTGGACCACTTCTTCTTTGTGCATTCCTTGGTTGATGGACATTTTCATTGCTTCCAAGTGTTGGCTATGGTAAATATTGTTGGAGTGCAGGATTGCCAGCCTGTGACTTTTTGATTCTCATTTTCTCAGGTGATAGGCCCAGCAGTGGGTGTGATTGAATGACTGGTAGCACCGTTTTTCCCTTTCGAAGCACCTTCTTTGTGTTTTCGTTAGTGGCACTTATGACGTCCCCCTTAGAATCGAGGGTACACATTTCTCCTCAATCGCTTCAGCATTTATTGTTTGCAGCATTTATGCTAATGGCCCTACTGGCTGCTGTGAGCTGATAGGGTTTTGTAATATGGGTTTGCATGTCTTTGAAAATTCGTAAAACTCATCATTTTTCTCCGCCGTTTTCTTTTCTGTTACAAAAAGGAAACAATTGGGAGTACAATATAATTCTTGAAATTGTCTTCTTGGAAGGTTGCCCTCTTTTGAATTTTTTGGTCGATTTTCCACCCCAGAGTTTTTTTAGAGAGCAGGTCTCATTTCCCGAACTGCAAGTGTGGTGCATATTTAGTGACCTTTAGCAATGGTTTTAAATCTCCTGTTGTGGGAAGTGGCCTGAAGCAGGCAGCATTTCTCCATTCCCAAACCGGGGTACTAGGGCAGCAGAGCCTTTCTGGAAGTCGTGTTCCTAGGTTGTAAATTACATTGGACTGTGCATGGAGAAACCCCCATAAGTGCATGTCTCATTATTTCTTCTTGGTTTTAAATTGTTTTTTAATTGGGGTAAAGCTTAGAATATTGTTTGTCCGAGGTGTACACAATCTGGTTCATTTGTACATTATATTTGTCTATTCAAGTACAGATGCTCTTCCCATGTAAAATGTTACTGAGGGTTCTTCAGACCTCCCTTGCTATATGGTCGGTCTTTTTGTGATATGTATATAATATGTGTTTGTATACATATAGTAACACTAATCTTAATTTATCCATTCCCCACACCTTTCCTTTTAGATGAGCATAGTTTGTTTTCTAAGTCCGTGAGTGTCTTTCTCTGTGGAAATATGTTCATTTGTGTCAGTTATTAGATAACGCCTATAAGTGATATCATAGAATATAGGTCTTTTGTTTTTGGACTTATCTCATGTATTGTGATTATCTCCAGACTCATTTGTGGTGCCTCAGAGAGCAATGGTTCATTGTTTTCCATGGCTATTATTCCATTGTGTACATGGACCACTTCTTCTTTATCCATTCACCTCTTTTTGGACATTTTGATTGCTTCACTGTCTTGCCTATTGTGAATAAGGCTGTACTGCAGCTTTTGCAGCCTGTGTCTTCTCGATACTTCTCTTCTCAAGTGAGAGGTCCAATGGTGCACCTGCTGGATTGAATGGTACCTCCATTTTTACTTTTAAACACAGCTCCTTTCTGTTCTCATTACTGGCTGCTATCCCTTTACGTCTCACCAGCAGGTAGAGGGTACAGGGTTCTCTAAAACCCCTTCAGCATTTATTGTTTGTAGACTTTTTGCTGATGGTCAGTCGACTGGTGTAAATTGAAACTTTTTGTAGACTAGATTGCATAGGTCTAACACTCCCTGAGGTTGAGCTTTTATCCATTTACCTTTTTTTTTAAAAGTGTGTGAGTAAAACTTAACTCTTCATACTCTCTTCTTGAAACATTTGCCTGTTTTGAATTTTTTTGTCCATTCCCTACTTCAACACAGTTTTTTAGGGCAGGTGTCCTTTACAGCCCTGAGTCCTTGTGAATGTTAAGTGACCATTAGCTGTGAGTTTAAAGCTGCTCTTGCAGGAAATGGCCACAAGGTGGCAGCATTTCTCATTTACTAGATTTGGTAACTGGGGAAACAGAGCCTTAATGGAAGTGGTGTTCTAGGTTGGAAATTAGAATGGAATGTGCCAGGAAAAAGCCCTTCAAGTTTATGTCTCATTACTTCTTGTTCATATTTGTAATTTACTTTTTATTTTTTATCCCAGCACATTTGATTACAATGGTTTGTTTGTTCTAGGTGTGCAAGATGTGGTTCTTTCACACATAAACGTGTATCTATTCTTCCTCGCATCCTTTTCCCATGTAGGTTATGACACAAAGTTGAGTAGTCTTCTCCTGGTCTTCCGTATATCTTTGGTGGTTATATATTTCACATGTTTTGTATATCTCTGTTAACACCAGTATGGTAATGTATCCAATCCTCATCCCTTTCTATTTGGTGAAGCATAAGTTTTTTAATGAATCTGAGATTGTCTTTCTCTGTGGAAATATCTTCATTGGTATCAATTTTTAAGTAACTCCTAAAAGTGATATGATAGGATAGGTGTCTTTTGCTTTCTCACTTACTACAGGTGGCGTGATTACGACTAGACTCATCTGTGGTGCTGCAAATGGCATTGTTTCATTTTTTTCACTAGTGAATATTCCATCTGTACATGGAGGAGTTCTTCTTTGTCTACCCATCTGTTGGTAGACTTTTTGGTTACCTCCATATCTTGGCTATTGTAATAGTGTGCAATGCATATTTGCCTGCCTGTGTCTTTCCAATTCTATATTCTTAGATTATAGGTCGAGGAGTGGGCCTGCTGGATCATATGGTAGCTCAATGTTTACCTTTTTAAGGCACCTCCATTCTGTTCTCATTGGTGGTCCTTTCCAACTTACGTCCCAATTGAAGTTGAGGGTATGCATTTCTCCACAACACCTTCAGCATTTATTGTTTGTAGTTTTCTTGCTGATGGTTATTCTGACAAGTGTGAGCTGATACCTCTCTGTGGTTGAATTCGCATGTGCCTCATAATCCGTTGAAATTCAGCTTTAAGGCATGTCCTTTTTAGTTTTCAAGCTGTGATTACCCCTTAGTTCTTCAAAGTGTTCTCTTAAAGTATGTGTCACATTTTGAAATGTTTTGGCCATTACCTCCCTCAAGACATTTTGAGGGCAGGTTTCATTTACAGTCCTGCATTACTTCTTCCTATGAAATGACCATTAGCACAGGCTTTAAAACTGCTTGTGCAGGTAACTCCCAGAGGGCGGCAGCCTTTCTATGTTTCCCACCCTGGTAACTAGGAAAAAGCCCTTGCGGCCTGTGGTGTTTCTCGGTTATAAATTAGAGTGGAGTGTGCCCGGACAAACCCACACAAGCTGATGTCTCCTTACTTTTGTTGGATTTTTAAATTTAATTTTTATTTTTTATTGGAGTAATTTTCCACTGTGTACGTGGACCACTTCTTCTTTGTGCATTCCTCGGTTGATGGACATTTTCATTGCTTCCAAGTGTTGGCTATGGTAAATATTGTTGGAGTGCAGGATTGCCGGCCTGTGACTTTTTGATTCTCATTTTCTCAGGTGATAGGCCCAGCATTGGGTGTGATTGAATGACTGGTAGCACCGTTTTTCCCTTTCCAAGCATCTTCTTTGTGTTTTCATTAGTGGCACTTATCACGTCCACCTTAAAATCGAGGGTACACATTTCTCCTCAATCGCTTCAGCATTTATTGTTTGCAGCATTTATGCTAATGGCCCTACTGGCTGCTGTGAGCTGATAGCGTTTTGTAATATGGGTTTGCATGTCTTTGAAAATTCGTAAAACTCATCATTTTTCTCCGCCGTTTTCTTTTCTGTTACAAAAAGGAAACAATTGGTAGTACAATATAATTCTTGAAATTGTCTTCTTGGAAGTTTGCCCTCTGTTCAATTTTTTGGTCGATTTTCCAGCCCAGAATGTTTTTAGAGAGCAGGTGTCATTTCCCGAACTGCAAGTGAGGTGCATATTTAGTGAACTTTAGCAAGGTTTTCTAAGTCCGTGAGTGTCTTTCTCTGTGGAAATATGTTCATTTGTGTCAGTTATTAGATAATGCCTATAAGTGATATCATAGAATATAGGTCTTTTGCTTTCGGACTTATCTCATGTTTCGTGACTATCTCCAAACTCATTTGTGGTGCCTCAGAGAGCAATGGTTCATTGTTTTCCATGGCTAATATTCCATTGTGTACATGGACCAATTCTTCTTTATCCATTCACCTCTTGTTGGACATTTTGATTGCTTCACTGTCTTGGCTATTGTGAATAAGGCTGTACTGCAGCTTTTGCAGCCTGTGTCTTCTCGATACTTGTCTTCTCAGGTGAGAGGTCCAATGGTGCCCCTACTGGATTGAACGGTACCTCCATATTTACATTTAAACACAGCTGCTTTCTGTTCTCACTATTGGCTGTTACCACTTTACGTCTCACCAGCAGGTAGAGGGTACACAGTTCTCTAAAACCCCTTCAGCATTTATTGTTTGTAGACATTTTGCTGATGGTCAGTCGACTGGTGTAAGTTGAAACTTTTTAAAGATTAGATTGCATGGGTCTAACAGTCCCTGAGGTTGAGCTTTTATCCAGTTTCCTTTTTTTTATAAAAGAGTGTAAGTAAAACTTAACTCTTCATAATCTCCTCTTGAAACATTTGCCTGTTTTAAATTTTTTGGTCCATTCTCTACTTCAACACAGTTTTTTAGGGCAGGTGTCCTTTACAGCCCTGAGTGCTTGTGAATGTTAAGTGACCATTAGCTGTGAAGTTAAAGCTGCTCTTGAAGGAAACGGCCACAAGGTGGCAGCATTTCTCCTTTACCTAATTTGGTTACTAGGGAAACAGAGCCTTAATGGAAGTGGTGTTCTAGGTTGTATATTAGAATGGAACGTGCCAGGAAAAAGCCCTTTAAGTTTATGTCTCATTACTTCTTGTTCATATTTGTAATTTACTTTTAATTTTTTATCCCAGCAAATTTGATTACAATGGTTTGTTTGTTCTAGGTGTGCAAGATGTGGTTCTTTCACACATATACAGGTATCTATTCTTCCTCGCATCCTTTTCCCATGTAGGTTATGACACAATGTTGAGTAGTCTTCTCCTGGTCTTCCGTACGTCTTTCCTGGTTATATATTTCACATGGTATTTATATCTCTGTTAACCCCAATATGGTAATGTATCCAATCCTCATCCCTTTCTATTTGGTGAAACATAAGTTTTTTAATGAATCTGTGATTGCCTTTCTCTGTGGAAATATCTTCATTGGTATCAATTTTTAAGTAACTCCTAAAAGTGATATGATAGGATATGTGGCTTTTGCTTTCTCACTTACTACAGGTGGCGTGATTACGTCTAGACTCATCTATGGTGCTGCAAATGGCATTGTTTCATTTTTTGCACTAGCGAATATTCCAGTTGTACATGGAGGAGTTCTTCTTTGTCCTCCCATCTGTTGGTAGACTTTTGTTTACTTCCATATCTTGGCTATTGTAATACTGTGCAATGCAGATTTGCCTGCCTGTGTCTTTCCAATTCTCTCTTCTTAGATTATAGGTGGAGGAGTGGGCCTGCTGGATCATATGGTAGCTCAATGTTTACCTTTTTAAGGCACCTCCATTCTGTTCTCATGGGTGGTCCTTTCCAACCTACGTCCCACTTGAAGTTGAGGGTATGCATTTCTCCACAACACCTTCAGCATTTATTGTTTGTAGTTTTCTTGCTGATGGTTATTCTGAGAAGTGTGAGATGATACCTCTCTGTGGTTGAATTCGCATGTGCCTCATAATCCGTTGAAATTCAGCTTGAAGGCATGTCCTTTGTATTTTTCAAGCTGTGATTACCCCTTAGTTCTTCAAAGTGTTCTCTTAAAGTATGTGTCACATTTTGAAATGATTTGGCCATTACCTCCCTCAAGACTTTTTGAGGGCAGGTTTCATTTACAGTCCTGCATTACTTCTTCCTATGAAATGACCATTAGCACAGCCTTTAAAACTGCTTGTACAGGTAACTCCCAGAGGGCGGCAGCCTTTCTATGTTCCCCACCCTGGTAACTAGGGAAAAGCCCTTGCGGCCTGTGGTGTTTCTCGGTTATAAATTAGAGTGGAGTGTGCCCGGACAAACCCACACAAGCTGATGTCTCCTTACTTTTTTTGGATTTTTAAATTTAATTTTTATTTTTTATTGGAGTAATTTTCCACTGTGTACGTGGACCACTTCTTCTTTGTGCATTCCTCGGTTGATGGACATTTTCATTGCTTCCAAGTGTTGGCTATGGTAAATATTGTTGGAGTGCAGGATTGCCAGCCTGTGACTTTTTGATTCTCATTTTCTCAGGTGATAGGCCCAGCAGTGGGTGTGATTGAATGACTGGTAGCACCGTTTTTCCCTTTCGAAGCACCTTCTTTGTGTTTTCATTAGTGGCACTTATGACGTCCCCCTTAGAATCGAGGGTACACATTTCTCCTCAATCGCTTCAGCATTTATTGTTTGCAGCATTTATGCTAATGGCCCTACTGGCTGCTGTGAGCTGATAGGGTTTTGTAATATGGGTTTGCATGTCTTTGAAAATTCGTAAAACTCATCATTTTTCTCCGCCGTTTTCTTTTCTGTTACAAAAAGGAAACAATTGGGAGTACAATATAATTCTTGAAATTGTCTTCTTGGAAGGTTGCCCTCTTTTGAATTTTTTGGTCGATTTTCCACCCCAGAGTTTTTTTAGAGAGCAGGTCTCATTTCCCGAACTGCAAGTGTGGTGCATATTTAGTGACCTTTAGCAATGGTTTTAAATCTCCTGTTGTGGGAAGTGGCCTGAAGCAGGCAGCATTTCTCCATTCCCAAACCGGGGTACTAGGGCAGCAGAGCCTTTCTGGAAGTCGTGTTCCTAGGTTGTAAATTACATTGGACTGTGCATGGAGAAACCCCCATAAGTGCATGTCTCATTATTTCTTCTTGGTTTTAAATTGTTTTTTAATTGGGGTAAAGCTTAGAATATTGTTTGTCCGAGGTGTACACAATCTGGTTCATTTGTACATTATATTTGTCTATTCAAGTACAGATGCTCTTCCCATGTAAAATGTTACTGAGGGTTCTTCAGACCTCCCTTGCTATATGGTCGGTCTTTTTGTGATATGTATATAATATGTGTTTGTATACATATAGTAACACTAATCTTAATTTATCCATTCCCCACACCTTTCCTTTTAGATGAGCATAGTTTGTTTTCTAAGTCCGTGAGTGTCTTTCTCTGTGGAAATATGTTCATTTGTGTCAGTTATTAGATAACGCCTATAAGTGATATCATAGAATATAGGTCTTTTGCTTTCCGACTTACCTCATGTATCGTGATTATCTCCAGACTCATTTGTGGTGCCTCAGAGAGCAATGGTTCATTGTTTTCCATGGCTATTATTCCATTGTGTACATGGACCACTTCTTCTTTATCCATTCACCTCTTTTTGGACATTTTGATTGCTTCACTGTCTTGCCTATTGTGAATAAGGCTGTACTGCAGCTTTTGCAGCCTGTGTCTTCTCGATACTTCTCTTCTCAATGAAAGGTCCAATGGTGCACCTGCTGGATTGAATGGTACCTGCATTTTTACTTTTAAACACAGCTCCTTTCTGTTCTCATTATTGGCTGCTATCCCTTTACGTCTCACCAGCAGGTAGAGGGTACAGGGTTCTCTAAAACCCCTTCAGCATTTATTGTTTGTAGACTTTTTGCTGATGGTCAGTCGACTGGTGTAAATTGAAACTTTTTGTAGACTAGATTGCATAGGTCTAACACTCCCTGAGGTTGAGCTTTTATCCATTTACCTTTTTTTTTTAAAAGTGTGTGAGTAAAACTTAACTCTTCATACTCTCTTCTTGAAACATTTGCCTGTTTTGAATTTTTTTGTCCATTCCCTACTTCAACAAAGGTTTTTAGGGCAGGTGTCCTTTACAGCCCTGAGTCCTTGTGAATGTTAAGTGACCATTAGCTGTGAGTTTAAAGCTGCTCTTGCAGGAAATGGCCACAAGGTGGCAGCATTTCTCATTTACTAGATTTGGTAACTGGGGAAACAGAGCCTTAATGGAAGTGGTGTTCTAGGTTGTAAATTAGAATGGAATGTGCCAGGAAAAAGCCCTTCAAGTTTATGTCTCATTACTTCTTGTTCATATTTGTAATTTACTTTTTATTTTTTATCCCAGCACATTTGATTACAATGGTTTGTTTGTTCTAGGTGTGCAAGATGTGGTTCTTTCACACATAAACGTGTATCTATTCTTCCTCGCATCCTTTTCCCATGTAGGTTATGACACAAAGTTGAGTAGTCTTCTCCTGGTCTTCCGTATGTCTTTGGTGGTTATATATTTCACATGTTTTGTATATCTCTGTTAACACCAGTATGGTAATGTATCCAATCCTCATCCCTTTCTATTTGGTGAAGCATAAGTTTTTTAATGAATCTGAGATTGTCTTTCTCTGTGGAAATATCTTCATTGGTATCAATTTTTAAGTAACTCCTAAAAGTGATATGATAGGATAGGTGTCTTTTGCTTTCTCACTTACTACAGGTGGCGTGATTACGACTAGACTCATCTGTGGTGCTGCAAATGGCATTGTTTCATTTTTTTCACTAGTGAATATTCCATCTGTACATGGAGGAGTTCTTCTTTGTCTACCCATCTGTTGGTAGACTTTTTGGTTACCTCCATATCTTGGCTATTGTAATAGTGTGCAATGCAGATTTGCCTGCCTGTGTCTTTCCAATTCTATATTCTTAGATTATAGGTCGAGGAGTGGGCCTGCTGGATCATATGGTAGCTCAATGTTTACCTTTTTAAGGCACCTCCATTCTGTTCTCATTGGTGGTCCTTTCCAACTTACGTCCCAATTGAAGTTGAGGGTATGCATTTCTCCACAAAACCTTCAGCATTTATTGTTTGTAGTTTTCTTGCTGATGGTTATTCTGACAAGTGTGAGCTGATACCTCTCTGTGGTTGAATTTGCATGTGCCTCATAATCCGTTGAAATTCAGCTTTAAGGCATGTCCTTTTTATTTTTCAAGCTGTGATTACCCCTTAGTTCTTCAAAGTGTTCTCTTAAAGTATGTGTCACATTTTGAAATGTTTTGGCCATTACCTCCCTCAAGACATTTTGAGGGCAGGTTTCATTTACAGTCCTGCATTACTTCTTCCTATGAAATGACCATTAGCACAGGCTTTAAAACTGCTTGTGCAGGGAACTCCCAGAGGGCGGCAGCCTTTCTATGTTCCCCACCCTGGTAACTAGGGAAAAGCCCTTGCGGCCTGTGGTGTTTCTCGGTTATAAATTAGAGTGGAGTGTGCCCGGACAAACCCACACAAGCTGATGTCTCCTTACTTTTGTTGGATTTTTAAATTTAATTTTTATTTTTTATTGGAGTAATTTTCCACTGTGTACGTGGACCACTTCTTCTTTGTGCATTCCTCGGTTGATGGACATTTTCATTGCTTCCAAGTGTTGGCTATGGTAAATATTGTTGGAGTGCAGGATTGCCAGCCTGTGACTTTTTGATTCTCATTTTCTCAGGTGATAGGCCCAGCAGTGGTTGTGATTGACTGACTGGTAGCACCGTTTTTCCCTTTTCAAAGCACCTTCTTTGTGTTTTCATTAGTGGCTCTTACCACGTCCCCCTTAGAATCGAGGGTACACATGTCTCGACAATCGCTTCAGCATTTATTGTTTGCAGCATTTATGCTAATAGACCTACTGGCTGCTGTGAGCTGATAGGGTCTTGGAATTTGGGTTTGCATGGCTTTGAAAATTCGTAAAACTCATCATTTTTCACCGCCGTTTTCTTTTCTATTAAAAAAAGGAAACATTTGGGAGTACAATATAATTCTTGATATTGTCTTCTTGGAATGTTGCCCTCTTTTGAATTTCTTGGTCGATTTTCCACCTCAGACTTTTTTTAGAGAGCAGGTGTCATTTACCGAACTGCAAGTTTGGTGAATATTTAATGACCTTTAGCAATGGTTTTAAAGCTCCTGTTGTGGGAAGTGGCCTCTAGCAGGCAGCATTCCTCCATTCCCAAATCTGGGTACTAGGGCAGCAGAGCCTTTCTGGAAGTCGTGTTCCTAGGTTGTAAATTACATTGGAATGTGCATGGAGAAACCCCCATAAGTTTATGTCTCATTATTTCTTCTTGGTTTTAATTTTTTTTATTTGTGGTAATGCTTAGAATATTGTTTGTCCTAGGTGTACACAATCTGGTTCATTTGTACATTATATATATCTATTCAACTACGGATCCTCTTCCCATGTAAAATGTTACAGAAGGTTCCGCAGACTTTCCTTTCTATATGGTCGGTCTTTTTGAGATATATATATATAATATGTGTTTGTATACATATAGTAAGTCTAATCTTAATTTATCCATTCCCCCCACCTTTCGTATTAGATGAGCATAGTTTGTTTTCTAAATCTGTGAGTGTCTTTCTCTGTGGAATATGTTCATTTGTGTCAGTTATTAGATAACGTCTATAAGTGATATCATAGAATACAGGTCTTTTGCTTTCCAACTTACCTCATCTTTCATGATTATCTGCAGACTCATTTGTGGTGCCTCAAAGAGCAATGGTTCTTTGTCTTCCATGGCTAATATTCCATTGTGTACATGGACCACTTCTTCTTTATCCATTCCCCTGTTGTTGCACAGTTTGATTCCTTCACTGTCTTGCCTATTGTGAATAAGGCTGCACTGCATCTTTTGCAGCCTGTGTCTTCTCGATTCTTGTCTCCTCAGGTTAGAGGTCCAATTTTGCGCCTGGGGATTGAATGGAAACTCCATTTTTACTTTTAAACACAGCTCCTTTCTTTTCTCATCATTGGATGTTACCCCTTTATGTCTCACCAGAAGGTCGAGGGTACACAGTTCTCTAAATCCCCTTCTGCATTTATTGTTTGTAGACTTTTTGCTGATGGTCAGTCGACTGGTGTAAGTTGAAACTTTTTGTAGATTAGATTCCATGCTTCTAACACTCCCTGAGGTTGAGCTTTTATCCATTTTCCTTTTTTTTAAAAAGAGTGTGAGTAAAACTTAACTCTTCATAATCTCTTCTTGAAACATTTGCCTGTTGTGAATTTTTTTGTCCATTCCCTACTTCAGCACAAATATTTAGGGCAAGTGTCTCTTACAGCCCTGAGTCCTTGTGAATGTTAAGTGACCATTAGCTGTGACTTTAATGCTGCGCTTGCAGGAAACGGCCACAAGGTGGCAGCATTTCTCCTTTGCCAAATTTGGTTTCTAGGGAAACAGAGCCTTAATGGAAGTGGTGTTGTAGGTTGTATATTAGAATGGAACGTGCCAGGAAAAAGCCCTTTAAGTTTTTGTCTCATTACTTCTTGTTCATATTTGTAATTTACTTTTTATTTTTTATCCCAGCAGATTTGATTACATTGGTTTTTTTGCGCTAGGTGTGCAAGATGTGTGTCTTTCACACATATACGTGTATCTTTTCTTCCTCACATCCTTTTCCCATGTAGGTTATGAGACATTGTTGAGTAGTCTTCTCCTGGTCTTCCGTACGTCTTTGGTGGTTATATATTTCACATGGTTTGTATATCTCTGTTAACCCCAATATGGTAATGTATCCAACCCTCATCCCTTTCTATTTGGTGAACCATAAGTTTTTTAATGAATCTGTGATTGCCTTTCTCTGTGGAAATATCTTCATTGGTATCAATTTTTGTGTAACTCCTGAAAGTGATATGATAGGATATGTGTCCTTTACTTTCTCACTTACTACAGGTGGTGTGATTACGTCTAGACTCATCTAAGGTGCTGCAAATGGCATTGTTTCAATTTTTTCACTAGCGAATATTCCATCTGTACATGGAGGAGTACTTCTTTGTCCACCCATCTGTAGGTGTACTTTTTGGTTACTTCCATATCTTGGCTATTGTAATACTGTGCAATGCAGATTTGCCTGCCTGTGTCTTTCCAATTCTCTCTTCTTAGAATATAGGTGGAGGAGTGGGCCTGCTGGATCATATGGTAGCTCAATGTTTACCTTTTTAAGGCACCCCCATTCTGTTCTACTTCGTGGCCCTTTCCAAGTTACATCCCCCTTGAAGTTCAGGGTTTGCATTTCTCTACAACACCTTCAGCATTTATTGTTTGTAGTTTTCTTGCTGATGGTTATTCTGACAAGTGTGAGCTGATACCTCTTTGTGGCTGAATTCGCACGTGCCTCATAATCCACTGAAATTGAGCTTGAAGGCATGTCCTTTTTATTTTTCAAGCTGTGATTACCCCTTAGTTCTTCAAAGTGTTCTCTTAAAGTATGTGTCACATTTTGAAATGTTTTGGCCATTACCTCCCTGAAGACATTTTGAGGGCAGGTTTCATTTACAGTTCTGCAGTACTTGTTCCTATGAAATGACCATTAGCACAGGCTTTAAAGCTGCTTTCGCAGGTAACTGCCAGAGGGCCGCAGCCTTTCTATGTTCCCCACCCTGGTAACTAGGGAAAAGCCCTTGCTGCCTGTGGTGTTTCTCGGTTATAAATTAGTGTGGAGTGTGCCCGGACAAACCCACACAAGCTGATGTCTCCTTGCTTTTGTTGGATTTTTAAATTTAATTTTTATTTTTTATTGGAGTAATTTTCCACTGTGTACGTGGATCACTTCTTCTTTGTGCATACCTCGGTTGATGGACATTTTCATTGTTTCCAAGTGTTGGCTATGGTAAATATTGTTGGAGTGCAGGATTGCCAGCCTGTGACTTTTTGATTTTCATTTTCTCAGGTGATATGCCCAGCAGTGGGTGTGATTCATTGACTGGTAGCACCGTGTTTCCCTTTCCAAGCACCTGCTTTGAGTTTTCATTCGTGGCTCTTACCACGTCCCCCTTAGAATCGAGGGTACGCATTTCTCCACAATCGCTTCAGCATTTATTGTTTGCAGAATTTATGCTAATGGCCCTTCTGGCTCCTGTGAGCTGATAGGGTTTTGTAATTTGGGTTTGTATGTCTTTGAAAATTCGTAAGACTCATCATTTTTCTTCGACGTTTTGTTTTCTGTTAAAAAAAGGAAACAATTGGGAGTACAATATAACTCTTGATATTGTCTTCTTGGAAGGCTGCCTTCTTTCGAATTTTTTGGGCGATTTTCCACCCCAGAGTTTTTTAGAGAGCAGGTGTCATTTACCGAACTGCAAGTTTGGTGAATATTTAGTGACCTTTAGCAAGGGTTTTAAATCTCCTGTTGTGGGAAGTGGCCTGAAGCAGGCAGCATTTCTCCATTCCCAAATCTGGGTAATAGGGCAGCAGAGCCTTTCTGGAAGTCGTGTTCCAAGGTTGTCAATTACATTGGAATGTGCATGGAGTAAGCCCCATAAGTTTATGTCTCATTATTTCTTCTTGGTTTTAATTTTTTTTTAATTGGGGTAAAGCTTAGAATATTGTTTGTCCTAGGTGAACACAATCTGGTTCATTTGTACATTATATATATCTATTCAAGTACAGATCCTCTTCCCATGTAAAATGTTAACAGAGGGTTCCGCAGACCTCCCTTGCTATATGGTCGGTCTTTTTGAGATATGTATATAATATGAGTTTGTATACATATAGTAACACTAATCTTAACTTATCTATTCCCCCCACCTTTCGTTTTAGATGAGCATAGTTTGTGTTCTAAATCTGTGAGTGTCTTTCTCTGCGGAAATATGTTCATTTGTGTCAGTTATTAGATAACGCCTATAAGTGATATCATAGAATACAGGTCTTTTGCTTTCCAACTTACCTCATCTTTCGTGATTATCTCCAGACTCATTTGTGGTGCCTCGAAGAGCAATGGTTCATTGTCTTCCATGGCTAATATTCCATTGTGTATATGGACCACTTCTTCTTTATCCATTTACCTGTTGTTGGACATTTTGATTGCTTCACTGTCTTGGATATTGTGAATAAGGCTGCACTGCAGCTTTTGCGGCCTCTGTCTTCTCGATTCTTGTCTTCTCAGGTGAGAGGTCCAATGGTGCCCCTGCTGGATTGAATGGTACCTCCATTTTTACTTTTAAACACAGCTGCTTTCTGTTCTCACTATTGGCTGTTACCCCTTTATGTCTCACCAGCAGGTAGAGGGTACACAGTTCTCTAAAACCCCTTCAGCGTTTATTGTTTGTAGACATTTTGCTGATGGTCAGTCGACTGGTGTAAGTTGAAACTTTTTGTAGATTAGATTGCATGCGTCTAACACTCCCTGAGGTTGACCTTTTATCCATTTTCCTTTTTTTATAAAGAGTGTAAGTAAAACTTAACTCTTCATAATCTCTTCTTGAAACATTTGCCTGCTTTGAATTTTTTTGTCCATTCTCTACTTCAGCACAAATTTTTAGGGCAAGTTTCCTTTACAGCCCTGAGTCCTTGTGAATGTTAAGTGACCATTAGCTGTGACTTTAAAGCTGCTCTTGCAGGAAACGGCCACAAGGTGGCAGCATTTCTCCTTTACCAAATTTGGTTACTAGGGAAACAGAGCCTTAATGGAAGTGGTGTTCTAGGTTGTATATTAGAATGGAAAATGCCAGGAAAAAGCCCTTTAAGTTTATGTCTCATTACTTCTTGTCCATATTTGTAATTTACTTTTAATTTTTTATCCCAGCAAATTTGATTACAATGGTTTGTTTGTTCTAGGTGTGCAAGATGCGGTTCTTTCACACATATACAGGTATCTATTCTTCCTCGCATCCTTTTCCCATGTAGGTTATGACACAATGTTGAGTAGTCTTCTCCTGGTCTTCCGTACGTCTTTCCTGGTTATATATTTCACATGGTTTGTATATCTCTGTTAACCCCAATATGGTAATGTATCCAATCCTCATCCCTTTCTATTTGGTGAACCATAAGTTTTTTAATGAATCTGTGATTGCCTTTCTCTGTGGAAATATCTTCATTGGTATCAATTTTTAAGTAACTCCTAAAAGTGATATGATAGGATATGTGGCTTTTGCTTTCTCACTTACTACAGGTGGCGTAATTACGTCTAGACTCATCTACGGTGCTGCAAATGGCATTGTTTCATTTTTTTCACTAGCGAATATTCCAGTTGTACATGGAGGAGTTCTGCTTTGTCCTCCCATCTGTTGGTAGACTTCTGTTTACTTCCATATCTTGGCTATTGTAATACTGTGCAATGCAGATTTGCCTGCCTGTGTCTTTCCAATTCTCTCTTCTTAGATTATAGGTGGAGGAGTGGGCCTGCTGGATCATATGGTAGCTCAATGTTTACCTTTTTAAGGCACCTCCATTCTGTTCTCATTGGTGGTCCTTTCCAACTTACGTCCCCCTTGAAGTTGAGGGTATGCATTTCTCCACAACACCTTCAGCATTTATTGTTTGTAGTTTTCTTGCTGATGGTTTTTCTGACAAGTGTGAGCTGATACCTCTTTGTGGTTGAATTCGCATGTGCCTCATAATCCGTTGAAATTGAGCTTGAAGGCATGTCCTTTTTATTTTTCAAGCTGTGATTACCCATTAGTTCTTCAGAGTGTTCTCTTAAAGTATGTGTCACAGTTTGAAGTGTTTTGGCCATTACCTCCCTGAAGACATTTTGAGGTCAGGTTTCATTTACAGTTCTGCAGTACTTGTTCCTATGAAATGACCATTAGCACAGGCTTTAAAACTGCTTTTGCAGGTAACTGCCAGAGGGCGGCAGCCTTTCTATGTTCCCCACCCTGGTAACTAGGGAAAAGCCCTTGCGGCCTGTGGTGTTTCTCGGTTATAAATTAGAGTGGAGTGTGCCCGGACAAACCCACACAAGCTGATGTCTCCTTACTTTTGTTGGATTTTTTAATTTAATTTTTATTTTTTATTGGAGTAATTTTCCACTGTGTACGTGGACCACTTCTTCTTTGTGCATTCCTCGGTTGATGGACATTTTCATTGCTTCCAAGTGTTGTCTATGGTAAATATTGTTGGAGTGCAGGATTGCCAGCCTGTGACTTTTTGATTCTCATTTTCTCAGGTGATAGGCCCAGCAGTGGGTGTGATTGACTGACTGGTAGCACCGTTTTTCCCTTTCCAAGCACCTTCTTTGTGTTTTCATTCGTGGCACTTAGCACGTCCCCCTTAGAATCGAGGGTACACGTTTCTCCTCAATTGCTTCAGCATTTATTGTTTGCAGCATTTATGCTAATGGCGCTACTGGCTCCTGTGAGCTGATAGGGTTTTGTAATTTCGGTTTGCATGTCTTTGAAAATTCGTAAAACTCATCATTTTTCTCCACGGTTTTCTTTTCTGTTAAAAAAAGGAAACAATTGGGAGTACAATATAACTCTTGATATTGTCTTCTTGGAAGGTTGCCCTCTTTTGAATTTTTTGGTCGATTTTCCACCCCAGAGTTTTTTTAGAGAGCAGGTCTCATTTCCCGAACTGCAAGTGTGGTGCATATTTAGTGACCTTTACCAATGGGTTTAAAGCTGCTGTTGTGGGAAGTGGCCTCAAGGAGGCAGCATTTCTCCATTCGCAAATCTGGGTTGTAGGGCAGCCGAGCCTTTCTGGAAGTCGTGTGCCTAGGTTGTAAATTACAGTGGCATGTGCGTGGAGAAACCCCCATAAGTTTATGTCTCATTATTTCTTCTTGGTTTTTAAAAGTGTTTTAATTGGGGTAAAGCTTAGAATATTGTTTGTCCGAGGTGTACACAATCTGGTTCATTTGTACATTATATTTGTCTATTCAAGTACAGATGCTCTTCCCATGTAAAATGTTACTGAGGGTTCTTCAGACCTCCCTTGCTATATGGTCGGTCTTTTTGTGATATGTATATAATATGTGTTTGTATACATATAGTAACACTAATCTTAATTTATCCATTCCCCACACCTTTCCTTTTAGATGAGCATAGTTTGTTTTCTAAGTCCGTGAGTGTCTTTCTCTGTGGAAATATGTTCATTTGTGTCAGTTATTAGATAACGCCTATAAGTGATATCATAGAATATAGGTCTTTTGCTTTCCGACTTACCTCATGTATCGTGATTATCTCCAGACTCATTTGTGGTGCCTCAGAGAGCAATGGTTCATTGTTTTCCATGGCTATTATTCCATTGTGTACATGGACCACTTCTTCTTTATCCATTCACCTCTTTTTGGACATTTTGATTGCTTCACTGTCTTGCCTATTGTGAATAAGGCTGTACTGCAGCTTTTGCAGCCTGTGTCTTCTCGATACTTCTCTTCTCAATGAAAGGTCCAATGGTGCACCTGCTGGATTGAATGGTACCTGCATTTTTACTTTTAAACACAGCTCCTTTCTGTTCTCATTATTGGCTGCTATCCCTTTACGTCTCACCAGCAGGTAGAGGGTACAGGGTTCTCTAAAACCCCTTCAGCATTTATTGTTTGTAGACTTTTTGCTGATGGTCAGTCGACTGGTGTAAATTGAAACTTTTTGTAGACTAGATTGCATAGGTCTAACACTCCCTGAGGTTGAGCTTTTATCCATTTACCTTTTTTTTTTAAAAGTGTGTGAGTAAAACTTAACTCTTCATACTCTCTTCTTGAAACATTTGCCTGTTTTGAATTTTTTTGTCCATTCCCTACTTCAACAAAGGTTTTTAGGGCAGGTGTCCTTTACAGCCCTGAGTCCTTGTGAATGTTAAGTGACCATTAGCTGTGAGTTTAAAGCTGCTCTTGCAGGAAATGGCCACAAGGTGGCAGCATTTCTCATTTACTAGATTTGGTAACTGGGGAAACAGAGCCTTAATGGAAGTGGTGTTCTAGGTTGTAAATTAGAATGGAATGTGCCAGGAAAAAGCCCTTCAAGTTTATGTCTCATTACTTCTTGTTCATATTTGTAATTTACTTTTTATTTTTTATCCCAGCACATTTGATTACAATGGTTTGTTTGTTCTAGGTGTGCAAGATGTGGTTCTTTCACACATAAACGTGTATCTATTCTTCCTCGCATCCTTTTCCCATGTAGGTTATGACACAAAGTTGAGTAGTCTTCTCCTGGTCTTCCGTATGTCTTTGGTGGTTATATATTTCACATGTTTTGTATATCTCTGTTAACACCAGTATGGTAATGTATCCAATCCTCATCCCTTTCTATTTGGTGAAGCATAAGTTTTTTAATGAATCTGAGATTGTCTTTCTCTGTGGAAATATCTTCATTGGTATCAATTTTTAAGTAACTCCTAAAAGTGATATGATAGGATAGGTGTCTTTTGCTTTCTCACTTACTACAGGTGGCGTGATTACGACTAGACTCATCTGTGGTGCTGCAAATGGCATTGTTTCATTTTTTTCACTAGTGAATATTCCATCTGTACATGGAGGAGTTCTTCTTTGTCTACCCATCTGTTGGTAGACTTTTTGGTTACCTCCATATCTTGGCTATTGTAATAGTGTGCAATGCAGATTTGCCTGCCTGTGTCTTTCCAATTCTATATTCTTAGATTATAGGTCGAGGAGTGGGCCTGCTGGATCATATGGTAGCTCAATGTTTACCTTTTTAAGGCACCTCCATTCTGTTCTCATTGGTGGTCCTTTCCAACTTACGTCCCAATTGAAGTTGAGGGTATGCATTTCTCCACAAAACCTTCAGCATTTATTGTTTGTAGTTTTCTTGCTGATGGTTATTCTGACAAGAGTGAGCTGATACCTCTCTGTGGTTGAATTTGCATGTGCCTCATAATCCGTTGAAATTCAGCTTTAAGGCATGTCCTTTTTATTTTTCAAGCTGTGATTACCCCTTAGTTCTTCAAAGTGTTCTCTTAAAGTATGTGTCACATTTTGAAATGTTTTGGCCATTACCTCCCTCAAGACATTTTGAGGGCAGGTTTCATTTACAGTCCTGCATTACTTCTTCCTATGAAATGACCATTAGCACAGGCTTTAAAACTGCTTGTGCAGGGAACTCCCAGAGGGCGGCAGCCTTTCTATGTTCCCCACCCTGGTAACTAGGGAAAAGCCCTTGCGGCCTGTGGTGTTTCTCGGTTATAAATTAGAGTGGAGTGTGCCCGGACAAACCCACACAAGCTGATGTCTCCTTACTTTTGTTGGATTTTTAAATTTAATTTTTATTTTTTATTGGAGTAATTTTCCACTGTGTACGTGGACCACTTCTTCTTTGTGCATTCCTCGGTTGATGGACATTTTCATTGCTTCCAAGTGTTGGCTATGGTAAATATTGTTGGAGTGCAGGATTGCCAGCCTGTGACTTTTTGATTCTCATTTTCTCAGGTGATAGGCCCAGCAGTGGTTGTGATTGACTGACTGGTAGCACCGTTTTTCCCTTTTCAAAGCACCTTCTTTGTGTTTTCATTAGTGGCTCTTACCACGTCCCCCTTAGAATCGAGGGTACACATGTCTCGACAATCGCTTCAGCATTTATTGTTTGCAGCATTTATGCTAATAGACCTACTGGCTGCTGTGAGCTGATAGGGTCTTGGAATTTGGGTTTGCATGGCTTTGAAAATTCGTAAAACTCATCATTTTTCACCGCCGTTTTCTTTTCTATTAAAAAAAGGAAACATTTGGGAGTACAATATAATTCTTGATATTGTCTTCTTGGAATGTTGCCCTCTTTTGAATTTCTTGGTCGATTTTCCACCTCAGACTTTTTTTAGAGAGCAGGTGTCATTTACCGAACTGCAAGTTTGGTGAATATTTAATGACCTTTAGCAATGGTTTTAAAGCTCCTGTTGTGGGAAGTGGCCTCTAGCAGGCAGCATTCCTCCATTCCCAAATCTGGGTACTAGGGCAGCAGAGCCTTTCTGGAAGTCGTGTTCCTAGGTTGTAAATTACATTGGAATGTGCATGGAGAAACCCCCATAAGTTTATGTCTCATTATTTCTTCTTGGTTTTAATTTTTTTTATTTGTGGTAATGCTTAGAATATTGTTTGTCCTAGGTGTACACAATCTGGTTCATTTGTACATTATATATATCTATTCAACTACGGATCCTCTTCCCATGTAAAATGTTACAGAAGGTTCCGCAGACTTTCCTTTCTATATGGTCGGTCTTTTTGAGATATATATATATAATATGTGTTTGTATACATATAGTAAGTCTAATCTTAATTTATCCATTCCCCCCACCTTTCGTATTAGATGAGCATAGTTTGTTTTCTAAATCTGTGAGTGTCTTTCTCTGTGGAATATGTTCATTTGTGTCAGTTATTAGATAACGTCTATAAGTGATATCATAGAATACAGGTCTTTTGCTTTCCAACTTACCTCATCTTTCATGATTATCTGCAGACTCATTTGTGGTGCCTCAAAGAGCAATGGTTCTTTGTCTTCCATGGCTAATATTCCATTGTGTACATGGACCACTTCTTCTTTATCCATTCCCCTGTTGTTGCACAGTTTGATTCCTTCACTGTCTTGCCTATTGTGAATAAGGCTGCACTGCATCTTTTGCAGCCTGTGTCTTCTCGATTCTTGTCTCCTCAGGTTAGAGGTCCAATTTTGCGCCTGGGGATTGAATGGAAACTCCATTTTTACTTTTAAACACAGCTCCTTTCTTTTCTCATCATTGGATGTTACCCCTTTATGTCTCACCAGAAGGTCGAGGGTACACAGTTCTCTAAATCCCCTTCTGCATTTATTGTTTGTAGACTTTTTGCTGATGGTCAGTCGACTGGTGTAAGTTGAAACTTTTTGTAGATTAGATTCCATGCTTCTAACACTCCCTGAGGTTGAGCTTTTATCCATTTTCCTTTTTTTTAAAAAGAGTGTGAGTAAAACTTAACTCTTCATAATCTCTTCTTGAAACATTTGCCTGTTGTGAATTTTTTTGTCCATTCCCTACTTCAGCACAAATATTTAGGGCAAGTGTCTCTTACAGCCCTGAGTCCTTGTGAATGTTAAGTGACCATTAGCTGTGACTTTAATGCTGCGCTTGCAGGAAACGGCCACAAGGTGGCAGCATTTCTCCTTTGCCAAATTTGGTTTCTAGGGAAACAGAGCCTTAATGGAAGTGGTGTTGTAGGTTGTATATTAGAATGGAACGTGCCAGGAAAAAGCCCTTTAAGTTTTTGTCTCATTACTTCTTGTTCATATTTGTAATTTACTTTTTATTTTTTATCCCAGCAGATTTGATTACATTGGTTTTTTTGCGCTAGGTGTGCAAGATGTGTGTCTTTCACACATATACGTGTATCTTTTCTTCCTCACATCCTTTTCCCATGTAGGTTATGAGACATTGTTGAGTAGTCTTCTCCTGGTCTTCCGTACGTCTTTGGTGGTTATATATTTCACATGGTTTGTATATCTCTGTTAACCCCAATATGGTAATGTATCCAACCCTCATCCCTTTCTATTTGGTGAACCATAAGTTTTTTAATGAATCTGTGATTGCCTTTCTCTGTGGAAATATCTTCATTGGTATCAATTTTTGTGTAACTCCTGAAAGTGATATGATAGGATATGTGTCCTTTACTTTCTCACTTACTACAGGTGGTGTGATTACGTCTAGACTCATCTAAGGTGCTGCAAATGGCATTGTTTCAATTTTTTCACTAGCGAATATTCCATCTGTACATGGAGGAGTACTTCTTTGTCCACCCATCTGTAGGTGTACTTTTTGGTTACTTCCATATCTTGGCTATTGTAATACTGTGCAATGCAGATTTGCCTGCCTGTGTCTTTCCAATTCTCTCTTCTTAGAATATAGGTGGAGGAGTGGGCCTGCTGGATCATATGGTAGCTCAATGTTTACCTTTTTAAGGCACCCCCATTCTGTTCTACTTCGTGGCCCTTTCCAAGTTACATCCCCCTTGAAGTTCAGGGTTTGCATTTCTCTACAACACCTTCAGCATTTATTGTTTGTAGTTTTCTTGCTGATGGTTATTCTGACAAGTGTGAGCTGATACCTCTTTGTGGCTGAATTCGCACGTGCCTCATAATCCACTGAAATTGAGCTTGAAGGCATGTCCTTTTTATTTTTCAAGCTGTGATTACCCCTTAGTTCTTCAAAGTGTTCTCTTAAAGTATGTGTCACATTTTGAAATGTTTTGGCCATTACCTCCCTGAAGACATTTTGAGGGCAGGTTTCATTTACAGTTCTGCAGTACTTGTTCCTATGAAATGACCATTAGCACAGGCTTTAAAGCTGCTTTCGCAGGTAACTGCCAGAGGGCCGCAGCCTTTCTATGTTCCCCACCCTGGTAACTAGGGAAAAGCCCTTGCTGCCTGTGGTGTTTCTCGGTTATAAATTAGTGTGGAGTGTGCCCGGACAAACCCACACAAGCTGATGTCTCCTTACTTTTGTTGGATTTTTAAATTTAATTTTTATTTTTTATTTGAGTAATTTTCCACTGTGTACGTGGATCACTTCTTCTTTGTGCATACCTCGGTTGATGGACATTTTCATTGTTTCCAAGTGTTGGCTATGGTAAATATTGTTGGAGTGCAGGATTGCCAGCCTGTGACTTTTTGATTTTCATTTTCTCAGGTGATATGCCCAGCAGTGGGTGTGATTCATTGACTGGTAGCACCGTGTTTCCCTTTCCAAGCACCTGCTTTGAGTTTTCATTCGTGGCTCTTACCACGTCCCCCTTAGAATCGAGGGTACGCATTTCTCCACAATCGCTTCAGCATTTATTGTTTGCAGAATTTATGCTAATGGCCCTTCTGGCTCCTGTGAGCTGAGAGGGTTTTGTAATTTGGGTTTGTATGTCTTTGAAAATTCGTAAGACTCATCATTTTTCTTCGACGTTTTGTTTTCTGTTAAAAAAAGGAAAGAATTGGGAGTACAATATAACTCTTGATATTGTCTTCTTGGAAGGCTGCCTTCTTTCGAATTTTTTGGGCGATTTTCCACCCCAGAGTTTTTTAGAGAGCAGGTGTCATTTACCGAACTGCAAGTTTGGTGAATATTTAGTGACCTTTAGCAAGGGTTTTAAATCTCCTGTTGTGGGAAGTGGCCTGAAGCAGGCAGCATTTCTCCATTCCCAAATCTGGGTAATAGGGCAGCAGAGCCTTTCTGGAAGTCGTGTTCCAAGGTTGTCAATTACATTGGAATGTGCATGGAGTAAGCCCCATAAGTTTATGTCTCATTATTTCTTCTTGGTTTTAATTTTTTTTTAATTGGGGTAAAGCTTAGAATATTGTTTGTCCTAGGTGAACACAATCTGGTTCATTTGTACACTATATATATCTATTCAAGTACAGATCCTCTTCCCATGTAAAATGTTAACAGAGGGTTCCGCAGACCTCCCTTGCTATATGGTCGGTCTTTTTGAGATATGTATATAATATGAGTTTGTATACATATAGTAACACTAATCTTAACTTATCTATTCCCCCCACCTTTCGTTTTAGATGAGCATAGTTTGTGTTCTAAATCTGTGAGTGTCTTTCTCTGCGGAAATATGTTCATTTGTGTCAGTTATTAGATAACGCCTATAAGTGATATCATAGAATACAGGTCTTTTGCTTTCCAACTTACCTCATCTTTCGTGATTATCTCCAGACTCATTTGTGGTGCCTCAAAGAGCAATGGTTCATTGTCTTCCATGGCTAATATTCCATTGTGTATATGGACCACTTCTTCTTTATCCATTTACCTGTTGTTGGACATTTTGATTGCTTCACTGTCTTGGATATTGTGAATAAGGCTGCACTGCAGCTTTTGCGGCCTCTGTCTTCTCGATTCTTGTCTTCTCAGGTGAGAGGTCCAATGGTGCCCCTGCTGGATTGAATGGTACCTCCATTTTTACTTTTAAACACAGCTGCTTTCTGTTCTCACTATTGGCTGTTACCCCTTTATGTCTCACCAGCAGGTAGAGGGTACACAGTTCTCTAAAACCCCTTCAGCGTTTATTGTTTGTAGACATTTTGCTGATGGTCAGTCGACTGGTGTAAGTTGAAACTTTTTGTAGATTAGATTGCATGCGTCTAACACTCCCTGAGGTTGACCTTTTATCCATTTTCCTTTTTTTATAAAGAGTGTAAGTAAAACTTAACTCTTCATAATCTCTTCTTGAAACATTTGCCTGCTTTGAATTTTTTTGTCCATTCTCTACTTCAGCACAAATTTTTAGGGCAAGTTTCCTTTACAGCCCTGAGTCCTTGTGAATGTTAAGTGACCATTAGCTGTGACTTTAAAGCTGCTCTTGCAGGAAACGGCCACAAGGTGGCAGCATTTCTCCTTTACCAAATTTGGTTACTAGGGAAACAGAGCCTTAATGGAAGTGGTGTTCTAGGTTGTATATTAGAATGGAAAATGCCAGGAAAAAGCCCTTTAAGTTTATGTCTCATTACTTCTTGTCCATATTTGTAATTTACTTTTAATTTTTTATCCCAGCAAATTTGATTACAATGGTTTGTTTGTTCTAGGTGTGCAAGATGCGGTTCTTTCACACATATACAGGTATCTATTCTTCCTCGCATCCTTTTCCCATGTAGGTTATGACACAATGTTGAGTAGTCTTCTCCTGGTCTTCCGTACGTCTTTCCTGGTTATATATTTCACATGGTTTGTATATCTCTGTTAACCCCAATATGGTAATGTATCCAATCCTCATCCCTTTCTATTTGGTGAACCATAAGTTTTTTAATGAATCTGTGATTGCCTTTCTCTGTGGAAATATCTTCATTGGTATCAATTTTTAAGTAACTCCTAAAAGTGATATGATAGGATATGTGGCTTTTGCTTTCTCACTTACTACAGGTGGCGTAATTACGTCTAGACTCATCTACGGTGCTGCAAATGGCATTGTTTCATTTTTTTCACTAGCGAATATTCCAGTTGTACATGGAGGAGTTCTGCTTTGTCCTCCCATCTGTTGGTAGACTTCTGTTTACTTCCATATCTTGGCTATTGTAATACTGTGCAATGCAGATTTGCCTGCCTGTGTCTTTCCAATTCTCTCTTCTTAGATTATAGGTGGAGGAGTGGGCCTGCTGGATCATATGGTAGCTCAATGTTTACCTTTTTAAGGCACCTCCATTCTGTTCTCATTGGTGGTCCTTTCCAACTTACGTCCCCCTTGAAGTTGAGGGTATGCATTTCTCCACAACACCTTCAGCATTTATTGTTTGTAGTTTTCTTGCTGATGGTTTTTCTGACAAGTGTGAGCTGATACCTCTTTGTGGTTGAATTCGCATGTGCCTCATAATCCGTTGAAATTGAGCTTGAAGGCATGTCCTTTTTATTTTTCAAGCTGTGATTACCCATTAGTTCTTCAGAGTGTTCTCTTAAAGTATGTGTCACAGTTTGAAGTGTTTTGGCCATTACCTCCCTGAAGACATTTTGAGGTCAGGTTTCATTTACAGTTCTGCAGTACTTGTTCCTATGAAATGACCATTAGCACAGGCTTTAAAACTGCTTTTGCAGGTAACTGCCAGAGGGCGGCAGCCTTTCTATGTTCCCCACCCTGGTAACTAGGGAAAAGCCCTTGCGGCCTGTGGTGTTTCTCGGTTATAAATTAGAGTGGAGTGTGCCCGGACAAACCCACACAAGCTGATGTCTCCTTACTTTTGTTGGATTTTTTAATTTAATTTTTATTTTTTATTGGAGTAATTTTCCACTGTGTACGTGGACCACTTCTTCTTTGTGCATTCCTCGGTTGATGGACATTTTCATTGCTTCCAAGTGTTGGCTATGGTAAATATTGTTGGAGTGCAGGATTGCCAGCCTGTGACTTTTTGATTCTCATTTTCTCAGGTGATAGGCCCAGCAGTGGGTGTGATTGACTGACTGGTAGCACCGTTTTTCCCTTTCCAAGCACCTTCTTTGTGTTTTCATTCGTGGCACTTAGCACGTCCCCCTTAGAATCGAGGGTACACGTTTCTCCTCAATTGCTTCAGCATTTATTGTTTGCAGCATTTATGCTAATGGCGCTACTGGCTCCTGTGAGCTGATAGGGTTTTGTAATTTCGGTTTGCATGTCTTTGAAAATTCGTAAAACTCATCATTTTTCTCCACGGTTTTCTTTTCTGTTAAAAAAAGGAAACAATTGGGAGTACAATATAACTCTTGATATTGTCTTCTTGGAAGGTTGCCCTCTTTTGAATTTTTTGGTCGATTTTCCACCCCAGAGTTTTTTTAGAGAGCAGGTCTCATTTCCCGAACTGCAAGTGTGGTGCATATTTAGTGACCTTTACCAATGGGTTTAAAGCTGCTGTTGTGGGAAGTGGCCTCAAGGAGGCAGCATTTCTCCATTCGCAAATCTGGGTTGTAGGGCAGCCGAGCCTTTCTGGAAGTCGTGTGCCTAGGTTGTAAATTACAGTGGCATGTGCGTGGAGAAACCCCCATAAGTTTATGTCTCATTATTTCTTCTTGGTTTTTAAAAGTGTTTTAATTGGGGTAAAGCTTAGAATATTGTTTGTCCTAGGTGAACACAATCTGGTTCATTTGTACATTATATATGTCTATTCAAGTACAGATCCTCTTCCCATGTAAAATGTTACAGAGGATTCTGCAGACCTCCCTTGCTATATGGTCGGTCTTTTTGAGATATGTATATAATATGTGTTTGTATACATATAGTAACACTAATCTTAATTTATCCATTCCCCCCACCTTTCCTTTTAGATGAGCATAGTTTGTTTTCTATGTCTCTGACTGTCTTTCTCTGTGGAAATATGTTCATTTGTGTCAGTTATTAGATAACGCCTATAAGTGATGTCATAGAATACAGGTCTTTTGCTTTCCAACTTACCTCATCTTTCGTGATTATCTCCAGACTCATTTGTGGTGCCTCAAAGAGCAATGGTTCATTGTCTTCCATGGCTAATATTCCATTGTGTATATGGACCACTTCTTTTTATCCATTTACCTGTTGTTGGACATTTTGATTGCTTCACTGGCTTGGCTATTGTGAATAAGGCTGCACTGCAGCTTTTGCGGCCTGTGTCTTCTCGATTCTTGTCTTCTCAGGTGAGAGGTCCAATGGTGCCCCTGCTGGATTGAATTGTACCTCCATTTTTACTTTTAAACACAGCTGCTTTCTGTTCTCACTATTGGCTGTTACCCCTTTACGTCTCACCAGCAGGTAGAGGGTACACAGTTCTCTAAAACCCCTTCAGCATTTATTGTTTGTAGACATTTTGCTGATGGTCAGTCGACTGGTGTAAGTTGAAACTTTTTGTAGATTGGGTTGCATGCGTCTAACACTCCCTGAGGTTGAGCTTTTATCCATTTTCCTTTTTTTTAAAAAGAGTGTAAGTAAAACTTAACTCTTCATAATCTCTTCTTGAAACATTTGCCTGTTTTGAATTTTTTTGTCCATTCTCTACTTCAGCACAAATTTTTAGGGCAAGTGTCCTTTACAGCCCTGAGTCCTTGTGAATGTTAAGTGACCATTAGCTGTGACTTTAAAGCTGCTCTTGCAGGAAACGGCCACAAGGTGGCAGCATTTCTCCTTTACCAAATTTGGTTACTAGGGAAACAGAGGCTTAATGGAAGTGGTGTTCTAGGTTGTAAATTAGAGTGGAATGTGCCAGGAAAAAGCCCTTTAGGTTTATGTCTCATTACTTGTTGTTCATATTTGTAATTTACTTTTTATTTTTTATCCCAGCAAATTTGATTACAATAGTTTGTTTGTTCTAGGTGTGCAAGTTGTGGTTCTTTCACACATATACGTGTATCTATTCTTCCTCGCATCCTTTTCCCATGTAGGTTATGACACAATGTTGAGTAGTCTTCTCCTGGTCTTCCGTACGTCTTTCCTGGTTATATATTTCACATGGTTTGTATATCTCTGTTAACCCCAATATGGTAATGTATCCAATCCTCATCCCTTTCTATTTGGTGAACCATAAGTATTTTAATGAATCTGTGACCGCCTTTCTCTGTGGAAATATCTTCATTGGTATCAATTTTTAAGTAACTCCTAAAAGTGATATGATCGGATATGTGTCTTTTGCTTTCTCACTTACTACAGGTTGCGTGATTACTTCTAACTCATCTACGGTGCTGCAAATGGCATTGTTTCATTTTTTTCACTAGCGAATATTCCAGTTGTACAGGGAGGAGTTCTTCTTTGTCCTCCCATCTGTTGGTAGACTTTTGTTTACTTCCATATCTTGGCTATTGTAATATTGTGCAATGCAGATTTGCCTGCCTGTGTCTTTCCAATTCTCTCTTCTTAGATTATAGGTGGAGGAGTGGGCCTGCTGGATCATATGGTAGCTCAATGTTTACCTTTTTAAGGCACCTCCATTCTGTTCTCATTGGTGGTCCTTTTCAAATTACGTCCCACTTGAAGTTGAGGGTATGCATTTTTCCACAACACCTTCAGCATTTATTGTTTGTAGTTTTCTTGCTGATGGTTACTCTGACAAGTGTGAGCTGATACCTCTTTGTGGTTGAATTCGCATGTGCCTCATAATCCGTTGAAATTGAGCTTGAAGGCATGTCCTTTTTATTTTTCAAGCTGTGATTACCCCTTAGTTCTTCAAAGTGTTCTCTTAAAGTATGTGTCACATTTTAAAATGTTTTGGCCATTACCTCCCTGAAGACATTTTGAGGGCAGGTTTCATGTACAGTTCTGCAGTACTTGTTCTTATGAAATGACCATTAGCACAGGCTTTAAGGCTGCTTTTGCAGGTAACTGCCAGAGCGCGGCAGCCTTTTTATGTTCCCCACCCTGGTAACTAGGGAAAAGCCCTTGCGGCCTGTGGTGTTTCTCGATTATAAATTAGAGTGGACTGTGCCCAGACAAACTCACACAAGCTGATGTCTCCTTGCTTTTGTTGGATTTTTAATTTTGATTTTTATTTTTTATTGGAGTAATTTCCCACTGTGTACGTGGACCACTTCTACTTTGTGCATTCCTTGGTGGATGGACATTTTCATTGCTTCCAAGTGTTGGCTATGGTAAATATTGTTGGAGTGCGGGATTGCCAGCCTGTGACTTTTTGATTCTCATTTTCTCAGGTGATAGGCCCAGCAGTGGGTGTGATTGACTGACTGGTAGCAACGTTTTCCCCTTTTCAAAGCACCTTCTTTGTGTTTTCGTTAGTGGCACTTACCACGTCCCCCTTAGAATCGAGGGTACACATTTCTCCACAATCGCTTCAGCATTTATTGTTTGCAGCATTTTTGCTAATGGCCCTACTGGCTCCTGTGAGCTGATAGTGTTTTGTAATGTGGGTTTGCATGTCTTTGAAAATTCGTAAAACTCATCATTTTTCTCCGCGGTTTCCTTTTCTGTTAAAAAAATGAAACATTTGGGAGTACAATATAAGTCTTGATATTGTCTTCTTGGAAGGCTGCCCTCTTTTGAATTTTTTAGTCGATTTTCCACCTCAGACTCTTTTTAGAGAGCAGGTGTCATTTACCGAACTGCAAGTTTGGTGAATATTTAGTCACCTTTAGCAAGGGTTTTAAATCTCCTGTTGTGGGAAGTGGCCTGAAGCAGGCAGCATTTGTCCATTCCCAAATCTGGGTACTAGGGCAGCAGAGCCTTTCTGGAAGTCGTGTTCCTAAGTTGTAAATTACATTGGAATGTGCATGGAGAAAGCCCCATAAGTTTATGTCTCATTATTTCTTCTTGGTTTTAATTTTTTTTTTTAATTGGGGTAAAGCTTAGAATATTGTTTGTCCTAGGTGAACACAATCTGGTTCATTTGTACATTATATATGTCTATTCAAGTACAGAGCCTCTTCCCATGTAAAATGTTACAGAGGGTTCCACAGACCTCCCTTGCTATATGGTCGGTCTTTTTGAGATATGTATATAATATGAGTTTGTATACATATAGTAACACTAATCTTAACTTATCTATTCCCCCCACCTTTCGTTTTAGATGAGCATAGTTTGTTTTCTAAATCTGTGAGTGTCTTTCTCTGCGGAAATATGTTCATTTGTGTCAGTTACTAGATAACGCCTATAAGTGATATCATAGAATACAGGTCTTTTGCTTTCCAACTTACCTCATCTTTCGTGATTATCTCCAGACTCATTTGTCGTGCCTCAAAGAGCAATGGGTCATTGTCTTCCATGGCTAATATTCCATTGTGTATATGGACCACTTCTTCTTTATCCATTTACCTGTTGTTGGACATTTTGATTGCTTCACTGTCTTGGATATTGTGAATAAGGATGCACTGCAGCTTTTGCGGCCTGTGTCTTCTCGATTCTTGTCTTCTCAGATGAGAGGGCCAATGGTGCCCCTGCTGGATTGAATTGTACCTCCATTTTTACTTTTAAACACAGCTGCTTTCTGTTCTCACTATTGGCTGTTACCCCTTTATGTCTCACCAGCAGGTAGAGGGTACACAGTTCTCTAAAACCCCTTCAGCATTTATTGTTTGTAGACATTTTGCTGATGGTCAGTCGACTGGTGTAAGTTGAAACTTTTTGTAGATTAGATTCCATGCGTCTAACACTCCCTGAGGTTGAGCTTTTATCCATTTTCCTTTTTTTAAAAAGAATGTAAGTAAAACTTAACTCTTCATAATCTCTTCTTGAAACATTTGCCTGTTTTGAATTTTTTTGTCCATTCTCTACTTCAGCACAAATTTTTAGGGCAAGTTTCCTTTACAGTCCTGAGTCCTTGTGAATGTTAAGTGACCATTACCTGTGACTTTAAAGCTGCTCTTGCAGGAAACGGCCACAAGGTGGCAGCATTTCTCCTTTACCAAATTTGGTTACTAGGGAAACAGAGCCTTAATGGAAGTGGTGTTCTAGGTTGTATATTAGAATGGAAAATGCCAGGAAAAAGCCCTTTAAGTTTATGTCTCATTACTTCTTGTCCATATTTGTAATTTTCTTTTAATTTTTTATCCCAGCAAATTTGATTACAATGGTTTGTTTGTTCTAGGTGTGCAAGATGTGGTTCTTTCACACATATACAGGTATCTATTCTTCCTCGCATCCTTTTCCCATGTAGGTTATGACACAATGTTGAGTAGTCTTCTCCTGGTCTTCCGTACGTCTTTCCTGGTTATATATTTCACATGGTTTGTATATCTCTGTTAACCCCAATATGGTAATGTAGCCAATCCTCATCCCTTTCTATTTGGTGAACCATAAGTTTTTTAATGAATCTGTGATTGCCTTTCTCTGTGGAAATATCTTCATTGGTATCAATTTTTAAGTAACTCCTAAAAGTGATATGATAGGATATGTGGCTTTTGCTTTCTCACTTACTACAGGTGGCGTGATTACGTCTAGACTCATCTATGGTGCTGCAAATGGCATTGTTTCAATTTTTTCACTAGCGAATATTCCAGTTGTACATGGAGGAGTTCTTCTTTGTCCTCCCATCTGTTGGTAGACTTTTGTTTACTTCCATATCTTGGCTATTGTAATACTGTGCAATGCAGATTTGCCTGCCTGTGTCTTTCCAATTCTCTCTTCTTAGATTATAGGTGGAGGAGTGGGCCTGCTGGATCATATGGTAGCTCAATGTTTACCTTTTTAAGGCACCTCCATTCTGTTCTCATTGGTGGTCCTTTCCAACCTACGTCCCACTTGAAGTTGAGGGTATGCATTTTTCCACAACACCTTCAGCATTTATTGTTTGTAGTTTTCTTGCTGATGGTTATTCTGACAAGTGTGAGCTGATACCTCTTTGTGTTTCAATTCGCATGTGCCTCATAATCCGTTGAAATTGAGCTTGAAGGCATGTCCTTTTTATTTTTCAAGCTGTGATTACCCCTTAGTTCTTCAAAGTGTTCTCTTAAAGTATGTGTCACATTTTGAAGTGTTTTGGCCATTACCTCCCTGAAGACATTTTGAGGGCAGGTTTCATTTACAGTTCTGCAGTACTTGTTCCTATGAAATGACCATTAGCACAGGCTTTAAAACTGCTTTTGCACGAAACTGCCAGAGGGCGGCAGCGTTTCTATGTTCCCCACCCTGTTAACTAGGGAAAAGCCCTTGCTGCCTGTGGTGTTTCTCGGTTATAAATTAGAGTGGAGTGTGCCCGGACAAACCCACACAAGCTGATGTCTCCTTACTTTTGTTGGATTTTTAAATTTAATTTTTATTTTTTATTGGAGTAATTTTCCACTGTGTACGTGGACCACTTCTTCTTTGTGCATTCCTTGGTTGATGGACATTTTCATTGCTTCCAAGTGTTGGCTATGGTAAATATTGTTGGAGTGCAGGATTGCCAGCCTGTGACTTTTTGATTCTCATTTTCTCAGGTGATAGGCCCAGCAGTGGGCGTGATTGACTGACTGGTAGCACCGTTTTTCCCTTTTCAAGCACTTTCTTTGTGTTTTCATTCGTGGCACTTAGCACGTCCCCCTTAGAATCGAGGATACACATTTCTCCTCAATCGCTTCAGCATTTATTGTTTGCAGCATTTATGCTAATGGCCCTACTGGCTCCTGTGAGCTGATAGGGTTTTGTAATTTGGGTTTGCATGTCTTTGAAAATTCGTAAAACTCATCATTTTTCTCCGCGGTTTTCTTTTCTGTTAAAAAAAGGAAACAATTGGGAGTACAATATAACTCTTGATATTGTCTTCTTGGAAGGCTGCCCTCTTTTGAATTTTTTGTTCGATCTTCACCTCAGACTTTTTTTAGAGAGCAGGTGTCATTTACCAAACTGCAAGTTTGGTGAATATTTAGTGACCTTTAGCAAGGGTTTTAAATCTCCTGTTGTGGGAAGTGGCCTGAAGCAGGCAGCATTTCTCCATTCCCAAATCTGGGTAGTAGGGCAGCAGAGCCTTTCTGGAAGTCGTGTTCCTAGGTTGTAAATTACATTGGAATGTGCATGGAGAAAGCCCCATAAGTTTATGTCTCATTATTTCTTCTTGGTTTTAATTTTTTTTTAATTGGGGTAAAGCTTAGAATATTGTTTGTCCGAGGTGTACACAATCTGGTTCATTTGTACATTATATTTGTCTATTCAAGTACAGATGCTCTTCCCATGTAAAATGTTACTGAGGGTTCTTCAGACCTCCCTTGCTATATGGTCGGTCTTTTTGTGATATGTATATAATATGTGTTTGTATACATATAGTAACACTAATCTTAATTTATCCATTCCCCCACCTTTCGTTTTAGATGAGCATAGTTTGTTTTCTAAATCTGTGAGTGTCTTTCTCTGCGGAAATATGTTCATTTGTGTCGGTTATTAGATAACACCTATAAGTGATATCATAGAATACAGGTCTTTTGCTTTCCAACTTACCTCATCTTTCGTGATTATCTCCAGACTCATTTGTGGTGCCTCAAATAGCAATGGTTCATTGTCTTCCATGGCTAATATTCCATTGTGTATATGGACCATTTCTTCTTTATCCATTTACCTGTTGTTGGACATTTTGATTGCTTCACTGTCTTGGATATTGTGAATAAGGCTGCACTGCAGCTTTTGCGGCCTGTGTCTTCTCGATTCTTGTCTTCTCAGGTGAAAGGTCCAATGGTGCCCCTGCTGGATTGAATGGTACCTCCATTTTTACTTTTAAACACAGCTGCTTTCTGTTCTCACTATTGGCTGTTACCCCTTTATGTCTCACCAGCAGGTAGGGGGTACACAGTTCTCTAAAACCCCTTCAGCATTTATTGTTTGTAGACATTTTGCTGATGGTCAGTCGACTGGTGTAAGTTGAAACTTTTTGTAGATTAGATTCCATGCGCCTAACACTCCCTGAGGTTGAGCTTTTATCCATTTTCCTTTTTTTAAAAAGAGTGTAAGTAAAACTTAACTCTTCATAATCTCTTCTTGAAACATTTGCCTGTTTTGAATTTTTTTGTCCATTCTCTACTTCAGCACAAATTTTTAGGGCAAGTTTCCTTTACAGCCCTGAGTCCTTGTGAATGTTAAGTGACCATTACCTGTGACTTTAAAGCTGCTCTTGCAGGAAACGGCCACACAGTGGCAGCATTTCTCCTTTACCAAATTTGGTTACTAGGGAAACAGAGCCTTAATGGAAGTGGTGTTGTAGGTTGTATATTAGAATGGAAAATGCCAGGAAAAAGCCCTTTAAGTTTATGTCTCATTACTTCTTGTCCATATTTGTAATTTACTTTGAATTTTTTATCCCAGCAAATTTGATTACAATGGTTTGTTTGTTCTAGGTGTGCAAGATGTGGTTCTTTCACACATATACAGGTATCTATTCTTCCTCGCATCCTTTTCCCATGTAGGTTATGACACAATGTTGAGTAGTCTTCTCCTGGTCTTCCGTACGTCTTTCCTGGTTATATATTTCACATGGTATTTATATCTCTGTTAACCCCAATATGGTAATGTATCCAATCCTCATCCCTTTCTATTTGGTGAACCATAAGTTTTTTAATGAATCTGTGATTGCCTTTCTCTGTGGAAATATCTTCATTGGTATCAATTTTTAAGTAACTCCTAAAAGTGATATGATAGGATATGTGGCTTTTGCTTTCTCACTTACTACAGGTGGCGTGATTACATCTAGACTCATCTATGGTGCTGCAAATGGCATTGTTTCATTTTTTTCACTAGCGAATATTCCAGTTGTACAGGGAGGAGTTCTTCTTTGTCCTCCCATCTGTTGGTAGACTTTTGTTTACTTCCATATCTTGGCTATTGTAATACTGTGCAATGCAGATTTGCCTGCCTGTGTCTTTCCAATTCTCTCTTCTTAGATTATAGGTGGAGGAGTGGGCCTGCTGGATCATATGGTAGCTCAATGTTTACCTTTTTAAGGCACCTCCATTCTGTTCTCATTGGTGGTCTTTTCCAACTTACGTCCCACTTGAAGTTGAGGGTATGCATTTTTCCACAACACCTTCAGCATTTATTGTTTGTAGTTTTCTTCCTGATGGTTACTCTGACAAGTGTGAGCTGATACCTCTTTGTGGTTGAATTCGCATGTGCCTCATAATCCGTTGAAATTGAGCTTGAAGGCATGTCCTTTTTATTTTTCAAGCTGTGATTACCCCTTAGTTCTTCAAAGTGTTCTCTTAAAGTATGTGTCACATTTTGAAGTGTTTTGGCCATTACCTCCCTGAAGACATTTTGAGGGCAGGTTTCATTTACAGTTCTGCATTACTTGTTCCTATGAAATGACCATTAGCACAGGCTTTAAAACTGCTTTTGCACGAAACTGCCAGAGGGCGGCAGCCTTTCTATGTTCCCCACCCTGTTAACTAGGGAAAAGCCCTTGCTGCCTGTGGTGTTTCTCGGTTATAAATTAGAGTGGAGTGTGCCCGGACAAACCCACACAAGCTGATGTCTCCTTACTTTTGTTGGATTTTTAAATTTAATTTTTATTTTTTATTGGAGTAATTTTCCACTGTGTACGTGGACCACTTCTTCTTTGTGCATTCCTTGGTTGATGGACATTTTCATTGCTTCCAGGTGTTGGCTATGGTAAATATTGTTGGAGTGCAGGATTGCCAGCCTGTGACTTTTTGATTCTCATTTTCTCAGGTGATAGGCCCAGCAGTGGGTGTGATTGACTGACTGGTAGCACCGTTTTTCCCTTTTCAAGCACTTTCTTTGTGTTTTCATTCGTGGCACTTAGCACGTCCCCCTTAGAATCGAGGGTACACATTTCTCCTCAATCGCTTCAGCATTTATTGTTTGCAGCATTTATGCTAATGGCCCTACTGGCTCCTGTGAGCTGATAGGGTTTTGTAATTTGGGTTTGCATGTCTTTGAAAATTCGTAAAACTCATCATTTTTCTCCGCGGTTTTCTTTTCTGTTAAAAAAAGGAAACAATTGGGAGTACAATATAACTCTTGATATTGTCTTCTTGGAAGGCTGCCCTCTTTTGAATTTTTTGTTCGATCTTCACCTCAGACTTTTTTTAGAGAGCAGGTGTCATTTACCAAACTGCAAGTTTGGTGAATATTTAGTGACCTTTAGCAAGGGTTTTAAATCTCCTGTTGTGGGAAGTGGCCTGAAGCAGGCAGCATTTCTCCATTCCCAAATCTGGGTAGTAGGGCAGCAGAGCCTTTCTGGAAGTCGTGTTCCTAGGTTGTAAATTACATTGGAATGTGCATGGAGAAAGCCCCATAAGTTTATGTCTCATTATTTCTTCTTGGTTTTAATTTTTTTTTAATTGGGGTAAAGCTTAGAATATTGTTTGTCCGAGATGTACACAATCTGGTTCATTTGTACATTATATTTGTCTATTCAAGTACAGATGCTCTTCCCATGTAAAATGTTACTGAGGGTTCTTCAGACCTCCCTTGCTATATGGTCGGTCTTTTTGTGATATGTATATAATATGTGTTTGTATACATATAGTAACACTAATCTTAATTTATCCATTCCCCCACCTTTCGTTTTAGATGAGCATAGTTTGTTTTCTAAATCTGTGAGTGTCTTTCTCTGCGGAAATATGTTCATTTGTGTCGGTTATTAGATAACGCCTATAAGTGATATCATAGAATACAGGTCTTTTGCTTTCCAACTTACCTCATCTTTCGTGATTATCTCCAGACTCATTTGTGGTGCCTCAAATAGCAATGGTTCATTGTCTTCCATGGCTAATATTCCATTGTGTATATGGACCATTTCTTCTTTATCCATTTACCTGTTGTTGGACATTTTGATTGCTTCACTGTCTTGGATATTGTGAATAAGGCTGCACTGCAGCTTTTGCGGCCTGTGTCTTCTCGATTCTTGTCTTCTCAGGTGAAAGGTCCAATGGTGCCCCTGCTGGATTGAATGGTACCTCCATTTTTACTTTTAAACACAGCTGCTTTCTGTTCTCACTATTGGCTGTTACCCCTTTATGTCTCACCAGCAGGTAGGGGGTACACAGTTCTCTAAAACCCCTTCAGCATTTATTGTTTGTAGACATTTTGCTGATGGTCAGTCGACTGGTGTAAGTTGAAACTTTTTGTAGATTAGATTCCATGCGCCTAACACTCCCTGAGGTTGAGCTTTTATCCATTTTCCTTTTTTTAAAAAGAGTGTAAGTAAAACTTAACTCTTCATAATCTCTTCTTGAAACATTTGCCTGTTTTGAATTTTTTTGTCCATTCTCTACTTCAGCACAAATTTTTAGGGCAAGTTTCCTTTACAGCCCTGAGTCCTTGTGAATGTTAAGTGACCATTAGCTGTGACTTTAAAGCTGCTCTTGCAGGAAACGGCCACAAAGTGGCAGCATTTCTCCTTTACCAAATTTGGTTACTAGGGAAACAGAGCCTTAATGGAAGTGGTGTTGTAGGTTGTATATTAGAATGGAAAATGCCAGGAAAAAGCCCTTTAAGTTTATGTCTCATTACTTCTTGTCCATATTTGTAATTTACTTTTAATTTTTTATCCCAGCAAATTTGATTACAATGGTTTGTTTGTTCTAGGTGTGCAAGATGTGGTTATTTCACACATATACAGGTATCTATTCTTCCTCGCATCCTTTTCCCATGTAGGTTATGACACAATGTTGAGTAGTCTTCTCCTGGTCTTCCGTACGTCTTTCCTGGTTATATATTTCACATGGTTTTTATATCTCTGTTAACCCCAATATGGTAATGTATCCAATCCTCATCCCTTTCTATTTGGTGAACCATAAGTTTTTTAATGAATCTGTGATTGCCTTTCTCTGTGGAAATATCTTCATTGGTATCAATTTTTAAGTAACTCCTAAAAGTGATATGATAGGATATGTGGCTTTTGCTTTCTCACTTACTACAGGTGGCGTGATTACGTCTAGACTCATCTATGGTGCTGCAAATGGCATTGTTTCATTTTTTTCACTAGCGAATATTCCAGTTGTACAGGGAGGAGTTCTTCTTTGTCCTCCCATCTGTTGGTAGACTTTTGTTTACTTCCATATCTTGGCTATTGTAATATTGTGCAATGCAGATTTGCCTGCCTGTGTCTTTCAACTTCTCTCTTCTTAGATTATAGGTGGAGGAGTGGGCCTGCTGGATCATATGGTAGCTCAATGTTTACCTTTTTAAGGCACCTCCATTCTGTCCTCATTGGTGGTCCTTTCCAAATTACGACCCACTTGAAGTTGAGGGTATGCATTTTTCCACAACACCTTCAGCATTTATTGTTTGTAGTTTTCTTGCTGATGGTTACTCTGACAAGTGTGAGCTGATACCTCTTTGTGGTTGAATTCGCATGTGCCCCATGATCCGTTGAAATTGAGCTTGAAGGCATGTCCTTTTTATTTTTCAAGCTGTGATTACCCCTTAGTTCTTCAAAGTGTTCTTTTAAAGTATGTGTCACAATTTGAAATGTTTTGGCCATTACCTCCCTGAAGACATTTTGAGGGCAGGTTTCATTTACAGTTCTGCAGTACTTGTTCTTATGAAATGACCATTAGCACAGGCTTTAAGGCTGCTTTTGCAGGTAACTGCCAGAGGGCGGCAGCCTTTTTATGTTCCCCACCCTGGTAACTAGGGAAAAGCCCTTGCTGCCTGTGGTGTTTCTCGATTATAAATTAGAGTGGACTGTGCCCAGACAAACTCAAACAAGCTGATATCTCCTTGCTTTTGTTAGATTTTTAATTTTGATTTTTATTTTTTATTGGAGTAATTTCCCACTGTGTACGTGGACCACTTCTACTTTGTGCATTCCTCGGTGGATGGACATTTTCATTGCTTCCAAGTGTTGGCTATGGTAAATATTGTTGGAGTGCAGGATTGCCAGCCTTTGACTTTTTGATTCTCATTTTCTCAGGTGATAGGCCCAGCAGTGGGTGTGATTGACTGACTGGTAGCAACGTTTTCCCCTTTTCAAAGCACCTTCTTTGTGTTTTCGTTAGTGGCTCTTACCACGTCCCCCTTAGAATCGAGGGTACACATGTCTCGACAATCGCTTCAGCATTTATTGTTTGCAGCATTTATGCTAATAGACCTACTGGCTGCTGTGAGCTGATAAGGTCTTGGAATTTGGGTTTGCATGGCTTTGAAAATTCGTAAAACTCATCATTTTTCACCGCCGTTTTCTTTTCTATTAAAAAAAGGAAACATTTGGGAGTACAATATAATTCTTGATATTGTCTTCTTGGAATGTTGCCCTCTTTTGAATTTCTTGGTCGATTTTCCACCTCAGACTTTTTTTAGAGAGCAGGTGTCATTTACCGAACTGCAAGTTTGGTGAATATTTAATGACCTTTAGCAATGGTTTTAAAGCTCCTGTTGTGGGAAGTGGCCTCTAGCAGGCAGCATTCCTCCATTCCCAAATCTGGGTACTAGGGCAGCAGAGCCTTTCTGGAAGTCGTGTTCCTAGGTTGTAAATTACATTGGAATGTGCATGGAGAAACCCCCATAAGTTTATGTCTCATTATTTCTTCTTGGTTTTAATTTTTTTTATTTGTGGTAATGCTTAGAATATTGTTTGTCCTAGGTGTACACAATCTGGTTCATTTGTACATTATATATATCTATTCAACTACGGATCCTCTTCCCATGTAAAATGTTACAGAAGGTTCCGCAGACTTTCCTTTCTATATGGTCGGTCTTTTTGAGATATATATATATAATATGTGTTTGTATACATATAGTAAGTCTAATCTTAATTTATCCATTCCCCCCACCTTTCGTATTAGATGAGCATAGTTTGTTTTCTAAATCTGTGAGTGTCTTTCTCTGTGGAATATGTTCATTTGTGTCAGTTATTAGATAACGTCTATAAGTGATATCATAGAATACAGGTCTTTTGCTTTCCAACTTACCTCATCTTTCATGATTATCTGCAGACTCATTTGTGGTGCCTCAAAGAGCAATGGTTCTTTGTCTTCCATGGCTAATATTCCATTGTGTACATGGACCACTTCTTCTTTATCCATTCCCCTGTTGTTGCACAGTTTGATTCCTTCACTGTCTTGCCTATTGTGAATAAGGCTGCACTGCATCTTTTGCAGCCTGTGTCTTCTCGATTCTTGTCTCCTCAGGTTAGAGGTCCAATTTTGCGCCTGGGGATTGAATGGAAACTCCATTTTTACTTTTAAACACAGCTCCTTTCTTTTCTCATCATTGGATGTTACCCCTTTATGTCTCACCAGAAGGTCGAGGGTACACAGTTCTCTAAATCCCCTTCTGCATTTATTGTTTGTAGACTTTTTGCTGATGGTCAGTCGACTGGTGTAAGTTGAAACTTTTTGTAGATTAGATTCCATGCTTCTAACACTCCCTGAGGTTGAGCTTTTATCCATTTTCCGTTTTTTTAAAAAGAGTGTGAGTAAAACTTAACTCTTCATAATCTCTTCTTGAAACATTTGCCTGTTGTGAATTTTTTTGTCCATTCCCTACTTCAGCACAAATATTTAGGGCAAGTGTCTCTTACAGCCCTGAGTCCTTGTGAATGTTAAGTGACCATTAGCTGTGACTTTAATGCTGCGCTTGCAGGAAACGGCCACAAGGTGGCAGCATTTCTCCTTTGCCAAATTTGGTTTCTAGGGAAACAGAGCCTTAATGGAAGTGGTGTTGTAGGTTGTATATTAGAATGGAACGTGCCAGGAAAAAGCCCTTTAAGTTTTTGTCTCATTACTTCTTGTTCATATTTGTAATTTACTTTTTATTTTTTATCCCAGCAGATTTGATTACATTGGTTTTTTTGCGCTAGGTGTGCAAGATGTGTGTCTTTCACACATATACGTGTATCTTTTCTTCCTCACATCCTTTTCCCATGTAGGTTATGAGACATTGTTGAGTAGTCTTCTCCTGGTCTTCCGTACGTCTTTGGTGGTTATATATTTCACATGGTTTGTATATCTCTGTTAACCCCAATATGGTAATGTATCCAACCCTCATCCCTTTCTATTTGGTGAACCATAAGTTTTTTAATGAATCTGTGATTGCCTTTCTCTGTGGAAATATCTTCATTGGTATCAATTTTTGTGTAACTCCTGAAAGTGATATGATAGGATATGTGTCCTTTACTTTCTCACTTACTACAGGTGGTGTGATTACGTCTAGACTCATCTAAGGTGCTGCAAATGGCATTGTTTCAATTTTTTCACTAGCGAATATTCCATCTGTACATGGAGGAGTACTTCTTTGTCCACCCATCTGTAGGTGTACTTTTTGGTTACTTCCATATCTTGGCTATTGTAATACTGTGCAATGCAGATTTGCCTGCCTGTGTCTTTCCAATTCTCTCTTCTTAGAATATAGGTGGAGGAGTGGGCCTGCTGGATCATATGGTAGCTCAATGTTTACCTTTTTAAGGCACCCCCATTCTGTTCTACTTCGTGGCCCTTTCCAAGTTACATCCCCCTTGAAGTTCAGGGTTTGCATTTCTCTACAACACCTTCAGCATTTATTGTTTGTAGTTTTCTTGCTGATGGTTATTCTGACAAGTGTGAGCTGATACCTCTTTGTGGCTGAATTCGCACGTGCCTCATAATCCACTGAAATTGAGCTTGAAGGCATGTCCTTTTTATTTTTCAAGCTGTGATTACCCCTTAGTTCTTCAAAGTGTTCTCTTAAAGTATGTGTCACATTTTGAAATGTTTTGGCCATTACCTCCCTGAAGACATTTTGAGGGCAGGTTTCATTTACAGTTCTGCAGTACTTGTTCCTATGAAATGACCATTAGCACAGGCTTTAAAGCTGCTTTCGCAGGTAACTGCCAGAGGGCCGCAGCCTTTCTATGTTCCCCACCCTGGTAACTAGGGAAAAGCCCTTGCTGCCTGTGGTGTTTCTCGGTTATAAATTAGTGTGGAGTGTGCCCGGACAAACCCACACAAGCTGATGTCTCCTTACTTTTGTTGGATTTTTAAATTTAATTTTTATTTTTTATTGGAGTAATTTTCCACTGTGTACGTGGATCACTTCTTCTTTGTGCATACCTCGGTTGATGGACATTTTCATTGTTTCCAAGTGTTGGCTATGGTAAATATTGTTGGAGTGCAGGATTGCCAGCCTGTGACTTTTTGATTTTCATTTTCTCAGGTGATATGCCCAGCAGTGGGTGTGATTCATTGACTGGTAGCACCGTGTTTCCCTTTCCAAGCACCTGCTTTGAGTTTTCATTCGTGGCTCTTACCACGTCCCCCTTAGAATCGAGGGTACGCATTTCTCCACAATCGCTTCAGCATTTATTGTTTGCAGAATTTATGCTAATGGCCCTTCTGGCTCCTGTGAGCTGATAGGGTTTTGTAATTTGGGTTTGTATGTCTTTGAAAATTCGTAAGACTCATCATTTTTCTTCGACGTTTTGTTTTCTGTTAAAAAAAGGAAACAATTGGGAGTACAATATAACTCTTGATATTGTCTTCTTGGAAGGCTGCCTTCTTTCGAATTTTTTGGGCGATTTTCCACCCCAGAGTTTTTTAGAGAGCAGGTGTCATTTACCGAACTGCAAGTTTGGTGAATATTTAGTGACCTTTAGCAAGGGTTTTAAATCTCCTGTTGTGGGAAGTGGCCTGAAGCAGGCAGCATTTCTCCATTCCCAAATCTGGGTAATAGGGCAGCAGAGCCTTTCTGGAAGTCGTGTTCCAAGTTTGTCAATTACATTGGAATGTGCATGGAGTAAGCCCCATAAGTTTATGTCTCATTATTTCTTCTTGGTTTTAATTTTTTTTTAATTGGGGTAAAGCTTAGAATATTGTTTGTCCTAGGTGAACACAATCTGGTTCATTTGTACATTATATATATCTATTCAAGTACAGATCCTCTTCCCATGTAAAATGTTAACAGAGGGTTCCGCAGACCTCCCTTGCTATATGGTCGGTCTTTTTGAGATATGTATATAATATGAGTTTGTATACATATAGTAACACTAATCTTAACTTATCTATTCCCCCCACCTTTCGTTTTAGATGAGCATAGTTTGTGTTCTAAATCTGTGAGTGTCTTTCTCTGCGGAAATATGTTCATTTGTGTCAGTTATTAGATAACGCCTATAAGTGATATCATAGAATACAGGTCTTTTGCTTTCCAACTTACCTCATCTTTCGTGATTATCTCCAGACTCATTTGTGGTGCCTCAAAGAGCAATGGTTCATTGTCTTCCATGGCTAATATTCCATTGTGTATATGGACCACTTCTTCTTTATCCATTTACCTGTTGTTGGACATTTTGATTGCTTCACTGTCTTGGATATTGTGAATAAGGCTGCACTGCAGCTTTTGCGGCCTCTGTCTTCTCGATTCTTGTCTTCTCAGGTGAGAGGTCCAATGGTGCCCCTGCTGGATTGAATGGTACCTCCATTTTTACTTTTAAACACAGCTGCTTTCTGTTCTCACTATTGGCTGTTACCCCTTTATGTCTCACCAGCAGGTAGAGGGTACACAGTTCTCTAAAACCCCTTCAGCGTTTATTGTTTGTAGACATTTTGCTGATGGTCAGTCGACTGGTGTAAGTTGAAACTTTTTGTAGATTAGATTGCATGCGTCTAACACTCCCTGAGGTTGACCTTTTATCCATTTTCCTTTTTTTAAAAAGAGTGTAAGTAAAACTTAACTCTTCATAATCTCTTCTTGAAACATTTGCCTGCTTTGAATTTTTTTGTCCATTCTCTACTTCAGCACAAATTTTTAGGGCAAGTTTCCTTTACAGCCCTGAGTCCTTGTGAATGTTAAGTGACCATTAGCTGTGACTTTAAAGCTGCTCTTGCAGGAAACGGCCACAAGGTGGCAGCATTTCTCCTTTACCAAATTTGGTTACTAGGGAAACAGAGCCTTAATGGAAGTGGTGTTCTAGGTTGTATATTAGAATGGAAAATGCCAGGAAAAAGCCCTTTAAGTTTATGTCTCATTACTTCTTGTCCATATTTGTAATTTACTTTTAATTTTTTATCCCAGCAAATTTGATTACAATGGTTTGTTTGTTCTAGGTGTGCAAGATGCGGTTCTTTCACACATATACAGGTATCTATTCTTCCTCGCATCCTTTTCCCATGTAGGTTATGACACAATGTTGAGTAGTCTTCTCCTGGTCTTCCGTACGTCTTTCCTGGTTATATATTTCACATGGTTTGTATATCTCTGTTAACCCCAATATGGTAATGTATCCAATCCTCATCCCTTTCTATTTGGTGAACCATAAGTTTTTTAATGAATCTGTGATTGCCTTTCTCTGTGGAAATATCTTCATTGGTATCAATTTTTAAGTAACTCCTAAAAGTGATATGATAGGATATGTGGCTTTTGCTTTCTCACTTACTACAGGTGGCGTAATTACGTCTAGACTCATCTACGGTGCTGCAAATGGCATTGTTTCATTTTTTTCACTAGCGAATATTCCAGTTGTACATGGAGGAGTTCTGCTTTGTCCTCCCATCTGTTGGTAGACTTCTGTTTACTTCCATATCTTGGCTATTGTAATACTGTGCAATGCAGATTTGCCTGCCTGTGTCTTTCCAATTCTCTCTTCTTAGATTATAGGTGGAGGAGTGGGCCTGCTGGATCATATGGTAGCTCAATGTTTACCTTTTTAAGGCACCTCCATTCTGTTCTCATTGGTGGTCCTTTCCAACTTACGTCCCCCTTGAAGTTGAGGGTATGCATTTCTCCACAACACCTTCAGCATTTATTGTTTGTAGTTTTCTTGCTGATGGTTTTTCTGACAAGTGTGAGCTGATACCTCTTTGTGGTTGAATTCGCATGTGCCTCATAATCCGTTGAAATTGAGCTTGAAGGCATGTCCTTTTTATTTTTCAAGCTGTGATTACCCATTAGTTCTTCAGAGTGTTCTCTTAAAGTATGTGTCACAGTTTGAAGTGTTTTGGCCATTACCTCCCTGAAGACATTTTGAGGTCAGGTTTCATTTACAGTTCTGCAGTACTTGTTCCTATGAAATGACCATTAGCACAGGCTTTAAAACTGCTTTTGCAGGTAACTGCCAGAGGGCGGCAGCCTTTCTATGTTCCCCACCCTGGTAACTAGGGAAAAGCCCTTGCGGCCTGTGGTGTTTCTCGGTTATAATTTAGAGTGGAGTGTGCCCGGACAAACCCACACAAGCTGATGTCTCCTTACTTTTGTTGGATTTTTTAATTTAATTTTTATTTTTTATTGGAGTAATTTTCCACTGTGTACGTGGACCACTTCTTCTTTGTGCATTCCTCGGTTGATGGACATTTTCATTGCTTCCAAGTGTTGGCTATGGTAAATATTGTTGGAGTGCAGGATTGCCAGCCTGTGACTTTTTGATTCTCATTTTCTCAGGTGATAGGCCCAGCAGTGGGTGTGATTGACTGACTGGTAGCACCGTTTTTCCCTTTCCAAGCACCTTCTTTGTGTTTTCATTCGTGGCACTTAGCACGTCCCCCTTAGAATCGAGGGTACACGTTTCTCCTCAATTGCTTCAGCATTTATTGTTTGCAGCATTTATGCTAATGGCGCTACTGGCTCCTGTGAGCTGATAGGGTTTTGTAATTTCGGTTTGCATGTCTTTGAAAATTCGTAAAACTCATCATTTTTCTCCACGGTTTTCTTTTCTGTTAAAAAAAGGAAACAATTGGGAGTACAATATAACTCTTGATATTGTCTTCTTGGAAGGTTGCCCTCTTTTGAATTTTTTGGTCGATTTTCCACCCCAGAGTTTTTTTAGAGAGCAGGTCTCATTTCCCGAACTGCAAGTGTGGTGCATATTTAGTGACCTTTACCAATGGGTTTAAAGCTGCTGTTGTGGGAAGTGGCCTCAAGGAGGCAGCATTTCTCCATTCGCAAATCTGGGTTGTAGGGCAGCCGAGCCTTTCTGGAAGTCGTGTGCCTAGGTTGTAAATTACAGTGGCATGTGCGTGGAGAAACCCCCATAAGTTTATGTCTCATTATTTCTTCTTGGTTTTTAAAAGTGTTTTAATTGGGGTAAAGCTTAGAATATTGTTTGTCCTAGGTGAACACAATCTGGTTCATTTGTACATTATATATGTCTATTCAAGTACAGATCCTCTTCCCATGTAAAATGTTACAGAGGATTCTGCAGACCTCCCTTGCTATATGGTCGGTCTTTTTGAGATATGTATATAATATGTGTTTGTATACATATAGTAACACTAATCTTAATTTATCCATTCCCCCCACCTTTCCTTTTAGATGAGCATAGTTTGTTTTCTATGTCTCTGACTGTCTTTCTCTGTGGAAATATGTTCATTTGTGTCAGTTATTAGATAACGCCTATAAGTGATGTCATAGAATACAGGTCTTTTGCTTTCCAACTTACCTCATCTTTCGTGATTATCTCCAGACTCATTTGTGGTGCCTCAAAGAGCAATGGTTCATTGTCTTCCATGGCTAATATTCCATTGTGTATATGGACCACTTCTTTTTATCCATTTACCTGTTGTTGGACATTTTGATTGCTTCACTGGCTTGGCTATTGTGAATAAGGCTGCACTGCAGCTTTTGCGGCCTGTGTCTTCTCGATTCTTGTCTTCTCAGGTGAGAGGTCCAATGGTGCCCCTGCTGGATTGAATTGTACCTCCATTTTTACTTTTAAACACAGCTGCTTTCTGTTCTCACTATTGGCTGTTACCCCTTTACGTCTCACCAGCAGGTAGAGGGTACACAGTTCTCTAAAACCCCTTCAGCATTTATTGTTTGTAGACATTTTGCTGATGGTCAGTCGACTGGTGTAAGTTGAAACTTTTTGTAGATTGGGTTGCATGCGTCTAACACTCCCTGAGGTTGAGCTTTTATCCATTTTCCTTTTTTTTAAAAAGAGTGTAAGTAAAACTTAACTCTTCATAATCTCTTCTTGAAACATTTGCCTGTTTTGAATTTTTTTGTCCATTCTCTACTTCAGCACAAATTTTTAGGGCAAGTGTCCTTTACAGCCCTGAGTCCTTGTGAATGTTAAGTGACCATTAGCTGTGACTTTAAAGCTGCTCTTGCAGGAAACGGCCACAAGGTGGCAGCATTTCTCCTTTACCAAATTTGGTTACTAGGGAAACAGAGGCTTAATGGAAGTGGTGTTCTAGGTTGTAAATTAGAGTGGAATGTGCCAGGAAAAAGCCCTTTAGGTTTATGTCTCATTACTTGTTGTTCATATTTGTAATTTACTTTTTATTTTTTATCCCAGCAAATTTGATTACAATAGTTTGTTTGTTCTAGGTGTGCAAGTTGTGGTTCTTTCACACATATACGTGTATCTATTCTTCCTCGCATCCTTTTCCCATGTAGGTTATGACACAATGTTGAGTAGTCTTCTCCTGGTCTTCCGTACGTCTTTCCTGGTTATATATTTCACATGGTTTGTATATCTCTGTTAACCCCAATATGGTAATGTATCCAATCCTCATCCCTTTCTATTTGGTGAACCATAAGTTTTTTAATGAATCTGTGACCGCCTTTCTCTGTGGAAATATCTTCATTGGTATCAATTTTTAAGTAACTCCTAAAAGTGATATGATCGGATATGTGTCTTTTGCTTTCTCACTTACTACAGGTTGCGTGATTACTTCTAACTCATCTACGGTGCTGCAAATGGCATTGTTTCATTTTTTTCACTAGCGAATATTCCAGTTGTACAGGGAGGAGTTCTTCTTTGTCCTCCCATCTGTTGGTAGACTTTTGTTTACTTCCATATCTTGGCTATTGTAATATTGTGCAATGCAGATTTGCCTGCCTGTGTCTTTCCAATTCTCTCTTCTTAGATTATAGGTGGAGGAGTGGGCCTGCTGGATCATATGGTAGCTCAATGTTTACCTTTTTAAGGCACCTCCATTCTGTTCTCATTGGTGGTCCTTTTCAAATTACGTCCCACTTGAAGTTGAGGGTATGCATTTTTCCACAACACCTTCAGCATTTATTGTTTGTAGTTTTCTTGCTGATGGTTACTCTGACAAGTGTGAGCTGATACCTCTTTGTGGTTGAATTCGCATGTGCCTCATAATCCGTTGAAATTGAGCTTGAAGGCATGTCCTTTTTATTTTTCAAGCTGTGATTACCCCTTAGTTCTTCAAAGTGTTCTCTTAAAGTATGTGTCACATTTTAAAATGTTTTGGCCATTACCTCCCTGAAGACATTTTGAGGGCAGGTTTCATGTACAGTTCTGCAGTACTTGTTCTTATGAAATGACCATTAGCACAGGCTTTAAGGCTGCTTTTGCAGGTAACTGCCAGAGGGCGGCAGCCTTTTTATGTTCCCCACCCTGGTAACTAGGGAAAAGCCCTTGCGGCCTGTGGTGTTTCTCGATTATAAATTAGAGTGGACTGTGCCCAGACAAACTCACACAAGCTGATGTCTCCTTGCTTTTGTTGGATTTTTAATTTTGATTTTTATTTTTTATTGGAGTAATTTCCCACTGTGTACGTGGACCACTTCTACTTTGTGCATTCCTTGGTGGATGGACATTTTCATTGCTTCCAAGTGTTGGCTATGGTAAATATTGTTGGAGTGCGGGATTGCCAGCCTGTGACTTTTTGATTCTCATTTTCTCAGGTGATAGGCCCAGCAGTGGGTGTGATTGACTGACTGGTAGCAACGTTTTCCCCTTTTCAAAGCACCTTCTTTGTGTTTTCGTTAGTGGCACTTACCACGTCCCCCTTAGAATCGAGGGTACACATTTCTCCACAATCGCTTCAGCATTTATTGTTTGCAGCATTTTTGCTAATGGCCCTACTGGCTCCTGTGAGCTGATAGTGTTTTGTAATGTGGGTTTGCATGTCTTTGAAAATTCGTAAAACTCATCATTTTTCTCCGCGGTTTCCTTTTCTGTTAAAAAAATGAAACATTTGGGAGTACAATATAAGTCTTGATATTGTCTTCTTGGAAGGCTGCCCTCTTTTGAATTTTTTAGTCGATTTTCCACCTCAGACTCTTTTTAGAGAGCAGGTGTCATTTACCGAACTGCAAGTTTGGTGAATATTTAGTGACCTTTAGCAAGGGTTTTAAATCTCCTGTTGTGGGAAGTGGCCTGAAGCAGGCAGCATTTGTCCATTCCCAAATCTGGGTACTAGGGCAGCAGAGCCTTTCTGGAAGTCGTGTTCCTAGGTTGTAAATTACATTGGAATGTGCATGGAGAAAGCCCCATAAGTTTATGTCTCATTATTTCTTCTTGGTTTTAATTTTTTTTTAATTGGGGTAAAGCTTAGAATATTGTTTGTCCGAGGTGAACACAATCTGGTTCATTTGTACATTATATTTGTCTATTCAAGTACAGAGCCTCTTCCCATGTAAAATGTTACTGAGGGTTCTTCAGACCTCCCTTGCTATATGGTCGGTCTTTTTGTGATATGTATATAATATGTGTTTGTATACATATAGTAACACTAATCTTAATTTATCCATTCCCCCACCTTTCGTTTTAGATGAGCATAGTTTGTTTTCTAAATCTGTGAGTGTCTTTCTCTGCGGAAATATGTTCATTTGTGTCGGTTATTAGATAACACCTATAAGTGATATCATAGAATATAGGTCTTTTGCTTTCCAACTTACCTCATCTTTCGTGATTATCTCCAGACTCATTTGTGGTGCCTCAAAGAGCAATGGGTCATTGTCTTCCATGGCTAATATTCCATTGTGTATATGGACCACTTCTTCTTTATCCATTTACCTGTTGTTGGACATTTTGATTGCTTCACTGTCTTGGATATTGTGAATAAGGCTGCACTGCAGCTTTTGCGGCCTGTGTCTTCTCGATTCTTGTCTTCTCAGGTGAAAGGTCCAATGGTGCCCCTGCTGGATTGAATGGTACCTCCATTTTTACTTTTAAACACAGCTGCTTTCTGTTCTCACTATTGGCTGTTACCCCTTTATGTCTCACCAGCAGGTAGGGGGTACACAGTTCTCTAAAACCCCTTCAGCATTTATTGTTTGTAGACATTTTGCTGATGGTCAGTCGACTGGTGTAAGTTGAAACTTTTTGTAGATTAGATTCCATGCGCCTAACACTCCCTGAGGTTGAGCTTTTATCCATTTTCCTTTTTTTAAAAAGAGTGTAAGTAAAACTTAACTCTTCATAATCTCTTCTTGAAACATTTGCCTGTTTTGAATTTTTTTGTCCATTCTCTACTTCAGCACAAATTTTTAGGGCAAGTTTCCTTTACAGCCCTGAGTCCTTGTGAATGTTAAGTGACCATTACCTGTGACTTTAAAGCTGCTCTTGCAGGAAACGGCCACACAGTGGCAGCATTTCTCCTTTACCAAATTTGGTTACTAGGGAAACAGAGCCTTAATGGAAGTGGTGTTGTAGGTTGTATATTAGAATGGAAAATGCCAGGAAAAAGCCCTTTAAGTTTATGTCTCATTACTTCTTGTCCATATTTGTAATTTACTTTTAATTTTTTATCCCAGCAAATTTGATTACAATGGTTTGTTTGTTCTAGGTGTGCAAGATGTGGTTCTTTCACACATATACAGGTATCTATTCTTCCTCGCATCCTTTTCCCATGTAGGTTATGACACAATGTTGAGTAGTCTTCTCCTGGTCTTCCGTACGTCTTTCCTGGTTATATATTTCACATGGTATTTATATCTCTGTTAACCCCAATATGGTAATGTATCCAATCCTCATCCCTTTCTATTTGGTGAACCATAAGTTTTTTAATGAATCTGTGATTGCCTTTCTCTGTGGAAATATCTTCATTGGTATCAATTTTTAAGTAACTCCTAAAAGTGATATGATAGGATATGTGGCTTTTGCTTTCTCACTTACTACAGGTGGCGTGATTACATCTAGACTCATCTATGGTGCTGCAAATGGCATTGTTTCATTTTTTTCACTAGCGAATATTCCAGTTGTACAGGGAGGAGTTCTTCTTTGTCCTCCCATCTGTTGGTAGACTTTTGTTTACTTCCATATCTTGGCTATTGTAATACTGTGCAATGCAGATTTGCCTGCCTGTGTCTTTCCAATTCTCTCTTCTTAGATTATAGGTGGAGGAGTGGGCCTGCTGGATCATATGGTAGCTCAATGTTTACCTTTTTAAGGCACCTCCATTCTGTTCTCATTGGTGGTCCTTTCCAACTTACGTCCCACTTGAAGTTGAGGGTATGCATTTTTCCACAACACCTTCAGCATTTATTGTTTGTAGTTTTCTTCCTGATGGTTACTCTGACAAGTGTGAGCTGATACCTCTTTGTGGTTGAATTCGCATGTGCCTCATAATCCGTTGAAATTGAGCTTGAAGGCATGTCCTTTTTATTTTTCAAGCTGTGATTACCCCTTAGTTCTTCAAAGTGTTCTCTTAAAGTATGTGTCACATTTTGAAGTGTTTTGGCCATTACCTCCCTGAAGACATTTTGAGGGCAGGTTTCATTTACAGTTCTGCATTACTTGTTCCTATGAAATGACCATTAGCACAGGCTTTAAAAGTGCTTTTGCACGAAACTGCCAGAGGGCGGCAGCCTTTCTATGTTCCCCACCCTGTTAACTAGGGAAAAGCCCTTGCTGCCTGTGGTGTTTCTCGGTTATAAATTAGAGTGGAGTGTGCCCGGACAAACCCACACAAGCTGATGTCTCCTTACTTTTGTTGGATTTTTAAATTTAATTTTTATTTTTTATTGGAGTAATTTTCCACTGTGTACGTGGACCACTTCTTCTTTGTGCATTCCTTGGTTGATGGACATTTTCATTGCTTCCAGGTGTTGGCTATGGTAAATATTGTTGGAGTGCAGGATTGCCAGCCTGTGACTTTTTGATTCTCATTTTCTCAGGTGATAGGCCCAGCAGTGGGTGTGATTGACTGACTGGTAGCACCGTTTTTCCCTTTTCAAGCACTTTCTTTGTGTTTTCATTCGTGGCACTTAGCACGTCCCCCTTAGAATCGAGGGTACACATTTCTCCTCAATCGCTTCAGCATTTATTGTTTGCAGCATTTATGCTAATGGCCCTACTGGCTCCTGTGAGCTGATAGGGTTTTGTAATTTGGGTTTGCATGTCTTTGAAAATTCGCAAAACTCATCATTTTTCTCCGCGGTTTTCTTTTCTGTTAAAAAAAGGAAACAATTGGGAGTACAATATAACTCTTGATATTGTCTTCTTGGAAGGCTGCCCTCTTTTGAATTTTTTGTTCGATCTTCACCTCAGACTTTTTTTAGAGATCAGGTGTCATTTACCAAACTGCAAGTTTGGTGAATATTTAGTGACCTTTAGCAAGGGTTTTAAATCTCCTGTTGTGGGAAGTGGCCTGAAGCAGGCAGCATTTCTCCATTCCCAAATCTGGGTAGTAGGGCAGCAGAGCCTTTCTGGAAGTCGTGTTCCTAGGTTGTAAATTACATTGGAATGTGCATGGAGAAAGCCCCATAAGTTTATGTCTCATTATTTCTTCTTGGTTTTAATTTTTTTTTAATTGGGGTAAAGCTTAGAATATTGTTTGTCCGAGGTGTACACAATCTGGTTCATTTGTACATTATATTTGTCTATTCAAGTACAGATGCTCTTCCCATGTAAAATGTTACTGAGGGTTCTTCAGACCTCCCTTGCTATATGGTCGGTCTTTTTGTGATATGTATATAATATGTGTTTGTATACATATAGTAACACTAATCTTAATTTATCCATTCCCCCACCTTTCGTTTTAGATGAGCATAGTTTGTTTTCTAAATCTGTGAGTGTCTTTCTCTGCGGAAATATGTTCATTTGTGTCGGTTATTAGATAACGCCTATAAGTGATATCATAGAATACAGGTCTTTTGCTTTCCAACTTACCTCATCTTTCGTGATTATCTCCAGACTCATTTGTGGTGCCTCAAATAGCAATGGTTCATTGTCTTCCATGGCTAATATTCCATTGTGTATATGGACCATTTCTTCTTTATCCATTTACCTGTTGTTGGACATTTTGATTGCTTCACTGTCTTGGATATTGTGAATAAGGCTGCACTGCAGCTTTTGCGGCCTGTGTCTTCTCGATTCTTGTCTTCTCAGGTGAAAGGTCCAATGGTGCCCCTGCTGGATTGAATGGTACCTCCATTTTTACTTTTAAACACAGCTGCTTTCTGTTCTCACTATTGGCTGTTACCCCTTTATGTCTCACCAGCAGGTAGGGGGTACACAGTTCTCTAAAACCCCTTCAGCATTTATTGTTTGTAGACATTTTGCTGATGGTCAGTCGACTGGTGTAAGTTGAAACTTTTTGTAGATTAGATTCCATGCGCCTAACACTCCCTGAGGTTGAGCTTTTATCCATTTTCCTTTTTTTAAAAAGAGTGTAAGTAAAACTTAACTCTTCATAATCTCTTCTTGAAACATTTGCCTGTTTTGAATTTTTTTGTCCATTCTCTACTTCAGCACAAATTTTTAGGGCAAGTTTCCTTTACAGCCCTGAGTCCTTGTGAATGTTAAGTGACCATTAGCTGTGACTTTAAAGCTGCTCTTGCAGGAAACGGCCACAAAGTGGCAGCATTTCTCCTTTACCAAATTTGGTTACTAGGGAAACAGAGCCTTAATGGAAGTGGTGTTGTAGGTTGTATATTAGAATGGAAAATGCCAGGAAAAAGCCCTTTAAGTTTATGTCTCATTACTTCTTGTCCATATTTGTAATTTACTTTTAATTTTTTATCCCAGCAAATTTGATTACAATGGTTTGTTTGTTCTAGGTGTGCAAGATGTGGTTATTTCACACATATACAGGTATCTATTCTTCCTCGCATCCTTTTCCCATGTAGGTTATGACACAATGTTGAGTTGTCTTCTCCTGGTCTTCCGTACGTCTTTCCTGGTTATATATTTCACATGGTTTTTATATCTCTGTTAACCCCAATATGGTAATGTATCCAATCCTCATCCCTTTCTATTTGGTGAACCATAAGTTTTTTAATGAATCTGTGATTGCCTTTCTCTGTGGAAATATCTTCATTGGTATCAATTTTTAAGTAACTCCTAAAAGTGATATGATAGGATATGTGGCTTTTGCTTTCTCACTTACTACAGGTGGCGTGATTACGTCTAGACTCATCTATGGTGCTGCAAATGGCATTGTTTCATTTTTTTCACTAGCGAATATTCCAGTTGTACAGGGAGGAGTTCTTCTTTGTCCTCCCATCTGTTGGTAGACTTTTGTTTACTTCCATATCTTGGCTATTGTAATATTGTGCAATGCAGATTTGCCTGCCTGTGTCTTTCAACTTCTCTCTTCTTAGATTATAGGTGGAGGAGTGGGCCTGCTGGATCATATGGTAGCTCAATGTTTACCTTTTTAAGGCACCTCCATTCTGTCCTCATTGGTGGTCCTTTCCAAATTACGTCCCACTTGAAGTTGAGGGTATGCATTTTTCCACAACACCTTCAGCATTTATTGTTTGTAGTTTTCTTGCTGATGGTTACTCTGACAAGTGTGAGCTGATACCTCTTTGTGGTTGAATTCGCATGTGCCCCATGATCCGTTGAAATTGAGCTTGAAGGCATGTCCTTTTTATTTTTCAAGCTGTGATTACCCCTTAGTTCTTCAAAGTGTTCTCTTAAAGTATGTGTCACAATTTGAAATGTTTTGGCCATTACCTCCCTGAAGACATTTTGAGGGCAGGTTTCATTTACAGTTCTGCAGTACTTGTTCTTATGAAATGACCATTAGCACAGGCTTTAAGGCTGCTTTTGCAGGTAACTGCCAGAGGGCGGCAGCCTTTTTATGTTCCCCACCCTGGTAACTAGGGAAAAGCCCTTGCGGCCTGTGGTGTTTCTCGATTATAAATTAGAGTGGACTGTGCCCAGACAAACTCAAACAAGCTGATATCTCCTTGCTTTTGTTAGATTTTTAATTTTGATTTTTATTTTTTATTGGAGTAATTTCCCACTGTGTACGTGGACCACTTCTACTTTGTGCATTCCTCGGTGGATGGACATTTTCATTGCTTCCAAGTGTTGGCTATGGTAAATATTGTTGGAGTGCAGGATTGCCAGCCTTTGACTTTTTGATTCTCATTTTCTCAGGTGATAGGCCCAGCAGTGGGTGTGATTGACTGACTGGTAGCAACGTTTTCCCCTTTTCAAAGCACCTTCTTTGTGTTTTCGTTAGTGGCACTTACCACGTCCCCCTTAGAATCGAGGGTACACATTTCTCCACAATCGCTTCAGCATTTATTGTTTGCAGCATTTTTGCTAATGGCCCTACTGGCTCCTGTGAGCTGATAGTGTTTTGTAATGTGGGTTTGCATGTCTTTGAAAATTCGTAAAACTCATCATTTTTCTCCGCGGTTTCCTTTTCTGTTAAAAAAATGAAACATTTGGGAGTACAATATAAGTCTTGATATTGTCTTCTTGGAAGGCTGCCCTCTTTTGAATTTTTTGGTCGATTTTCCACCTCAGACTCTTTTTAGAGAGCAGGTGTCATTTACCGAACTGCAAGTTTGGTGAACATTTAGTCACCTTTAGCAAGGGTTTTAAATCTCCTGTTGTGGGAATTGGCCTGAAGCAGGCAGCATTTGTCCATTCCCAAATCTGGGTACTAGGGCAGCAGAGCCTTTCTGGAAGTCGTGTTCCTAAGTTGTAAATTACATTGGAATGTGCATGGAGAAAGCCCCATAAGTTTATGTCTCATTATTTCTTCTTGGTTTTAATTTTTTTTTTAATTGGGGTAAAGCTTAGAATATTGTTTGTCCTAGGTGAACACAATCTGGTTCATTTGTACCTTATATATGTCTATTCAAGTACAGAGCCTCTTCCCATGTAAAATGTTACAGAGGGTTCCACAGACCTCCCTTGCTATATGGTCGGTCTTTTTGAGATATGTATATAATATGAGTTTGTATACATATAGTAACACTAATCTTAACTTATCTATTCCCCCCACCTTTCGTTTTAGATGAGCATAGTTTGTTTTCTAAATCTGTGAGTGTCTTTCTCTGCGGAAATATGTTCATTTGTATCAGTTATTAGATAACGCCTATAAGTGATATCATAGAATACAGGTCTTTTGCTTTCCAACTTACCTCATCTTTCGTGATTATCTCCAGACTCATTTGTGGTGCCTCAAAGAGCAATGGGTCATTGTCTTCCATGGCTAATATTCCATTGTGTATATGGACCACTTCTTCTTTATCCATTTACCTGTTGTTGGACAGTTTGATTGCTTCACTGTCTTGGATATTGTGAATAAGGCTGCACTGCAGCTTTTGCGGCCTGTGTCTTCTCGATTCTTGTCTTCTCAGATGAGAGGGCCAATGGTGCCCCTGCTGGATTGAATGGTACCTCCATTTTTACTTTTAAACACAGCTGCTTTCTGTTCTCACTATTGGCTGTTACCCCTTTATGTCTAACCAGCAGGTAGGGGGTACACAGTTCTCTAAAACCCCTTCAGCATTTATTGTTTGTAGACATTTTGCTGATGGTCAGTCGACTGGTGTAAGTTGAAACTTTTTGTAGATTAGATTCCATGCGTCTAACACTCCCTGAGGTTGAGCTTTTATCCATTTTCCTTTTTTTAAAAAGAGTGTAAGTAAAACTTAACTCTTCATAATCTCTTCTTGAAACATTTGCCTGTTTTGAATTTTTTTGTCCATTCTCTACTTCAGCACAAATTTTAGGGCAAGTTTCCTTTACAGCCCTGAGTCCTTGTGAATGTTAAGTGACCATTAGCTGTGACTTTAAAGCTGCTCTTGCAGGAAACGGCCACAAGGTGGCAGCATTTCTCCTTTACCAAATTTGGTTACTAGGGAAACAGAGCCTTAATGGAAGTGGTGTTGTAGGTTGTATATTAGAATGGAAAATGCCAGGAAAAAGCCCTTTAAGTTTATGTCTCATTACTTCTTGTCCATATTTGTAATTTACTTTTAATTTTTTATCCCAGCAAATTTGATTACAATGGTTTGTTTGTTCTAGGTGTGCAAGATGTGGTTCTTTCACACATATACAGGTATCTATTCTTCCTCGCATCCTTTTCCCATGTAGGTTATGACACAATGTTGAGTAGTCTTCTCCTGTTCTTCCGTACGTCTTTCCTGGTTATATATTTCACATGGTTTGTATATCTCTGTTAACCCCAATATGGTAATGTATCCAATCCTCATCCCTTTCTATTTGGTGAACCATATGTTTTTTAATGAATCTGTGATTGCCTTTCTCTGTGGAAATATCTTCATTGGTATCAATTTTTAAGTAACTCCTAAAAGTGATATGATAGGATATGTGGCTTTTGCTTTCTCACTTACTACAGGTTGCGTGATTACTTCTAGACTCATCTACGGTGCTGCAAATGGCATTGTTTCATTTTTTTCACTAGCGAATATTTTATCTGTACATGGAGGAGTTCTTTTTGTCCTCCCATCTGTTGGTAGACTTTATGTTTACTTCCATATCTTGGCTATTGTATTACTGTGCAATGCAGATTTGCCTGCCTGTATCTGTCCAATTCTCTCTTCTTAGATTATAGGTGGAGGAGTGGGCCTGCTGGATCATATGGTAGCTCAATGTTTACCTTTTTAAGGCACCTCCATTCTTTTCTCATTGGAGGTCCTTTCCAGCTTACGTCCCCCTTGAAGTTGAGGGTATGCATTTCTCCACAACACCTTCAGCATTTATTGTTTGTAGTTTTCTTGCTGATGGTTATTCTGACAAGTGTGAGCTGATACCTCTTTGTGGTTGAATTCGCATGTGCCCCATGATCCGTTGAAATTGAGCTGGAAGGCATGTCCTTTTTATTTTTCAAGCTGTGATTACCCCTTAGTTCTTCAAAGTGTTCTCTTAAAGTATGTGTCACATTTTGAAATGTTTTGGCCATTACCTCCCTGAAGACATTTTGAGGGCAGGTTTCATTTACAGTCCTGCAATACTTCTTCCTATGAAATGACCATTAGCACAGGCTTTAAAACTGCTTGTGCAGGTAACTGCCAGAGGGCGGCAGCCTTTCTATGTTCCCCACCCTGGTAACTAGGGAAAAGCCCTTGCGGCCTGTGGTGTTTCTCGGTTATAATTTAGAGTGGAGTGTGCCCGGACAAACCCACACAAGCTGATGTCTCCTTAGTTTTGTTGGATTTTTAAATTTAATTTTTATTTTTTATTGAAGTAATTTTCCACTGTGTACGTGGACCACTTCTTCTTTGTGCATTCCTCGGTGGATGGACATTTTCATTGCTTCCAAGTGTTGGCTATGGTAAATATTGTTGGAGTGCAGGATTGCCAGCCTGTGACTTTTTGATTCTCATTTTCTCAGGTGATAGGCCCAGCAGTGGGTGTGATTGACTGACTGGTAGCACCGTTTTTCCCTTTCCGAGCACCTTCTTTGTGTTTTCATTAGTGGCACTTAGCACGTCCCCCTTAGAATCGAGGGTACACATTTCTCCTCAAACGCTTCAGCATTTATTGTTTGCAGCATTTATGCTAATGGCCCTACTGGCTGCTGTGAGCTGATAGGGTTTTGTAATATGGGTTTGCATGTCTTTGAAAATTCGTAAAACTCATCATTTTTCTCCGCCGTTTTCTTTTCTGTTAAAAAAAGGAAACAATTGGGAGTACAATATAACTTTTGAAATTGTCTTCTTGGAAGGTTGCCCTCTTTTGAATTTTTTGGTCGATTTTCCACCCCAGAGTTTTTTTAGAGAGCAGGTCTCATTTCCCGAACTGCAAGTGTGGTGCATATTTAGTGACCTTTACCAATGGGTTTAAAGCTGCTGTTGTGGGAAGTGGCCTCAAGGAGGCAGCATTTCTCCATTCGCAAATCTGGGTTGTAGGGCAGCCGAGCCTTTCTGGAAGTCGTGTGCCTAGGTTGTAAATTACAGTGGCATGTGCGTGGAGAAACCCCCATAAGTTTATGTCTCATTATTTCTTCTTGGTTTTTAAAAGTGTTTTAATTGGGGTAAAGCTTAGAATATTGTTTGTCCTAGGTGAACACAATCTGGTTCATTTGTACATTATATATGTCTATTCAAGTACAGATCCTCTTCCCATGTAAAATGTTACAGAGGATTCTGCAGACCTCCCTTGCTATATGGTCGGTCTTTTTGAGATATGTATATAATATGTGTTTGTATACATATAGTAACACTAATCTTAATTTATCCATTCCCCCCACCTTTCCTTTTAGATGAGCATAGTTTGTTTTCTATGTCTCTGACTGTCTTTCTCTGTGGAAATATGTTCATTTGTGTCAGTTATTAGATAACGCCTATAAGTGATGTCATAGAATACAGGTCTTTTGCTTTCCAACTTACCTCATCTTTCGTGATTATCTCCAGACTCATTTGTGGTGCCTCAAAGAGCAATGGTTCATTGTCTTCCATGGCTAATATTCCATTGTGTATATGGACCACTTCTTTTTATCCATTTACCTGTTGTTGGACATTTTGATTGCTTCACTGGCTTGGCTATTGTGAATAAGGCTGCACTGCAGCTTTTGCGGCCTGTGTCTTCTCGATTCTTGTCTTCTCAGGTGAGAGGTCCAATGGTGCCCCTGCTGGATTGAATTGTACCTCCATTTTTACTTTTAAACACAGCTGCTTTCTGTTCTCACTATTGGCTGTTACCCCTTTACGTCTCACCAGCAGGTAGAGGGTACACAGTTCTCTAAAACCCCTTCAGCATTTATTGTTTGTAGACATTTTGCTGATGGTCAGTCGACTGGTGTAAGTTGAAACTTTTTGTAGATTAGGTTGCATGCGTCTAACACTCCCTGAGGTTGAGCTTTTATCCATTTTCCTTTTTTTTAAAAAGAGTGTAAGTAAAACTTAACTCTTCATAATCTCTTCTTGAAACATTTGCCTGTTTTGAATTTTTTTGTCCATTCTCTACTTCAGCACAAATTTTTAGGGCAAGTGTCCTTTACAGCCCTGAGTCCTTGTGAATGTTAAGTGACCATTAGCTGTGACTTTAAAGCTGCTCTTGCAGGAAACGGCCACAAGGTGGCAGCATTTCTCCTTTACCAAATTTGGTTACTAGGGAAACAGGCTTAATGGAAGTGGTGTTCTAGGTTGTAAATTAGAGTGGAATGTGCCAGTAAAAAGCCCTTTAGGTTTATGTCTCATTACTTGTTGTTCATATTTGTAATTTACTTTTTATTTTTTATCCCAGCAAATTTGATTACAATAGTTTGTTTGTTCTAGGTGTGCAAGTTGTGGTTCTTTCACACATATACGTGTATCTATTCTTCCTCGCATCCTTTTCCCATGTAGGTTATGACACAATGTTGAGTAGTCTTCTCCTGGTCTTCCGTACGTCTTTCCTGGTTATATATTTCACATGGTTTGTATATCTCTGTTAACCCCAATATGGTAATGTATCCAATCCTCATCCCTTTCTATTTGGCGAACCATAAGTTTTTTAATGAATCTGTGAACGCCTTTCTCTGTGGAAATATCTTCATTGGTATCAATTTTTAAGTAACTCCTAAAAGTGATATGATCGGATATGTGTCTTTTGCTTTCTCACTTACTACAGGTGGCGTGATTACTTCTAACTCATCTACGGTGCTGCAAATGGCATTGTTTCATTTTTTTCACTAGCGAATATTCTATCTGTACATGGAGGAGTTCTTTTTGTCCTCCTATCTGTTGGTAGACTTTATGTTTACTTCCATATCTTGGCTATTGTAATACTGTTCAATGCAGATTTGCCTGCCTGTGTCTGTCCAATTCTCTCTTCTTAGATTATAGGTGGAGGAGTGGGCCTGCTGGATCATATGGTAGCTCAATGTTTACCTTTTTAAGGCACCTCCATTCTGTTCTCATTGGTGGTCCTTTCCAGCTTACGTCCCCCTTGAAGTTGAGGGTATGCATTTCTCCACAACACCTTCAGCATTTATTGTTTGTAGTTTTCTTGCTGATGGTTATTCTGACAAGTGTGAGCTGATACCTCTTTGTGATTGAATTCGCATGTGCCCCATGATCCGTTGAAATTGAGCTGGAAGGCATGTCCTTTTTATTTTTCAAGCTGTGATTACCCCTTAGTTCTTCAAAGTGTTCTCTTAAAGTATGTGTCACATTTTGAAATGTTTTGGCCATTACCTCCCTGAAGACATTTTGAGGGCAGGTTTCATTTACAGTTGTGCAGTACTTCTTCCTATGAAATGACCATTAGCACAGGCTTTAAAACTGCTTGTGCAGGTAACTGCCAGAGGGCGGCAGCCTTTCTATGTTCCCCACCCTGGTAACTAGGGAAAAGCCCTTGCGGCCTGTGGTGTTTCTCGGTTATAAATTAGAGTGGAGTGTGCCCGGACAAACCCACACAAGCTGATGTCTCCTTAGTTTTGTTGGATTTTTAAATTTAATTTTTATTTTTTATTGGAGTAATTTTCCACTGTGTACGTGGACCACTTCTTCTTTGTGCATTCCTCGGTTGATGGACATTTTCATGGCTTCCAAGTTTTGGCTATGGTAAATATTCTTGGAGTGCAGGATTGCCAGCCTGTGACTTTTTGATTCTCATTTTCTCAGGTGATAGGCCCAGCAGTGGGTGTGATTGACTGACTGGTAGCACCGTTTTTCCCTTTCCAAGCACCTTCTTTGTGTTTTCATTAGTGGCACTTAGCACGTCCCCCTTAGAATCGAGGGTACACATTTCTCCTCAATCGCTTCAGCATTTATTGTTTGCAGCATTTATGCTAATGGCCCTACTGGCTGCTGTGAGCTGATAGGGTTTTGTAATATGGGTTTGCATGTCTTTGAAAATTCGTAAAACTCATCATTTTTCTCCGCCGTTTTCTTTTCTGTTAAAAAAAGGAAACAATTGGGAGTACAATATAACTCTTGAAATTGTCTTTTTGGAAGGTTGCTCTCTTTTGAATTTTTTGGTCCATTTTCCACCCCAGAGTTTTTTTAGAGAGCAGGTCTCATTTCCCGAACTGCAAGTGTGGTGCATATTTAGTGACCTTTAGCAATGGGTTTAAAGCTGCTGTTGTGGGAAGTGGCCTCAAGGAGGCAGCATTTCTCCATTCGCAAATCTGGTTAGTAGGGCAGCAGAGCCTTTCTGGAAGTCGTGTTCCTAGGTTGTAAATTACATTGGAATGTGCATGGAGAAAGCCCCATAAGTTTATGTCTCATTATTTCTTCTTGGTTTTAATTTTTTTTTAATTGGGGTAAAGCTTAGAATATTATTTGTCCGAGGTGTACACAATCTGCTTCATTTGTACATTATATTTGTCTATTCAAGTACAGATGCTCTTCCCATGTAAAATGTTACTGAGGGTTCTTCAGACCTCCCTTGCTATATGGTCGGTCTTTTTGTGATATGTATATAATATGTGTTTGTATACATATAGTAACACTAATCTTAATTTATCCATTCCCCCACCTTTCGTTTTAGATGAGCATAGTTTGTTTTCTAAATCTGTGAGTGTCTTTCTCTGCGGAAATATGTTCATTTGTGTCAGTTATTAGATAACGCCTATAAGTGATATCATAGAATACAGGTCTTTTGCTTTCCAACTTACCTCATCTTTCGTGATTATCTCCAGACTCATTTGTGGTGCCTCAAATAGCAATGGTTCATTGTCTTCCATGGCTAATATTCCATTGTGTATATGGACCATTTCTTCTTTATCCATTTACCTGTTGTTGGACATTTTGATTGCTTCACTGTCTTGGATATTGTGAATAAGGCTGCACTGCAGCTTTTGCGGCCTGTGTCTTCTCGATTCTTGTCTTCTCAGGTGAGAGGTCCAATGGTGCCCCTGCTGGATTGAATGGTACCTCCATTTTTACTTCTAAACACAGCTGCTTTCTGTTCTCACTATTGGCTGTTACCCCTTTATGTCTCACCAGCAGGTAGGGGGTACACAGTTCTCTAAAACCCCTTCAGCATTTATTGTTTGTAGACATTTTGCTGATGGTCAGTCGACTGGTGTAAGTTGAAACTTTTTGTAGATTAGATTCCATGCGCCTAACACTCCCTGAGGTTGAGCTTTTATCCATTTTCCTTTTTTTAAAAAGAGTGTAAGTAAAACTTAACTCTTCATAATCTCTTCTTGAAACATTTGCCTGTTTTGAAATTTTTTGTCCATTCTCTACTTCAGCACAAATTTTTAGGGCAAGTTTCCTTTACAGCCCTGAGTCCTTGTGAATGTTAAGTGACCATTACCTGTGACTTTAAAGCTGCTCTTGCAGGAAACGGCCACAAAGTGGCAGCATTTCTCCTTTACCAAATTTGGTTACTAGGGAAACAGAGCCTTAATGGAAGTGGTGTTGTAGGTTGTATATTAGAATGGAAAATGCCAGGAAAAAGCCCTTTAAGTTTATGTCTCATTACTTCTTGTCCATATTTGTAATTTACTTTTAATTTTTTATCCCAGCAAATTTGATTACAATGGTTTGTTTGTTCTAGGTGTGCAAGATGTGGTTCTTTCACACATATACAGGTATCTATTCTTCCTCGCATCCTTTTCCCATGTAGGTTATGACACAATGTTGAGTTATCTTCTCCTGGTCTTCCGTACGTCTTTCCTGGTTATATATTTCACATGGTTTTTATATCTCTGTTAACCCCAATATGGTAATGTATCCAATCCTCATCCCTTTCTATTTGGTGAACCATAAGTTTTTTAATGAATCTGTGATTGCCTTTCTCTGTGGAAATATCTTCATTGGTATCAATTTTTAAGTAACTCCTAAAAGTGATATGATAGGATATGTGGCTTTTGCTTTCTCACTTACTACAGGTGGCGTGATTAGGTCTAGACTCATCTATGGTGCTGCAAATGGCATTGTTTCATTTTTTTCACTAGCGAATATTCCAGTTGTACATGGAGGAGTTCTTCTTTGTCCTCCCATCTGTTGGTAGACTTTTGTTTACTTCCATATCTTGGCTATTGTAATACTGTGCAATGCAGATTTGCCTGCCTGTGTCTTTCCAATTCTCTCTTCTTAGATTATAGGTGGAGGAGTGGGCCTGCTGGATCATATGGTAGCTCAATGTTTACCTTTTTAAGGCACCTCCATTCTGTTCTCATTGGTGGTCTTTTCCAACTTACGTCCCATTTGAAGTTGAGGGTATACATTTTTCCACAACACCTTCAGCATTTATTGTTTGTAGTTTTCTTGCTGATGGTTATTCTGACAAGTGTGAGCTGATACCTCTTTGTGTTTCAATTCGCATGTGCCTCATAATCCGTTGAAATTGAGCTTGAAGGCATGTCCTTTTTATTTTTCAAGCTGTGATTACCCCTTAGTTCTTCAAAGTGTTCTCTTAAAGTATGTGTCACATTTTGAAGTGTTTTGGCCATTACCTCCCTGAAGACATTTTGAGGTCAGGTTTCATTTACAGTTCTGCAGTACTTGTTCCTATGAAATGACCATTAGCACAGGCTTTAAAACTGCTTTTGCAGGAAACTGCCAGAGGGCGGCAGCCTTTCTATGTTCCCCACCCTGTTAACTAGGGAAAAGCCCTTGCTGCCTGTGGTGTTTCTCGGTTATAAATTAGAGTGGAGTGTGCCCGGACAAACCCACACAAGCTGATGTCTCCTTACTTTTGTTGGATTTTTAAATTTAATTTTTATTTTTTATTGGAGTAATTTTCCACTGTGTACGTGGACCACTTCTTCTTTGTGCATTCCTCGGTTGATGGACATTTTCATGGCTTCCAAGTTTTGGCTATGGTAAATATTCTTGGAGTGCAGGATTGCCAGCCTGTGACTTTTTGATTCTCATTTTCTCAGGTGATAGGCCCAGCAGTGGGTGTGATTGACTGACTGGTAGCACCGTTTTTCCCTTTCCAAGCACCTTCTTTGTGTTTTCATTAGTGGCACTTAGCACGTCCCCCTTAGAATCGAGGGTACACATTTCTCCTCAATCGCTTCAGCATTTATTGTTTGCAGCATTTATGCTTATGGCCCTACTGGCTGCTGTGAGCTGATAGGGTTTTGTAATATGGGTTTGCATGTCTTTGAAAATTCGTAAAACTCATCATTTTTCTCCGCCGTTTTCTTTTCTGTTAAAAAAAGGAAACAATTGGGAGTACAATATAACTCTTGAAATTGTCTTTTTGGAAGGTTGCTCTCTTTTGAATTTTTTGGTCCATTTTCCACCCCAGAGTTTTTTTAGAGAGCAGGTCTCATTTCCCGAACTGCAAGTGTGGTGCATATTTAGTGACCTTTAGCAATGGGTTTAAAGCTGCTGTTGTGGGAAGTGGCCTCAAGGAGGCAGCATTTCTCCATTCGCAAATCTGGGTTGTAGGGCAGCCGAGCCTTTCTGGAAGTCGTGTGCCTAGGTTGTAAATTACAGTGGCATGTGCGTGGAGAAACCCCCATAAGTTTATGTCTCATTATTTCTTCTTGGTTTTTAAAAGTGTTTTAATTGGGGTAAAGCTTAGAATATTGTTTGTCCTAGGTGAACACAATCTGGTTCATTTGTACATTATATATGTCTATTCAAGTACAGATCCTCTTCCCATGTAAAATGTTACAGAGGATTCTGCAGACCTCCCTTGCTATATGGTCGGTCTTTTTGAGATATGTATATAATATGTGTTTGTATACATATAGTAACACTAATCTTAATTTATCCATTCCCCCCACCTTTCCTTTTAGATGAGCATAGTTTGTTTTCTATGTCTCTGACTGTCTTTCTCTGTGGAAATATGTTCATTTGTGTCAGTTATTAGATAACGCCTATAAGTGATGTCATAGAATACAGGTCTTCTGCTTTCCAACTTACCTCATCTTTCGTGATTATCTCCAGACTCATTTGTGGTGCCTCAAAGAGCAATGGTTCATTGTCTTCCATGGCTAATATTCCATTGTGTATATGGACCACTTCTTTTTATCCATTTACCTGTTGTTGGACATTTTGATTGCTTCACTGGCTTGGCTATTGTGAATAAGGCTGCACTGCAGCTTTTGCGGCCTGTGTCTTCTCGATTCTTGTCTTCTCAGGTGAGAGGTCCAATGGTGCCCCTGCTGGATTGAATTGTACCTCCATTTTTACTTTTAAACACAGCTGCTTTCTGTTCTCACTATTGGCTGTTACCCCTTTACGTCTCACCAGCAGGTAGAGGGTACACAGTTCTCTAAAACCCCTTCAGCATTTATTGTTTGTAGACATTTTGCTGATGGTCAGTCGACTGGTGTAAGTTGAAACTTTTTGTAGATTAGGTTGCATGCGTCTAACACTCCCTGAGGTTGAGCTTTTATCCATTTTCCTTTTTTTTAAAAAGAGTGTAAGTAAAACTTAACTCTTCATAATCTCTTCTTGAAACATTTGCCTGTTTTGAATTTTTTTGTCCATTCTCTACTTCAGCACAAATTTTTAGGGCAAGTGTCCTTTACAGCCCTGAGTCCTTGTGAATGTTAAGTGACCATTAGCTGTGACTTTAAAGCTGCTCTTGCAGGAAACGGCCACAAGGTGGCAGCATTTCTCCTTTACCAAATTTGGTTACTAGGGAAACAGGCTTAATGGAAGTGGTGTTCTAGGTTGTAAATTAGAGTGGAATGTGCCAGGAAAAAGCCCTTTAGGTTTATGTCTCATTACTTGTTGTTCATATTTGTAATTTACTTTTTATTTTTTATCCCAGCAAATTTGATTACAATAGTTTGTTTGTTCTAGGTGTGCAAGTTGTGGTTCTTTCACACATATACATGTATCTATTCTTCCTCGCATCCTTTTCCCATGTAGGTTATGACACAATGTTGAGTAGTCTTCTCCTGGTCTTCCGTACGTCTTTCCTGGTTATATATTTCACATGGTTTGTATATCTCTGTTAACCCCAATATGGTAATGTATCCAATCCTCATCCCTTTCTATTTGGCGAACCATAAGTTTTTTAATGAATCTGTGAACGCCTTTCTCTGTGGAAATATCTTCATTGGTATCAATTTTTAAGTAACTCCTAAAAGTGATATGATCGGATATGTGTCTTTTGCTTTCTCACTTACTACAGGTGGCGTGATTACTTCTAACTCATCTACGGTGCTGCAAATGGCATTGTTTCATTTTTTTCACTAGCGAATATTCTATCTGTACATGGAGGAGTTCTTTTTATCCTCCTATCTGTTGGTAGACTTTATGTTTACTTCCATATCTTGGCTATTGTAATACTGTTCAATGCAGATTTGCCTGCCTGTGTCTGTCCAATTCTCTCTTCTTAGATTATAGGTGGAGGAGTGGGCCTGCTGGATCATATGGTAGCTCAATGTTTACCTTTTTAAGGCACCTCCATTCTGTTCTCATTGGTGGTCCTTTCCAGCTTACGTCCCCCTTGAAGTTGAGGGTATGCATTTCTCCACAACACCTTCAGCATTTATTGTTTGTAGTTTTCTTGCTGATGGTTATTCTGACAAGTGTGAGCTGATACCTCTTTGTGATTGAATTCGCATGTGCCCCATGATCCGTTGAAATTGAGCTGGAAGGCATGTCCTTTTTATTTTTCAAGCTGTGATTACCCCTTAGTTCTTCAAAGTGTTCTCTTAAAGTATGTGTCACATTTTGAAATGTTTTGGCCATTACCTCCCTGAAGACATTTTGAGGGCAGGTTTCATTTACAGTTGTGCAGTACTTCTTCCTATGAAATGACCATTAGCACAGGCTTTAAAACTGCTTGTGCAGGTAACTGCCAGAGGGCGGCAGCCTTTCTATGTTCCCCACCCTGGTAACTAGGGAAAAGCCCTTGCGGCCTGTGGTGTTTCTCGGTTATAAATTAGAGTGGAGTGTGCCTGGACAAACCCACACAAGCTGATGTCTCCTTACTTTTGTTGGATTTTTAAATTTAATTTTTATTTTTTATTGGAGTAATTTTCCACTGTGTACGTGGACCACTTCTTCTTTGTGCATTCCTCGGTTGATGGACATTTTCATGGCTTCCAAGTTTTGGCTATGGTAAATATTCTTGGAGTGCAGGATTGCCAGCCTGTGACTTTTTGATTCTCATTTTCTCAGGTGATAGGCCCAGCAGTGGGTGTGATTGACTGACTGGTAGCACCGTTTTTCCCTTTCCAAGCACCTTCTTTGTGTTTTCATTAGTGGCACTTAGCACGTCCCCCTTAGAATCGAGGGTACACATTTCTCCTCAATCGCTTCAGCATTTATTGTTTGCAGCATTTATGCTAATGGCCCTACTGGCTGCTGTGAGCTGATAGGGTTTTGTAATATGGGTTTGCATGTCTTTGAAAATTCGTAAAACTCATCATTTTTCTCCGCCGTTTTCTTTTCTGTTAAAAAAAGGAAACAATTGGGAGTACAATATAACTCTTGAAATTGTCTTTTTGGAAGGTTGCTCTCTTTTGAATTTTTTGGTCCATTTTCCACCCCAGAGTTTTTTTAGAGAGCAGGTCTCATTTCCCGAACTGCAAGTGTGGTGCATATTTAGTGACCTTTAGCAATGGGTTTAAAGCTGCTGTTGTGGGAAGTGGCCTCAAGGAGGCAGCATTTCTCCATTCGCAAATCTGGGTTGTAGGGCAGCCGAGCCTTTCTGGAAGTCGTGTGCCTAGGTTGTAAATTACAGTGGCATGTGCGTGGAGAAACCCCCATAAGTTTATGTCTCATTATTTCTTCTTGGTTTTTAAAAGTGTTTTAATTGGGGTAAAGCTTAGAATATTGTTTGTCCTAGGTGAACACAATCTGGTTCATTTGTACATTATATATGTCTATTCAAGTACAGATCCTCTTCCCATGTAAAATGTTACAGAGGATTCTGCAGACCTCCCTTGCTATATGGTCGGTCTTTTTGAGATATGTATATAATATGTGTTTGTATACATATAGTAACACTAATCTTAATTTATCCATTCCCCCCACCTTTCCTTTTAGATGAGCATAGTTTGTTTTCTATGTCTCTGACTGTCTTTCTCTGTGGAAATATGTTCATTTGTGTCAGTTATTAGATAACGCCTATAAGTGATGTCATAGAATACAGGTCTTTTGCTTTCCAACTTACCTCATCTTTCGTGATTATCTCCAGACTCATTTGTGGTGCCTCAAAGAGCAATGGTTCATTGTCTTCCATGGCTAATATTCCATTGTGTATATGGACCACTTCTTTTTATCCATTTACCTGTTGTTGGACATTTTGATTGCTTCACTGGCTTGGCTATTGTGAATAAGGCTGCACTGCAGCTTTTGCGGCCTGTGTCTTCTCGATTCTTGTCTTCTCAGGTGAGAGGTCCAATGGTGCCCCTGCTGGATTGAATTGTACCTCCATTTTTACTTTTAAACACAGCTGCTTTCTGTTCTCACTATTGGCTGTTACCCCTTTACGTCTCACCAGCAGGTAGAGGGTACACAGTTCTCTAAAACCCCTTCAGCATTTATTGTTTGTAGACATTTTGCTGATGGTCAGTCGACTGGTGTAAGTTGAAACTTTTTGTAGATTAGGTTGCATGCGTCTAACACTCCCTGAGGTTGAGCTTTTATCCATTTTCCTTTTTTTTAAAAAGAGTGTAAGTAAAACTTAACTCTTCATAATCTCTTCTTGAAACATTTGCCTGTTTTGAATTTTTTTGTCCATTCTCTACTTCAGCACAAATTTTTAGGGCAAGTGTCCTTTACAGCCCTGAGTCCTTGTGAATGTTAAGTGACCATTAGCTGTGACTTTAAAGCTGCTCTTGCAGGAAACGGCCACAAGGTGGCAGCATTTCTCCTTTACCAAATTTGGTTACTAGGGAAACAGGCTTAATGGAAGTGGTGTTCTAGGTTGTAAATTAGAGTGGAATGTGCCAGGAAAAAGCCCTTTAGGTTTATGTCTCATTACTTGTTGTTCATATTTGTAATTTACTTTTTATTTTTTATCCCAGCAAATTTGATTACAATAGTTTGTTTGTTCTAGGTGTGCAAGTTGTGGTTCTTTCACACATATACGTGTATCTATTCTTCCTCGCATCCTTTTCCCATGTAGGTTATGACACAATGTTGAGTAGTCTTCTCCTGGTCTTCCGTACGTCTTTCCTGGTTATATATTTCACATGGTTTGTATATCTCTGTTAACCCCAATATGGTAATGTATCCAATCCTCATCCCTTTCTATTTGGCGAACCATAAGTTTTTTAATGAATCTGTGAACGCCTTTCTCTGTGGAAATATCTTCATTGGTATCAATTTTTAAGTAACTCCTAAAAGTGATATGATCGGATATGTGTCTTTTGCTTTCTCACTTACTACAGGTGGCGTGATTACTTCTAACTCATCTACGGTGCTGCAAATGGCATTGTTTCATTTTTTTCACTAGCGAATATTCTATCTGTACATGGAGGAGTTCTTTTTGTCCTCCTATCTGTTGGTAGACTTTATGTTTACTTCCATATCTTGGCTATTGTAATACTGTTCAATGCAGATTTGCCTGCCTGTGTCTGTCCAATTCTCTCTTCTTAGATTATAGGTGGAGGAGTGGGCCTGCTGGATCATATGGTAGCTCAATGTTTACCTTTTTAAGGCACCTCCATTCTGTTCTCATTGGTGGTCCTTTCCAGCTTACGTCCCCCTTGAAGTTGAGGGTATGCATTTCTCCACAACACCTTCAGCATTTATTGTTTGTAGTTTTCTTGCTGATGGTTATTCTGACAAGTGTGAGCTGATACCTCTTTGTGATTGAATTCGCATGTGCCCCATGATCCGTTGAAATTGAGCTGGAAGGCATGTCCTTTTTATTTTTCAAGCTGTGATTACCCCTTAGTTCTTCAAAGTGTTCTCTTAAAGTATGTGTCACATTTTGAAATGTTTTGGCCATTACCTCCCTGAAGACATTTTGAGGGCAGGTTTCATTTACAGTTGTGCAGTACTTCTTCCTATGAAATGACCATTAGCACAGGCTTTAAAACTGCTTGTGCAGGTAACTGCCAGAGGGCGGCAGCCTTTCTATGTTCCCCACCCTGGTAACTAGGGAAAAGCCCTTGCGGCCTGGGGTGTTTCTCGGTTATAAATTAGAGTGGAGTGTGCCTGGACAAACCCACACAAGCTGATGTCTCCTTACTTTTGTTGGATTTTTAAATTTAATTTTTATTTTTTATTGGAGTAATTTTCCACTGTGTACGTGGACCACTTCTTCTTTGTGCATTCCTCGGTTGATGGACATTTTCATGGCTTCCAAGTTTTGGCTATGGTAAATATTCTTGGAGTGCAGGATTGCCAGCCTGTGACTTTTTGATTCTCATTTTCTCAGGTGATAGGCCCAGCAGTGGGTGTGATTGACTGACTGGTAGCACCGTTTTTCCCTTTCCAAGCACCTTCTTTGTGTTTTCATTAGTGGCACTTAGCACGTCCCCCTTAGAATCGAGGGTACACATTTCTCCTCAATCGCTTCAGCATTTATTGTTTGCAGCATTTATGCTAATGGCCCTACTGGCTGCTGTGAGCTGATAGGGTTTTGTAATATGGGTTTGCATGTCTTTGAAAATTCGTAAAACTCATCATTTTTCTCCGCCGTTTTCTTTTCTGTTAAAAAAAGGAAACAATTGGGAGTACAATATAACTCTTGAAATTGTCTTTTTGGAAGGTTGCTCTCTTTTGAATTTTTTGGTCCATTTTCCACCCCAGAGTTTTTTTAGAGAGCAGGTCTCATTTCCCGAACTGCAAGTGTGGTGCATATTTAGTGACCTTTAGCAATGGGTTTAAAGCTGCTGTTGTGGGAAGTGGCCTCAAGGAGGCAGCATTTCTCCATTCGCAAATCTGGTTAGTAGGGCAGCAGAGCCTTTCTGGAAGTCGTGTTCCTAGGTTGTAAATTACATTGGAATGTGCATGGAGAAAGCCCCATAAGTTTATGTCTCATTATTTCTTCTTGGTTTTAATTTTTTTTTAATTGGGGTAAAGCTTAGAATATTATTTGTCCGAGGTGTACACAATCTGGTTCATTTGTACATTATATTTGTCTATTCAAGTACAGATGCTCTTCCCATGTAAAATGTTACTGAGGGTTCTTCAGACCTCCCTTGCTATATGGTCGGTCTTTTTGTGATATGTATATAATATGTGTTTGTATACATATAGTAACACTAATCTTAATTTATCCATTCCCCCACCTTTCGTTTTAGATGAGCATAGTTTGTTTTCTAAATCTGTGAGTGTCTTTCTCTGCGGAAATATGTTCATTTGTGTCAGTTATTAGATAACGCCTATAAGTGATATCATAGAATACAGGTCTTTTGCTTTCCAACTTACCTCATCTTTCGTGATTATCTCCAGACTCATTTGTGGTGCCTCAAATAGCAATGGTTCATTGTCTTCCATGGCTAATATTCCATTGTGTATATGGACCATTTCTTCTTTATCCATTTACCTGTTGTTGGACATTTTGATTGCTTCACTGTCTTGGATATTGTGAATAAGGCTGCACTGCAGCTTTTGCGGCCTGTGTCTTCTCGATTCTTGTCTTCTCAGGTGAGAGGTCCAATGGTGCCCCTGCTGGATTGAATGGTACCTCCATTTTTACTTCTAAACACAGCTGCTTTCTGTTCTCACTATTGGCTGTTACCCCTTTATGTCTCACCAGCAGGTAGGGGGTACACAGTTCTCTAAAACCCCTTCAGCATTTATTGTTTGTAGACATTTTGCTGATGGTCAGTCGACTGGTGTAAGTTGAAACTTTTTGTAGATTAGATTCCATGCGCCTAACACTCCCTGAGGTTGAGCTTTTATCCATTTTCCTTTTTTTAAAAAGAGTGTAAGTAAAACTTAACTCTTCATAATCTCTTCTTGAAACATTTGCCTGTTTTGAATTTTTTTGTCCATTCTCTACTTCAGCACAAATTTTTAGGGCAAGTTTCCTTTACAGCCCTGAGTCCTTGTGAATGTTAAGTGACCATTACCTGTGACTTTAAAGCTGCTCTTGCAGGAAACGGCCACAAAGTGGCAGCATTTCTCCTTTACCAAATTTGGTTACTAGGGAAACAGAGCCTTAATGGAAGTGGTGTTGTAGGTTGTATATTAGAATGGAAAATGCCAGGAAAAAGCCCTTTAAGTTTATGTCTCATTACTTCTTGTCCATATTTGTAATTTACTTTTAATTTTTTATCCCAGCAAATTTGATTACAATGGTTTGTTTGTTCTAGGTGTGCAAGATGTGGTTCTTTCACACATATACAGGTATCTATTCTTCCTCGCATCCTTTTCCCATGTAGGTTATGACACAATGTTGAGTTATCTTCTCCTGGTCTTCCGTACGTCTTTCCTGGTTATATATTTCACATGGTTTTTATATCTCTGTTAACCCCAATATGGTAATGTATCCAATCCTCATCCCTTTCTATTTGGTGAACCATAAGTTTTTTAATGAATCTGTGATTGCCTTTCTCTGTGGAAATATCTTCATTGGTATCAATTTTTAAGTAACTCCTAAAAGTGATATGATAGGATATGTGGCTTTTGCTTTCTCACTTACTACAGGTGGCGTGATTACGTCTAGACTCATCTATGGTGCTGCAAATGGCATTGTTTCATTTTTTTCACTAGCGAATATTCCAGTTGTACATGGAGGAGTTCTTCTTTGTCCTCCCATCTTTTGGTAGACTTTTGTTTACTTCCATATCTTGGCTATTGTAATACTGTGCAATGCAGATTTGCCTGCCTGTGTCTTTCCAATTCTCTCTTCTTAGATTATAGGTGGAGGAGTGGGCCTGCTGGATCATATGGTAGCTCAATGTTTACCTTTTTAAGGCACCTCCATTCTGTTCTCATTGGTGGTCTTTTCCAACTTACGTCCCACTTGAAGTTGAGGGTATGCATTTTTCCACAACACCTTCAGCATTTATTGTTTGTAGTTTTCTTGCTGATGGTTATTCTGACAAGTGTGAGCTGATACCTCTTTGTGTTTCAATTCGCATGTGCCTCATAATCCGTTGAAATTGAGCTTGAAGGCATGTCCTTTTTATTTTTCAAGCTGTGATTACCCCTTAGTTCTTCAAAGTGTTCTCTTAAAGTATGTGTCACATTTTGAAGTGTTTTGGCCATTACCTCCCTGAAGACATTTTGAGGTCAGGTTTCATTTACAGTTCTGCAGTACTTGTTCCTATGAAATGACCATTAGCACAGGCTTTAAAACTGCTTTTGCAGGAAACTGCCAGAGGGCGGCAGCCTTTCTATGTTCCCCACCCTGTTAACTAGGGAAAAGCCCTTGCTGCCTGTGGTGTTTCTCGGTTATAAATTAGAGTGGAGTGTGCCCGGACAAACCCACACAAGCTGATGTCTCCTTACTTTTGTTGGATTTTTAAATTTAATTTTTATTTTTTATTGGAGTAATTTTCCACTGTGTACGTGGACCACTTCTTCTTTGTGCATTCCTTGGTTGATGGACATTTTCATTGCTTCCAAGTGTTGGCTATGGTAAATATTGTTGGAGTGCAGGATTGCCAGCCTGTGACTTTTTGATTCTCATTTTCTCAGGTGATAGGCCCAGCAGTGGGTGTGATTGACTGACTGGTAGCACCGTTTTTCCCTTTTCAAGCACTTTCTTTGTGTTTTCATTCGTGGCACTTAGCACGTCCCCCTTAGAATCGAGGGTACACATTTCTCCTCAATCGCTTCAGCATTTATTGTTTGCAGCATTTATGCTAATGGCCCTACTGGCTCCTGTGAGCTGATAGGGTTTTGTAATTTGGGTTTGCATGTCTTTGAAAATTCGTAAAACTCATCATTTTTCTCCGCGGTTTTCTTTTCTGTTAAAAAAAGGAAACAATTGGGAGTACAATATAACTCTTGATATTGTCTTCTTGGAAGGCTGCCCTCTTTTGAATTTTTTGTTCGATCTTCACCTCAGACTTTTTTTAGAGATCAGGTGTCATTTACCAAACTGCAAGTTTGGTGAATATTTAGTGACCTTTAGCAAGGGTTTTAAATCTCCTGTTGTGGGAAGTGGCCTGAAGCAGGCAGCATTTCTCCATTCCCAAATCTGGGTAGTAGGGCAGCAGAGCCTTTCTGGAAGTCGTGTTCCTAGGTTGTAAATTACATTGGAATGTGCATGGAGAAAGCCCCATAAGTTTATGTCTCATTATTTCTTCTTGGTTTTAATTTTTTTTTAATTGGGGTAAAGCTTAGAATATTGTTTGTCCGAGGTGTACACAATCTGGTTCATTTGTACATTATATTTGTCTATTCAAGTACAGATGCTCTTCCCATGTAAAATGTTACTGAGGGTTCTTCAGACCTCCCTTGCTATATGGTCGGTCTTTTTGTGATATGTATATAATATGTGTTTGTATACATATAGTAACACTAATCTTAATTTATCCATTCCCCCACCTTTCGTTTTAGATGAGCATAGTTTGTTTTCTAAATCTGTGAGTGTCTTTCTCTGCGGAAATATGTTCATTTGTGTCGGTTATTAGATAACGCCTATAAGTGATATCATAGAATACAGGTCTTTTGCTTTCCAACTTACCTCATCTTTCGTGATTATCTCCAGACTCATTTGTGGTGCCTCAAATAGCAATGGTTCATTGTCTTCCATGGCTAATATTCCATTGTGTATATGGACCACTTCTTTTTATCCATTTACCTGTTGTTGGACATTTTGATTGCTTCACTGGCTTGGCTATTGTGAATAAGGCTGCACTGCAGCTTTTGCGGCCTGTGTCTTCTCGATTCTTGTCTTCTCAGGTGAGAGGTCCAATGGTGCCCCTGCTGGATTGAATTGTACCTCCATTTTTACTTTTAAACACAGCTGCTTTCTGTTCTCACTATTGGCTGTTACCCCTTTACGTCTCACCAGCAGGTAGGGGGTACACAGTTCTCTAAAACCCCTTCAGCATTTATTGTTTGTAGACATTTTGCTGATGGTCAGTCGACTGGTGTAAGTTGAAACTTTTTGTAGATTAGATTCCATGCGCCTAACACTCCCTGAGGTTGAGCTTTTATCCATTTTCCTTTTTTTTAAAAAGAGTGTAAGTAAAACTTAACTCTTCATAATCTCTTCTTGAAACATTTGCCTGTTTTGAATTTTTTTGTCCATTCTCTACTTCAGCACAAATTTTTAGGGCAAGTGTCCTTTACAGCCCTGAGTCCTTGTGAATGTTAAGTGACCATTAGCTGTGACTTTAAAGCTGCTCTTGCAGGAAACGGCCACAAGGTGGCAGCATTTCTCCTTTACCAATTTTGGTTACTAGGGAAACAGAGCCTTAATGGAAGTGGTGTTGTAGGTTTTATATTAGAATGGAAAATGCCAGGAAAAAGCCCTTTAAGTTTATGTCTCATTACTTCTTGTCCATATTTGTAATTTACTTTTAATTTTTTATCCCAGCAAATTTGATTACAATGGTTTGTTTGTTCTAGGTGTGCAAGATGTGGTTCTTTCACACATATACAGGTATCTATTCTTCCTCGCATCCTTTTCCCATGTAGGTTATGACACAATGTTGAGTAGTCTTCTCCTGGTCTTCCGTACGTCTTTCCTGGTTATATATTTCACATGGTTTTTATATCTCTGTTAACCCCAATATGGTAATGTATCCAATCCTCATCCCTTTCTATTTGGTGAACCATAAGTTTTTTAATGAATCTGTGATTGCCTTTCTCTGTGGAAATATCTTCATTGGTATCAATTTTTAAGTAACTCCTAAAAGTGATATGATAGGATATGTGGCTTTTGCTTTCTCACTTACTACAGGTGGCGTGATTACATCTAGACTCATCTATGGTGCTGCAAATGGCATTGTTTCATTTTTTTCACTAGCGAATATTCCAGTTGTACAGGGAGGAGTTCTTCTTTGTCCTCCCATCTGTTGGTAGACTTTTGTTTACTTCCATATCTTGGCTATTGTAATATTGTGCAATGCAGATTTGCCTGCCTGTGTCTTTCCAATTCTCTCTTCTTATATTATAGGTGGAGGAGTGGGCCTGCTGGATCATATGGTAGCTCAATGTTTACCTTTTTAAGGCACCTCCATTCTGTTCTCATTGGTGGTCCTTTCCAAATTACGTCCCACTTGAAGTTGAGGGTATGCATTTTTCCACAACACCTTCAGCATTTATTGTTTGTAGTTTTCTTGCTGATGGTTACTCTGACAAGTGTGAGCTGATACCTCTTTGTGGTTGAATTCGCATGTGCCTCATAATCCGTTGAAATTGAGCTTGAAGGCATGTCCTTTTTATTTTTCAAGCTGTGATTACCCCTTAGTTCTTCAAAGTGTTCTCTTAAAGTATGTGTCACATTTTGAAATGTTTTGGCCATTACCTCCCTGAAGACATTTTGAGGGCAGGTTTCATTTACAGTTCTGCAGTACTTGTTCTTATGAAATGACCATTAGCACAGGCTTTAAGGCTGCTTTTGCAGGTAACTGCCAGAGGGCGGCAGCCTTTTTATGTTCCCCACCCTGGTAACTAGGGAAAAGCCCTTGCGGCCTGTGGTGTTTCTCGATTATAAATTAGAGTGGACTGTGCCCAGACAAACTCACACAAGCTGATGTCTCCTTGCTTTTGTTGGATTTTTAATTTTGATTTTTATTTTTTATTGGAGTAATTTCCCACTGTGTACGTGGACCACTTCTACTTTGTGCATTCCTCGGTGGATGGACATTTTCATTGCTTCCAAGTGTTGGCTATGGTAAATATTGTTGGAGTGCGGGATTGCCAGCCTGTGACTTTTTGATTCTCATTTTCTCAGGTGATAGGCCCAGCAGTGGGTGTGATTGACTGACTGGTAGCAACGTTTTCCCCTTTTCAAAGCACCTTCTTTGTGTTTTCGTTAGTGGCACTTACCACGTCCCCCTTAGAATCGAGGGTACACATTTCTCCACAATCGCTTCAGCATTTATTGTTTGCAGCATTTTTGCTAATGGCCCTACTGGCTCCTGTGAGCTGATAGTGTTTTGTAATGTGGGTTTGCATGTCTTTGAAAATTCGTAAAACTCATCATTTTTCTCCGCGGTTTCCTTTTCTGTTAAAAAAATGAAACATTTGGGAGTACAATATAAGTCTTGATATTGTCTTCTTGGAAGGCTGCCCTCTTTTGAATTTTTTGGTCGATTTTCCACCTCAGACTCTTTTTAGAGAGCAGGTGTCATTTACCGAACTGCAAGTTTGGTGAATATTTAGTCACCTTTAGCAAGGGTTTTAAATCTCCTGTTGTGGGAAGTGGCCTGAAGCAGGCAGCATTTGTCCATTCCCAAATCTGGGTACTAGGGCAGCAGAGCCTTTCTGGAAGTCGTGTTCCTAAGTTGTAAATTACATTGGAATGTGCATGGAGAAAGCCCCATAAGTTTATGTCTCATTATTTCTTCTTGGTTTTAATTTTTTTTTTAATTGGGGTAAAGCTTAGAATATTGTTTGTCCTAGGTGAACACAATCTGGTTCATTTGTACATTATATATGTCTATTCAAGTACAGAGCCTCTTCCCATGTAAAATGTTACAGAGGGTTCCACAGACCTCCCTTGCTATATGGTTGGTCTTTTTGAGATATGTATATAATATGAGTTTGTATACATATAGTAACACTAATCTTAACTTATCTATTCCCCCCACCTTTCGTTTTAGATGAGCATAGTTTGTTTTCTAAATCTGTGAGTGTCTTTCTCTGCGGAAATATGTTCATTTGTGTCAGTTACTAGATAACGCCTATAAGTGATATCATAGAATACAGGTCTTTTGCTTTCCAACTTACCTCATCTTTCGTGATTATCTCCAGACTCATTTGTCGTGCCTCAAAGAGCAATGGGTCATTGTCTTCCATGGCTAATATTCCATTGTGTATATGGACCACTTCTTCTTTATCCATTTACCTGTTGTTGGACATTTTGATTGCTTCACTGTCTTGGATATTGTGAATAAGGATGCACTGCAGCTTTTGCGGCCTGTGTCTTCTCGATTCTTGTCTTCTCAGATGAGAGGGCCAATGGTGCCCCTGCTGGATTGAATGGTACCTCCATTTTTACTTTTAAACACAGCTGCTTTCTGTTCTCACTATTGGCTGTTACCCCTTTATGTCTCACCAGCAGGTAGAGGGTACACAGTTCTCTAAAACCCCTTCAGCATTTATTGTTTGTAGACATTTTGCTGATGGTCAGTCGACTGGTGTAAGTTGAAACTTTTTGTAGATTAGATTCCATGCGCCTAACACTCCCTGAGGTTGAGCTTTTATCCATTTTCCTTTTTTTAAAAAGAGTGTAAGTAAAACTTAACTCTTCATAATCTCTTCTTGAAACATTTGCCTGTTTTGAATTTTTTTGTCCATTCTCTACTTCAGCACAAATTTTTAGGGCAAGTTTCCTTTACAGCCCTGAGTCCTTGTGAATGTTAAGTGACCATTACCTGTGACTTTAAAGCTGCTCTTGCAGGAAACGGCCACAAGGTGGCAGCATTTCTCCTTTACCAAATTTGGTTACTAGGGAAACAGAGCCTTAATGGAAGTGGTGTTGTAGGTTGTATATTAGAATGGAAAATGCCAGGAAAAAGCCCTTTAAGTTTATGTCTCATTACTTCTTGTCCATATTTGTAATTTACTTTTAATTTTTTATCCCAGCAAATTTGATTACAATGGTTTGTTTGTTCTAGGTGTGCAAGATGTGGTTCTTTCACACATATACAGGTATCTATTCTTCCTCGCATCCTTTTCCCATGTAGGTTATGACACAATGTTGAGTAGTCTTCTCCTGGTCTTCCGTACGTCTTTCCTGGTTATATATTTCACATGGTTTTTATATCTCTGTTAACCCCAATATGGTAATGTATCCAATCCTCATCCCTTTCTATTTGGTGAACCATAAGTTTTTTAATGAATCTGTGATTGCCTTTCTCTGTGGAAATATCTTCATTGGTATCAATTTTTAAGTAACTCCTAAAAGTGATATGATAGGATATGTGGCTTTTGCTTTCTCACTTACTACAGGTTGCGTGATTACTTCTAACTCATCTACGGTGCTGCAAATGGCATTGTTTCATTTTTTTCACTAGCGAATATTCCAGTTGTACAGGGAGGAGTTCTTCTTTGTCCTCCCATCTGTTGGTAGACTTTTGTTTACTTCCATATCTTGGCTATTGTAATATTGTGCAATGCAGATTTGCCTGCCTGTGTCTTTCCAATTCTCTCTTCTTAGATTATAGGTGGAGGAGTGGGCCTGCTGGATCATATGGTAGCTCAATGTTTACCTTTTTAAGGCACCTCCATTCTGTTCTCATTGGTGGTCCTTTCCAAATTACGTCCCACTTGAAGTTGAGGGTATGCATTTTTCCACAACACCTTCAGCATTTATTGTTTGTAGTTTTCTTGCTGATGGTTACTCTGACAAGTGTGAGCTGATACCTCTTTGTGGTTGAATTCGCATGTGCCTCATAATCCGTTGAAATTGAGCTTGAAGGCATGTCCTTTTTATTTTTCAAGCTGTGATTACCCCTTAGTTCTTCAAAGTGTTCTCTTAAAGTATGTGTCACATTTTGAAATGTTTTGGCCATTACCTCCCTGAAGACATTTTGAGGGCAGGTTTCATTTACAGTTCTGCAGTACTTGTTCTTATGAAATGACCATTAGCACAGGCTTTAAGGCTGCTTTTGCAGGTAACTGCCAGAGGGCGGCAGCCTTTTTATGTTCCCCACCCTGGTAACTAGGGAAAAGCCCTTGCGGCCTGTGGTGTTTCTCGATTATAAATTAGAGTGGACTGTGCCCAGACAAACTCACACAAGCTGATGTCTCCTTGCTTTTGTTGGATTTTTAATTTTGATTTTTATTTTTTATTGGAGTAATTTCCCACTGTGTACGTGGACCACTTCTACTTTGTGCATTCCTCGGTGGATGGACATTTTCATTGCTTCCAAGTGTTGGCTATGGTAAATATTGTTGGAGTGCGGGATTGCCAGCCTGTGACTTTTTGATTCTCATTTTCTCAGGTGATAGGCCCAGCAGTGGGTGTGATTGACTGACTGGTAGCAACGTTTTCCCCTTTTTAAAGCACCTTCTTTGTGTTTTCGTTAGTGGCACTTACCACGTCCCCCTTAGAATCGAGGGTACACATTTCTCCACAATCGCTTCAGCATTTATTGTTTGCAGCATTTTTGCTAATGGCCCTACTGGCTCCTGTGAGCTGATAGTGTTTTGTAATGTGGGTTTGCATGTCTGAAAATTCGTAAAACTCATCATTTTTCTCCGCGGTTTCCTTTTCTGTTAAAAAAATGAAACATTTGGGAGTACAATATAAGTCTTGATATTGTCTTCTTGGAAGGCTGCCCTCTTTTGAATTTTTTTGTCTATTTTCCACCTCAGACTCTTTTCAGAGAGCAGGTGTCATTTACCGACCTGCAAGTTTGGTGAATATTTAGTCACCTTTAGCAAGGGTTTTAAATCTCCTGTTGTGGGAAGTGGCCTGAAGCAGGCAGCATTTGTCCATTCCCAAATCAGGGTACTAGGGCAGCAGAGCCTTTCTGGAAGTCGTGTTCCTAAGTTGTAAATTACATTGGAATGTGCATGGAGAAAGCCCCATAAGTTTATGTCTCATTATTTCTTCTTGGTTTTAATTTTTTTTTTAATTGGGGTAAAGCTTAGAATATTGTTTGTCCTAGGTGAACACAATCTGGTTCATTTGTACATTATATATGTCTATTCAAGTACAGAGCCTCTTCCCATGTAAAATGTTACAGAGGGTTCCACAGACCTCCCTTGCTATATGGTCGGTCTTTTTGAGATATGTATATAATATGAGTTTGTATACATATAGTAACACTAATCTTAACTTATCTATTCCCCCCACCTTTCGTTTTAGATGAGCATAGTTTGTTTTCTAAATCTGTGAGTGTCTTTCTCTGCGGAAATATGTTCATTTGTATCAGTTATTAGATAACGCCTATAAGTGATATCATAGAGTACAGGTCTTTTGCTTTCCAACTTACCTCATCTTTCGTGATTATCTCCAGACTCATTTGTGGTGCCTCAAAGAGCAATGGGTCATTGTCTTCCATGGCTAATATTCCATTGTGTATATGGACCACTTCTTCTTTATCCATTTACCTGTTGTTGGACATTTTGATTGCTTCACTGTCTTGGATATTGTGAATAAGGCTGCACTGCAGCTTTTGCGGCCTGTGTCTTCTCGATTCTTGTCTTCTCAGATGAGAGGGCCAATGGTGCCCCTGCTGGATTGAATGGTACCTCCATTTTTACTTTTAAACACAGCTGCTTTCTGTTCTCACTATTGGCTGTTACCCCTTTATGTCTCACCAGCAGGTAGAGGGTACACAGTTCTCTAAAACCCTTTCAGCATTTATTGTTTGTAGACATTTTGCTGATGGTCAGTCGACTGGTGTAAGTTGAAACTTTTTGTAGATTAGGTTCCATGCGTCTAACACTCCCTGAGGTTGAGCTTTTATCCATTTTCCTTTTTTTAAAAAGAGTGTAAGTAAAACTTAACTCTTCATAATCTCTTCTTGAAACATTTGCCTGTTTTGAATTTTTTTGTCCATTCTCTACTTCAGCACAAATTTTTAGGGCAAGTTTCCTTTACAGCCCTGAGTCCTTGTGAATGTTAAGTGACCATTAGCTGTGACTTTAAAGCTGCTCTTGCAGGAAACGGCCACAAGGTGGCAGCATTTCTCCTTTACCAAATTTGGTTACTAGGGAAACAGAGCCTTAATGGAAGTGGTGTTCTAGGTTGTATATTAGAATGGAAAATGCCAGGAAAAAGCCCTTTAAGTTTATGTCTCATTACTTCTTGTCCATATTTGTAATTTACATTTAATTTTTTATCCCAGCAAATTTGATTACAATGGTTTGTTTGTTCTAGGTGTGCAAGATGTGGTTCTTTCACACATATAGAGGTATCTATTCTTCCTCGCATCCTTTTCCCATGTAGGTTATGACACAATGTTGAGTAGTCTTCTCCTGGTCTTCCGTATGTCTTTCCTGGTTATATATTTCACATGGTTTGTATATCTCTGTTAAAACCAATATGGTAATGTATCCAATCCTCATCCCTTTCTATTTGGTGAACCATAAGTTTTTTAATGAATCTGTGATTGCCTTTCTCTGTGGAAATATCTTCATTGGTATCAATTTTTAAGTAACTCCTAAAAGTGATATGATAGGATATGTGGCTTTTGCTTTCTCACTTACTACAGGTGGCGTGATTACGTCTAGACTCATCTATGGTGCTGCAAATGGCATTGTTTCATTTTTTTCACTAGCGAATATTCCAGTTGTACAGGGAGGAGTTCTTCTTTGTCCTCCCATCTGTTGGTAGACTTTTGTTTACTTCCATATCTTGGCTATTGTAATACTGTGCAATGCAGATTTGCCTGCCTGTGTCTTTCCAATTCTCTCTTCTTAGATTATAGGTGGAGGAGTGGGCCTGCTGGATCATATGGTAGCTCAATGTTTACCTTTTTAAGGCACCTCCATTCTGTTCTCATTGGTGGTCCTTTCCAACTTACGTCCCACTTGAAGTTGAGGGTATGCATTTTTCCACAACACCTTCAGCATTTATTGTTTGTAGTTTTCTTCCTGATGGTTACTCTGACAAGTGTGAGCTGATACCTCTTTGTGGTTGAATTCGCATGTGCCTCATAATCCGTTGAAATTGAGCTTGAAGGCATGTCCTTTTTATTTTTCAAGCTGTGATTACCCCTTAGTTCTTCAAAGTGTTCTCTTAAAGTATGTGTCACATTTTGAAATGTTTTGGCCATTACCTCCCTGAAGACATTTTGAGGGCAGGTTTCATTTACAGTTCTGCAATACTTGTTCTTATGAAATGACCATTAGCACAGGCTTTAAGGCTGCTTTTGCAGGTAACTGCCAGAGGGCGGCAGCCTTTTTATGTTCCCCACCCTGGTAACTAGGGAAAAGCCCTTGCGGCCTGTGGTGTTTCTCGATTATAAATTAGAGTGGACTGTGCCCAGACAAACTCACACAAGCTGATGTCTCCTTGCTTTTGTTGGATTTATAATTTTGATTTTTATTTTTTATTGGAGTAATTTCCCACTGTGTACGTGGACCACTTCTACTTTGTGCATTCCTCGGTGGATGGACATTTTCATTGCTTCCAAGTGTTGGCTATGGTAAATATTGTTGGAGTGCGGGATTGCCAGCCTGTGACTTTTTGATTCTCATTTTCTCAGGTGATAGGCCCAGCAGTGGGTGTGATTGACTGACTGGTAGCACCGTTTTTCCCTTTTCAAGCACTTTCTTTGTGTTTTCATTCGTGGCACTTAGCACGTCCCCCTTAGAATCGAGGGTACACATTTCTCCTCAATCGCTTCACCATTTATTGTTTGCAGCATTTATGCTAATGGCCCTACTGGCTCCTGTGAGCTGATAGTGTTTTGTAATGTGGGTTTGCATGTCTTTGAAAATTCGTAAAACTCATCATTTTTCTCCGCGGTTTCCTTTTCTGTTAAAAAAATGAAACATTTGGGAGTACAATATAAGTCTTGATATTGTCTTCTTGGAAGGCTGCCCTCTTTTGAATTTTTTTGTCGATTTTCCACCTCAGACTCTTTTTAGAGAGCAGGTGTCATTTACCGACCTGCAAGTTTGGTGAATATTTAGTCACCTTTAGCAAGGGTTTTAAATCTCCTGTTGTGGGAAGTGGCCTGAAGCAGGCAGCATTTGTCCATTCCCAAATCAGGGTACTAGGGCAGCAGAGCCTTTCTGGAAGTCGTGTTCCTAAGTTGTAAATTACATTGGAATGTGCATGGAGAAAGCCCCATAAGTTTATGTCTCATTATTTCTTCTTGGTTTTAATTTTTTTTTTAATTGGGGTAAAGCTTAGAATATTGTTTGTCCTAGGTGAACACAATCTGGTTCATTTGTACATTATATATGTCTATTCAAGTACAGAGCCTCTTCCCATGTAAAATGTTACAGAGGGTTCCACAGACCTCCCTTGCTATATGGTCGGTCTTTTTGAGATATGTATATAATATGAGTTTTTATACATATAGTAACACTAATCTTAACTTATCTATTCCCCCCACCTTTCGTTTTAGATGAGCATAGTTTGTTTTCTAAATCTGTGAGTGTCTTTCTCTGCGGAAATATGTTCATTTGTATCAGTTATTAGATAACGCCTATAAGTGATATCATAGAGTACAGGTCTTTTGCTTTCCAACTTACCTCATCTTTCGTGATTATCTCCAGACTCATTTGTGGTGCCTCAAAGAGCAATGGGTCATTGTCTTCCATGGCTAATATTCCATTGTGTATATGGACCACTTCTTCTTTATCCATTTACCTGTTGTTGGACATTTTGATTGCTTCACTGTCTTGGATATTGTGAATAAGGCTGCACTGCAGCTTTTGCGGCCTGTGTCTTCTCGATTCTTGTCTTCTCAGATGAGAGGGCCAATGGTGCCCCTGCTGGATTGAATGGTACCTCCATTTTTACTTTTAAACACAGCTGCTTTCTGTTCTCACTATTGGCTGTTACCCCTTTACGTCTCACCAGCAGGTAGAGGGTACACAGTTCTCTAAAACCCCTTCAGCATTTATTGTTTGTAGACATTTTGCTGATGGTCAGTCGACTGGTGTAAGTTGAAACTTTTTGTAGATTAGATTCCATGCGTCTAACACTCCCTGAGGTTGAGCTTTTATCCATTTTCCTTTTTTTAAAAAGAGTGTAAGTAAAACTTAACTCTTCATAATCTCTTCTTGAAACATTTGCCTGTTTTGAATTTTTTTGTCCATTCTCTACTTCAGCACAAATTTTTAGGGCAAGTTTCCTTTACAGCCCTGAGTCCTTGTGAATGTTAAGTGACCATTAGCTGTGACTTTAAAGCTGCTCTTGCAGGAAACGGCCACAAGGTGGCAGCATTTCTCCTTTACCAAATTTGGTTACTAGGGAAACAGAGCCTTAATGGAAGTGGTGTTGTAGGTTGTATATTAGAATGGAAAATGCCAGGAAAAAGCCCTTTAAGTTTATGTCTCATTACTTCTTGTCCATATTTGTAATTTACTTTTAATTTTTTATCCCAGCAAATTTGATTACAATGGTTTGTTTGTTCTAGGTGTGCAAGATGTGGTTCTTTCACACATATACAGGTATCTATTCTTCCTCGCATCCTTTTCCCATGTAGGTTATGACACAATGTTGAGTAGTCTTCTCCTGGTCTTCCGTACGTCTTTCCTGGTTATATATTTCACATGGTTTGTATATCTCTGTTAACCCCAATATGGTAATGTATCCAATCCTCATCCCTTTCTATTTGGTGAACCATAAGTTTTTTAATGAATCTGTGATTGCCTTTCTCTGTGGAAATATCTTCATTGGTATCAATTTTTAAGTAACTCCTAAAAGTGATATGATAGGATATGTGGCTTTTGCTTTCTCACTTACTACAGGTGGTGTGATTACGTCTAGACTCATCTATGGTGCTGCAAATGGCATTGTTTCATTTTTTTCACTAGCGAATATTCCAGTTGTACATGGAGGAGTTCTTCTTTGTCCTCCCATCTGTTGGTAGACTTTTGTTTACTTCCATATCTTGGCTATTGTAATACTGTGCAATGCAGATTTGCCTGCCTGTGTCTTTCCATTTCTCTCTTCTTAGATTATAGGTGGAGGAGTGGGCCTGCTGGATCATATGGTAGCTCAATGTTTACCTTTTTAAGGCACCTCCATTCTGTTCTCATTGGTGGTCCGTTCCAACTTACGTCCCACTTGAAGTTGAGGGTATGCATTTTTCCACAACACCTTCAGCATTTATTGTTTGTAGTTTTCTTCCTGATGGTTATTCTGACAAGTGTGAGCTGATACCTCTTTGTGTTTCAATTCGCATGTGCCTCATAATCCGTTGAAATTGAGCTTGAAGGCATGTCCTTTTTATTTTTCAAGCTGTGATTACCCCTTAGTTCTTCAAAGTGTTCTCTTAAAGTATGTGTCACATTTTGAAGTGTTTTGGCCATTACCTCCCTGAAGACATTTTGAGGGCAGGTTTCATTTACAGTTCTACAGTACTTGTTCCTATGAAATGACCATTAGCACAGGCTTTAAAACTGCTTTTGCAGGAAACTGCCAGAGGGCGGCAGCCTTTCTATGTTCCCTACCCTGGTAACTAGGGAAAAGCCCTTGCGGCCTGTGGTGTTTCTCGGTTATAAATTAGAGTGGAGTGTGCCTGGACAAACCCACACAAGCTGATGTCTCCTTACTTTTGTTGGATTTTTAAATTTAATTTTTATTTTTTATTGGAGTAATTTTCCACTGTGTACGTGGACCACTTCTTCTTTGTGCATTCCTCGGTTGATGGACATTTTCATGGCTTCCAAGTTTTGGCTATGGTAAATATTCTTGGAGTGCAGGATTGCCAGCCTGTGACTTTTTGATTCTCATTTTCTCAGGTGATAGGCCCAGCAGTGGGTGTGATTGACTGACTGGTAGCACCGTTTTTCCCTTTCCAAGCACCTTCTTTGTGTTTTCATTAGTGGCACTTAGCACGTCCCCCTTAGAATCGAGGGTACACATTTCTCCTCAATCGCTTCAGCATTTATTGTTTGCAGCATTTATGCTAATGGCCCTACTGGCTGCTGTGAGCTGATAGGGTTTTGTAATATGGGTTTGCATGTCTTTGAAAATTCGTAAAACTCATCATTTTTCTCCGCCGTTTTCTTTTCTGTTAAAAAAAGGAAACAATTGGGAGTACAATATAACTCTTGAAATTGTCTTTTTGGAAGGTTGCTCTCTTTTGAATTTTTTGGTCCATTTTCCACCCCAGAGTTTTTTTAGAGAGCAGGTCTCATTTCCCGAACTGCAAGTGTGGTGCATATTTAGTGACCTTTAGCAATGGGTTTAAAGCTGCTGTTGTGGGAAGTGGCCTCAAGGAGGCAGCATTTCTCCATTCGCAAATCTGGTTAGTAGGGCAGCAGAGCCTTTCTGGAAGTCGTGTTCCTAGGTTGTAAATTACATTGGAATGTGCATGGAGAAAGCCCCATAAGTTTATGTCTCATTATTTCTTCTTGGTTTTAATTTTTTTTTAATTGGGGTAAAGCTTAGAATATTATTTGTCCGAGGTGTACACAATCTGGTTCATTTGTACATTATATTTGTCTATTCAAGTACAGATGCTCTTCCCATGTAAAATGTTACTGAGGGTTCTTCAGACCTCCCTTGCTATATGGTCGGTCTTTTTGTGATATGTATATAATATGTGTTTGTATACATATAGTAACACTAATCTTAATTTATCCATTCCCCCACCTTTCGTTTTAGATGAGCATAGTTTGTTTTCTAAATCTGTGAGTGTCTTTCTCTGCGGAAATATGTTCATTTGTGTCAGTTATTAGATAACGCCTATAAGTGATATCATAGAATACAGGTCTTTTGCTTTCCAACTTACCTCATCTTTCGTGATTATCTCCAGACTCATTTGTGGTGCCTCAAATAGCAATGGTTCATTGTCTTCCATGGCTAATATTCCATTGTGTATATGGACCATTTCTTCTTTATCCATTTACCTGTTGTTGGACATTTTGATTGCTTCACTGTCTTGGATATTGTTAATAAGGCTGCACTGCAGCTTTTGCGGCCTGTGTCTTCTCGATTCTTGTCTTCTCAGGTGAGAGGTCCAATGGTGCCCCTGCTGGATTGAATGGTACCTCCATTTTTACTTCTAAACACAGCTGCTTTCTGTTCTCACTATTGGCTGTTACCCCTTTATGTCTCACCAGCAGGTAGGGGGTACACAGTTCTCTAAAACCCCTTCAGCATTTATTGTTTGTAGACATTTTGCTGATGGCCAGTCGACTGGTGTAAGTTGAAACTTTTTGTAGATTAGATTCCATGCGCCTAACACTCCCTGAGGTTGAGCTTTTATCCATTTTCCTTTTTTTAAAAAGAGTGTAAGTAAAACTTAACTCTTCATAATCTCTTCTTGAAACATTTGCCTGTTTTGAATTTTTTTGTCCATTCTCTACTTCAGCACAAATTTTTAGGGCAAGTTTCCTTTACAGCCCTGAGTCCTTGTGAATGTTAAGTGACCATTAGCTGTGACTTTAAAGCTGCTCTTGCAGGAAACGGCCACAAAGTGGCAGCATTTCTCCTTTACCAAATTTGGTTACTAGGGAAACAGAGCCTTAATGGAAGTGGTGTTGTAGGTTGTATATTAGAATGGAAAATGCCAGGAAAAAGCCCTTTAAGTTTATGTCTCATTACTTCTTGTCCATATTTGTAATTTACTTTTAATTTTTTATCCCAGCAAATTTGATTACAATGGTTTGTTTGTTCTAGGTGTGCAAGATGTGGTTCTTTCACACATATACAGGTATCTATTCTTCCTCGCATCCTTTTCCCATGTAGGTTATGACACAATGTTGAGTTATCTTCTCCTGGTCTTCCGTACGTCTTTCCTGGTTATATATTTCACATGGTTTTTATATCTCTGTTAACCCCAATATGGTAATGTATCCAATCCTCATCCCTTTCTATTTGGTGAACCATAAGTTTTTTAATGAATCTGTGATTGCCTTTCTCTGTGGAAATATCTTCATTGGTATCAATTTTTAAGTAACTCCTAAAAGTGATATGATAGGATATGTGGCTTTTGCTTTCGCACTTACTACAGGTGGCGTGATTACGTCTAGACTCATCTATGGTGCTGCAAATGGCATTGTTTCATTTTTTTCACTAGCGAATATTCCAGTTGTACATGGAGGAGTTCTTCTTTGTCCTCCCATCTGTTGGTAGACTTTTGTTTACTTCCATATCTTGACTATTGTAATACTGTGCAATGCAGATTTGCCTGCCTGTGTCTTTCCAATTCTCTCTTCTTAGATTATAGGTGGAGGAGTGGGCCTGCTGGATCATATGGTAGCTCAATGTTTACCTTTTTAAGGCACCTCCATTCTGTTCTCATTGGTGGTCTTTTCCAACTTACGTCCCACTTGAAGTTGAGGGTATGCATTTTTCCACAACACCTTCAGCATTTATTGTTTGTAGTTTTCTTGCTGATGGTTATTCTGACAAGTGTGAGCTGATACCTCTTTGTGTTTCAATTCGCATGTGCCTCATAATCCGTTGAAATTGAGCTTGAAGGCATGTCCTTTTTATTTTTCAAGCTGTGATTACCCCTTAGTTCTTCAAAGTGTTCTCTTAAAGTATGTGTCACATTTTGAAGTGTTTTGGCCATTACCTCCCTGAAGACATTTTGAGGTCAGGTTTCATTTACAGTTCCGCAGTACTTGTTCCTATGAAATGACCATTAGCACAGGCTTTAAAACTGCTTTTGCAGGTAACTGCCAGAGGGCGACAGCCTTTCTATGTTCCCCACCCTGTTAACTAGGGAAAAGCCCTTGCTGCCTGTGGTGTTTCTCGGTTATAAATTAGAGTGGAGTGTGCCCGGACAAACCCACACAAGCTGATGTCTCCTTACTTTTGTTGGATTTTTAAATTTAATTTTTATTTTTTATTGGAGTAATTTTCCACTGTGTACGTGGACCACTTCTTCTTTGTGCATTCCTTGGTTGATGGACATTTTCATTGCTTCCAAGTGTTGGCTATGGTAAATATTGTTGGAGTGCAGGATTGCCAGCCTGTGACTTTTTGATTCTCATTTTCTCAGGTGATAGGCCCAGCAGTGGGTGTGATTGACTGACTGGTAGCACCGTTTTTCCCTTTTCAAGCACTTTCTTTGTGTTTTCATTCGTGGCACTTAGCACGTCCCCCTTAGAATCGAGGGTACACATTTCTCCTCAATCGCTTCAGCATTTATTGTTTGCAGCATTTATGCTAATGGCCCTACTGGCTGCTGTGAGCTGATAGGGTTTTGTAATATGGGTTTGCATGTCTTTGAAAATTCGTAAAACTCATCATTTTTCTCCGCCGTTTTCTTTTCTGTTAAAAAAAGGAAACAATTGGGAGTACAATATAACTCTTGAAATTGTCTTTTTGGAAGGTTGCTCTCTTTTGAATTTTTTGGTCCATTTTCCACCCCAGAGTTTTTTTAGAGAGCAGGTCTCATTTCCCGAACTGCAAGTGTGGTGCATATTTAGTGACCTTTAGCAATGGGTTTAAAGCTGCTGTTGTGGGAAGTGGCCTCAAGGAGGCAGCATTTCTCCATTCGCAAATCTGGGTAGTAGGGCAGCAGAGCCTTTCTGGAAGTCGTGTTCCTAGGTTGTAAATTACATTGGAATGTGCATGGAGAAAGCCCCATAAGTTTATGTCTCATTATTTCTTCTTGGTTTTAATTTTTTTTTAATTGGGGTAAAGCTTAGAATATTATTTGTCCGAGGTGTACACAATCTGGTTCATTTGTACATTATATTTGTCTATTCAAGTACAGATGCTCTTCCCATGTAAAATGTTACTGAGGGTTCTTCAGACCTCCCTTGCTATATGGTCGGTCTTTTTGTGATATGTATATAATATGTGTTTGTATACATATAGTAACACTAATCTTAATTTATCCATTCCCCCACCTTTCGTTTTAGATGAGCATAGTTTGTTTTCTAAATCTGTGAGTGTCTTTCTCTGCGGAAATATGTTCATTTGTGTCAGTTATTAGATAACGCCTATAAGTGATATCATAGAATACAGGTCTTTTGCTTTCCAACTTACCTCATCTTTCGTGATTATCTCCAGACTCATTTGTGGTGCCTCAAATAGCAATGGTTCATTGTCTTCCATGGCTAATATTCCATTCTGTATATGGACCATTTCTTCTTTATCCATTTACCTGTTGTTGGACATTTTGATTGCTTCACTGTCTTGGATATTGTGAATAAGGCTGCACTGCAGCTTTTGCGGCCTGTGTCTTCTCGATTCTTGTCTTCTCAGGTGAGAGGTCCAATGGTGCCCCTGCTGGATTGAATGGTACCTCCATTTTTACATTTAAACACAGCTGCTTTCTGTTCTCACTATTGGCTGTTACCCCTTTATGTCTCACCAGCAGTTAGGGGGTACACAGTTCTCTAAAACCCCTTCAGCATTTATTGTTTGTAGACATTTTGCTGATGGTCAGTCGACTGGTGTAAGTTGAAACTTTTTGTAGATTAGATTCCATGCGCCTAACACTCCCTGAGGTTGAGCTTTTATCCATTTTCCTTTTTTTAAAAAGAGTGTAAGTAAAACTTAACTCTTCATAATCTCTTCTTGAAACATTTGCCTGTTTTGAATTTTTTTGTCCATTCTCTACTTCAGCACAAATTTTTAGGGCAAGTTTCCTTTACAGCCCTGAGTCCTTGTGAATGTTAAGTGACCATTACCTGTGACTTTAAAGCTGCTCTTGCAGGAAACGGCCACAAAGTGGCAGCATTTCTCCTTTACCAAATTTGGTTACTAGGGAAACAGAGCCTTAATGGAAGTGGTGTTGTAGGTTTTATATTAGAATGGAAAATGCCAGGAAAAAGCCCTTTAAGTTTATGTCTCATTACTTCTTGTCCATATTTGTAATTTACTTTTAATTTTTTATCCCAGCAAATTTGATTACAATGGTTTGTTTGTTCTAGGTGTGCAAGATGTGGTTCTTTCACACATATACAGGTATCTATTCTTCCTCGCATCCTTTTCCCATGTAGGTTATGACACAATGTTGAGTAGTCTTCTCCTGGTCTTCCGTACGTCTTTCCTGGTTATATATTTCACATGGTTTTTATATCTCTGTTAACCCCAATATGGTAATGTATCCAATCCTCATCCCTTTCTATTTGGTGAACCATAAGTTTTTTAATGAATCTGTGATTGCCTTTCTCTGTGGAAATATCTTCATTGGTATCAATTTTTAAGTAACTCCTAAAAGTGATATGATAGGATATGTGGCTTTTGCTTTCTCACTTACTACAGGTGGCGTGATTACATCTAGACTCATCTATGGTGCTGCAAATGGCATTGTTTCATTTTTTTCACTAGCGAATATTCCAGTTGTACAGGGAGGAGTTCTTCTTTGTCCTCCCATCTGTTGGTAGACTTTTGTTTACTTCCATATCTTGGCTATTGTAATATTGTGCAATGCAGATTTGCCTGCCTGTGTCTTTCCAATTCTCTCTTCTTAGATTATAGGTGGAGGAGTGGGCCTGCTGGATCATATGGTAGCTCAATGTTTACCTTTTTAAGGCACCTCCATTCTGTTCTCATTGGTGGTCCTTTCCAAATTACGTCCCACTTGAAGTTGAGGGTATGCATTTTTCCACAACACCTTCAGCATTTATTGTTTGTAGTTTTCTTGCTGATGGTTACTCTGACAAGTGTGAGCTGATACCTCTTTGTGGTTGAATTCGCATGTGCCTCATAATCCGTTGAAATTGAGCTTGAAGGCATGTCCTTTTTATTTTTCAAGCTGTGATTACCCCTTAGTTCTTCAAAGTGTTCTCTTAAAGTATGTGTCACATTTTGAAATGTTTTGGCCATTACCTCCCTGAAGACATTTTGAGGGCAGGTTTCATTTACAGTTCTGCAGTACTTGTTCTTATGAAATGACCATTAGCACAGGCTTTAAGGCTGCTTTTGCAGGTAACTGCCAGAGGGCGGCAGCCTTTTTATGTTCCCCACCCTGGTAACTAGGGAAAAGCCCTTGCGGCCTGTGGTGTTTCTCGATTATAAATTAGAGTGGACTGTGCCCAGACAAACTCACACAAGCTGATGTCTCCTTGCTTTTGTTGGATTTTTAATTTTGATTTTTATTTTTTATTGGAGTAATTTCCCACTGTGTACGTGGACCACTTCTACTTTGTGCATTCCTCGGTGGATGGACATTTTCATTGCTTCCAAGTGTTGGCTATGGTAAATATTGTTGGAGTGCGGGATTGCCAGCCTGTGACTTTTTGATTCTCATTTTCTCAGGTGATAGGCCCAGCAGTGGGTGTGATTGACTGACTGGTAGCAACGTTTTCCCCTTTTCAAAGCACCTTCTTTGTGTTTTCGTTAGTGGCACTTACCACGTCCCCCTTAGAATCGAGGGTACACATTTCTCCACAATCGCTTCAGCATTTATTGTTTGCAGCATTTTTGCTAATGGCCCTACTGGCTCCTGTGAGCTGATAGTGTTTTGTAATGTGGGTTTGCATGTCTTTGAAAATTCGTAAAACTCATCATTTTTCTCCGCGGTTTCCTTTTCTGTTAAAAAAATGAAACATTTGGGAGTACAATATAAGTCTTGATATTGTCTTCTTGGAAGGCTGCCCTCTTTTGAATTTTTTGGTCGATTTTCCACCTCAGACTCTTTTTAGAGAGCAGGTGTCATTTACCGAACTGCAAGTTTGGTGAATATTTAGTCACCTTTAGCAAGGGTTTTAAATCTCCTGTTGTGGGAAGTGGCCTGAAGCAGGCAGCATTTGTCCATTCCCAAATCTGGGTACTAGGGCAGCAGAGCCTTTCTGGAAGTCGTGTTCCTAAGTTGTAAATTACATTGGAATGTGCATGGAGAAAGCCCCATAAGTTTATGTCTCATTATTTCTTCTTGGTTTTAATTTTTTTTTTAATTGGGGTAAAGCTTAGAATATTGTTTGTCCTAGGTGAACACAATCTGGTTCATTTGTACATTATATATGTCTATTCAAGTACAGAGCCTCTTCCCATGTAAAATGTTACAGAGGGTTCCACAGACCTCCCTTGCTATATGGTTGGTCTTTTTGAGATATGTATATAATATGAGTTTGTATACATATAGTAACACTAATCTTAACTTATCTATTCCCCCCACCTTTCGTTTTAGATGAGCATAGTTTGTTTTCTAAATCTGTGAGTGTCTTTCTCTGCGGAAATATGTTCATTTGTGTCAGTTACTAGATAACGCCTATAAGTGATATCATAGAATACAGGTCTTTTGCTTTCCAACTTACCTCATCTTTCGTGATTATCTCCAGACTCATTTGTCGTGCCTCAAAGAGCAATGGGTCATTGTCTTCCATGGCTAATATTCCATTGTGTATATGGACCACTTCTTCTTTATCCATTTACCTGTTGTTGGACATTTTGATTGCTTCACTGTCTTGGATATTGTGAATAAGGATGCACTGCAGCTTTTGCGGCCTGTGTCTTCTCGATTCTTGTCTTCTCAGATGAGAGGGCCAATGGTGCCCCTGCTGGATTGAATGGTACCTCCATTTTTACTTTTAAACACAGCTGCTTTCTGTTCTCACTATTGGCTGTTACCCCTTTATGTCTCACCAGCAGGTAGAGGGTACACAGTTCTCTAAAACCCCTTCAGCATTTATTGTTTGTAGACATTTTGCTGATGGTCAGTCGACTGGTGTAAGTTGAAACTTTTTGTAGATTAGATTCCATGCGCCTAACACTCCCTGAGGTTGAGCTTTTATCCATTTTCCTTTTTTTAAAAAGAGTGTAAGTAAAACTTAACTCTTCATAATCTCTTCTTGAAACATTTGCCTGTTTTGAATTTTTTTGTCCATTCTCTACTTCAGCACAAATTTTTAGGGCAAGTTTCCTTTACAGCCCTGAGTCCTTGTGAATGTTAAGTGACCATTACCTGTGACTTTAAAGCTGCTCTTGCAGGAAACGGCCACAAGGTGGCAGCATTTCTCCTTTACCAAATTTGGTTACTAGGGAAACAGAGCCTTAATGGAAGTGGTGTTGTAGGTTGTATATTAGAATGGAAAATGCCAGGAAAAAGCCCTTTAAGTTTATGTCTCATTACTTCTTGTCCATATTTGTAATTTACTTTTAATTTTTTATCCCAGCAAATTTGATTACAATGGTTTGTTTGTTCTAGGTGTGCAAGATGTGGTTCTTTCACACATATACAGGTATCTATTCTTCCTCGCATCCTTTTCCCATGTAGGTTATGACACAATGTTGAGTAGTCTTCTCCTGGTCTTCCGTACGTCTTTCCTGGTTATATATTTCACATGGTTTTTATATCTCTGTTAACCCCAATATGGTAATGTATCCAATCCTCATCCCTTTCTATTTGGTGAACCATAAGTTTTTTAATGAATCTGTGATTGCCTTTCTCTGTGGAAATATCTTCATTGGTATCAATTTTTAAGTAACTCCTAAAAGTGATATGATAGGATATGTGGCTTTTGCTTTCTCACTTACTACAGGTTGCGTGATTACTTCTAACTCATCTACGGTGCTGCAAATGGCATTGTTTCATTTTTTTCACTAGCGAATATTCCAGTTGTACAGGGAGGAGTTCTTCTTTGTCCTCCCATCTGTTGGTAGACTTTTGTTTACTTCCATATCTTGGCTATTGTAATATTGTGCAATGCAGATTTGCCTGCCTGTGTCTTTCCAATTCTCTCTTCTTAGATTATAGGTGGAGGAGTGGGCCTGCTGGATCATATGGTAGCTCAATGTTTACCTTTTTAAGGCACCTCCATTCTGTTCTCATTGGTGGTCCTTTCCAAATTACGTCCCACTTGAAGTTGAGGGTATGCATTTTTCCACAACACCTTCAGCATTTATTGTTTGTAGTTTTCTTGCTGATGGTTACTCTGACAAGTGTGAGCTGATACCTCTTTGTGGTTGAATTCGCATGTGCCTCATAATCCGTTGAAATTGAGCTTGAAGGCATGTCCTTTTTATTTTTCAAGCTGTGATTACCCCTTAGTTCTTCAAAGTGTTCTCTTAAAGTATGTGTCACATTTTGAAATGTTTTGGCCATTACCTCCCTGAAGACATTTTGAGGGCAGGTTTCATTTACAGTTCTGCAGTACTTGTTCTTATGAAATGACCATTAGCACAGGCTTTAAGGCTGCTTTTGCAGGTAACTGCCAGAGGGCGGCAGCCTTTTTATGTTCCCCACCCTGGTAACTAGGGAAAAGCCCTTGCGGCCTGTGGTGTTTCTCGATTATAAATTAGAGTGGACTGTGCCCAGACAAACTCACACAAGCTGATGTCTCCTTGCTTTTGTTGGATTTTTAATTTTGATTTTTATTTTTTATTGGAGTAATTTCCCACTGTGTACGTGGACCACTTCTACTTTGTGCATTCCTCGGTGGATGGACATTTTCATTGCTTCCAAGTGTTGGCTATGGTAAATATTGTTGGAGTGCGGGATTGCCAGCCTGTGACTTTTTGATTCTCATTTTCTCAGGTGATAGGCCCAGCAGTGGGTGTGATTGACTGACTGGTAGCAACGTTTTCCCCTTTTTAAAGCACCTTCTTTGTGTTTTCGTTAGTGGCACTTACCACGTCCCCCTTAGAATCGAGGGTACACATTTCTCCACAATCGCTTCAGCATTTATTGTTTGCAGCATTTTTGCTAATGGCCCTACTGGCTCCTGTGAGCTGATAGTGTTTTGTAATGTGGGTTTGCATGTCTTTGAAAATTCGTAAAACTCATCATTTTTCTCCGCGGTTTCCTTTTCTGTTAAAAAAATGAAACATTTGGGAGTACAATATAAGTCTTGATATTGTCTTCTTGGAAGGCTGCCCTCTTTTGAATTTTTTTGTCTATTTTCCACCTCAGACTCTTTTCAGAGAGCAGGTGTCATTTACCGACCTGCAAGTTTGGTGAATATTTAGTCACCTTTAGCAAGGGTTTTAAATCTCCTGTTGTGGGAAGTGGCCTGAAGCAGGCAGCATTTGTCCATTCCCAAATCAGGGTACTAGGGCAGCAGAGCCTTTCTGGAAGTCGTGTTCCTAAGTTGTAAATTACATTGGAATGTGCATGGAGAAAGCCCCATAAGTTTATGTCTCATTATTTCTTCTTGGTTTTAATTTTTTTTTTAATTGGGGTAAAGCTTAGAATATTGTTTGTCCTAGGTGAACACAATCTGGTTCATTTGTACATTATATATGTCTATTCAAGTACAGAGCCTCTTCCCATGTAAAATGTTACAGAGGGTTCCACAGACCTCCCTTGCTATATGGTCGGTCTTTTTGAGATATGTATATAATATGAGTTTGTATACATATAGTAACACTAATCTTAACTTATCTATTCCCCCCACCTTTCGTTTTAGATGAGCATAGTTTGTTTTCTAAATCTGTGAGTGTCTTTCTCTGCGGAAATATGTTCATTTGTATCAGTTATTAGATAACGCCTATAAGTGATATCATAGAGTACAGGTCTTTTGCTTTCCAACTTACCTCATCTTTCGTGATTATCTCCAGACTCATTTGTGGTGCCTCAAAGAGCAATGGGTCATTGTCTTCCATGGCTAATATTCCATTGTGTATATGGACCACTTCTTCTTTATCCATTTACCTGTTGTTGGACAGTTTGATTGCTTCACTGTCTTGGATATTGTGAATAAGGCTGCACTGCAGCTTTTGCGGCCTGTGTCTTCTCGATTCTTTTCTTCTCAGATGAGAGGGCCAATGGTGCCCCTGCTGGATTGAATGGTACCTCCATTTTTACTTTTAAACACAGCTGCTTTCTGTTCTCACTATTGGCTGTTACCCCTTTATGTCTCACCAGCAGGTAGAGGGTACACAGTTCTCTAAAACCCTTTCAGCATTTATTGTTTGTAGACATTTTGCTGATGGTCAGTCGACTGGTGTAAGTTGAAACTTTTTGTAGATTAGGTTCCATGCGTCTAACACTCCCTGAGGTTGAGCTTTTATCCATTTTCCTTTTTTTAAAAAGAGTGTAAGTAAAACTTAACTCTTCATAATCTCTTCTTGAAACATTTGCCTGTTTTGAATTTTTTTGTCCATTCTCTACTTCAGCACAAATTTTTAGGGCAAGTTTCCTTTACAGCCCTGAGTCCTTGTGAATGTTAAGTGACCATTAGCTGTGACTTTAAAGCTGCTCTTGCAGGAAACGGCCACAAGGTGGCAGCATTTCTCCTTTACCAAATTTGGTTACTAGGGAAACAGAGCCTTAATGGAAGTGGTGTTCTAGGTTGCATATTAGAATGGAAAATGCCAGGAAAAAGCCCTTTAAGTTTATGTCTCATTACTTCTTGTCCATATTTGTAATTTACATTTAATTTTTTATCCCAGCAAATTTGATTACAATGGTTTGTTTGTTCTAGGTGTGCAAGATGTGGTTCTTTCACACATATAGAGGTATCTATTCTTCCTCGCATCCTTTTCCCATGTAGGTTATGACACAATGTTGAGTAGTCTTCTCCTGGTCTTCCGTATGTCTTTCCTGGTTATATATTTCACATGGTTTGTATATCTCTGTTAAAACCAATATGGTAATGTATCCAATCCTCATCCCTTTCTATTTGGTGAACCATAAGTTTTTTAATGAATCTGTGATTGCCTTTCTCTGTGGAAATATCTTCATTGGTATCAATTTTTAAGTAACTCCTAAAAGTGATATGATAGGATATGTGGCTTTTGCTTTCTCACTTACTACAGGTGGCGTGATTACGTCTAGACTCATCTATGGTGCTGCAAATGGCATTGTTTCATTTTTTTCACTAGCGAATATTCCAGTTGTACAGGGAGGAGTTCTTCTTTGTCCTCCCATCTGTTGGTAGACTTTTGTTTACTTCCATATCTTGGCTATTGTAATACTGTGCAATGCAGATTTGCCTGCCTGTGTCTTTCCAATTCTCTCTTCTTAGATTATAGGTGGAGGAGTGGGCCTGCTGGATCATATGGTAGCTCAATGTTTACCTTTTTAAGGCACCTCCATTCTGTTCTCATTGGTGGTCCTTTCCAACTTACGTCCCACTTGAAGTTGAGGGTATGCATTTTTCCACAACACCTTCAGCATTTATTGTTTGTAGTTTTCTTCCTGATGGTTACTCTGACAAGTGTGAGCTGATACCTCTTTGTGGTTGAATTCGCATGTGCCTCATAATCCGTTGAAATTGAGCTTGAAGGCATGTCCTTTTTATTTTTCAAGCTGTGATTACCCCTTAGTTCTTCAAAGTGTTCTCTTAAAGTATGTGTCACATTTTGAAATGTTTTGGCCATTACCTCCCTGAAGACATTTTGAGGGCAGGTTTCATTTACAGTTCTGCAATACTTGTTCTTATGAAATGACCATTAGCACAGGCTTTAAGGCTGCTTTTGCAGGTAACTGCCAGAGGGCGGCAGCCTTTTTATGTTCCCCACCCTGGTAACTAGGGAAAAGCCCTTGCGGCCTGTGGTGTTTCTCGATTATAAATTAGAGTGGACTGTGCCCAGACAAACTCACACAAGCTGATGTCTCCTTGCTTTTGTTGGATTTATAATTTTGATTTTTATTTTTTATTGGAGTAATTTCCCACTGTGTACGTGGACCACTTCTACTTTGTGCATTCCTCGGTGGATGGACATTTTCATTGCTTCCAAGTGTTGGCTATGGTAAATATTGTTGGAGTGCGGGATTGCCAGCCTGTGACTTTTTGATTCTCATTTTCTCAGGTGATAGGCCCAGCAGTGGGTGTGATTGACTGACTGGTAGCACCGTTTTTCCCTTTTCAAGCACTTTCTTTGTGTTTTCATTCGTGGCACTTAGCACGTCCCCCTTAGAATCGAGGGTACACATTTCTCCTCAATCGCTTCACCATTTATTGTTTGCAGCATTTATGCTAATGGCCCTACTGGCTCCTGTGAGCTGATAGTGTTTTGTAATGTGGGTTTGCATGTCTTTGAAAATTCGTAAAACTCATCATTTTTCTCCGCGGTTTCCTTTTCTGTTAAAAAAATGAAACATTTGGGAGTACAATATAAGTCTTGATATTGTCTTCTTGGAAGGCTGCCCTCTTTTGAATTTTTTTGTCGATTTTCCACCTCAGACTCTTTTTAGAGAGCAGGTGTCATTTACCGACCTGCAAGTTTGGTGAATATTTAGTCACCTTTAGCAAGGGTTTTAAATCTCCTGTTGTGGGAAGTGGCCTGAAGCAGGCAGCATTTGTCCATTCCCAAATCAGGGTACTAGGGCAGCAGAGCCTTTCTGGAAGTCGTGTTCCTAAGTTGTAAATTACATTGGAATGTGCATGGAGAAAGCCCCATAAGTTTATGTCTCATTATTTCTTCTTGGTTTTAATTTTTTTTTTAATTGGGGTAAAGCTTAGAATATTGTTTGTCCTAGGTGAACACAATCTGGTTCATTTGTACATTATATATGTCTATTCAAGTACAGAGCCTCTTCCCATGTAAAATGTTACAGAGGGTTCCACAGACCTCCCTTGCTATATGGTCGGTCTTTTTGAGATATGTATATAATATGAGTTTTTATACATATAGTAACACTAATCTTAACTTATCTATTCCCCCCACCTTTCGTTTTATATGAGCATAGTTTGTTTTCTAAATCTGTGAGTGTCTTTCTCTGCGGAAATATGTTCATTTGTATCAGTTATTAGATAACGCCTATAAGTGATATCATAGAGTACAGGTCTTTTGCTTTCCAACTTACCTCATCTTTCGTGATTATCTCCAGACTCATTTGTGGTGCCTCAAAGAGCAATGGGTCATTGTCTTCCATGGCTAATATTCCATTGTGTATATGGACCACTTCTTCTTTATCCATTTACCTGTTGTTGGACATTTTGATTGCTTCACTGTCTTGGATATTGTGAATAAGGCTGCACTGCAGCTTTTGCGGCCTGTGTCTTCTCGATTCTTGTCTTCTCAGATGAGAGGGCCAATGGTGCCCCTGCTGGATTGAATGGTACCTCCATTTTTACTTTTAAACACAGCTGCTTTCTGTTCTCACTATTGGCTGTTACCCCTTTACGTCTCACCAGCAGGTAGAGGGTACACAGTTCTCTAAAACCCCTTCAGCATTTATTGTTTGTAGACATTTTGCTGATGGTCAGTCGACTGGTGTAAGTTGAAACTTTTTGTAGATTAGATTCCATGCGTCTAACACTCCCTGAGGTTGAGCTTTTATCCATTTTCCTTTTTTTAAAAAGAGTGTAAGTAAAACTTAACTCTTCATAATCTCTTCTTGAAACATTTGCCTGTTTTGAATTTTTTTGTCCATTCTCTACTTCAGCACAAATTTTTAGGGCAAGTTTCCTTTACAGCCCTGAGTCCTTGTGAATGTTAAGTGACCATTAGCTGTGACTTTAAAGCTGCTCTTGCAGGAAACGGCCACAAGGTGGCAGCATTTCTCCTTTACCAAATTTGGTTACTAGGGAAACAGAGCCTTAATGGAAGTGGTGTTGTAGGTTGTATATTAGAATGGAAAATGCCAGGAAAAAGCCCTTTAAGTTTATGTCTCATTACTTCTTGTCCATATTTGTAATTTACTTTTAATTTTTTATCCCAGCAAATTTGATTGCAATGGTTTGTTTGTTCTAGGTGTGCAAGATGTGGTTCTTTCACACATATACAGGTATCTATTCTTCCTCGCATCCTTTTCCCATGTAGGTTATGACACAATGTTGAGTAGTCTTCTCCTGGTCTTCCGTACGTCTTTCCTGGTTATATATTTCACATGGTTTGTATATCTCTGTTAACCCCAATATGGTAATGTATCCAATCCTCATCCCTTTCTATTTGGTGAACCATAAGTTTTTTAATGAATCTGTGATTGCCTTTCTCTGTGGAAATATCTTCATTGGTATCAATTTTTAAGTAACTCCTAAAAGTGATATGATAGGATATGTGGCTTTTGCTTTCTCACTTACTACAGGTGGTGTGATTACGTCTAGACTCATCTATGGTGCTGCAAATGGCATTGTTTCATTTTTTTCACTAGCGAATATTCCAGTTGTACATGGAGGAGTTCTTCTTTGTCCTCCCATCTGTTGGTAGACTTTTGTTTACTTCCATATCTTGGCTATTGTAATACTGTGCAATGCAGATTTGCCTGCCTGTGTCTTTCCATTTCTCTCTTCTTAGATTATAGGTGGAGGAGTGGGCCTGCTGGATCATATGGTAGCTCAATGTTTACCTTTTTAAGGCACCTCCATTCTGTTCTCATTGGTGGTCTTTTCCAACTTACGTCCCATTTGAAGTTGAGGGTATGCATTTTTCCACAACACCTTCAGCATTTATTGTTTGTAGTTTTCTTCCTGATGGTTATTCTGACAAGTGTGAGCTGATACCTCTTTGTGTTTCAATTCGCATGTGCCTCATAATCCGTTGAAATTGAGCTTGAAGGCATGTCCTTTTTATTTTTCAAGCTGTGATTACCCCTTAGTTCTTCAAAGTGTTCTCTTAAAGTATGTGTCACATTTTGAAGTGTTTTGGCCATTACCTCCCTGAAGACATTTTGAGGGCAGGTTTCATTTACAGTTCTACAGTACTTGTTCCTATGAAATGACCATTAGCACAGGCTTTAAAACTGCTTTTGCAGGAAACTGCCAGAGGGCGGCAGCCTTTCTATGTTCCCCACCCTGTTAACTAGGGAAAAGCCCTTGCTGCCTGTGGTGTTTCTCGGTTATAAATTAGAGTGGAGTGTGCCCGGACAAACCCACACAAGCTGATGTCTCCTTACTTTTGTTGGATTTTTAAATTTAATTTTTATTTTTTATTGGAGTAATTTTCCACTGTGTACGTGGACCACTTCTTCTTTGTGCATTCCTTGGTTGATGGACATTTTCATTGCTTCCAAGTGTTGGCTATGGTAAATATTGTTGGAGTGCGGGATTGCCAGCCTGTGACTTTTTGATTCTCATTTTCTCAGGTGATAGGCCCAGCAGTGGGTGTGATTGACTGACTGGTAGCAACGTTTTCCCCTTTTCAAGCACTTTCTTTGTGTTTTCATTAGTGGCACTTAGCACGTCCCCCTTAGAATCGAGGGTACACATTTCTCCTCAATCGCTTCAGCATTTATTGTTTGCAGCATTTATGCTAATGGCCCTACTGGCTCCTGTGAGCTGATAGGGTTTTGTAATGTGGGTTTGCATGTCTTTGAAAATTCGTAAAACTCATCATTTTTCTCCGCGGTTTCCTTTTCTGTTAAAAAAATGAAACATTTGGGAGTACAATATAAGTCTTGATATTGTCTTCTTGGAAGGCTGCCCTCTTTTGAATTTTTTTGTCGATTTTCCACCTCAGACTCTTTTTAGAGAGCAGGTGTCATTTACCGACCTGCAAGTTTGGTGAATATTTAGTCACCTTTAGCAAGGGTTTTAAATCTCCTGTTGTGGGAAGTGGCCTGAAGCAGGCAGCATTTGTCCATTCCCAAATCTGGGTACTAGGGCAGCAGAGCCTTTCTGGAAGTCGTGTTCCTAAGTTGTAAATTACATTGGAATGTGCATGGAGAAAGCCCCATAAGTTTATGTCTCATTATTTCTTCTTGGTTTTAATTTTTTTTTTAATTGGGGTAAAGCTTAGAATATTGTTTGTCCTAGGTGAACACAATCTGGTTCATTTGTACATTATATATGTCTATTCAAGTACAGAGCCTCTTCCCATGTAAAATGTTACAGAGGGTTCCACAGACCTCCCTTGCTATATGGTTGGTCTTTTTGAGATATGTATATAATATGAGTTTGTATACATATAGTAACACTAATCTTAACTTATCTATTCCCCCCACCTTTCGTTTTAGATGAGCATAGTTTGTTTTCTAAATCTGTGAGTGTCTTTCTCTGCGGAAATATGTTCATTTGTGTCAGTTACTAGATAACGCCTATAAGTGATATCATAGAATACAGGTCTTTTGCTTTCCAACTTACCTCATCTTTCGTGATTATCTCCAGACTCATTTGTCGTGCCTCAAAGAGCAATGGGTCATTGTCTTCCATGGCTAATATTCCATTGTGTATATGGACCACTTCTTCTTTATCCATTTACCTGTTGTTGGACATTTTGATTGCTTCACTGTCTTGGATATTGTGAATAAGGATGCACTGCAGCTTTTGCGGCCTGTGTCTTCTCGATTCTTGTCTTCTCAGATGAGAGGGCCAATGGTGCCCCTGCTGGATTGAATTGTACCTCCATTTTTACTTTTAAACACAGCTGCTTTCTGTTCTCACTATTGGCTGTTACCCCTTTATGTCTCACCAGCAGGTAGAGGGTACACAGTTCTCTAAAACCCCTTCAGCATTTATTGTTTGTAGACATTTTGCTGATGGTCAGTCGACTGGTGTAAGTTGAAACTTTTTGTAGATTAGATTCCATGCGCCTAACACTCCCTGAGGTTGAGCTTTTATCCATTTTCCTTTTTTTAAAAAGAGTGTAAGTAAAACTTAACTCTTCATAATCTCTTCTTGAAACATTTGCCTGTTTTGAATTTTTTTGTCCATTCTCTACTTCAGCACAAATTTTTAGGGCAAGTTTCCTTTACAGCCCTGAGTCCTTGTGAATGTTAAGTGACCATTAGCTGTGACTTTAAAGCTGCTCTTGCAGGAAACGGCCACACAGTGGCAGCATTTCTCCTTTACCAAATTTGGTTACTAGGGAAACAGAGCCTTAATGGAAGTGGTGTTGTAGGTTGTATATTAGAATGGAAAATGCCAGGAAAAAGCCCTTTAAGTTTATGTCTCATTACTTCTTGTCCATATTTGTAATTTACTTTTAATTTTTTATCCCAGCAAATTTGATTACAATGGTTTGTTTGTTCTAGGTGTGCAAGATGTGGTTCTTTCACACATATACAGGTATCTATTCTTCCTCGCATCCTTTTCCCATGTAGGTTATGACACAATGTTGAGTAGTCTTCTCCTGGTCTTCCGTACGTCTTTCCTGGTTATATATTTCACATGGTTTTTATATCTCTGTTAACCCCAATATGGTAATGTATCCAATCCTCATCCCTTTCTATTTGGTGAACCATAAGTTTTTTAATGAATCTGTGATTGCCTTTCTCTGTGGAAATATCTTCATTGGTATCAATTTTTAAGTAACTCCTAAAAGTGATATGATAGGATATGTGGCTTTTGCTTTCTCACTTACTACAGGTGGCGTAATTACGTCTAGACTCATCTACGGTGCTGCAAATGGCATTGTTTCATTTTTTTCACTAGCGAATATTCCAGTTGTACATGGAGGAGTTCTGCTTTGTCCTCCCATCTGTTGGTAGACTTCTGTTTACTTCCATATCTTGGCTATTGTAATACTGTGCAATGCAGATTTGCCTGCCTGTGTCTTTCCAATTCTCTCTTCTTAGATTATAGGTGGAGGAGTGGGCCTGCTGGATCATATGGTAGCTCAATGTTTACCTTTTTAAGGCACCTCCATTCTGTTCTCATTGGTGGTCCTTTCCAACTTACGTCCCCCTTGAAGTTGAGGGTATGCATTTCTCCACAACACCTTCAGCATTTATTGTTTGTAGTTTTCTTGCTGATGGTTTTTCTGACAAGTGTGAGCTGATACCTCTTTGTGGTTGAATTCGCATGTTCCTCATAATCCGTTGAAATTGAGCTTGAAGGCATGTCCTTTTTATTTTTCAAGCTGTGATTACCCATTAGTTCTTCAGAGTGTTCTCTTAAAGTATGTGTCACAGTTTGAAGTGTTTTGGCCATTACCTCCCTGAAGACATTTTGAGGTCAGGTTTCATTTACAGTTCTGCAGTACTTGTTCCTATGAAATGACCATTAGCACAGACTTTAAAACTGCTTTTGCAGGTAACTGCCAGAGGGCGGCAGCCTTTCTATGTTCCCCACCCTGGTAACTAGGGAAAAGCCCTTGCGGCCTGTGGTGTTTCTCGGTTATAAATTAGAGTGGAGTGTGCCCGGACAAACCCACACAAGCTGATGTCTCCTTACTTTTGTTGGATTTTTTAATTTAATTTTTATTTTTTATTGGAGTAATTTTCCACTGTGTATGTGGACCACTTCTTCTTTGTGCATTCCTCGGTTGATGGACATTTTCATTGCTTCCAAGTGTTGGCTATGGTAAATATTGTTGGAGTGCAGGATTGCCAGCCTGTGACTTTTTGATTCTCATTTTCTCAGGTGATAGGCCCAGCAGTGGGTGTGATTGACTGACTGGTAGCACCGTTTTTCCCTTTCCAAGCACCTTCTTTGTGTTTTCATTCGTGGCACTTAGCACGTCCCCCTTAGAATCGAGGGTACACGTTTCTCCTCAATTGCTTCAGCATTTATTGTTTGCAGCATTTATGCTAATGGCGCTACTGGCTCCTGTGAGCTGATAGGGTTTTGTAATTTCGGTTTGCATGTCTTTGAAAATTCGTAAAACTCATCATTTTTCTCCACGGTTTTCTTTTCTGTTAAAAAAAGGAAACAATTGGGAGTACAATATAACTCTTGATATTGTCTTCTTGGAAGGTTGCCCTCTTTTGAATTTTTTGGTCGATTTTCCACCCCAGAGTTTTTTTAGAGAGCAGGTCTCATTTCCCGAACTGCAAGTGTGGTGCATATTTAGTGACCTTTACCAATGGGTTTAAAGCTGCTGTTGTGGGAGTGGCCTCAAGGAGGCAGCATTTCTCCATTCGCAAATCTGGGTTGTAGGGCAGCCGAGCCTTTCTGGAAGTCGTGTGCCTAGGTTGTAAATTACAGTGGCATGTGCGTGGAGAAACCCCCATAAGTTTATGTCTCATTATTTCTTCTTGGTTTTTAAAAGTGTTTTAATTGGGGTAAAGCTTAGAATATTGTTTGTCCTAGGTGAACACAATCTGGTTCATTTGTACATTATATATGTCTATTCAAGTACAGATCCTCTTCCCATGTAAAATGTTACAGAGGATTCTGCAGACCTCCCTTGCTATATGGTCGGTCTTTTTGAGATATGTATATAATATGTGTTTGTATACATATAGTAACACTAATCTTAATTTATCCATTCCCCCCACCTTTCCTTTTAGATGAGCATAGTTTGTTTTCTATGTCTCTGACTGTCTTTCTCTGTGGAAATATGTTCATTTGTGTCAGTTATTAGATAACGCCTATAAGTGATGTCATAGAATACAGGTCTTTTGCTTTCCAACTTACCTCATCTTTCGTGATTATCTCCAGACTCATTTGTGGTGCCTCAAAGAGCAATGGTTCATTGTCTTCCATGGCTAATATTCCATTGTGTATATGGACCACTTCTTTTTATCCATTTACCTGTTGTTGGACATTTTGATTGCTTCACTGGCTTGGCTATTGTGAATAAGGCTGCACTGCAGCTTTTGCGGCCTGTGTCTTCTCGATTCTTGTCTTCTCAGGTGAGAGGTCCAATGGTGCCCCTGCTGGATTGAATTGTACCTCCATTTTTACTTTTAAACACAGCTGCTTTCTGTTCTCACTATTGGCTGTTACCCCTTTACGTCTCACCAGCAGGTAGAGGGTACACAGTTCTCTAAAACCCCTTCAGCATTTATTGTTTGTAGACATTTTGCTGATGGTCAGTCGACTGGTGTAAGTTGAAACTTTTTGTAGATTGGGTTGCATGCGTCTAACACTCCCTGAGGTTGAGCTTTTATCCATTTTCCTTTTTTTTAAAAAGAGTGTAAGTAAAACTTAACTCTTCATAATCTCTTCTTGAAACATTTGCCTGTTTTGAATTTTTTTGTCCATTCTCTACTTCAGCACAAATTTTTAGGGCAAGTGTCCTTTACAGCCCTGAGTCCTTGTGAATGTTAAGTGACCATTAGCTGTGACTTTAAAGCTGCTCTTGCAGGAAACGGCCACAAGGTGGCAGCATTTCTCCTTTACCAAATTTGGTTACTAGGGAAACAGAGGCTTAATGGAAGTGGTGTTCTAGGTTGTAAATTAGAGTGGAATGTGCCAGGAAAAAGCCCTTTAGGTTTATGTCTCATTACTTGTTGTTCATATTTGTAATTTACTTTTTATTTTTTATCCCAGCAAATTTGATTACAATAGTTTGTTTGTTCTAGGTGTGCAAGTTGTGGTTCTTTCACACATATACGTGTATCTATTCTTCCTCGCATCCTTTTCCCATGTAGGTTATGACACAATGTTGAGTAGTCTTCTCCTGGTCTTCCGTACGTCTTTCCTGGTTATATATTTCACATGGTTTGTATATCTCTGTTAACCCCAATATGGTAATGTATCCAATCCTCATCCCTTTCTATTTGGTGAACCATAAGTTTTTTAATGAATCTGTGACCGCCTTTCTCTGTGGAAATATCTTCATTGGTATCAATTTTTAAGTAACTCCTAAAAGTGATATGATCGGATATGTGTCTTTTGCTTTCTCACTTACTACAGGTTGCGTGATTACTTCTAACTCATCTACGGTGCTGCAAATGGCATTGTTTCATTTTTTTCACTAGCGAATATTCCAGTTGTACAGGGAGGAGTTCTTCTTTGTCCTCCCATCTGTTGGTAGACTTTTGTTTACTTCCATATCTTGGCTATTGTAATATTGTGCAATGCAGATTTGCCTGCCTGTGTCTTTCCAATTCTCTCTTCTTAGATTATAGGTGGAGGAGTGGGCCTGCTGGATCATATGGTAGCTCAATGTTTACCTTTTTAAGGCACCTCCATTCTGTTCTCATTGGTGGTCCTTTTCAAATTACGTCCCACTTGAAGTTGAGGGTATGCATTTTTCCACAACACCTTCAGCATTTATTGTTTGTAGTTTTCTTGCTGATGGTTACTCTGACAAGTGTGAGCTGATACCTCTTTGTGGTTGAATTCGCATGTGCCTCATAATCCGTTGAAATTGAGCTTGAAGGCATGTCCTTTTTATTTTTCAAGCTGTGATTACCCCTTAGTTCTTCAAAGTGTTCTCTTAAAGTATGTGTCACATTTTAAAATGTTTTGGCCATTACCTCCCTGAAGACATTTTGAGGGCAGGTTTCATGTACAGTTCTGCAGTACTTGTTCTTATGAAATGACCATTAGCACAGGCTTTAAGGCTGCTTTTGCAGGTAACTGCCAGAGGGCGGCAGCCTTTTTATGTTCCCCACCCTGGTAACTAGGGAAAAGCCCTTGCGGCCTGTGGTGTTTCTCGATTATAAATTAGAGTGGACTGTGCCCAGACAAACTCACACAAGCTGATGTCTCCTTGCTTTTGTTGGATTTTTAATTTTGATTTTTATTTTTTATTGGAGTAATTTCCCACTGTGTACGTGGACCACTTCTACTTTGTGCATTCCTTGGTGGATGGACATTTTCATTGCTTCCAAGTGTTGGCTATGGTAAATATTGTTGGAGTGCGGGATTGCCAGCCTGTGACTTTTTGATTCTCATTTTCTCAGGTGATAGGCCCAGCAGTGGGTGTGATTGACTGACTGGTAGCAACGTTTTCCCCTTTTCAAAGCACCTTCTTTGTGTTTTCGTTAGTGGCACTTACCACGTCCCCCTTAGAATCGAGGGTACACATTTCTCCACAATCGCTTCAGCATTTATTGTTTGCAGCATTTTTGCTAATGGCCCTACTGGCTCCTGTGAGCTGATAGTGTTTTGTAATGTGGGTTTGCATGTCTTTGAAAATTCGTAAAACTCATCATTTTTCTCCGCGGTTTCCTTTTCTGTTAAAAAAATGAAACATTTGGGAGTACAATATAAGTCTTGATATTGTCTTCTTGGAAGGCTGCCCTCTTTTGAATTTTTTAGTCGATTTTCCACCTCAGACTCTTTTTAGAGAGCAGGTGTCATTTACCGAACTGCAAGTTTGGTGAATATTTAGTCACCTTTAGCAAGGGTTTTAAATCTCCTGTTGTGGGAATTGGCCTGAAGCAGGCAGCATTTGTCCATTCCCAAATCTGGGTACTAGGGCAGCAGAGCCTTTCTGGAAGTCGTGTTCCTAAGTTGTAAATTACATTGGAATGTGCATGGAGAAAGCCCCATAAGTTTATGTCTCATTATTTCTTCTTGGTTTTAATTTTTTTTTTTAATTGGGGTAAAGCTTAGAATATTGTTTGTCCTAGGTGAACACAATCTGGTTCATTTGTACATTATATATGTCTATTCAAGTACAGAGCCTCTTCCCATGTAAAATGTTACAGAGGGTTCCACAGACCTCCCTTGCTATATGGTCGGTCTTTTTGAGATATGTATATAATATGAGTTTGTATACATATAGTAACACTAATCTTAACTTATCTATTCCCCCCACCTTTCGTTTTAGATGAGCATAGTTTGTTTTCTAAATCTGTGAGTGTCTTTCTCTGCGGAAATATGTTCATTTGTGTCAGTTACTAGATAACGCCTATAAGTGATATCATAGAATACAGGTCTTTTGCTTTCCAACTTACCTCATCTTTCGTGATTATCTCCAGACTCATTTGTCGTGCCTCAAAGAGCAATGGGTCATTGTCTTCCATGGCTAATATTCCATTGTGTATATGGACCACTTCTTCTTTATCCATTTACCTGTTGTTGGACATTTTGATTGCTTCACTGTCTTGGATATTGTGAATAAGGATGCACTGCAGCTTTTGCGGCCTGTGTCTTCTCGATTCTTGTCTTCTCAGATGAGAGGGCCAATGGTGCCCCTGCTGGATTGAATTGTACCTCCATTTTTACTTTTAAACACAGCTGCTTTCTGTTCTCACTATTGGCTGTTACCCCTTTATGTCTCACCAGCAGGTAGAGGGTACACAGTTCTCTAAAACCCCTTCAGCATTTATTGTTTGTAGACATTTTGCTGATGGTCAGTCGACTGGTGTAAGTTGAAACTTTTTGTAGATTAGATTCCATGCGTCTAACACTCCCTGAGGTTGAGCTTTTATCCATTTTCCTTTTTTTAAAAAGAATGTAAGTAAAACTTAACTCTTCATAATCTCTTCTTGAAACATTTGCCTGTTTTGAATTTTTTTGTCCATTCTCTACTTCAGCACAAATTTTTAGGGCAAGTTTCCTTTACAGTCCTGAGTCCTTGTGAATGTTAAGTGACCATTACCTGTGACTTTAAAGCTGCTCTTGCAGGAAACGGCCACAAGGTGGCAGCATTTCTCCTTTACCAAATTTGGTTACTAGGGAAACAGAGCCTTAATGGAAGTGGTGTTCTAGGTTGTATATTAGAATGGAAAATGCCAGGAAAAAGCCCTTTAAGTTTATGTCTCATTACTTCTTGTCCATATTTGTAATTTTCTTTTAATTTTTTATCCCAGCAAATTTGATTACAATGGTTTGTTTGTTCTAGGTGTGCAAGATGTGGTTCTTTCACACATATACAGGTATCTATTCTTCCTCGCATCCTTTTCCCATGTAGGTTATGACACAATGTTGAGTAGTCTTCTCCTGGTCTTCCGTACGTCTTTCCTGGTTATATATTTCACATGGTTTGTATATCTCTGTTAACCCCAATATGGTAATGTATCCAATCCTCATCCCTTTCTATTTGGTGAACCATAAGTTTTTTAATGAATCTGTGATTGCCTTTCTCTGTGGAAATATCTTCATTGGTATCAATTTTTAAGTAACTCCTAAAAGTGATATGATAGGATGTGTGGCTTTTGCTTTCTCACTTACTACAGGTGGCGTGATTACGTCTAGACTCATCTATGGTGCTGCAAATGGCATTGTTTCATTTTTTTCACTAGCGAATATTCCAGTTGTACATGGAGGAGTTCTTCTTTGTCCTCCCATCTGTTGGTAGACTTTTGTTTACTTCCATATCTTGGCTATTGTAATACTGTGCAATGCAGATTTGCCTGCCTGTGTCTTTCCAATTCTCTCTTCTTAGATTATAGGTGGAGGAGTGGGCCTGCTGGATCATATGGTAGCTCAATGTTTACCTTTTTAAGGCACCTCCATTCTGTTCTCATTGGTGGTCCTTTCCAACTTACGTCCCACTTGAAGTTGAGGGTATGCATTTTTCCACAACACCTTCAGCATTTATTGTTTGTAGTTTTCTTGCTGATGGTTATTCTGACAAGTGTGAGCTGATACCTCTTTGTGTTTCAATTCGCATGTGCCTCATAATCCGTTGAAATTGAGCTTGAAGGCATGTCCTTTTTATTTTTCAAGCTGTGATTACCCCTTAGTTCTTCAAAGTGTTCTCTTAAAGTATGTGTCACATTTTGAAGTGTTTTGGCCATTACCTCCCTGAAGACATTTTGAGGGCAGGTTTCATTTACAGTTCTGCAGTACTTGTTCCTATGAAATGACCATTAGCACAGGCTTTAAAACTGCTTTTGCACGAAACTGCCAGAGGGCGGCAGCGTTTCTATGTTCCCCACCCTGTTAACTAGGGAAAAGCCCTTGCTGCCTGTGGTGTTTCTCGGTTATAAATTAGAGTGGAGTGTGCCCGGACAAACCCACACAAGCTGATGTCTCCTTACTTTTGTTGGATTTTTAAATTTAATTTTTATTTTTTATTGGAGTAATTTTCCACTGTGTACGTGGACCACTTCTTCTTTGTGCATTCCTTGGTTGATGGACATTTTCATTGCTTCCAAGTGTTGGCTATGGTAAATATTGTTGGAGTGCAGGATTGCCAGCCTGTGACTTTTTGATTCTCATTTTCTCAGGTGATAGGCCCAGCAGTGGGTGTGATTGACTGACTGGTAGCACCGTTTTTCCCTTTTCAAGCACTTTCTTTGTGTTTTCATTCGTGGCACTTAGCACGTCCCCCTTAGAATCGAGGATACACATTTCTCCTCAATCGCTTCAGCATTTATTGTTTGCAGCATTTATGCTAATGGCCCTACTGGCTCCTGTGAGCTGATAGGGTTTTGTAATTTGGGTTTGCATGTCTTTGAAAATTCGTAAAACTCATCATTTTTCTCCGCGGTTTTCTTTTCTGTTAAAAAAAGGAAACAATTGGGAGTACAATATAACTCTTGATATTGTCTTCTTGGAAGGCTGCCCTCTTTTGAATTTTTTGTTCGATCTTCACCTCAGACTTTTTTTAGAGAGCAGGTGTCATTTACCAAACTGCAAGTTTGGTGAATATTTAGTGACCTTTAGCAAGGGTTTTAAATCTCCTGTTGTGGGAAGTGGCCTGAAGCAGGCAGCATTTCTCCATTCCCAAATCTGGGTAGTAGGGCAGCAGAGCCTTTCTGGAAGTCGTGTTCCTAGGTTGTAAATTACATTGGAATGTGCATGGAGAAAGCCCCATAAGTTTATGTCTCATTATTTCTTCTTGGTTTTAATTTTTTTTTAATTGGGGTAAAGCTTAGAATATTGTTTGTCCGAGGTGTACACAATCTGGTTCATTTGTACATTATATTTGTCTATTCAAGTACAGATGCTCTTCCCATGTAAAATGTTACTGAGGGTTCTTCAGACCTCCCTTGCTATATGGTCGGTCTTTTTGTGATATGTATATAATATGTGTTTGTATACATATAGTAACACTAATCTTAATTTATCCATTCCCCCACCTTTCGTTTTAGATGAGCATAGTTTGTTTTCTAAATCTGTGAGTGTCTTTCTCTGCGGAAATATGATCATTTGTGTCGGTTATTAGATAACGCCTATAAGTGATATCATAGAATACAGGTCTTTTGCTTTCCAACTTACCTCATCTTTCGTGATTATCTCCAGACTCATTTGTGGTGCCTCAAATAGCAATGGTTCATTGTCTTCCATGGCTAATATTCCATTGTGTATATGGACCATTTCTTCTTTATCCATTTACCTGTTGTTGGACATTTTGATTGCTTCACTGTCTTGGATATTGTGAATAAGGCTGCACTGCAGCTTTTGCGGCCTGTGTCTTCTCGATTCTTGTCTTCTCAGGTGAAAGGTCCAATGGTGCCCCTGCTGGATTGAATGGTACCTCCATTTTTACTTTTAAACACAGCTGCTTTCTGTTCTCACTATTGGCTGTTACCCCTTTATGTCTCACCAGCAGGTAGGGGGTACACAGTTCTCTAAAACCCCTTCAGCATTTATTGTTTGTAGACATTTTGCTGATGGTCAGTCGACTGGTGTAAGTTGAAACTTTTTGTAGATTAGATTCCATGCGCCTAACACTCCCTGAGGTTGAGCTTTTATCCATTTTCCTTTTTTTAAAAAGAGTGTAAGTAAAACTTAACTCTTCATAATCTCTTCTTGAAACATTTGCCTGTTTTGAATTTTTTTGTCCATTCTCTACTTCAGCACAAATTTTTAGGGCAAGTTTCCTTTACAGCCCTGAGTCCTTGTGAATGTTAAGTGACCATTACCTGTGACTTTAAAGCTGCTCTTGCAGGAAACGGCCACACAGTGGCAGCATTTCTCTTTATCAAATTTGGTTACTAGGGAAACAGAGCCTTAATGGAAGTGGTGTTGTAGGTTGTATATTAGAATGGAAAATGCCAGGAAAAAGCCCTTTAAGTTTATGTCTCATTACTTCTTGTCCATATTTGTAATTTACTTTTAATTTTTTATCCCAGCAAATTTGATTACAATGGTTTGTTTGTTCTAGGTGTGCAAGATGTGGTTCTTTCACACATATACAGGTATCTATTCTTCCTCGCATCCTTTTCCCATGTAGGTTATGACACAATGTTGAGTAGTCTTCTCCTGGTCTTCCGTACGTCTTTCCTGGTTATATATTTCACATGGTATTTATATCTCTGTTAACCCCAATATGGTAATGTATCCAATCCTCATCCCTTTCTATTTGGTGAACCATAAGTTTTTTAATGAATCTGTGATTGCCTTTCTCTGTGGAAATATCTTCATTGGTATCAATTTTTAAGTAACTCCTAAAAGTGATATGATAGGATATGTGGCTTTTGCTTTCTCACTTACTACAGGTGGCGTGATTACATCTAGACTCATCTATGGTGCTGCAAATGGCATTGTTTCATTTTTTTCACTAGCGAATATTCCAGTTGTACAGGGAGGAGTTCTTCTTTGTCCTCCCATCTGTTGGTAGACTTTTGTTTACTTCCATATCTTGGCTATTGTAATACTGTGCAATGCAGATTTGCCTGCCTGTGTCTTTCCAATTCTCTCTTCTTAGATTATAGGTGGAGGAGTGGGCCTGCTGGATCATATGGTAGCTCAATGTTTACCTTTTTAAGGCACCTCCATTCTGTTCTCATTGGTGGTCCTTTCCAACTTACGTCCCACTTGAAGTTGAGGGTATGCATTTTTCCACAACACCTTCAGCATTTATTGTTTGTAGTTTTCTTCCTGATGGTTACTCTGACAAGTGTGAGCTGATACCTCTTTGTGGTTGAATTCGCATGTGCCTCATAATCCGTTGAAATTGAGCTTGAAGGCATGTCCTTTTTATTTTTCAAGCTGTGATTACCCCTTAGTTCTTTAAAGTGTTCTCTTAAAGTATGTGTCACATTTTGAAGTGTTTTGGCCATTACCTCCCTGAAGACATTTTGAGGGCAGGTTTCATTTACAGTTCTGCATTACTTGTTCCTATGAAATGACCATTAGCACAGGCTTTAAAACTGCTTTTGCACGAAACTGCCAGAGGGCGGCAGCCTTTCTATGTTCCCCACCCTGTTAACTAGGGAAAAGCCCTTGCTGCCTGTGGTGTTTCTCGGTTATAAATTAGAGTGGAGTGTGCCCGGACAAACCCACACAAGCTGATGTCTCCTTACTTTTGTTGGATTTTTAAATTTAATTTTTATTTTTTATTGGAGTAATTTTCCACTGTGTACGTGGACCACTTCTTCTTTGTGCATTCCTTGGTTGATGGACATTTTCATTGCTTCCAGGTGTTGGCTATGGTAAATATTGTTGGAGTGCAGGATTGCCAGCCTGTGACTTTTTGATTCTCATTTTCTCAGGTGATAGGCCCAGCAGTGGGTGTGATTGACTGACTGGTAGCACCGTTTTTCCCTTTTCAAGCACTTTCTTTGTGTTTTCATTCGTGGCACTTAGCACGTCCCCCTTAGAATCGAGGGTACACATTTCTCCTCAATCGCTTCAGCATTTATTGTTTGCAGCATTTATGCTAATGGCCCTACTGGCTCCTGTGAGCTGATAGGGTTTTGTAATTTGGGTTTGCATGTCTTTGAAAATTCGTAAAACTCATCATTTTTCTCCGCGGTTTTCTTTTCTGTTAAAAAAAGGAAACAATTGGGAGTACAATATAACTCTTGATATTGTCTTCTTGGAAGGCTGCCCTCTTTTGAATTTTTTGTTCGATCTTCACCTCAGACTTTTTTTAGAGAGCAGGTGTCATTTACCAAACTGCAAGTTTGGTGAATATTTAGTGACCTTTAGCAAGGGTTTTAAATCTCCTGTTGTGGGAAGTGGCCTGAAGCAGGCAGCATTTCTCCATTCCCAAATCTGGGTAGTAGGGCAGCAGAGCCTTTCTGGAAGTCGTGTTCCTAGGTTGTAAATTACATTGGAATGTGCATGGAGAAAGCCCCATAAGTTTATGTCTCATTATTTCTTCTTGGTTTTAATTTTTTTTTAATTGGGGTAAAGCTTAGAATATTGTTTGTCCGAGGTGTACACAATCTGGTTCATTTGTACATTATATTTGTCTATTCAAGTACAGATGCTCTTCCCATGTAAAATGTTACTGAGGGTTCTTCAGACCTCCCTTGCTATATGGTCGGTCTTTTTGTGATATGTATATAATATGTGTTTGTATACATATAGTAACACTAATCTTAATTTATCCATTCCCCCACCTTTCGTTTTAGATGAGCATAGTTTGTTTTCTAAATCTGTGAGTGTCTTTCTCTGCGGAAATATGTTCATTTGTGTCGGTTATTAGATAACGCCTATAAGTGATATCATAGAATACAGGTCTTTTGCTTTCCAACTTACCTCATCTTTCGTGATTATCTCCAGACTCATTTGTGGTGCCTCAAATAGCAATGGTTCATTGTCTTCCATGGCTAATATTCCATTGTGTATATGGACCATTTCTTCTTTATCCATTTACCTGTTGTTGGACATTTTGATTGCTTCACTGTCTTGGATATTGTGAATAAGGCTGCACTGCAGCTTTTGCGGCCTGTGTCTTCTCGATTCTTGTCTTCTCAGGTGAAAGGTCCAATGGTGCCCCTGCTGGATTGAATGGTACCTCCATTTTTACTTTTAAACACAGCTGCTTTCTGTTCTCACTATTGGCTGTTACCCCTTTATGTCTCACCAGCAGGTAGGGGGTACACAGTTCTCTAAAACCCCTTCAGCATTTATTGTTTGTAGACATTTTGCTGATGGTCAGTCGACTGGTGTAAGTTGAAACTTTTTGTAGATTAGATTCCATGCGCCTAACACTCCCTGAGGTTGAGCTTTTATCCATTTTCCTTTTTTTAAAAAGAGTGTAAGTAAAACTTAACTCTTCATAATCTCTTCTTGAAACATTTGCCTGTTTTGAATTTTTTTGTCCATTCTCTACTTCAGCACAAATTTTTAGGGCAAGTTTCCTTTACAGCCCTGAGTCCTTGTGAATGTTAAGTGACCATTAGCTGTGACTTTAAAGCTGCTCTTGCAGGAAACGGCCACAAAGTGGCAGCATTTCTCCTTTACCAAATTTGGTTACTAGGGAAACAGAGCCTTAATGGAAGTGGTGTTGTAGGTTGTATATTAGAATGGAAAATGCCAGGAAAAAGCCCTTTAAGTTTATGTCTCATTACTTCTTGTCCATATTTGTAATTTACTTTTAATTTTTTATCCCAGCAAATTTGATTACAATGGTTTGTTTGTTCTAGGTGTGCAAGATGTGGTTATTTCACACATATACAGGTATCTATTCTTCCTCGCATCCTTTTCCCATGTAGGTTATGACACAATGTTGAGTAGTCTTCTCCTGGTCTTCCGTACGTCTTTCCTGGTTATATATTTCACATGGTTTTTATATCTCTGTTAACCCCAATATGGTAATGTATCCAATCCTCATCCCTTTCTATTTGGTGAACCATAAGTTTTTTAATGAATCTGTGATTGCCTTTCTCTGTGGAAATATCTTCATTGGTATCAATTTTTAAGTAACTCCTAAAAGTGATATGATAGGATATGTGGCTTTTGCTTTCTCACTTACTACAGGTGGCGTGATTACGTCTAGACTCATCTATGGTGCTGCAAATGGCATTGTTTCATTTTTTTGACTAGCGAATATTCCAGTTGTACAGGGAGGAGTTCTTCTTTGTCCTCCCATCTGTTGGTAGACTTTTGTTTACTTCCATATCTTGGCTATTGTAATATTGTGCAATGCAGATTTGCCTGCCTGTGTCTTTCAACTTCTCTCTTCTTAGATTATAGGTGGAGGAGTGGGCCTGCTGGATCATATGGTAGCTCAATGTTTACCTTTTTAAGGCACCTCCATTCTGTCCTCATTGGTGGTCCTTTCCAAATTACGTCCCACTTGAAGTTGAGGGTATGCATTTTTCCACAACACCTTCAGCATTTATTGTTTGTAGTTTTCTTGCTGATGGTTACTCTGACAAGTGTGAGCTGATACCTCTTTGTGGTTGAATTCGCATGTGCCCCATGATCCGTTGAAATTGAGCTTGAAGGCATGTCCTTTTTATTTTTCAAGCTGTGATTACCCCTTAGTTCTTCAAAGTGTTCTCTTAAAGTATGTGTCACAATTTGAAATGTTTTGGCCATTACCTCCCTGAAGACATTTTGAGGGCAGGTTTCATTTACAGTTCTGCAGTACTTGTTCTTATGAAATGACCATTAGCACAGGCTTTAAGGCTGCTTTTGCAGGTAACTGCCAGAGGGCGGCAGCCTTTTTATGTTCCCCACCCTGGTAACTAGGGAAAAGCCCTTGCGGCCTGTGGTGTTTCTCGATTATAAATTAGAGTGGACTGTGCCCAGACAAACTCAAACAAGCTGATATCTCCTTGCTTTTGTTAGATTTTTAATTTTGATTTTTATTTTTTATTGGAGTAATTTCCCACTGTTTACGTGGACCACTTCTACTTTGTGCATTCCTCGGTGGATGGACATTTTCATTGCTTCCAAGTGTTGGCTATGGTAAATATTGTTGGAGTGCAGGATTGCCAGCCTTTGACTTTTTGATTCTCATTTTCTCAGGTGATAGGCCCAGCAGTGGGTGTGATTGACTGACTGGTAGCACCGTTTTTCCCTTTCCAAGCACCTTCTTTGTGTTTTCATTCCTGGCACTTAGCACGTCCGCCTTAGAATCGAGGGTACACATTTCTCCTCAATCGCTTCAGCATTTATTGTTTGCAGCATTTATGCTAATGGCCCTACTGGCTCCTGTGAGCTGATAGGGTTTTGTAATTTGGGTTTGCATGTCTTTGAAAATTCGTAAAACTCATCATTTTTCTCCGCGGTTTTCTTTTCTGTTAAAAAAAGGAAACAATTGGGAGTACAATATAACTCTTGATATTGTCTTCTTGGAAGGCTGCCCTCTTTTGAATTTTTTGTTCGATCTTCACCTCAGACTTTTTTTAGAGAGCAGGTGTCAATTACCAAACTGCAAGTTTGGTGAATATTTAGTGACCTTTAGCAAGGGTTTTAAATCTCCTGTTGTGGGAAGTGGCCTGAAGCAGGCAGCATTTCTCCATTCCCAAATCTGGGTAATAGGGCAGCAGAGCCTTTCTGGAAGTCGTGTTCCTAGGTTGTAAATTACATTGGAATGTGCATGGAGAAAGCCACATAAGTTTATGTCTAATTATTTCTTCTTGGTTTTAATTTTTTTTTAATTGGGGTAAAGCTTAGAATATTGTTTGTCCTAGGTGAACACAATCTGGTTCATTTGTACATTATATATATCTATTCAAGTACAGATCCTCTTCCCATGTAAAATGTTAACAGAGGGTTCCGCAGACCTCCCTTGCTATATGGTCGGTCTTTTTGAGATATGTATATAAGATGAGTTTGTATACATATAGTAACACTAATCTTAACTTATCTATTCCCCCCACCTTTCGTTTTAGATGAGCATAGTTTGTTTTCTAATTCTGTGAGTGTCTTTCTCTGTGGAAATATGTTCATTTGTGTCAGTTATTAGATAACGCCTATAAGTGATATCATAGAATACAGGTCTTTTGCTTTCCAACTTACCTCATCTTTCGTGATTATCTCCAGACTCATTTGTGGTGCCTCAAAGAGCAATGGTTCATTGTCTTCCATGGCTAATATTCCATTGTGTATATGGACCACTTCTTCTTTATCCATTTACCTGTTGTTGGACATTTTGATTGCTTCACTGTCTTGGATATTGTGAATAAGGCTGCACTGCAGCTTTTGCGGCCTGTGTCTTCTCGATTCTTGTCTTCTCAGGTGAAAGGTCCAATGGTGCCCCTGCTGGATTGAATGGTACCTCCATTTTTACTTTTAAACACAGCTGCTTTCTGTTCTCACTATTGGCTGTTACCCCTTTATGTCTCACCAGCAGGTAGAGGGTACACAGTTCTCTAAAACCCCTTCAGCATTTATTGTTTGTAGACATTTTGCTGATGGTCAGTCGACTGGTGTAAGTTGAAACTTTTTGTAGATTAGTTACCATGCGTCTAACACTCCCTGAGGTTGAGCTTTTATCCATTTTCCTTTTTTTAAAAAGAGTGTAAGTAAAACTTAACTCTTCATAATCTCTTCTTGAAACATTTGCCTGTTTTGAATTTTTTTGTCCATTCTCTACTTCAGCACAAATTTTTAGGGGAAGTTTCCTTTACAGCCCTGAGTCCTTGTGAATGTTAAGTGACCATTAGCTGTGACTTTAAAGCTGCTCTTGCAGGAAACGGCCACAAGGTGGCAGCATTTCTCCTTTACCAAATTTGGTTACTAGGGAAACAGAGCCTTAATGGAAGTGGTGTTGTAGGTTGTATATTAGAATGGAAAATGCCAGGAAAAAGCCCTTTAAGTTTATGTCTCATTACTTCTTGTCCATATTTGTAATTTACTTTTAATTTTTTATCCCAGCAAATTTGATTACAATGGTTTGTTTGTTCTAGGTGTGCAAGATGTGGTTCTTTCACACATATACAGGTATCTATTCTTCCTCGCATCCTTTTCCCATGTAGGTTATGACACAATGTTGAGTAGTCTTCTCCTGGTCTTCCGTACGTCTTTCCTGGTTATATATTTCACATGGTTTGTATATCTCTGTTAACCCCAATATGGTAATGTATCCAATCCTCATCCCTTTCTATTTGGTGAACCATAAGTTTTTTAATGAATCTGTGATTGCCTTTCTCTGTGGAAATATCTTCATTGGTATCAATTTTTAAGTAACTCCTAAAAGTGATATGATAGGATATGTGGCTTTTGCTTTCTCACTTACTACAGGTGGCGTGATTACGTCTAGACTCATCTACGGTGCTGCAAATGGCATTGTTTCATTTTTTTCACTAGCGAATATTCCAGTTGTACATGGAGGAGTTCTTCTTTGTCCTCCCATCTGTTGGTAGACTTCTGTTTACTTCCACATCTTGGCTATTGTAATACTGTGCAATGCAGATTTGCCTGCCTGTGTCTTTCCAATTCTCTCTTCTTAGATTATAGGTGGAGGAGTGGGCCTGCTGGATCATATGGTAGCTCAATGTTTACCTTTTTAAGGCACCTCCATTCTGTTCTCATTGGTGGTCCTTTCCAACTTACGTCCCCCTTGAAGTTGAGGGTATGCATTTCTCCACAACACCTTCAGCATTTATTGTTTGTAGTTTTCTTGCTGATGGTTTTTCTGACAAGTGTGAGCTGATACCTCTTTGTGGTTGAATTCGCATGTGCCTCATAATCCGTTGAAATTGAGCTTGAAGGCATGTCCTTTTTATTTTTCAAGCTGTGATTACCCATTAGTTCTTCAGAGTGTTCTCTTAAAGTATGTGTCACAGTTTGAAGTGTTTTGGCCATTACCTCCCTGAAGACATTTTGAGGTCAGGTTTCATTTACAGTTCTGCAGTACTTGTTCCTATGAAATGACCATTAGCACAGGCTTTAAAACTGCTTTTGCAGGTAACTGCCAGAGGGCGGCAGCCTTTCTATGTTCCCCACCCTGGTAACTAGGGAAAAGCCCTTGCGGCCTGTGGTGTTTCTCGGTTATAAATTAGAGTGGACTGTGCCCAGACAAACTCACACAAGCTGATGTCTCCTTGCTTTTGTTGGATTTTTAATTTTGATTTTTAATTTTTATTGGAGTAATTTCCCACTGTGTACGTGGACCACTTCTACTTTGTGCATTCCTCGGTAGATGGACATTTTCATTGCTTCCAAGTGTTGGCTATGGTAAATATTGTTGGAGTGCGGGATTGCCAGCCTGTGACTTTTTGATTCTCATTTTCTCAGGTGATAGGCCCAGCAGTGGGTGTGATTGACTGACTGGTAGCAACGTTTTCCCCTTTTCAAAGCACCTTCTTTGTGTTTTCGTTAGTGGCACTTACCACGTCCCCCTTAGAATCGAGGGTACACATTTCTCCACAATCGCTTCAGCATTTATTGTTTGCAGCATTTTTGCTAATGGCCCTACTGGCTCCTGTGAGCTGATAGTGTTTTGTAATGTGGGTTTGCATGTCTTTGAAAATTCGTAAAACTCATCATTTTTCTCCGCGGTTTCCTTTTCTGTTAAAAAAATGAAACATTTGGGAGTACAATATAAGTCTTGATATTGTCTTCTTGGAAGGCTGCCCTCTTTTGAATTTTTTGGTCGATTTTCCACCTCAGACTCTTTTTAGAGAGCAGGTGTCATTTACCGAACTGCAAGTTTGGTGAACATTTAGTCACCTTTAGCAAGGGTTTTAAATCTCCTGTTGTGGGAATTGGCCTGAAGCAGGCAGCATTTGTCCATTCCCAAATCTGGGTACTAGGGCAGCAGAGCCTTTCTGGAAGTCGTGTTCCTAAGTTGTAAATTACATTGGAATGTGCATGGAGAAAGCCCCATAAGTTTATGTCTCATTATTTCTTCTTGGTTTTAATTTTTTTTTTAATTGGGGTAAAGCTTAGAATATTGTTTGTCCTAGGTGAACACAATCTGGTTCATTTGTACATTATATATGTCTATTCAAGTACAGAGCCTCTTCCCATGTAAAATGTTACAGAGGGTTCCACAGACCTCCCTTGCTATATGGTCGGTCTTTTTGAGATATGTATATAATATGAGTTTGTATACATATAGTAACACTAATCTTAACTTATCTATTCCCCCCACCTTTCGTTTTAGATGAGCATAGTTTGTTTTCTAAATCTGTGAGTGTCTTTCTCTGCGGAAATATGTTCATTTGTATCAGTTATTAGATAACGCCTATAAGTGATATCATAGAATACAGGTCTTTTGTTTCCAACTTACCTCATCTTTCGTGATTATCTCCAGACTCATTTGTGGTGCCTCAAAGAGCAATGGGTCATTGTCTTCCATGGCTAATATTCCATTGTGTATATGGACCACTTCTTCTTTATCCATTTACCTGTTGTTGGACAGTTTGATTGCTTCACTGTCTTGGATATTGTGAATAAGGCTGCACTGCAGCTTTTGCGGCCTGTGTCTTCTCGATTCTTGTCTTCTCAGATGAGAGGGCCAATGGTGCCCCTGCTGGATTGAATGGTACCTCCATTTTTACTTTTAAACACAGCTGCTTTCTGTTCTCACTATTGGCTGTTACCCCTTTATGGCTCACCAGCAGGTAGGGGGTACACAGTTCTCTAAAACCCCTTCAGCATTTATTGTTTGTAGACATTTTGCTGATGGTCAGTCGACTGGTGTAAGTTGAAACTTTTTGTAGATTAGATTCCATGCGTCTAACACTCCCTGAGGTTGAGCTTTTATCCATTTTCCTTTTTTTAAAAAGAGTGTAAGTAAAACTTAACTCTTCATAATCTCTTCTTGAAACATTTGCCTGTTTTGAATTTTTTTGTCCATTCTCTACTTCAGCACAAATTTTAGGGCAAGTTTCCTTTACAGCCCTGAGTCCTTGTGAATGTTAAGTGACCATTAGCTGTGACTTTAAAGCTGCTCTTGCAGGAAACGGCCACAAGGTGGCAGCATTTCTCCTTTACCAAATTTGGTTACTAGGGAAACAGAGCCTTAATGGAAGTGGTGTTGTAGGTTGTATATTAGAATGGAAAATGCCAGGAAAAAGCCCTTTAAGTTTATGTCTCATTACTTCTTGTCCATATTTGTAATTTACTTTTAATTTTTTATCCCAGCAAATTTGATTACAATGGTTTGTTTGTTCTAGGTGTGCAAGATGTGGTTCTTTCACACATATACAGGTATCTATTCTTCCTCGCATCCTTTTCCCATGTAGGTTATGACACAATGTTGAGTAGTCTTCTCCTGGTCTTCCGTACGTCTTTCCTGGTTATATATTTCACATGGTTTGTATATCTCTGTTAACCCCAATATGGTAATGTATCCAATCCTCATCCCTTTCTATTTGGTGAACCATAAGTTTTTTAATGAATCTGTGATTGCCTTTCTCTGTGGAAATATCTTCATTGGTATCAATTTTTAAGTAACTCCTAAAAGTGATATGATAGGATATGTGGCTTTTGCTTTCTCACTTACTACAGGTGGCGTGATTACGTCTAGACTCATCTACGGTGCTGCAAATGGCATTGTTTCATTTTTTTCACTAGCGAATATTCCAGTTGTACATGGAGGAGTTCTTCTTTGTCCTCCCATCTGTTGGTAGACTTCTGTTTACTTCCACATCTTGGCTATTGTAATACTGTGCAATGCAGATTTGCCTGCCTGTGTCTTTCCAATTCTCTCTTCTTAGATTATAGGTGGAGGAGTGGGCCTGCTGGATCATATGGTAGCTCAATGTTTACCTTTTTAAGGCACCTCCATTCTGTTCTCATTGGTGGTCCTTTCCAACTTACGTCCCCCTTGAAGTTGAGGGTATGCATTTCTCCACAACACCTTCAGCATTTATTGTTTGTAGTTTTCTTGCTGATGGTTTTTCTGACAAGTGTGAGCTGATACCTCTTTGTGGTTGAATTCGCATGTGCCTCATAATCCGTTGAAATTGAGCTTGAAGGCATGTCCTTTTTATTTTTCAAGCTGTGATTACCCATTAGTTCTTCAGAGTGTTCTCTTAAAGTATGTGTCACAGTTTGAAGTGTTTTGGCCATTACCTCCCTGAAGACATTTTGAGGTCAGGTTTCATTTACAGTTCTGCAGTACTTGTTCCTATGAAATGACCATTAGCACAGGCTTTAAAACTGCTTTTGCAGGTAACTGCCAGAGGGCGGCAGCCTTTCTATGTTCCCCACCCTGGTAACTAGGGAAAAGCCCTTGCGGCCTGTGGTGTTTCTCGGTTATAAATTAGAGTGGACTGTGCCCAGACAAACTCACACAAGCTGATGTCTCCTTGCTTTTGTTGGATTTTTAATTTTGATTTTTAATTTTTATTGGAGTAATTTCCCACTGTGTACGTGGACCACTTCTACTTTGTGCATTCCTCGGTAGATGGACATTTTCATTGCTTCCAAGTGTTGGCTATGGTAAATATTGTTGGAGTGCGGGATTGCCAGCCTGTGACTTTTTGATTCTCATTTTCTCAGGTGATAGGCCCAGCAGTGGGTGTGATTGACTGACTGGTAGCAACGTTTTCCCCTTTTCAAAGCACCTTCTTTGTGTTTTCGTTAGTGGCACTTACCACGTCCCCCTTAGAATCGAGGGTACACATTTCTCCACAATCGCTTCAGCATTTATTGTTTGCAGCATTTTTGCTAATGGCCCTACTGGCTCCTGTGAGCTGATAGTGTTTTGTAATGTGGGTTTGCATGTCTTTGAAAATTCGTAAAACTCATCATTTTTCTCCGCGGTTTCCTTTTCTGTTAAAAAAATGAAACATTTGGGAGTACAATATAAGTCTTGATATTGTCTTCTTGGAAGGCTGCCCTCTTTTGAATTTTTTGGTCGATTTTCCACCTCAGACTCTTTTTAGAGAGCAGGTGTCATTTACCGAACTGCAAGTTTGGTGAACATTTAGTCACCTTTAGCAAGGGTTTTAAATCTCCTGTTGTGGGAATTGGCCTGAAGCAGGCAGCATTTGTCCATTCCCAAATCTGGGTACTAGGGCAGCAGAGCCTTTCTGGAAGTCGTGTTCCTAAGTTGTAAATTACATTGGAATGTGCATGGAGAAAGCCCCATAAGTTTATGTCTCATTATTTCTTCTTGGTTTTAATTTTTTTTTTAATTGGGGTAAAGCTTAGAATATTGTTTGTCCTAGGTGAACACAATCTGGTTCATTTGTACATTATATATGTCTATTCAAGTACAGAGCCTCTTCCCATGTAAAATGTTACAGAGGGTTCCACAGACCTCCCTTGCTATATGGTCGGTCTTTTTGAGATATGTATATAATATGAGTTTGTATACATATAGTAACACTAATCTTAACTTATCTATTCCCCCCACCTTTCGTTTTAGATGAGCATAGTTTGTTTTCTAAATCTGTGAGTGTCTTTCTCTGCGGAAATATGTTCATTTGTATCAGTTATTAGATAACGCCTATAAGTGATATCATAGAATACAGGTCTTTTGCTTTCCAACTTACCTCATCTTTCGTGATTATCTCCAGACTCATTTGTGGTGCCTCAAAGAGCAATGGGTCATTGTCTTCCATGGCTAATATTCCATTGTGTATATGGACCACTTCTTCTTTATCCATTTACCTGTTGTTGGACAGTTTGATTGCTTCACTGTCTTGGATATTGTGAATAAGGCTGCACTGCAGCTTTTGCGGCCTGTGTCTTCTCGATTCTTGTCTTCTCAGATGAGAGGGCCAATGGTGCCCCTGCTGGATTGAATGGTACCTCCATTTTTACTTTTAAACACAGCTGCTTTCTGTTCTCACTATTGGCTGTTACCCCTTTATGTCTCACCAGCAGGTAGGGGGTACACAGTTCTCTAAAACCCCTTCAGCATTTATTGTTTGTAGACATTTTGCTGATGGTCAGTCGACTGGTGTAAGTTGAAACTTTTTGTAGATTAGATTCCATGCGTCTAACACTCCCTGAGGTTGAGCTTTTATCCATTTTCCTTTTTTTAAAAAAAGTGTAAGTAAAACTTAACTCTTCATAATCTCTTCTTGAAACATTTGCCTGTTTTGAATTTTTTTGTCCATTCTCTACTTCAGCACAAATTTTAGGGCAAGTTTCCTTTACAGCCCTGAGTCCTTGTGAATGTTAAGTGACCATTAGCTGTGACTTTAAAGCTGCTCTTGCAGGAAACGGCCACAAGGTGGCAGCATTTCTCCTTTACCAAATTTGGTTACTAGGGAAACAGAGCCTTAATGGAAGTGGTGTTGTAGGTTGTATATTAGAATGGAAAATGCCAGGAAAAAGCCCTTTAAGTTTATGTCTCATTACTTCTTGTCCATATTTGTAATTTACTTTTAATTTTTTATCCCAGCAAATTTGATTACAATGGTTTGTTTGTTCTAGGTGTGCAAGATGTGGTTCTTTCACACATATACAGGTATCTATTCTTCCTCGCATCCTTTTCCCATGTAGGTTATGACACAATGTTGAGTAGTCTTCTCCTGTTCTTCCGTACGTCTTTCCTGGTTATATATTTCACATGGTTTGTATATCTCTGTTAACCCCAATATGGTAATGTATCCAATCCTCATCCCTTTCTATTTGGTGAACCATATGTTTTTTAATGAATCTGTGATTGCCTTTCTCTGTGGAAATATCTTCATTGGTATCAATTTTTAAGTAACTCCTAAAAGTGATATGATAGGATATGTGGCTTTTGCTTTCTCACTTACTACAGGTTGCGTGATTACTTCTAGACTCATCTACGGTGCTGCAAATGGCATTGTTTCATTTTTTTCACTAGCGAATATTTTATCTGTACATGGAGGAGTTCTTTTTGTCCTCCCATCTGTTGGTAGACTTTATGTTTACTTCCATATCTTGGCTATTGTATTACTGTGCAATGCAGATTTGCCTGCCTGTGTCTGTCCAATTCTCTCTTCTTAGATTATAGGTGGAGGAGTGGGCCTGCTGGATCATATGGTAGCTCAATGTTTACCTTTTTAAGGCACCTCCATTCTTTTCTCATTGGAGGTCCTTTCCAGCTTACGTCCCCCTTGAAGTTGAGGGTATGCATTTCTCCACAACACCTTCAGCATTTATTGTTTGTAGTTTTCTTGCTGATGGTTATTCTGACAAGTGTGAGCTGATACCTCTTTGTGGTTGAATTCGCATGTGCCCCATGATCCGTTGAAATTGAGCTGGAAGGCATGTCCTTTTTATTTTTCAAGCTGTGATTACCCCTTAGTTCTTCAAAGTGTTCTCTTAAAGTATGTGTCACATTTTGAAATGTTTTGGCCATTACCTCCCTGAAGACATTTTGAGGGCAGGTTTCATTTACAGTCCTGCAATACTTCTTCCTATGAAATGACCATTAGCACAGGCTTTAAAACTGCTTGTGCAGGTAACTGCCAGAGGGCGGCAGCCTTTCTATGTTCCCCACCCTGGTAACTAGGGAAAAGCCCTTGCGGCCTGTGGTGTTTCTCGGTTATAATTTAGAGTGGAGTGTGCCCGGACAAACCCACACAAGCTGATGTCTCCTTAGTTTTGTTGGATTTTTAAATTTAATTTTTATTTTTTATTGAAGTAATTTTCCACTGTGTACGTGGACCACTTCTTCTTTGTGCATTCCTCGGTGGATGGACATTTTCATTGCTTCCAAGTGTTGGCTATGGTAAATATTGTTGGAGTGCAGGATTGCCAGCCTGTGACTTTTTGATTCTCATTTTCTCAGGTGATAGGCCCAGCAGTGGGTGTGATTGACTGACTGGTAGCACCGTTTTTCCCTTTCCGAGCACCTTCTTTGTGTTTTCATTAGTGGCACTTAGCACGTCCCCCTTAGAATCGAGGGTACACATTTCTCCTCAAACGCTTCAGCATTTATTGTTTGCAGCATTTATGCTAATGGCCCTACTGGCTGCTGTGAGCTGATAGGGTTTTGTAATATGGGTTTGCATGTCTTTGAAAATTCGTAAAACTCATCATTTTTCTCCGCCGTTTTCTTTTCTGTTAAAAAAAGGAAACAATTGGGAGTACAATATAACTCTTGAAATTGTCTTCTTGGAAGGTTGCCCTCTTTTGAATTTTTTGGTCGATTTTCCACCCCAGAGTTTTTTTAGAGAGCAGGTCTCATTTCCCGAACTGCAAGTGTGGTGCATATTTAGTGACCTTTACCAATGGGTTTAAAGCTGCTGTTGTGGGAAGTGGCCTCAAGGAGGCAGCATTTCTCCATTCGCAAATCTGGGTTGTAGGGCAGCCGAGCCTTTCTGGAAGTCGTGTGCCTAGGTTGTAAATTACAGTGGCATGTGCGTGGAGAAACCCCCATAAGTTTATGTCTCATTATTTCTTCTTGGTTTTTAAAAGTGTTTTAATTGGGGTAAAGCTTAGAATATTGTTTGTCCTAGGTGAACACAATCTGGTTCATTTGTACATTATATATGTCTATTCAAGTACAGATCCTCTTCCCATGTAAAATGTTACAGAGGATTCTGCAGACCTCCCTTGCTATATGGTCGGTCTTTTTGAGATATGTATATAATATGTGTTTGTATACATATAGTAACACTAATCTTAATTTATCCATTCCCCCCACCTTTCCTTTTAGATGAGCATAGTTTGTTTTCTATGTCTCTGACTGTCTTTCTCTGTGGAAATATGTTCATTTGTGTCAGTTATTAGATAACGCCTATAAGTGATGTCATAGAATACAGGTCTTTTGCTTTCCAACTTACCTCATCTTTCGTGATTATCTCCAGACTCATTTGTGGTGCCTCAAAGAGCAATGGTTCATTGTCTTCCATGGCTAATATTCCATTGTGTATATGGACCACTTCTTTTTATCCATTTACCTGTTGTTGGACATTTTGATTGCTTCACTGGCTTGGCTATTGTGAATAAGGCTGCACTGCAGCTTTTGCGGCCTGTGTCTTCTCGATTCTTGTCTTCTCAGGTGAGAGGTCCAATGGTGCCCCTGCTGGATTGAATTGTACCTCCATTTTTACTTTTAAACACAGCTGCTTTCTGTTCTCACTATTGGCTGTTACCCCTTTACGTCTCACCAGCAGGTAGAGGGTACACAGTTCTCTAAAACCCCTTCAGCATTTATTGTTTGTAGACATTTTGCTGATGGTCAGTCGACTGGTGTAAGTTGAAACTTTTTGTAGATTAGGTTGCATGCGTCTAACACTCCCTGAGGTTGAGCTTTTATCCATTTTCCTTTTTTTTAAAAAGAGTGTAAGTAAAACTTAACTCTTCATAATCTCTTCTTGAAACATTTGCCTGTTTTGAATTTTTTTGTCCATTCTGTACTTCAGCACAAATTTTTAGGGCAAGTGTCCTTTACAGCCCTGAGTCCTTGTGAATGTTAAGTGACCATTAGCTGTGACTTTAAAGCTGCTCTTGCAGGAAACGGCCACAAGGTGGCAGCATTTCTCCTTTACCAAATTTGGTTACTAGGGAAACAGGCTTAATGGAAGTGGTGTTCTAGGTTGTAAATTAGAGTGGAATGTGCCAGGAAAAAGCCCTTTAGGTTTATGTCTCATTACTTGTTGTTCATATTTGTAATTTACTTTTTATTTTTTATCCCAGCAAATTTGATTACAATAGTTTGTTTGTTCTAGGTGTGCAAGTTGTGGTTCTTTCACACATATACGTGTATCTATTCTTCCTCGCATCCTTTTCCCATGTAGGTTATGACACAATGTTGAGTAGTCTTCTCCTGGTCTTCCGTACGTCTTTCCTGGTTATATATTTCACATGGTTTGTATATCTCTGTTAACCCCAATATGGTAATGTATCCAATCCTCATCCCTTTCTATTTGGCGAACCATAAGTTTTTTAATGAATCTGTGAACGCCTTTCTCTGTGGAAATATCTTCATTGGTATCAATTTTTAAGTAACTCCTAAAAGTGATATGATCGGATATGTGTCTTTTGCTTTCTCACTTACTACAGGTGGCGTGATTACTTCTAACTCATCTACGGTGCTGCAAATGGCATTGTTTCATTTTTTTCACTAGCGAATATTCTATCTGTACATGGAGGAGTTCTTTTTGTCCTCCTATCTGTTGGTAGACTTTATGTTTACTTCCATATCTTGGCTATTGTAATACTGTTCAATGCAGATTTGCCTGCCTGTGTCTGTCCAATTCTCTCTTCTTAGATTATAGGTGGAGGAGTGGGCCTGCTGGATCATATGGTAGCTCAATGTTTACCTTTTTAAGGCACCTCCATTCTGTTCTCATTGGTGGTCCTTTCCAGCTTACGTCCCCCTTGAAGTTGAGGGTATGCATTTCTCCACAACACCTTCAGCATTTATTGTTTGTAGTTTTCTTGCTGATGGTTATTCTGACAAGTGTGAGCTGATACCTCTTTGTGATTGAATTCGCATGTGCCCCATGATCCGTTGAAATTGAGCTGGAAGGCATGTCCTTTTTATTTTTCAAGCTGTGATTACCCCTTAGTTCTTCAAAGTGTTCTCTTAAAGTATGTGTCACATTTTGAAATGTTTTGGCCATTACCTCCCTGAAGACATTTTGAGGGCAGGTTTCATTTACAGTTGTGCAGTACTTCTTCCTATGAAATGACCATTAGCACAGGCTTTAAAACTGCTTGTGCAGGTAACTGCCAGAGGGCGGCAGCCTTTCTATGTTCCCCACCCTGGTAACTAGGGAAAAGCCCTTGCGGCCTGTGGTGTTTCTCGGTTATAAATTAGAGTGGAGTGTGCCCGGACAAACCCACACAAGCTGATGTCTCCTTAGTTTTGTTGGATTTTTAAATTTAATTTTTATTTTTTATTGGAGTAATTTTCCACTGTGTACGTGGACCACTTCTTCTTTGTGCATTCCTCGGTTGATGGACATTTTCATGGCTTCCAAGTTTTGGCTATGGTAAATATTCTTGGAGTGCAGGATTGCCAGCCTGTGACTTTTTGATTCTCATTTTCTCAGGTGATAGGCCCAGCAGTGGGTGTGATTGACTGACTGGTAGCACCGTTTTTCCCTTTCCAAGCACCTTCTTTGTGTTTTCATTAGTGGCACTTAGCACGTCCCCCTTAGAATCGAGGGTACACATTTCTCCTCAATCGCTTCAGCATTTATTGTTTGCAGCATTTATGCTAATGGCCCTACTGGCTGCTGTGAGCTGATAGGGTTTTGTAATATGGGTTTGCATGTCTTTGAAAATTCGTAAAACTCATCATTTTTCTCCGCCGTTTTCTTTTCTGTTAAAAAAAGGAAACAATTGGGAGTACAATATAACTCTTGAAATTGTCTTTTTGGAAGGTTGCTCTCTTTTGAATTTTTTGGTCCATTTTCCACCCCAGAGTTTTTTTAGAGAGCAGGTCTCATTTCCCGAACTGCAAGTGTGGTGCATATTTAGTGACCTTTAGCAATGGGTTTAAAGCTGCTGTTGTGGGAAGTGGCCTCAAGGAGGCAGCATTTCTCCATTCGCAAATCTGGTTAGTAGGGCAGCAGAGCCTTTCTGGAAGTCGTGTTCCTAGGTTGTAAATTACATTGGAATGTGCATGGAGAAAGCCCCATAAGTTTATGTCTCATTATTTCTTCTTGGTTTTAATTTTTTTTTAATTGGGGTAAAGCTTAGAATATTATTTGTCCGAGGTGTACACAATCTGCTTCATTTGTACATTATATTTGTCTATTCAAGTACAGATGCTCTTCCCATGTAAAATGTTACTGAGGGTTCTTCAGACCTCCCTTGCTATATGGTCGGTCTTTTTGTGATATGTATATAATATGTGTTTGTATACATATAGTAACACTAATCTTAATTTATCCATTCCCCCACCTTTCGTTTTAGATGAGCATAGTTTGTTTTCTAAATCTGTGAGTGTCTTTCTCTGCGGAAATATGTTCATTTGTGTCAGTTATTAGATAACGCCTATAAGTGATATCATAGAATACAGGTCTTTTGCTTTCCAACTTACCTCATCTTTCGTGATTATCTCCAGACTCATTTGTGGTGCCTCAAATAGCAATGGTTCATTGTCTTCCATGGCTAATATTCCATTGTGTATATGGACCATTTCTTCTTTATCCATTTACCTGTTGTTGGACATTTTGATTGCTTCACTGTCTTGGATATTGTGAATAAGGCTGCACTGCAGCTTTTGCGGCCTGTGTCTTCTCGATTCTTGTCTTCTCAGGTGAGAGGTCCAATGGTGCCCCTGCTGGATTGAATGGTACCTCCATTTTTACTTCTAAACACAGCTGCTTTCTGTTCTCACTATTGGCTGTTACCCCTTTATGTCTCACCAGCAGGTAGGGGGTACACAGTTCTCTAAAACCCCTTCAGCATTTATTGTTTGTAGACATTTTGCTGATGGTCAGTCGACTGGTGTAAGTTGAAACTTTTTGTAGATTAGATTCCATGCGCCTAACACTCCCTGAGGTTGAGTTTTTATCCATTTTCCTTTTTTTAAAAAGAGTGTAAGTAAAACTTAACTCTTCATAATCTCTTCTTGAAACATTTGCCTGTTTTGAAATTTTTTGTCCATTCTCTACTTCAGCACAAATTTTTAGGGCAAGTTTCCTTTACAGCCCTGAGTCCTTGTGAATGTTAAGTGACCATTACCTGTGACTTTAAAGCTGCTCTTGCAGGAAACGGCCACAAAGTGGCAGCATTTCTCCTTTACCAAATTTGGTTACTAGGGAAACAGAGCCTTAATGGAAGTGGTGTTGTAGGTTGTATATTAGAATGGAAAATGCCAGGAAAAAGCCCTTTAAGTTTATGTCTCATTACTTCTTGTCCATATTTGTAATTTACTTTTAATTTTTTATCCCAGCAAATTTGATTACAATGGTTTGTTTGTTCTAGGTGTGCAAGATGTGGTTCTTTCACACATATACAGGTATCTATTCTTCCTCGCATCCTTTTCCCATGTAGGTTATGACACAATGTTGAGTTATCTTCTCCTGGTCTTCCGTACGTCTTTCCTGGTTATATATTTCACATGGTTTTTATATCTCTGTTAACCCCAATATGGTAATGTATCCAATCCTCATCCCTTTCTATTTGGTGAACCATAAGTTTTTTAATGAATCTGTGATTGCCTTTCTCTGTGGAAATATCTTCATTGGTATCAATTTTTAAGTAACTCCTAAAAGTGATATGATAGGATATGTGGCTTTTGCTTTCTCACTTACTACAGGTGGCGTGATTACGTCTAGACTCATCTATGGTGCTGCAAATGGCATTGTTTCATTTTTTTCACTAGCGAATATTCCAGTTGTACATGGAGGAGTTCTTCTTTGTCCTCCCATCTGTTGGTAGACTTTTGTTTACTTCCATATCTTGGCTATTGTAATACTGTGCAATGCAGATTTGCCTGCCTGTGTCTTTCCAATTCTCTCTTCTTAGATTATAGGTGGAGGAGTGGGCCTGCTGGATCATATGGTAGCTCAATGTTTACCTTTTTAAGGCACCTCCATTCTGTTCTCATTGGTGGTCTTTTCCAACTTACGTCCCACTTGAAGTTGAGGGTATGCATTTTTCCACAACACCTTCAGCATTTATTGTTTGTAGTTTTCTTGCTGATGGTTATTCTGACAAGTGTGAGCTGATACCTCTTTGTGTTTCAATTCGCATGTGCCTCATAATCCGTTGAAATTGAGCTTGAAGGCATGTCCTTTTTATTTTTCAAGCTGTGATTACCCCTTAGTTCTTCAAAGTGTTCTCTTAAAGTATGTGTCACATTTTGAAGTGTTTTGGCCATTACCTCCCTGAAGACATTTTGAGGTCAGGTTTCATTTACAGTTCTGCAGTACTTGTTCCTATGAAATGACCATTAGCACAGGCTTTAAAACTGCTTGTGCAGGTAACTGCCAGAGGGCGGCAGCCTTTCTATGTTCCCCACCCTGGTAACTAGGGAAAAGCCCTTGCGGCCTGTGGTGTTTCTCGGTTATAATTTAGAGTGGAGTGTGCCCGGACAAACCCACACAAGCTGATGTCTCCTTAGTTTTGTTGGATTTTTAAATTTAATTTTTATTTTTTATTGAAGTAATTTTCCACTGTGTACGTGGACCACTTCTTCTTTGTGCATTCCTCGGTGGATGGACATTTTCATTGCTTCCAAGTGTTGGCTATGGTAAATATTGTTGGAGTGCAGGATTGCCAGCCTGTGACTTTTTGATTCTCATTTTCTCAGGTGATAGGCCCAGCAGTGGGTGTGATTGACTGACTGGTAGCACCGTTTTTCCCTTTCCGAGCACCTTCTTTGTGTTTTCATTAGTGGCACTTAGCACGTCCCCCTTAGAATCGAGGGTACACATTTCTCCTCAAACGCTTCAGCATTTATTGTTTGCAGCATTTATGCTAATGGCCCTACTGGCTGCTGTGAGCTGATAGGGTTTTGTAATATGGGTTTGCATGTCTTTGAAAATTCGTAAAACTCATCATTTTTCTCCGCCGTTTTCTTTTCTGTTAAAAAAAGGAAACAATTGGGAGTACAATATAACTCTTGAAATTGTCTTCTTGGAAGGTTGCCCTCTTTTGAATTTTTTGGTCGATTTTCCACCCCAGAGTTTTTTTAGAGAGCAGGTCTCATTTCCCGAACTGCAAGTGTGGTGCATATTTAGTGACCTTTACCAATGGGTTTAAAGCTGCTGTTGTGGGAAGTGGCCTCAAGGAGGCAGCATTTCTCCATTCGCAAATCTGGGTTGTAGGGCAGCCGAGCCTTTCTGGAAGTCGTGTGCCTAGGTTGTAAATTACAGTGGCATGTGCGTGGAGAAACCCCCATAAGTTTATGTCTCATTATTTCTTCTTGGTTTTTAAAAGTGTTTTAATTGGGGTAAAGCTTAGAATATTGTTTGTCCTAGGTGAACACAATCTGGTTCATTTGTACATTATATATGTCTATTCAAGTACAGATCCTCTTCCCATGTAAAATGTTACAGAGGATTCTGCAGACCTCCCTTGCTATATGGTCGGTCTTTTTGAGATATGTATATAATATGTGTTTGTATACATATAGTAACACTAATCTTAATTTATCCATTCCCCCCACCTTTCCTTTTAGATGAGCATAGTTTGTTTTCTATGTCTCTGACTGTCTTTCTCTGTGGAAATATGTTCATTTGTGTCAGTTATTAGATAACGCCTATAAGTGATGTCATAGAATACAGGTCTTTTGCTTTCCAACTTACCTCATCTTTCGTGATTATCTCCAGACTCATTTGTGGTGCCTCAAAGAGCAATGGTTCATTGTCTTCCATGGCTAATATTCCATTGTGTATATGGACCACTTCTTTTTATCCATTTACCTGTTGTTGGACATTTTGATTGCTTCACTGGCTTGGCTATTGTGAATAAGGCTGCACTGCAGCTTTTGCGGCCTGTGTCTTCTCGATTCTTGTCTTCTCAGGTGAGAGGTCCAATGGTGCCCCTGCTGGATTGAATTGTACCTCCATTTTTACTTTTAAACACAGCTGCTTTCTGTTCTCACTATTGGCTGTTACCCCTTTACGTCTCACCAGCAGGTAGAGGGTACACAGTTCTCTAAAACCCCTTCAGCATTTATTGTTTGTAGACATTTTGCTGATGGTCAGTCGACTGGTGTAAGTTGAAACTTTTTGTAGATTAGGTTGCATGCGTCTAACACTCCCTGAGGTTGAGCTTTTATCCATTTTCCTTTTTTTTAAAAAGAGTGTAAGTAAAACTTAACTCTTCATAATCTCTTCTTGAAACATTTGCCTGTTTTGAATTTTTTTGTCCATTCTGTACTTCAGCACAAATTTTTAGGGCAAGTGTCCTTTACAGCCCTGAGTCCTTGTGAATGTTAAGTGACCATTAGCTGTGACTTTAAAGCTGCTCTTGCAGGAAACGGCCACAAGGTGGCAGCATTTCTCCTTTACCAAATTTGGTTACTAGGGAAACAGGCTTAATGGAAGTGGTGTTCTAGGTTGTAAATTAGAGTGGAATGTGCCAGGAAAAAGCCCTTTAGGTTTATGTCTCATTACTTGTTGTTCATATTTGTAATTTACTTTTTATTTTTTATCCCAGCAAATTTGATTACAATAGTTTGTTTGTTCTAGGTGTGCAAGTTGTGGTTCTTTCACACATATACGTGTATCTATTCTTCCTCGCATCCTTTTCCCATGTAGGTTATGACACAATGTTGAGTAGTCTTCTCCTGGTCTTCCGTACGTCTTTCCTGGTTATATATTTCACATGGTTTGTATATCTCTGTTAACCCCAATATGGTAATGTATCCAATCCTCATCCCTTTCTATTTGGCGAACCATAAGTTTTTTAATGAATCTGTGAACGCCTTTCTCTGTGGAAATATCTTCATTGGTATCAATTTTTAAGTAACTCCTAAAAGTGATATGATCGGATATGTGTCTTTTGCTTTCTCACTTACTACAGGTGGCGTGATTACTTCTAACTCATCTACGGTGCTGCAAATGGCATTGTTTCATTTTTTTCACTAGCGAATATTCTATCTGTACATGGAGGAGTTCTTTTTGTCCTCCTATCTGTTGGTAGACTTTATGTTTACTTCCATATCTTGGCTATTGTAATACTGTTCAATGCAGATTTGCCTGCCTGTGTCTGTCCAATTCTCTCTTCTTAGATTATAGGTGGAGGAGTGGGCCTGCTGGATCATATGGTAGCTCAATGTTTACCTTTTTAAGGCACCTCCATTCTGTTCTCATTGGTGGTCCTTTCCAGCTTACGTCCCCCTTGAAGTTGAGGGTATGCATTTCTCCACAACACCTTCAGCATTTATTGTTTGTAGTTTTCTTGCTGATGGTTATTCTGACAAGTGTGAGCTGATACCTCTTTGTGATTGAATTCGCATGTGCCCCATGATCCGTTGAAATTGAGCTGGAAGGCATGTCCTTTTTATTTTTCAAGCTGTGATTACCCCTTAGTTCTTCAAAGTGTTCTCTTAAAGTATGTGTCACATTTTGAAATGTTTTGGCCATTACCTCCCTGAAGACATTTTGAGGGCAGGTTTCATTTACAGTTGTGCAGTACTTCTTCCTATGAAATGACCATTAGCACAGGCTTTAAAACTGCTTGTGCAGGTAACTGCCAGAGGGCGGCAGCCTTTCTATGTTCCCCACCCTGGTAACTAGGGAAAAAGCCCTTGCGGCCTGTGGTGTTTCTCGGTTATAAATTAGAGTGGAGTGTGCCCGGACAAACCCACACAAGCTGATGTCTCCTTAGTTTTGTTGGATTTTTAAATTTAATTTTTATTTTTTATTGGAGTAATTTTCCACTGTGTACGTGGACCACTTCTTCTTTGTGCATTCCTCGGTTGATGGACATTTTCATGGCTTCCAAGTTTTGGCTATGGTAAATATTCTTGGAGTGCAGGATTGCCAGCCTGTGACTTTTTGATTCTCATTTTCTCAGGTGATAGGCCCAGCAGTGGGTGTGATTGACTGACTGGTAGCACCGTTTTTCCCTTTCCAAGCACCTTCTTTGTGTTTTCATTAGTGGCACTTAGCACGTCCCCCTTAGAATCGAGGGTACACATTTCTCCTCAATCGCTTCAGCATTTATTGTTTGCAGCATTTATGCTAATGGCCCTACTGGCTGCTGTGAGCTGATAGGGTTTTGTAATATGGGTTTGCATGTCTTTGAAAATTCGTAAAACTCATCATTTTTCTCCGCCGTTTTCTTTTCTGTTAAAAAAAGGAAACAATTGGGAGTACAATATAACTCTTGAAATTGTCTTTTTGGAAGGTTGCTCTTTTTGAATTTTTTGGTCCATTTTCCACCCCAGAGTTTTTTTAGAGAGCAGGTCTCATTTCCCGAACTGCAAGTGTGGTGCATATTTAGTGACCTTTAGCAATGGGTTTAAAGCTGCTGTTGTGGGAAGTGGCCTCAAGGAGGCAGCATTTCTCCATTCGCAAATCTGGTTAGTAGGGCAGCAGAGCCTTTCTGGAAGTCGTGTTCCTAGGTTGTAAATTACATTGGAATGTGCATGGAGAAAGCCCCATAAGTTTATGTCTCATTATTTCTTCTTGGTTTTAATTTTTTTTTAATTGGGGTAAAGCTTAGAATATTATTTGTCCGAGGTGTACACAATCTGCTTCATTTGTACATTATATTTGTCTATTCAAGTACAGATGCTCTTCCCATGTAAAATGTTACTGAGGGTTCTTCAGACCTCCCTTGCTATATGGTCGGTCTTTTTGTGATATGTATATAATATGTGTTTGTATACATATAGTAACACTAATCTTAATTTATCCATTCCCCCACCTTTCGTTTTAGATGAGCATAGTTTGTTTTCTAAATCTGTGAGTGTCTTTCTCTGCGGAAATATGTTCATTTGTGTCAGTTATTAGATAACGCCTATAAGTGATATCATAGAATACAGGTCTTTTGCTTTCCAACTTACCTCATCTTTCGTGATTATCTCCAGACTCATTTGTGGTGCCTCAAATAGCAATGGTTCATTGTCTTCCATGGCTAATATTCCATTGTGTATATGGACCATTTCTTCTTTATCCATTTACCTGTTGTTGGACATTTTGATTGCTTCACTGTCTTGGATATTGTGAATAAGGCTGCACTGCAGCTTTTGCGGCCTGTGTCTTCTCGATTCTTGTCTTCTCAGGTGAGAGGTCCAATGGTGCCCCTGCTGGATTGAATGGTACCTCCATTTTTACTTCTAAACACAGCTGCTTTCTGTTCTCACTATTGGCTGTTACCCCTTTATGTCTCACCAGCAGGTAGGGGGTACACAGTTCTCTAAAACCCCTTCAGCATTTATTGTTTGTAGACATTTTGCTGATGGTCAGTCGACTGGTGTAAGTTGAAACTTTTTGTAGATTAGATTCCATGCGCCTAACACTCCCTGAGGTTGAGTTTTTATCCATTTTCCTTTTTTTAAAAAGAGTGTAAGTAAAACTTAACTCTTCATAATCTCTTCTTGAAACATTTGCCTGTTTTGAAATTTTTTGTCCATTCTCTACTTCAGCACAAATTTTTAGGGCAAGTTTCCTTTACAGCCCTGAGTCCTTGTGAATGTTAAGTGACCATTACCTGTGACTTTAAAGCTGCTCTTGCAGGAAACGGCCACAAAGTGGCAGCATTTCTCCTTTACCAAATTTGGTTACTAGGGAAACAGAGCCTTAATGGAAGTGGTGTTGTAGGTTGTATATTAGAATGGAAAATGCCAGGAAAAAGCCCTTTAAGTTTATGTCTCATTACTTCTTGTCCATATTTGTAATTTACTTTTAATTTTTTATCCCAGCAAATTTGATTACAATGGTTTGTTTGTTCTAGGTGTGCAAGATGTGGTTCTTTCACACATATACAGGTATCTATTCTTCCTCGCATCCTTTTCCCATGTAGGTTATGACACAATGTTGAGTTATCTTCTCCTGGTCTTCCGTACGTCTTTCCTGGTTATATATTTCACATGGTTTTTATATCTCTGTTAACCCCAATATGGTAATGTATCCAATCCTCATCCCTTTCTATTTGGTGAACCATAAGTTTTTTAATGAATCTGTGATTGCCTTTCTCTGTGGAAATATCTTCATTGGTATCAATTTTTAAGTAACTCCTAAAAGTGATATGATAGGATATGTGGCTTTTGCTTTCTCACTTACTACAGGTGGCGTGATTACGTCTAGACTCATCTATGGTGCTGCAAATGGCATTGTTTCATTTTTTTCACTAGCGAATATTCCAGTTGTACATGGAGGAGTTCTTCTTTGTCCTCCCATCTGTTGGTAGACTTTTGTTTACTTCCATATCTTGGCTATTGTAATACTGTGCAATGCAGATTTGCCTGCCTGTGTCTTTCCAATTCTCTCTTCTTAGATTATAGGTGGAGGAGTGGGCCTGCTGGATCATATGGTAGCTCAATGTTTACCTTTTTAAGGCACCTCCATTCTGTTCTCATTGGTGGTCTTTTCCAACTTACGTCCCACTTGAAGTTGAGGGTATGCATTTTTCCACAACACCTTCAGCATTTATTGTTTGTAGTTTTCTTGCTGATGGTTATTCTGACAAGTGTGAGCTGATACCTCTTTGTGTTTCAATTCGCATGTGCCTCATAATCCGTTGAAATTGAGCTTGAAGGCATGTCCTTTTTATTTTTCAAGCTGTGATTACCCCTTAGTTCTTCAAAGTGTTCTCTTAAAGTATGTGTCACATTTTGAAGTGTTTTGGCCATTACCTCCCTGAAGACATTTTGAGGTCAGGTTTCATTTACAGTTCTGCAGTACTTGTTCCTATGAAATGACCATTAGCACAGGCTTTAAAACTGCTTTTGCAGGAAACTGCCAGAGGGCGGCAGCCTTTCTATGTTCCCCACCCTGTTAACTAGGGAAAAGCCCTTGCTGCCTGTGGTGTTTCTCGGTTATAAATTAGAGTGGAGTGTGCCCGGACAAACCCACACAAGCTGATGTCTCCTTACTTTTGTTGGATTTTTAAATTTAATTTTTATTTTTTATTGGAGTAATTTTCCACTGTGTACGTGGACCACTTCTTCTTTGTGCATTCCTCGGTTGATGGACATTTTCATGGCTTCCAAGTTTTGGCTATGGTAAATATTCTTGGAGTGCAGGATTGCCAGCCTGTGACTTTTTGATTCTCATTTTCTCAGGTGATAGGCCCAGCAGTGGGTGTGATTGACTGACTGGTAGCACCGTTTTTCCCTTTCCAAGCACCTTCTTTGTGTTTTCATTAGTGGCACTTAGCACGTCCCCCTTAGAATCGAGGGTACACATTTCTCCTCAATCGCTTCAGCATTTATTGTTTGCAGCATTTATGCTAATGGCCCTACTGGCTGCTGTGAGCTGATAGGGTTTTGTAATATGGGTTTGCATGTTTTTGAAAATTCGTAAAACTCATCATTTTTCTCCGCCGTTTTCTTTTCTGTTAAAAAAAGGAAACAATTGGGAGTACAATATAACTCTTGAAATTGTCTTTTTGGAAGGTTGCTCTCTTTTGAATTTTTTGGTCCATTTTCCACCCCAGAGTTTTTTTAGAGAGCAGGTCTCATTTCCCGAACTGCAAGTGTGGTGCATATTTAGTGACCTTTAGCAATGGGTTTAAAGCTGCTGTTGTGGGAAGTGGCCTCAAGGAGGCAGCATTTCTCCATTCGTAAATCTGGGTTGTAGGGCAGCCGAGCCTTTCTGGAAGTCGTGTGCCTAGGTTGTAAATTACAGTGGCATGTGCGTGGAGAAACCCCCATAAGTTTATGTCTCATTATTTCTTCTTGGTTTTTAAAAGTGTTTTAATTGGGGTAAAGCTTAGAATATTGTTTGTCCTAGGTGAACACAATCTGGTTCATTTGTACATTATATATGTCTATTCAAGTACAGATCCTCTTCCCATGTAAAATGTTACAGAGGATTCTGCAGACCTCCCTTGCTATATGGTCGGTCTTTTTGAGATATGTATATAATATGTGTTTGTATACATATAGTAACACTAATCTTAATTTATCCATTCCCCCCACCTTTCCTTTTAGATGAGCATAGTTTGTTTTCTATGTCTCTGACTGTCTTTCTCTGTGGAAATATGTTCATTTGTGTCAGTTATTAGATAACGCCTATAAGTGATGTCATAGAATACAGGTCTTTTGCTTTCCAACTTACCTCATCTTTCGTGATTATCTCCAGACTCATTTGTGGTGCCTCAAAGAGCAATGGTTCATTGTCTTCCATGGCTAATATTCCATTGTGTATATGGACCACTTCTTTTTATCCATTTACCTGTTGTTGGACATTTTGATTGCTTCACTGGCTTGGCTATTGTGAATAAGGCTGCACTGCAGCTTTTGCGGCCTGTGTCTTCTCGATTCTTGTCTTCTCAGGTGAGAGGTCCAATGGTGCCCCTGCTGGATTGAATTGTACCTCCATTTTTACTTTTAAACACAGCTGCTTTCTGTTCTCACTATTGGCTGTTACCCCTTTACGTCTCACCAGCAGGTAGAGGGTACACAGTTCTCTAAAACCCCTTCAGCATTTATTGTTTGTAGACATTTTGCTGATGGTCAGTCGACTGGTGTAAGTTGAAACTTTTTGTAGATTAGGTTGCATGCGTCTAACACTCCCTGAGGTTGAGCTTTTATCCATTTTCCTTTTTTTTAAAAAGAGTGTAAGTAAAACTTAACTCTTCATAATCTCTTCTTGAAACATTTGCCTGTTTTGAATTTTTTTGTCCATTCTCTACTTCAGCACAAATTTTTAGGGCAAGTGTCCTTTACAGCCCTGAGTCCTTGTGAATGTTAAGTGACCATTAGCTGTGACTTTAAAGCTGCTCTTGCAGGAAACGGCCACAAGGTGGCAGCATTTCTCCTTTACCAAATTTGGTTACTAGGGAAACAGGCTTAATGGAAGTGGTGTTCTAGGTTGTAAATTAGAGTGGAATGTGCCAGGAAAAAGCCCTTTAGGTTTATGTCTCATTACTTGTTGTTCATATTTGTAATTTACTTTTTATTTTTTATCCCAGCAAATTTGATTACAATAGTTTGTTTGTTCTAGGTGTGCAAGTTGTGGTTCTTTCACACATATACGTGTATCTATTCTTCCTCGCATCCTTTTCCCATGTAGGTTATGACACAATGTTGAGTAGTCTTCTCCTGGTCTTCCGTACGTCTTTCCTGGTTATATATTTCACATGGTTTGTATATCTCTGTTAACCCCAATATGGTAATGTATCCAATCCTCATCCCTTTCTATTTGGCGAACCATAAGTTTTTTAATGAATCTGTGAACGCCTTTCTCTGTGGAAATATCTTCATTGGTATCAATTTTTAAGTAACTCCTAAAAGTGATATGATCGGATATGTGTCTTTTGCTTTCTCACTTACTACAGGTGGCGTGATTACTTCTAACTCATCTACGGTGCTGCAAATGGCATTGTTTCATTTTTTTCACTAGCGAATATTCTATCTGTACATGGAGGAGTTCTTTTTGTCCTCCTATCTGTTGGTAGACTTTATGTTTACTTCCATATCTTGGCTATTGTAATACTGTTCAATGCAGATTTGCCTGCCTGTGTCTGTCCAATTCTCTCTTCTTAGATTATAGGTGGAGGAGTGGGCCTGCTGGATCATATGGTAGCTCAATGTTTACCTTTTTAAGGCACCTCCATTCTGTTCTCATTGGTGGTCCTTTCCAGCTTACGTCCCCCTTGAAGTTGAGGGTATGCATTTCTCCACAACACCTTCAGCATTTATTGTTTGTAGTTTTCTTGCTGATGGTTATTCTGACAAGTGTGAGCTGATACCTCTTTGTGAGTGAATTCGCATGTGCCCCATGATCTGTTGAAATTGAGCTGGAAGGCATGTCCTTTTTATTTTTCAAGCTGTGATTACCCCTTAGTTCTTCAAAGTGTTCTCTTAAAGTATGTGTCACATTTTGAAATGTTTTGGCCATTACCTCCCTGAAGACATTTTGAGGGCAGGTTTCATTTACAGTTGTGCAGTACTTCTTCCTATGAAATGACCATTAGCACAGGCTTTAAAACTGCTTGTGCAGGTAACTGCCAGAGGGCGGCAGCCTTTCTATGTTCCCCACCCTGGTAACTAGGGAAAAGCCCTTGCGGCCTGTGGTTTTTCTCGGTTATAAATTAGAGTGGAGTGTGCCTGGACAAACCCACACAAGCTGATGTCTCCTTACTTTTGTTGGATTTTTAAATTTAATTTTTATTTTTTATTGGAGTAATTTTCCACTGTGTACGTGGACCACTTCTTCTTTGTGCATTCCTCGGTTGATGGACATTTTCATGGCTTCCAAGTTTTGGCTATGGTAAATATTCTTGGAGTGCAGGATTGCCAGCCTGTGACTTTTTGATTCTCATTTTCTCAGGTGATAGGCCCAGCAGTGGGTGTGATTGACTGACTGGTAGCACCGTTTTTCCCTTTCCAAGCACCTTCTTTGTGTTTTCATTAGTGGCACTTAGCACGTCCCCCTTAGAATCGAGGGTACACATTTCTCCTCAATCGCTTCAGCATTTATTGTTTGCAGCATTTATGCTAATGGCCCTACTGGCTGCTGTGAGCTGATAGGGTTTTGTAATATGGGTTTGCATGTCTTTGAAAATTCGTAAAACTCATCATTTTTCTCCGCCGTTTTCTTTTCTGTTAAAAAAAGGAAACAATTGGGAGTACAATATAACTCTTGAAATTGTCTTTTTGGAAGGTTGCTCTCTTTTGAATTTTTTGGTCCATTTTCCACCCCAGAGTTTTTTTAGAGAGCAGGTCTCATTTCCCGAACTGCAAGTGTGGTGCATATTTAGTGACCTTTAGCAATGGGCTTAAAGCTGCTGTTGTGGGAAGTGGCCTCAAGGAGGCAGCATTTCTCCATTCGCAAATCTGGGTTGTAGGGCAGCCGAGCCTTTCTGGAAGTCGTGTGCCTAGGTTGTAAATTACAGTGGCATGTGCGTGGAGAAACCCCCATAAGTTTATGTCTCATTATTTCTTCTTGGTTTTTAAAAGTGTTTTAATTGGGGTAAAGCTTAGAATATTGTTTGTCCTAGGTGAACACAATCTGGTTCATTTGTACATTATATATGTCTATTCAAGTACAGATCCTCTTCCCATGTAAAATGTTACAGAGGATTCTGCAGACCTCCCTTGCTATATGGTCGGTCTTTTTGAGATATGTATATAATATGTGTTTGTATACATATAGTAACACTAATCTTAATTTATCCATTCCCCCCACCTTTCCTTTTAGATGAGCATAGTTTGTTTTCTATGTCTCTGACTGTCTTTCTCTGTGGAAATATGTTCATTTGTGTCAGTTATTAGATAACGCCTATAAGTGATGTCATAGAATACAGGTCTTTTGCTTTCCAACTTACCTCATCTTTCGTGATTATCTCCAGACTCATTTGTGGTGCCTCAAAGAGCAATGGTTCATTGTCTTCCATGGCTAATATTCCATTGTGTATATGGACCACTTCTTTTTATCCATTTACCTGTTGTTGGACATTTTGATTGCTTCACTGGCTTGGCTATTGTGAATAAGGCTGCACTGCAGCTTTTGCGGCCTGTGTCTTCTCGATTCTTGTCTTCTCAGGTGAGAGGTCCAATGGTGCCCCTGCTGGATTGAATTGTACCTCCATTTTTACTTTTAAACACAGCTGCTTTCTGTTCTCACTATTGGCTGTTACCCCTTTACGTCTCACCAGCAGGTAGAGGGTACACAGTTCTCTAAAACCCCTTCAGCATTTATTGTTTGTAGACATTTTGCTGATGGTCAGTCGACTGGTGTAAGTTGAAACTTTTTGTAGATTAGGTTGCATGCGTCTAACACTCCCTGAGGTTGAGCTTTTATCCATTTTCCTTTTTTTTAAAAAGAGTGTAAGTAAAACTTAACTCTTCATAATCTCTTCTTGAAACATTTGCCTGTTTTGAATTTTTTTGTCCATTCTCTACTTCAGCACAAATTTTTAGGGCAAGTGTCCTTTACAGCCCTGAGTCCTTGTGAATGTTAAGTGACCATTAGCTGTGACTTTAAAGCTGCTCTTGCAGGAAACGGCCACAAGGTGGCAGCATTTCTCCTTTACCAAATTTGGTTACTAGGGAAACAGGCTTAATGGAAGTGGTGTTCTAGGTTGTAAATTAGAGTGGAATGTGCCAGGAAAAAGCCCTTTAGGTTTATGTCTCATTACTTGTTGTTCATATTTGTAATTTACTTTTTATTTTTTATCCCAGCAAATTTGATTACAATAGTTTGTTTGTTCTAGGTGTGCAAGTTGTGGTTCTTTCACACATATACGTGTATCTATTCTTCCTCGCATCCTTTTCCCATGTAGGTTATGACACAATGTTGAGTAGTCTTCTCCTGGTCTTCCGTACGTCTTTCCTGGTTATATATTTCACATGGTTTGTATATCTCTGTTAACCCCAATATGGTAATGTATCCAATCCTCATCCCTTTCTATTTGGCGAACCATAAGTTTTTTAATGAATCTGTGAACGCCTTTCTCTGTGGAAATATCTTCATTGGTATCAATTTTTAAGTAACTCCTAAAAGTGATATGATCGGATATGTGTCTTTTGCTTTCTCACTTACTACAGGTGGCGTGATTACTTCTAACTCATCTACGGTGCTGCAAATGGCATTGTTTCATTTTTTTCACTAGCGAATATTCTATCTGTACATGGAGGAGTTCTTTTTGTCCTCCTATCTGTTGGTAGACTTTATGTTTACTTCCATATCTTGGCTATTGTAATACTGTTCAATGCAGATTTGCCTGCCTGTGTCTGTCCAATTCTCTCTTCTTAGATTATAGGTGGAGGAGTGGGCCTGCTGGATCATATGGTAGCTCAATGTTTACCTTTTTAAGGCACCTCCATTCTGTTCTCATTGGTGGTCCTTTCCAGCTTACGTCCCCCTTGAAGTTGAGGGTATGCATTTCTCCACAACACCTTCAGCATTTATTGTTTGTAGTTTTCTTGCTGATGGTTATTCTGACAAGTGTGAGCTGATACCTCTTTGTGATTGAATTCGCATGTGCCCCATGATCCGTTGAAATTGAGCTGGAAGGCATGTCCTTTTTATTTTTCAAGCTGTGATTACCCCTTAGTTCTTCAAAGTGTTCTCTTAAAGTATGTGTCACATTTTGAAATGTTTTGGCCATTACCTCCCTGAAGACATTTTGAGGGCAGGTTTCATTTACAGTTGTGCAGTACTTCTTCCTATGAAATGACCATTAGCACAGGCTTTAAAACTGCTTGTGCAGGTAACTGCCAGAGGGCGGCAGCCTTTCTATGTTCCCCACCCTGGTAACTAGGGAAAAGCCCTTGCGGCCTGGGGTGTTTCTCGGTTATAAATTAGAGTGGAGTGTGCCTGGACAAACCCACACAAGCTGATGTCTCCTTACTTTTGTTGGATTTTTAAATTTAATTTTTATTTTTTATTGGAGTAATTTTCCACTGTGTACGTGGACCACTTCTTCTTTGTGCATTCCTCGGTTGATGGACATTTTCTTGGCTTCCAAGTTTTGGCTATGGTAAATATTCTTGGAGTGCAGGATTGCCAGCCTGTGACTTTTTGATTCTCATTTTCTCAGGTGATAGGCCCAGCAGTGGGTGTGATTGACTGACTGGTAGCACCGTTTTTCCCTTTCCAAGCACCTTCTTTGTGTTTTCATTAGTGGCACTTAGCACGTCCCCCTTAGAATCGAGGGTACACATTTCTCCTCAATCGCTTCAGCATTTATTGTTTGCAGCATTTATGCTAATGGCCCTACTGGCTGCTGTGAGCTGATAGGGTTTTGTAATATGGGTTTGCATGTCTTTGAAAATTCGTAAAACTCATCATTTTTCTCCGCCGTTTTCTTTTCTGTTAAAAAAAGGAAACAATTGGGAGTACAATATAACTCTTGAAATTGTCTTTTTGGAAGGTTGCTCTCTTTTGAATTTTTTGGTCCATTTTCCACCCCAGAGTTTTTTTAGAGAGCAGGTCTCATTTCCCGAACTGCAAGTGTGGTGCATATTTAGTGACCTTTAGCAATGGGTTTAAAGCTGCTGTTGTGGGAAGTGGCCTCAAGGAGGCAGCATTTCTCCATTCGCAAATCTGGTTAGTAGGGCAGCAGAGCCTTTCTGGAAGTCGTGTTCCTAGGTTGTAAATTACATTGGAATGTGCATGGAGAAAGCCCCATAAGTTTATGTCTCATTATTTCTTCTTGGTTTTAATTTTTTTTTAATTGGGGTAAAGCTTAGAATATTATTTGTCCGAGGTGTACACAATCTGGTTCATTTGTACATTATATTTGTCTATTCAAGTACAGATGCTCTTCCCATGTAAAATGTTACTGAGGGTTCTTCAGACCTCCCTTGCTATATGGTCGGTCTTTTTGTGATATGTATATAATATGTGTTTGTATACATATAGTAACACTAATCTTAATTTATCCATTCCCCCACCTTTCGTTTTAGATGAGCATAGTTTGTTTTCTAAATCTGTGAGTGTCTTTCTCTGCGGAAATATGTTCATTTGTGTCAGTTATTAGATAACGCCTATAAGTGATATCATAGAATACAGGTCTTTTGCTTTCCAACTTACCTCATCTTTCGTGATTATCTCCAGACTCATTTGTGGTGCCTCAAATAGCAATGGTTCATTGTCTTCCATGGCTAATATTCCATTGTGTATATGGACCATTTCTTCTTTATCCATTTACCTGTTGTTGGACATTTTGATTGCTTCACTGTCTTGGATATTGTGAATAAGGCTGCACTGCAGCTTTTGCGGCCTGTGTCTTCTCGATTCTTGTCTTCTCAGGTGAGAGGTCCAATGGTGCCCCTGCTGGATTGAATGGTACCTCCATTTTTACTTCTAAACACAGCTGCTTTCTGTTCTCACTATTGGCTGTTACCCCTTTATGTCTCACCAGCAGGTAGGGGGTACACAGTTCTCTAAAACCCCTTCAGCATTTATTGTTTGTAGACATTTTGCTGATGGTCAGTCGACTGGTGTAAGTTGAAACTTTTTGTAGATTAGATTCCATGCGCCTAACACTCCCTGAGGTTGAGCTTTTATCCATTTTCCTTTTTTTAAAAAGAGTGTAAGTAAAACTTAACTCTTCATAATCTCTTCTTGAAACATTTGCCTGTTTTGAATTTTTTTGTCCATTCTCTACTTCAGCACAAATTTTTAGGGCAAGTTTCCTTTACAGCCCTGAGTCCTTGTGAATGTTAAGTGACCATTACCTGTGACTTTAAAGCTGCTCTTGCAGGAAACGGCCACAAAGTGGCAGCATTTCTCCTTTACCAAATTTGGTTACTAGGGAAACAGAGCCTTAATGGAAGTGGTGTTGTAGGTTGTATATTAGAATGGAAAATGCCAGGAAAAAGCCCTTTAAGTTTATGTCTCATTACTTCTTGTCCATATTTGTAATTTACTTTTAATTTTTTATCCCAGCAAATTTGATTACAATGGTTTGTTTGTTCTAGGTGTGCAAGATGTGGTTCTTTCACACATATACAGGTATCTATTCTTCCTCGCATCCTTTTCCCATGTAGGTTATGACACAATGTTGAGTTATCTTCTCCTGGTCTTCCGTACGTCTTTCCTGGTTATATATTTCACATGTTTTTTATATCTCTGTTAACCCCAATATGGTAATGTATCCAATCCTCATCCCTTTCTATTTGGTGAACCATAAGTTTTTTAATGAATCTGTGATTGCCTTTCTCTGTGGAAATATCTTCATTGGTATCAATTTTTAAGTAACTCCTAAAAGTGATATGATAGGATATGTGGCTTTTGCTTTCTCACTTACTACAGGTGGCGTGATTACGTCTAGACTCATCTATGGTGCTGCAAATGGCATTGTTTCATTTTTTTCACTAGCGAATATTCCAGTTGTACATGGAGGAGTTCTTCTTTGTCCTCCCATCTTTTGGTAGACTTTTGTTTACTTCCATATCTTGACTATTGTAATACTGTGCAATGCAGATTTGCCTGCCTGTGTCTTTCCAATTCTCTCTTCTTAGATTATAGGTGGAGGAGTGGGCCTGCTGGATCATATGGTAGCTCAATGTTTACCTTTTTAAGGCACCTCCATTCTGTTCTCATTGGTGGTCTTTTCCAACTTACGTCCCACTTGAAGTTGAGGGTATGCATTTTTCCACAACACCTTCAGCATTTATTGTTTGTAGTTTTCTTGCTGATGGTTATTCTGACAAGTGTGAGCTGATACCTCTTTGTGTTTCAATTCGCATGTGCCTCATAATCCGTTGAAATTGAGCTTGAAGGCATGTCCTTTTTATTTTTCAAGCTGTGATTACCCCTTAGTTCTTCAAAGTGTTCTCTTAAAGTATGTGTCACATTTTGAAGTGTTTTGGCCATTACCTCCCTGAAGACATTTTGAGGTCAGGTTTCATTTACAGTTCTGCAGTACTTGTTCCTATGAAATGACCATTAGCACAGGCTTTAAAACTGCTTTTGCAGGAAACTGCCAGAGGGCGGCAGCCTTTCTATGTTCCCCACCCTGTTAACTAGGGAAAAGCCCTTGCTGCCTGTGGTGTTTCTCGGTTATAAATTAGAGTGGAGTGTGCCCGGACAAACCCACACAAGCTGATGTCTCCTTACTTTTGTTGGATTTTTAAATTTAATTTTTATTTTTTATTGGAGTAATTTTCCACTGTGTACGTGGACCACTTCTTCTTTGTGCATTCCTTGGTTGATGGACATTTTCATTGCTTCCAAGTGTTGGCTATGGTAAATATTGTTGGAGTGCAGGATTGCCAGCCTGTGACTTTTTGATTCTCATTTTCTCAGGTGATAGGCCCAGCAGTGGGTGTGATTGACTGACTGGTAGCACCGTTTTTCCCTTTTCAAGCACTTTCTTTGTGTTTTCATTCGTGGCACTTAGCACGTCCCCCTTAGAATCGAGGGTACACATTTCTCCTCAATCGCTTCAGCATTTATTGTTTGCAGCATTTATGCTAATGGCCCTACTGGCTCCTGTGAGCTGATAGGGTTTTGTAATTTGGGTTTGCATGTCTTTGAAAATTCGTAAAACTCATCATTTTTCTCCGCGGTTTTCTTTTCTGTTAAAAAAAGGAAACAATTGGGAGTACAATATAACTCTTGATATTGTCTTCTTGGAAGGCTGCCCTCTTTTGAATTTTTTGTTCGATCTTCACCTCAGACTTTTTTTAGAGATCAGGTGTCATTTACCAAACTGCAAGTTTGGTGAATATTTAGTGACCTTTAGCAAGGGTTTTAAATCTCCTGTTGTGGGAAGTGGCCTGAAGCAGGCAGCATTTCTCCATTCCCAAATCTGGGTAGTAGGGCAGCAGAGCCTTTCTGGAAGTCGTGTTCCTAGGTTGTAAATTACATTGGAATGTGCATGGAGAAAGCCCCATAAGTTTATGTCTCATTATTTCTTCTTGGTTTTAATTTTTTTTTAATTGGGGTAAAGCTTAGAATATTGTTTGTCCGAGGTGTACACAATCTGGTTCATTTGTACATTATATTTGTCTATTCAAGTACAGATGCTCTTCCCATGTAAAATGTTACTGAGGGTTCTTCAGACCTCCCTTGCTATATGGTCGGTCTTTTTGTGATATGTATATAATATGTGTTTGTATACATATAGTAACACTAATCTTAATTTATCCATTCCCCCACCTTTCGTTTTAGATGAGCATAGTTTGTTTTCTAAATCTGTGAGTGTCTTTCTCTGCGGAAATATGTTCATTTGTGTCGGTTATTAGATAACGCCTATAAGTGATATCATAGAATACAGGTCTTTTGCTTTCCAACTTACCTCATCTTTCGTGATTATCTCCAGACTCATTTGTGGTGCCTCAAATAGCAATGGTTCATTGTCTTCCATGGCTAATATTCCATTGTGTATATGGACCACTTCTTTTTATCCATTTACCTGTTGTTGGACATTTTGATTGCTTCACTGGCTTGGCTATTGTGAATAAGGCTGCACTGCAGCTTTTGCGGCCTGTGTCTTCTCGATTCTTGTCTTCTCAGGTGAGAGGTCCAATGGTGCCCCTGCTGGATTGAATTGTACCTCCATTTTTACTTTTAAACACAGCTGCTTTCTGTTCTCACTATTGGCTGTTACCCCTTTACGTCTCACCAGCAGGTAGGGGGTACACAGTTCTCTAAAACCCCTTCAGCATTTATTGTTTGTAGACATTTTGCTGATGGTCAGTCGACTGGTGTAAGTTGAAACTTTTTGTAGATTAGATTCCATGCGCCTAACACTCCCTGAGGTTGAGCTTTTATCCATTTTCCTTTTTTTTAAAAAGAGTGTAAGTAAAACTTAACTCTTCATAATCTCTTCTTGAAACATTTGCCTGTTTTGAATTTTTTTGTCCATTCTCTACTTCAGCACAAATTTTTAGGGCAAGTGTCCTTTACAGCCCTGAGTCCTTGTGAATGTTAAGTGACCATTAGCTGTGACTTTAAAGCTGCTCTTGCAGGAAACGGCCACAAGGTGGCAGCATTTCTCCTTTACCAATTTTGGTTACTAGGGAAACAGAGGCTTAATGGAAGTGGTGTTCTAGGTTGTAAATTAGAGTGGAATGTGCCAGGAAAAAGCCCTTTAGGTTTATGTCTCATTACTTGTTGTTCATATTTGTAATTTACTTTTTATTTTTTATCCCAGCAAATTTGATTACAATAGTTTGTTTGTTCTAGGTGTGCAAGTTGTGGTTCTTTCACACATATACGTGTATCTATTCTTCCTCGCATCCTTTTCCCATGTAGGTTATGACACAATGTTGAGTAGTCTTCTCCTGGTCTTCCGTACGTCTTTCCTGGTTATATATTTCACATGGTTTGTATATCTCTGTTAACCCCAATATGGTAATGTATCCAATCCTCATCCCTTTCTATTTGTTGAACCATAAGTTTTTTAATAAATCTGTGACTGCCTTTCTCTGTGGAAATATCTTCATTGGTATCAATTTTTAAGTAACTCCTAAAAGTGATATGATAGGATATGTGTCTTTTGCTTTCTCACTTACTACAGGTTGCGTGATTACTTCTAGACTCATCTACGGTGCTGCAAATGGCATTGTTTCATTTTTTTCACTAGCGAATATTTTATCTGTACATGGAGGAGTTCTTTTTGTCCTCCCATCTGTTGGTAGACTTTATGTTTACTTCCATATCTTGGCTATTGTAATAATGTGCTATGCAGATTTGCCTGCCTGTGTCTGTCCAATTCTCTCTTCTTAGATTATAGGTGGAGGAGTGGGCCTGCTGGATCATATGGTAGCTCAATGTTTACCTTTTTAAGGCACCTCCATTCTGTTCTCATTGGAGGTCCTTTCCAGCTTACGTCCCCCTTGAAGTTGAGGGTATGCATTTCTCCACAACACCTTCAGCATTTATTGTTTGTAGTTTTCTTGCTGATGGTTATTCTGACAAGTGTGAGCTGATACCTCTTTGTGGTTGAATTCGCATGTGCCCCATGATCCGTTGAAATTGAGCTGGAAGGCATGTCCTTTTTATTTTTCAAGCTGTGATTACCCCTTAGTTCTTCAAAGTGTTCTCTTGAAGTATGTGTCACATTTTGAAATGTTTTGGCCATTACCTCCCTGAAGACATTTTGAGGGCAGGTTTCATTTACAGTCCTGCAATACTTCTTCCTATGAAATGACCATTAGCACAGGCTTTAAAACTGCTTGTGCAGGTAACTGCCAGAGGGCGGCAGCCTTTCTATGTTCCCCACCCTGGTAACTAGGGAAAAGCCCTTGCGGCCTGTGGTGTTTCTCGGTTATAATTTAGAGTGGAGTGTGCCCGGACAAACCCACACAAGCTGATGTCTCCTTAGTTTTGTTGGATTTTTAAATTTAATTTTTATTTTTTATTGAAGTAATTTTCCACTGTGTACGTGGACCACTTCTTCTTTGTGCATTCCTCGGTGGATGGACATTTTCATTGCTTCCAAGTGTTGGCTATGGTAAATATTGTTGGAGTGCAGGATTGCCAGCCTGTGACTTTTTGATTCTCATTTTCTCAGGTGATAGGCCCAGCAGTGGGTGTGATTGACTGACTGGTAGCACCGTTTTTCCCTTTCCGAGCACCTTCTTTGTGTTTTCATTAGTGGCACTTAGCACGTCCCCCTTAGAATCGAGGGTACACATTTCTCCTCAATCGCTTCAGCATTTATTGTTTACAGCATTTATGCTAATGGCCCTACTGGCTGCTGTGAGCTGATAGGGTTTTGTAATATGGGTTTGCATGTCTTTGAAAATTCGTAAAACTCATCATTTTTCTCCGCCGTTTTCTTTTCTGTTAAAAAAAGGAAACAATTGGGAGTACAATATAACTCTTGAAATTGTCTTCTTGGAAGGTTGCCCTCTTTTGAATTTTTTGGTCGATTTTCCACCCCAGAGTTTTTTTAGAGAGCAGGTCTCATTTCCCGAACTGCAAGTGTGGTGCATATTTAGTGACCTTTACCAATGGGTTTAAAGCTGCTGTTGTGGGAAGTGGCCTCAAGGAGGCAGCATTTCTCCATTCGCAAATCTGGGTTGTAGGGCAGCCGAGCCTTTCTGGAAGTCGTGTGCCTAGGTTGTAAATTACAGTGGCATGTGCGTGGAGAAACCCCCATAAGTTTATGTCTCATTATTTCTTCTTGGTTTTTAAAAGTGTTTTAATTGGGGTAAAGCTTAGAATATTGTTTGTCCTAGGTGAACACAATCTGGTTCATTTGTACATTATATATGTCTATTCAAGTACAGATCCTCTTCCCATGTAAAATGTTACAGAGGATTCTGCAGACCTCCCTTGCTATATGGTCGGTCTTTTTGAGATATGTATATAATATGTGTTTGTATACATATAGTAACACTAATCTTAATTTATCCATTCCCCCCACCTTTCCTTTTAGATGAGCATAGTTTGTTTTCTATGTCTCTGACTGTCTTTCTCTGTGGAAATATGTTCATTTGTGTCAGTTATTAGATAACGCCTATAAGTGATGTCATAGAATACAGGTCTTTTGCTTTCCAACTTACCTCATCTTTCGTGATTATCTCCAGACTCATTTGTGGTGCCTCAAAGAGCAATGGTTCATTGTCTTCCATGGCTAATATTCCATTGTGTATATGGACCACTTCTTTTTATCCATTTACCTGTTGTTGGACATTTTGATTGCTTCACTGGCTTGGCTATTGTGAATAAGGCTGCACTGCAGCTTTTGCGGCCTGTGTCTTCTCGATTCTTGTCTTCTCAGGTGAGAGGTCCAATGGTGCCCCTGCTGGATTGAATTGTACCTCCATTTTTACTTTTAAACACAGCTGCTTTCTGTTCTCACTATTGGCTGTTACCCCTTTACGTCTCACCAGCAGGTAGAGGGTACACAGTTCTCTAAAACCCCTTCAGCATTTATTGTTTGTAGACATTTTGCTGATGGTCAGTCGACTGGTGTAAGTTGAAACTTTTTGTAGATTAGGTTGCATGCGTCTAACACTCCCTGAGGTTGAGCTTTTATCCATTTTCCTTTTTTTTAAAAAGAGTGTAAGTAAAACTTAACTCTTCATAATCTCTTCTTGAAACATTTGCCTGTTTTGAATTTTTTTGTCCATTCTCTACTTCAGCACAAATTTTTAGGGCAAGTGTCCTTTACAGCCCTGAGTCCTTGTGAATGTTAAGTGACCATTAGCTGTGACTTTAAAGCTGCTCTTGCAGGAAACGGCCACAAGGTGGCAGCATTTCTCCTTTACCAAATTTGGTTACTAGGGAAACAGGCTTAATGGAAGTGGTGTTCTAGGTTGTAAATTAGAGTGGAATGTGCCAGGAAAAAGCCCTTTAGGTTTATGTCTCATTACTTGTTGTTCATATTTGTAATTTACTTTTTATTTTTTATCCCAGCAAATTTGATTACAATAGTTTGTTTGTTCTAGGTGTGCAAGTTGTGGTTCTTTCACACATATACATGTATCTATTCTTCCTCGCATCCTTTTCCCATGTAGGTTATGAAACAATGTTGAGTAGTCTTCTCCTGGTCTTCCGTACGTCTTTCCTGGTTATATATTTCACATGGTTTGTATATCTCTGTTAACCCCAATATGGTAATGTATCCAATCCTCATCCCTTTCTATTTGGCGAACCATAAGTTTTTTAATGAATCTGTGAACGCCTTTCTCTGTGGAAATATCTTCATTGGTATCAATTTTTAAGTAACTCCTAAAAGTGATATGATCGGATATGTGTCTTTTGCTTTCTCACTTACTACAGGTGGCGTGATTACTTCTAACTCATCTACGGTGCTGCAAATGGCATTGTTTCATTTTTTTCACTAGCGAATATTCTATCTGTACATGGAGGAGTTCTTTTTGTCCTCCTATCTGTTGGTAGACTTTATGTTTACTTCCATATCTTGGCTATTGTAATACTGTTCAATGCAGATTTGCCTGCCTGTGTCTGTCCAATTCTCTCTTCTTAGATTATAGGTGGAGGAGTGGGCCTGCTGGATCATATGGTAGCTCAATGTTTACCTTTTTAAGGCACCTCCATTCTGTTCTCATTGGTGGTCCTTTCCAGCTTACGTCCCCCTTGAAGTTGAGGGTATGCATTTCTCCACAACACCTTCAGCATTTATTGTTTGTAGTTTTCTTGCTGATGGTTATTCTGACAAGTGTGAGCTGATACCTCTTTGTGATTGAATTCGCATGTGCCCCATGATCCGTTGAAATTGAGCTGGAAGGCATGTCCTTTTTATTTTTCAAGCTGTGATTACCCCTTAGTTCTTCAAAGTGTTCTCTTAAAGTATGTGTCACATTTTGAAATGTTTTGGCCATTACCTCCCTGAAGACATTTTGAGGGCAGGTTTCATTTACAGTTGTGCAGTACTTCTTCCTATGAAATGACCATTAGCACAGGCTTTAAAACTGCTTGTGCAGGTAACTGCCAGAGGGCGGCAGCCTTTCTATGTTCCCCACCCTGGTAACTAGGGAAAAGCCCTTGCGGCCTGTGGTGTTTCTCGGTTATAAATTAGAGTGGAGTGTGCCTGGACAAACCCACACAAGCTGATGTCTCCTTACTTTTGTTGGATTTTTAAATTTAATTTTTATTTTTTATTGGAGTAATTTTCCACTGTGTACGTGGACCACTTCTTCTTTGTGCATTCCTCGGTTGATGGACATTTTCATGGCTTCCAAGTTTTGGCTATGGTAAATATTCTTGGAGTGCAGGATTGCCAGCCTGTGACTTTTTGATTCTCATTTTCTCAGGTGATAGGCCCAGCAGTGGGTGTGATTGACTGACTGGTAGCACCGTTTTTCCCTTTCCAAGCACCTTCTTTGTGTTTTCATTAGTGGCACTTAGCACGTCCCCCTTAGAATCGAGGGTACACATTTCTCCTCAATCGCTTCAGCATTTATTGTTTGCAGCATTTATGCTAATGGCCCTACTGGCTGCTGTGAGCTGATAGGGTTTTGTAATATGGGTTTGCATGTCTTTGAAAATTCGTAAAACTCATCATTTTTCTCCGCCGTTTTCTTTTCTGTTAAAAAAAGGAAACAATTGGGAGTACAATATAACTCTTGAAATTGTCTTTTTGGAAGGTTGCTCTCTTTTGAATTTTTTGGTCCATTTTCCACCCCAGAGTTTTTTTAGAGAGCAGGTCTCATTTCCCGAACTGCAAGTGTGGTGCATATTTAGTGACCTTTAGCAATGGGTTTAAAGCTGCTGTTGTGGGAAGTGGCCTCAAGGAGGCAGCATTTCTCCATTCGCAAATCTGGGTTGTAGGGCAGCCGAGCCTTTCTGGAAGTCGTGTGCCTAGGTTGTAAATTACAGTGGCATGTGCGTGGAGAAACCCCCATAAGTTTATGTCTCATTATTTCTTCTTGGTTTTTAAAAGTGTTTTAATTGGGGTAAAGCTTAGAATATTGTTTGTCCTAGGTGAACACAATCTGGTTCATTTGTACATTATATATGTCTATTCAAGTACAGATCCTCTTCCCATGTAAAATGTTACAGAGGATTCTGCAGACCTCCCTTGCTATATGGTCGGTCTTTTTGAGATATGTATATAATATGTGTTTGTATACATATAGTAACACTAATCTTAATTTATCCATTCCCCCCACCTTTCCTTTTAGATGAGCATAGTTTGTTTTCTATGTCTCTGACTGTCTTTCTCTGTGGAAATATGTTCATTTGTGTCAGTTATTAGATAACGCCTATAAGTGATGTCATAGAATACAGGTCTTTTGCTTTCCAACTTACCTCATCTTTCGTGATTATCTCCAGACTCATTTGTGGTGCCTCAAAGAGCAATGGTTCATTGTCTTCCATGGCTAATATTCCATTGTGTATATGGACCACTTCTTTTTATCCATTTACCTGTTGTTGGACATTTTGATTGCTTCACTGGCTTGGCTATTGTGAATAAGGCTGCACTGCAGCTTTTGCGGCCTGTGTCTTCTCGATTCTTGTCTTCTCAGGTGAGAGGTCCAATGGTGCCCCTGCTGGATTGAATTGTACCTCCATTTTTACTTTTAAACACAGCTGCTTTCTGTTCTCACTATTGGCTGTTACCCCTTTACGTCTCACCAGCAGGTAGAGGGTACACAGTTCTCTAAAACCCCTTCAGCATTTATTGTTTGTAGACATTTTGCTGATGGTCAGTCGACTGGTGTAAGTTGAAACTTTTTGTAGATTAGGTTGCATGCGTCTAACACTCCCTGAGGTTGAGCTTTTATCCATTTTCCTTTTTTTTAAAAAGAGTGTAAGTAAAACTTAACTCTTCATAATCTCTTCTTGAAACATTTGCCTGTTTTGAATTTTTTTGTCCATTCTCTACTTCAGCACAAATTTTTAGGGCAAGTGTCCTTTACAGCCCTGAGTCCTTGTGAATGTTAAGTGACCATTAGCTGTGACTTTAAAGCTGCTCTTGCAGGAAACGGCCACAAGGTGGCAGCATTTCTCCTTTACCAAATTTGGTTACTAGGGAAACAGGCTTAATGGAAGTGGTGTTCTAGGTTGTAAATTAGAGTGGAATGTGCCAGGAAAAAGCCCTTTAGGTTTATGTCTCATTACTTGTTGTTCATATTTGTAATTTACTTTTTATTTTTTATCCCAGCAAATTTGATTACAATAGTTTGTTTGTTCTAGGTGTGCAAGTTGTGGTTCTTTCACACATATACGTGTATCTATTCTTCCTCGCATCCTTTTCCCATGTAGGTTATGACACAATGTTGAGTAGTCTTCTCCTGGTCTTCCGTACGTCTTTCCTGGTTATATATTTCACATGGTTTGTATATCTCTGTTAACCCCAATATGGTAATGTATCCAATCCTCATCCCTTTCTATTTGGCGAACCATAAGTTTTTTAATGAATCTGTGAACGCCTTTCTCTGTGGAAATATCTTCATTGGTATCAATTTTTAAGTAACTCCTAAAAGTGATATGATCGGATATGTGTCTTTTGCTTTCTCACTTACTACAGGTGGCGTGATTACTTCTAACTCATCTACGGTGCTGCAAATGGCATTGTTTCATTTTTTGCACTAGCGAATATTCTATCTGTACATGGAGGAGTTCTTTTTGTCCTCCTATCTGTTGGTAGACTTTATGTTTACTTCCATATCTTGGCTATTGTAATACTGTTCAATGCAGATTTGCCTGCCTGTGTCTGTCCAATTCTCTCTTCTTAGATTATAGGTGGAGGAGTGGGCCTGCTGGATCATATGGTAGCTCAATGTTTACCTTTTTAAGGCACCTCCATTCTGTTCTCATTGGTGGTCCTTTCCAGCTTACGTCCCCCTTGAAGTTGAGGGTATGCATTTCTCCACAACACCTTCAGCATTTATTGTTTGTAGTTTTCTTGCTGATGGTTATTCTGACAAGTGTGAGCTGATACCTCTTTGTGATTGAATTCGCATGTGCCCCATGATCCGTTGAAATTGAGCTGGAAGGCATGTCCTTTTTATTTTTCAAGCTGTGATTACCCCTTAGTTCTTCAAAGTGTTCTCTTAAAGTATGTGTCACATTTTGAAATGTTTTGGCCACTACCTCCCTGAAGACATTTTGAGGGCAGGTTTCATTTACAGTTGTGCAGTACTTCTTCCTATGAAATGACCATTAGCACAGGCTTTAAAACTGCTTGTGCAGGTAACTGCCAGAGGGCGGCAGCCTTTCTATGTTCCCCACCCTGGTAACTAGGGAAAAGCCCTTGCGGCCTGTGGTTTTTCTCGGTTATAAATTAGAGTGGAGTGTGCCTGGACAAACCCACACAAGCTGATGTCTCCTTACTTTTGTTGGATTTTTAAATTTAATTTTTATTTTTTATTGGAGTAATTTTCCACTGTGTACGTGGACCACTTCTTCTTTGTGCATTCCTCGGTTGATGGACATTTTCATGGCTTCCAAGTTTTGGCTATGGTAAATATTCTTGGAGTGCAGGATTGCCAGCCTGTGACTTTTTGATTCTCATTTTCTCAGGTGATAGGCCCAGCAGTGGGTGTGATTGACTGACTGGTAGCACCGTTTTTCCCTTTCCAAGCACCTTCTTTGTGTTTTCATTAGTGGCACTTAGCACGTCCCCCTTAGAATCGAGGGTACACATTTCTCCTCAATCGCTTCAGCATTTATTGTTTGCAGCATTTATGCTAATGGCCCTACTGGCTGCTGTGAGCTGATAGGGTTTTGTAATATGGGTTTGCATGTCTTTGAAAATTCGTAAAACTCATCATTTTTCTCCGCCGTTTTCTTTTCTGTTAAAAAAAGGAAACAATTGGGAGTACAATATAACTCTTGAAATTGTCTTTTTGGAAGGTTGCTCTCTTTTGAATTTTTTGGTCCATTTTCCACCCCAGAGTTTTTTTAGAGAGCAGGTCTCATTTCCCGAACTGCAAGTGTGGTGCATATTTAGTGACCTTTAGCAATGGGTTTAAAGCTGCTGTTGTGGGAAGTGGCCTCAAGGAGGCAGCATTTCTCCATTCGCAAATCTGGGTTGTAGGGCAGCCGAGCCTTTCTGGAAGTCGTGTGCCTAGGTTGTAAATTACAGTGGCATGTGCGTGGAGAAACCCCCATAAGTTTATGTCTCATTATTTCTTCTTGGTTTTTAAAAGTGTTTTAATTGGGGTAAAGCTTAGAATATTGTTTGTCCTAGGTGAACACAATCTGGTTCATTTGTACATTATATATGTCTATTCAAGTACAGATCCTCTTCCCATGTAAAATGTTACAGAGGATTCTGCAGACCTCCCTTGCTATATGGTCGGTCTTTTTGAGATATGTATATAATATGTGTTTGTATACATATAGTAACACTAATCTTAATTTATCCATTCCCCCACCTTTCGTTTTAGATGAGCATAGTTTGTTTTCTAAATCTGTGAGTGTCTTTCTCTGCGGAAATATGTTCATTTGTGTCAGTTATTAGATAACGCCTATAAGTGATATCATAGAATACAGGTCTTTTGCTTTCCAACTTACCTCATCTTTCGTGATTATCTCCAGACTCATTTGTGGTGCCTCAAATAGCAATGGTTCATTGTCTTCCATGGCTAATATTCCATTGTGTATATGGACCATTTCTTCTTTATCCATTTACCTGTTGTTGGACATTTTGATTGCTTCACTGTCTTGGATATTGTGAATAAGGCTGCACTGCAGCTTTTGCGGCCTGTGTCTTCTCGATTCTTGTCTTCTCAGGTGAGAGGTCCAATGGTGCCCCTGCTGGATTGAATGGTACCTCCATTTTTACTTCTAAACACAGCTGCTTTCTGTTCTCACTATTGGCTGTTACCCCTTTATGTCTCACCAGCAGGTAGGGGGTACACAGTTCTCTAAAACCCCTTCAGCATTTATTGTTTGTAGACATTTTGCTGATGGTCAGTCGACTGGTGTAAGTTGAAACTTTTTGTAGATTAGATTCCATGCGCCTAACACTCCCTGAGGTTGAGCTTTTATCCATTTTCCTTTTTTTAAAAAGAGTGTAAGTAAAACTTAACTCTTCATAATCTCTTCTTGAAACATTTGCCTGTTTTGAATTTTTTTGTCCATTCTCTACTTCAGCACAAATTTTTAGGGCAAGTTTCCTTTACAGCCCTGAGTCCTTGTGAATGTTAAGTGACCATTACCTGTGACTTTAAAGCTGCTCTTGCAGGAAACGGCCACAAAGTGGCAGCATTTCTCCTTTACCAAATTTGGTTACTAGGGAAACAGAGCCTTAATGGAAGTGGTGTTGTAGGTTGTATATTAGAATGGAAAATGCCAGGAAAAAGCCCTTTAAGTTGATGTCTCATTACTTCTTGTCCATATTTGTAATTTACTTTTAATTTTTTATCCCAGCAAATTTGATTACAATGGTTTGTTTGTTCTAGGTGTGCAAGATGTGGTTCTTTCACACATATACAGGTATCTATTCTTCCTCGCATCCTTTTCCCATGTAGGTTATGACACAATGTTGAGTTATCTTCTCCTGGTCTTCCGTACGTCTTTCCTGGTTATATATTTCACATGGTTTTTATATCTCTGTTAACCCCAATATGGTAATGTATCCAATCCTCATCCCTTTCTATTTGGTGAACCATAAGTTTTTTAATGAATCTGTGATTGCCTTTCTCTGTGGAAATATCTTCATTGGTATCAATTTTTAAGTAACTCCTAAAAGTGATATGATAGGATATGTGGCTTTTGCTTTCTCACTTACTACAGGTGGCGTGATTACGTCTAGACTCATCTATGGTGCTGCAAATGGCATTGTTTCATTTTTTGCACTAGCGAATATTCCAGTTGTACATGGAGGAGTTCTTCTTTGTCCTCCCATCTTTTGGTAGACTTTTGTTTACTTCCATATCTTGGCTATTGTAATACTGTGCAATGCAGATTTGCCTGCCTGTGTCTTTCCAATTCTCTCTTCTTAGATTATAGGTGGAGGAGTGGGCCTGCTGGATCATATGGTAGCTCAATGTTTACCTTTTTAAGGCACCTCCATTCTGTTCTCATTGGTGGTCTTTTCCAACTTACGTCCCACTTGAAGTTGAGGGTATGCATTTTTCCACAACACCTTCAGCATTTATTGTTTGTAGTTTTCTTGCTGATGGTTATTCTGACAAGTGTGAGCTGATACCTCTTTGTGTTTCAATTCGCATGTGCCTCATAATCCGTTGAAATTGAGCTTGAAGGCATGTCCTTTTTATTTTTCAAGCTGTGATTACCCCTTAGTTCTTCAAAGTGTTCTCTTAAAGTATGTGTCACATTTTGAAGTGTTTTGGCCATTACCTCCCTGAAGACATTTTGAGGTCAGGTTTCATTTACAGTTCTGCAGTACTTGTTCCTATGAAATGACCATTAGCACAGGCTTTAAAACTGCTTTTGCAGGAAACTGCCAGAGGGCGGTAGCCTTTCTATGTTCCCCACCCTGTTAACTAGGGAAAAGCCCTTGCTGCCTGTGGTGTTTCTCGGTTATAAATTAGAGTGGAGTGTGCCCGGACAAACCCACACAAGCTGATGTCTCCTTACTTTTGTTGGATTTTTAAATTTAATTTTTATTTTTTATTGGAGTAATTTTCCACTGTGTACGTGGACCACTTCTTCTTTGTGCATTCCTTGGTTGATGGACATTTTCATTGCTTCCAAGTGTTGGCTATGGTAAATATTGTTGGAGTGCAGGATTGCCAGCCTGTGACTTTTTGATTCTCATTTTCTCAGGTGATAGGCCCAGCAGTGGGTGTGATTGACTGACTGGTAGCACCGTTTTTCCCTTTTCAAGCACTTTCTTTGTGTTTTCATTCGTGGCACTTAGCACGTCCCCCTTAGAATCGAGGGTACACATTTCTCCTCAATCGCTTCAGCATTTATTGTTTGCAGCATTTATGCTAATGGCCCTACTGGCTCCTGTGAGCTGATAGGGTTTTGTAATTTGGGTTTGCATGTCTTTGAAAATTCGTAAAACTCATCATTTTTCTCCGCGGTTTTCTTTTCTGTTAAAAAAAGGAAACAATTGGGAGTACAATATAACTCTTGATATTGTCTTCTTGGAAGGCTGCCCTCTTTTGAATTTTTTGTTCGATCTTCACCTCAGACTTTTTTTAGAGATCAGGTGTCATTTACCAAACTGCAAGTTTGGTGAATATTTAGTGACCTTTAGCAAGGGTTTTAAATCTCCTGTTGTGGGAAGTGGCCTGAAGCAGGCAGCATTTCTCCATTCCCAAATCTGGGTAGTAGGGCAGCAGAGCCTTTCTGGAAGTCGTGTTCCTAGGTTGTAAATTACATTGGAATGTGCATGGAGAAAGCCCCATAAGTTTATGTCTCATTATTTCTTCTTGGTTTTAATTTTTTTTTAATTGGGGTAAAGCTTAGAATATTGTTTGTCCGAGGTGTACACAATCTGGTTCATTTGTACATTATATTTGTCTATTCAAGTACAGATGCTCTTCCCATGTAAAATGTTACTGAGGGTTCTTCAGACCTCCCTTGCTATATGGTCGGTCTTTTTGTGATATGTATATAATATGTGTTTGTATACATATAGTAACACTAATCTTAATTTATCCATTCCCCCACCTTTCGTTTTAGATGAGCATAGTTTGTTTTCTAAATCTGTGAGTGTCTTTCTCTGCGGAAATATGTTCATTTGTGTCGGTTATTAGATAACGCCTATAAGTGATATCATAGAATACAGGTCTTTTGCTTTCCAACTTACCTCATCTTTCGTGATTATCTCCAGACTCATTTGTGGTGCCTCAAATAGCAATGGTTCATTGTCTTCCATGGCTAATATTCCATTGTGTATATGGACCACTTCTTTTTATCCATTTACCTGTTGTTGGACATTTTGATTGCTTCACTGGCTTGGCTATTGTGAATAAGGCTGCACTGCAGCTTTTGCGGCCTGTGTCTTCTCGATTCTTGTCTTCTCAGGTGAGAGGTCCAATGGTGCCCCTGCTGGATTGAATTGTACCTCCATTTTTACTTTTAAACACAGCTGCTTTCTGTTCTCACTATTGGCTGTTACCCCTTTACGTCTCACCAGCAGGTAGGGGGTACACAGTTCTCTAAAACCCCTTCAGCATTTATTGTTTGTAGACATTTTGCTGATGGTCAGTCGACTGGTGTAAGTTGAAACTTTTTGTAGATTAGATTCCATGCGCCTAACACTCCCTGAGGTTGAGCTTTTATCCATTTTCCTTTTTTTTAAAAAGAGTGTAAGTAAAACTTAACTCTTCATAATCTCTTCTTGAAACATTTGCCTGTTTTGAATTTTTTTGTCCATTCTCTACTTCAGCACAAATTTTTAGGGCAAGTGTCCTTTACAGCCCTGAGTCCTTGTGAATGTTAAGTGACCATTAGCTGTGACTTTAAAGCTGCTCTTGCAGGAAACGGCCACAAGGTGGCAGCATTTCTCCTTTACCAATTTTGGTTACTAGGGAAACAGAGGCTTAATGGAAGTGGTGTTCTAGGTTGTAAATTAGAGTGGAATGTGCCAGGAAAAAGCCCTTTAGGTTTATGTCTCATTACTTGTTGTTCATATTTGTAATTTACTTTTTATTTTTTATCCCAGCAAATTTGATTACAATAGTTTGTTTGTTCTAGGTGTGCAAGTTGTGGTTCTTTCACACATATACGTGTATCTATTCTTCCTCGCATCCTTTTCCCATGTAGGTTATGACACAATGTTGAGTAGTCTTCTCCTGGTCTTCCGTACGTCTTTCCTGGTTATATATTTCACATGGTTTGTATATCTCTGTTAACCCCAATATGGTAATGTATCCAATCCTCATCCCTTTCTATTTGTTGAACCATAAGTTTTTTAATAAATCTGTGACTGCCTTTCTCTGTGGAAATATCTTCATTGGTATCAATTTTTAAGTAACTCCTAAAAGTGATATGATAGGATATGTGTCTTTTGCTTTCTCACTTACTACAGGTTGCGTGATTACTTCTAGACTCATCTACGGTGCTGCAAATGGCATTGTTTCATTTTTTTCACTAGCGAATATTTTATCTGTACATGGAGGAGTTCTTTTTGTCCTCCCATCTGTTGGTAGACTTTATGTTTACTTCCATATCTTGGCTATTGTAATAATGTGCTATGCAGATTTGCCTGCCTGTGTCTGTCCAATTCTCTCTTCTTAGATTATAGGTGGAGGAGTGGGCCTGCTGGATCATATGGTAGCTCAATGTTTACCTTTTTAAGGCACCTCCATTCTGTTCTCATTGGAGGTCCTTTCCAGCTTACGTCCCCCTTGAAGTTGAGGGTATGCATTTCTCCACAACACCTTCAGCATTTATTGTTTGTAGTTTTCTTGCTGATGGTTATTCTGACAAGTGTGAGCTGATACCTCTTTGTGGTTGAATTCGCATGTGCCCCATGATCCGTTGAAATTGAGCTGGAAGGCATGTCCTTTTTATTTTTCAAGCTGTGATTACCCCTTAGTTCTTCAAAGTGTTCTCTTGAAGTATGTGTCACATTTTGAAATGTTTTGGCCATTACCTCCCTGAAGACATTTTGAGGGCAGGTTTCATTTACAGTCCTGCAATACTTCTTCCTATGGAATGACCATTAGCACAGGCTTTAAAACTGCTTGTGCAGGTAACTGCCAGAGGGCGGCAGCCTTTCTATGTTCCCCACCCTGGTAACTAGGGAAAAGCCCTTGCGGCCTGTGGTGTTTCTCGGTTATAATTTAGAGTGGAGTGTGCCCGGACAAACCCACACAAGCTGATGTCTCCTTAGTTTTGTTGGATTTTTAAATTTAATTTTTATTTTTTATTGAAGTAATTTTCCACTGTGTACGTGGACCACTTCTTCTTTGTGCATTCCTCGGTGGATGGACATTTTCATTGCTTCCAAGTGTTGGCTATGGTAAATATTGTTGGAGTGCAGGATTGCCAGCCTGTGACTTTTTGATTCTCATTTTCTCAGGTGATAGGCCCAGCAGTGGGTGTGATTGACTGACTGGTAGCACCGTTTTTCCCTTTCCGAGCACCTTCTTTGTGTTTTCATTAGTGGCACTTAGCACGTCCCCCTTAGAATCGAGGGTACACATTTCTCCTCAATCGCTTCAGCATTTATTGTTTGCAGCATTTATGCTAATGGCCCTACTGGCTGCTGTGAGCTGATAGGGTTTTGTAATATGGGTTTGCATGTCTTTGAAAATTCGTAAAACTCATCATTTTTCTCCGCCGTTTTCTTTTCTGTTAAAAAAAGGAAACAATTGGGAGTACAATATAACTCTTGAAATTGTCTTCTTGGAAGGTTGCCCTCTTTTGAATTTTTTGGTCGATTTTCCACCCCAGAGTTTTTTTAGAGAGCAGGTCTCATTTCCCGAACTGCAAGTGTGGTGCATATTTAGTGACCTTTACCAATGGGTTTAAAGCTGCTGTTGTGGGAAGTGGCCTCAAGGAGGCAGCATTTCTCCATTCGCAAATCTGGGTTGTAGGGCAGCCGAGCCTTTCTGGAAGTCGTGTGCCTAGGTTGTAAATTACAGTGGCATGTGCGTGGAGAAACCCCCATAAGTTTATGTCTCATTATTTCTTCTTGGTTTTTAAAAGTGTTTTAATTGGGGTAAAGCTTAGAATATTGTTTGTCCTAGGTGAACACAATCTGGTTCATTTGTACATTATATATGTCTATTCAAGTACAGATCCTCTTCCCATGTAAAATGTTACAGAGGATTCTGCAGACCTCCCTTGCTATATGGTCGGTCTTTTTGAGATATGTATATAATATGTGTTTGTATACATATAGTAACACTAATCTTAATTTATCCATTCCCCCCACCTTTCCTTTTAGATGAGCATAGTTTGTTTTCTATGTCTCTGACTGTCTTTCTCTGTGGAAATATGTTCATTTGTGTCAGTTATTAGATAACGCCTATAAGTGATGTCATAGAATACAGGTCTTTTGCTTTCCAACTTACCTCATCTTTCGTGATTATCTCCAGACTCATTTGTGGTGCCTCAAAGAGCAATGGTTCATTGTCTTCCATGGCTAATATTCCATTGTGTATATGGACCACTTCTTTTTATCCATTTACCTGTTGTTGGACATTTTGATTGCTTCACTGGCTTGGCTATTGTGAATAAGGCTGCACTGCAGCTTTTGCGGCCTGTGTCTTCTCGATTCTTGTCTTCTCAGGTGAGAGGTCCAATGGTGCCCCTGCTGGATTGAATTGTACCTCCATTTTTACTTTTAAACACAGCTGCTTTCTGTTCTCACTATTGGCTGTTACCCCTTTACGTCTCACCAGCAGGTAGAGGGTACACAGTTCTCTAAAACCCCTTCAGCATTTATTGTTTGTAGACATTTTGCTGATGGTCAGTCGACTGGTGTAAGTTGAAACTTTTTGTAGATTAGGTTGCATGCGTCTAACACTCCCTGAGGTTGAGCTTTTATCCATTTTCCTTTTTTTTAAAAAGAGTGTAAGTAAAACTTAACTCTTCATAATCTCTTCTTGAAACATTTGCCTGTTTTGAATTTTTTTGTCCATTCTCTACTTCAGCACAAATTTTTAGGGCAAGTGTCCTTTACAGCCCTGAGTCCTTGTGAATGTTAAGTGACCATTAGCTGTGACTTTAAAGCTGCTCTTGCAGGAAACGGCCACAAGGTGGCAGCATTTCTCCTTTACCAAATTTGGTTACTAGGGAAACAGGCTTAATGGAAGTGGTGTTCTAGGTTGTAAATTAGAGTGGAATGTGCCAGGAAAAAGCCCTTTAGGTTTATGTCTCATTACTTGTTGTTCATATTTGTAATTTACTTTTTATTTTTTATCCCAGCAAATTTGATTACAATAGTTTGTTTGTTCTAGGTGTGCAAGTTGTGGTTCTTTCACACATATACGTGTATCTATTCTTCCTCGCATCCTTTTCCCATGTAGGTTATGACACAATGTTGAGTAGTCTTCTCCTGGTCTTCCGTACGTCTTTCCTGGTTATATATTTCACATGGTTTGTATATCTCTGTTAACCCCAATATGGTAATGTATCCAATCCTCATCCCTTTCTATTTGGCGAACCATAAGTTTTTTAATGAATCTGTGACCGCCTTTCTCTGTGGAAATATCTTCATTGGTATCAATTTTTAAGTAACTCCTAAAAGTGATATGATCGGATATGTGTCTTTTGCTTTCTCACTTACTACAGGTGGCGTGATTACTTCTAACTCATCTACGGTGCTGCAAATGGCATTGTTTCATTTTTTTCACTAGCGAATATTCTATCTGTACATGGAGGAGTTCTTTTTGTCCTCCAATCTGTTGGTAGACTTTATGTTTACTTCCATATCTTGGCTATTGTAATACTGTGCAATGCAGATTTGCCTGCCTGTGTCTGTCCAATTCTCTCTTCTTAGATTATAGGTGGAGGAGTGGGCCTGCTGGATCATATGGTAGCTCAATGTTTACCTTTTTAAGGCACCTCCATTCTGTTCTCATTGGTGGTCCTTTCCAGCTTACGTCCCCCTTGAAGTTGAGGGTATGCATTTCTCCACAACACCTTCAGCATTTATTGTTTGTAGTTTTCTTGCTGATGGTTACTCTGACAAGTGTGAGCTGATACCTCTTTGTGATTGAATTCGCATGTGCCCCATGATCCGTTGAAATTGAGCTGGAAGGCATGTCCTTTTTATTTTTCAAGCTGTGATTACCCCTTAGTTCTTCAAAGTGTTCTCTTAAAGTATGTGTCACATTTTGAAATGTTTTGGCCATTACCTCCCTGAAGACATTTTGAGGGCAGGTTTCATTTACAGTTGTGCAGTACTTCTTCCTATGAAATGACCATTAGCACAGGCTTTAAAACTGCTTGTGCAGGTAACTGCCAGAGGGCGGCAGCCTTTCTATGTTCCCCACCCTGGTAACTAGGGAAAAGCCCTTGCGGCCTGTGGTGTTTCTCGGTTATAAATTAGAGTGGAGTGTGCCCGGACAAACCCACACAAGCTGATGTCTCCTTACTTTTGTTGGATTTTTAAATTTAATTTTTATTTTTTATTGGAGTAATTTTCCACTGTGTACGTGGACCACTTCTTCTTTGTGCATTCCTCGGTTGATGGACATTTTCATGGCTTCCAAGTTTTGGCTATGGTAAATATTCTTGGAGTGCAGGATTGCCAGCCTGTGACTTTTTGATTCTCATTTTCTCAGGTGATAGGCCCAGCAGTGGGTGTGATTGACTGACTGGTAGCACCGTTTTTCCCTTTCCAAGCACCTTCTTTGTGTTTTCATTAGTGGCACTTAGCACGTCCCCCTTAGAATCGAGGGTACACATTTCTCCTCAATCGCTTCAGCATTTATTGTTTGCAGCATTTATGCTAATGGCCCTACTGGCTGCTGTGAGCTGATAGGGTTTTGTAATATGGGTTTGCATGTCTTTGAAAATTCGTAAAACTCATCATTTTTCTCCGCCGTTTTCTTTTCTGTTAAAAAAAGGAAACAATTGGGAGTACAATATAACTCTTGAAATTGTCTTTTTGGAAGGTTGCTCTCTTTTGAATTTTTTGGTCCATTTTCCACCCCAGAGTTTTTTTAGAGAGCAGGTCTCATTTCCCGAACTGCAAGTGTGGTGCATATTTAGTGACCTTTACCAATGGGTTTAAAGCTGCTGTTGTGGGAAGTGGCCTCAAGGAGGCAGCATTTCTCCATTCGCAAATCTGGGTTGTAGGGCAGCCGAGCCTTTCTGGAAGTCGTGTGCCTAGGTTGTAAATTACAGTGGCATGTGCGTGGAGAAACCCCCATAAGTTTATGTCTCATTATTTCTTCTTGGTTTTTAAAAGTGTTTTAATTGGGGTAAAGCTTAGAATATTGTTTGTCCTAGGTGAACACAATCTGGTTCATTTGTACATTATATATGTCTATTCAAGTACAGATCCTCTTCCCATGTAAAATGTTACAGAGGATTCTGCAGACCTCCCTTGCTATATGGTCGGTCTTTTTGAGATATGTATATAATATGTGTTTGTATACATATAGTAACACTAATCTTAATTTATCCATTCCCCCCACCTTTCCTTTTAGATGAGCATAGTTTGTTTTCTATGTCTCTGACTGTCTTTCTCTGTGGAAATATGTTCATTTGTGTCAGTTATTAGATAACGCCTATAAGTGATGTCATAGAATACAGGTCTTTTGCTTTCCAACTTACCTCATCTTTCGTGATTATCTCCAGACTCATTTGTGGTGCCTCAAAGAGCAATGGTTCATTGTCTTCCATGGCTAATATTCCATTGTGTATATGGACCACTTCTTTTTATCCATTTACCTGTTGTTGGACATTTTGATTGCTTCACTGGCTTGGCTATTGTGAATAAGGCTGCACTGCAGCTTTTGCGGCCTGTGTCTTCTCGATTCTTGTCTTCTCAGGTGAGAGGTCCAATGGTGCCCCTGCTGGATTGAATTGTACCTCCATTTTTACTTTTAAACACAGCTGCTTTCTGTTCTCACTATTGGCTGTTACCCCTTTACGTCTCACCAGCAGGTAGAGGGTACACAGTTCTCTAAAACCCCTTCAGCATTTATTGTTTGTAGACATTTTGCTGATGGTCAGTCGACTGGTGTAAGTTGAAACTTTTTGTAGATTAGGTTGCATGCGTCTAACACTCCCTGAGGTTGAGCTTTTATCCATTTTCCTTTTTTTTAAAAAGAGTGTAAGGAAAACTTAACTCTTCATAATCTCTTCTTGAAACATTTGCCTGTTTTGAATTTTTTTGTCCATTCTCTACTTCAGCACAAATTTTTAGGGCAAGTGTCCTTTACAGCCCTGAGTCCTTGTGAATGTTAAGTGACCATTAGCTGTGACTTTAAAGCTGCTCTTGCAGGAAACGGCCACAAGGTGGCAGCATTTCTCCTTTACCAAATTTGGTTACTAGGGAAACAGGCTTAATGGAAGTGGTGTTCTAGGTTGTAAATTAGAGTGGAATGTGCCAGGAAAAAGCCCTTTAGGTTTATGTCTCATTACTTGTTGTTCATATTTGTAATTTACTTTTTATTTTTTATCCCAGCAAATTTGATTACAATAGTTTGTTTGTTCTAGGTGTGCAAGTTGTGGTTCTTTCACACATATACATGTATCTATTCTTCCTCGCATCCTTTTCCCATGTAGGTTATGACACAATGTTGAGTAGTCTTCTCCTGGTCTTCCGTACGTCTTTCCTGGTTATATATTTCACATGGTTTGTATATCTCTGTTAACCCCAATATGGTAATGTATCCAATCCTCATCCCTTTCTATTTGGCGAACCATAAGTTTTTTAATGAATCTGTGAACGCCTTTCTCTGTGGAAATATCTTCATTGGTATCAATTTTTAAGTAACTCCTAAAAGTGATATGATCGGATATGTGTCTTTTGCTTTCTCACTTACTACAGGTGGCGTGATTACTTCTAACTCATCTACGGTGCTGCAAATGGCATTGTTTCATTTTTTGCACTAGCGAATATTCTATCTGTACATGGAGGAGTTCTTTTTGTCCTCCTATCTGTTGGTAGACTTTATGTTTACTTCCATATCTTGGCTATTGTAATACTGTTCAATGCAGATTTGCCTGCCTGTGTCTGTCCAATTCTCTCTTCTTAGATTATAGGTGGAGGAGTGGGCCTGCTGGATCATATGGTAGCTCAATGTTTACCTTTTTAAGGCACCTCCATTCTGTTCTCATTGGTGGTCCTTTCCAGCTTACGTCCCCCTTGAAGTTGAGGGTATGCATTTCTCCACAACACCTTCAGCATTTATTGTTTGTAGTTTTCTTGCTGATGGTTATTCTGACAAGTGTGAGCTGATACCTCTTTGTGATTGAATTCGCATGTGCCCCATGATCCGTTGAAATTGAGCTGGAAGGCATGTCCTTTTTATTTTTCAAGCTGTGATTACCCCTTAGTTCTTCAAAGTGTTCTCTTAAAGTATGTGTCACATTTTGAAATGTTTTGGCCATTACCTCCCTGAAGACATTTTGAGGGCAGGTTTCATTTACAGTTGTGCAGTACTTCTTCCTATGAAATGACCATTAGCACAGGCTTTAAAACTGCTTGTGCAGGTAACTGCCAGAGGGCGGCAGCCTTTCTATGTTCCCCACCCTGGTAACTAGGGAAAAGCCCTTGCGGCCTGTGGTGTTTCTCGGTTATAAATTAGAGTGGAGTGTGCCTGGACAAACCCACACAAGCTGATGTCTCCTTACTTTTGTTGGATTTTTAAATTTAATTTTTATTTTTTATTGGAGTAATTTTCCACTGTGTACGTGGACCACTTCTTCTTTGTGCATTCCTCGGTTGATGGACATTTTCATGGCTTCCAAGTTTTGGCTATGGTAAATATTCTTGGAGTGCAGGATTGCCAGCCTGTGACTTTTTGATTCTCATTTTCTCAGGTGATAGGCCCAGCAGTGGGTGTGATTGACTGACTGGTAGCACCGTTTTTCCCTTTCCAAGCACCTTCTTTGTGTTTTCATTAGTGGCACTTAGCACGTCCCCCTTAGAATCGAGGGTACACATTTCTCCTCAATCGCTTCAGCATTTATTGTTTGCAGCATTTATGCTAATGGCCCTACTGGCTGCTGTGAGCTGATAGGGTTTTGTAATATGGGTTTGCATGTCTTTGAAAATTCGTAAAACTCATCATTTTTCTCCGCCGTTTTCTTTTCTGTTAAAAAAAGGAAACAATTGGGAGTACAATATAACTCTTGAAATTGTCTTTTTGGAAGGTTGCTCTCTTTTGAATTTTTTGGTCCATTTTCCACCCCAGAGTTTTTTTAGAGAGCAGGTCTCATTTCCCGAACTGCAAGTGTGGTGCATATTTAGTGACCTTTAGCAATGGGTTTAAAGCTGCTGTTGTGGGAAGTGGCCTCAAGGAGGCAGCATTTCTCCATTCGCAAATCTGGGTTGTAGGGCAGCCGAGCCTTTCTGGAAGTCGTGTGCCTAGGTTGTAAATTACAGTGGCATGTGCGTGGAGTAACCCCCATAAGTTTATGTCTCATTATTTCTTCTTGGTTTTTAAAAGTGTTTTAATTGGGGTAAAGCTTAGAATATTGTTTGTCCTAGGTGAACACAATCTGGTTCATTTGTACATTATATATGTCTATTCAAGTACAGATCCTCTTCCCATGTAAAATGTTACAGAGGATTCTGCAGACCTCCCTTGCTATATGGTCGGTCTTTTTGAGATATGTATATAATATGTGTTTGTATACATATAGTAACACTAATCTTAATTTATCCATTCCCCCCACCTTTCCTTTTAGATGAGCATAGTTTGTTTTCTATGTCTCTGACTGTCTTTCTCTGTGGAAATATGTTCATTTGTGTCAGTTATTAGATAACGCCTATAAGTGATGTCATAGAATACAGGTCTTTTGCTTTCCAACTTACCTCATCTTTCGTGATTATCTCCAGACTCATTTGTGGTGCCTCAAAGAGCAATGGTTCATTGTCTTCCATGGCTAATATTCCATTGTGTATATGGACCACTTCTTTTTATCCATTTACCTGTTGTTGGACATTTTGATTGCTTCACTGGCTTGGCTATTGTGAATAAGGCTGCACTGCAGCTTTTGCGGCCTGTGTCTTCTCGATTCTTGTCTTCTCAGGTGAGAGGTCCAATGGTGCCCCTGCTGGATTGAATTGTACCTCCATTTTTACTTTTAAACACAGCTGCTTTCTGTTCTCACTATTGGCTGTTACCCCTTTACGTCTCACCAGCAGGTAGAGGGTACACAGTTCTCTAAAACCCCTTCAGCATTTATTGTTTGTAGACATTTTGCTGATGGTCAGTCGACTGGTGTAAGTTGAAACTTTTTGTAGATTAGGTTGCATGCGTCTAACACTCCCTGAGGTTGAGCTTTTATCCATTTTCCTTTTTTTTAAAAAGAGTGTAAGTAAAACTTAACTCTTCATAATCTCTTCTTGAAACATTTGCCTGTTTTGAATTTTTTTGTCCATTCTCTACTTCAGCACAAATTTTTAGGGCAAGTGTCCTTTACAGCCCTGAGTCCTTGTGAATGTTAAGTGACCATTAGCTGTGACTTTAAAGCTGCTCTTGCAGGAAACGGCCACAAGGTGGCAGCATTTCTCCTTTACCAAATTTGGTTACTAGGGAAACAGGCTTAATGGAAGTGGTGTTCTAGGTTGTAAATTAGAGTGGAATGTGCCAGGAAAAAGCCCTTTAGGTTTATGTCTCATTACTTGTTGTTCATATTTGTAATTTACTTTTTATTTTTTATCCCAGCAAATTTGATTACAATAGTTTGTTTGTTCTAGGTGTGCAAGTTGTGGTTCTTTCACACATATACGTGTATCTATTCTTCCTCGCATCCTTTTCCCATGTAGGTTATGACACAATGTTGAGTAGTCTTCTCCTGGTCTTCCGTACGTCTTTCCTGGTTATATATTTCACATGGTTTGTATATCTCTGTTAACCCCAATATGGTAATGTATCCAATCCTCATCCCTTTCTATTTGGCGAACCATAAATTTTTTAATGAATCTGTGAACGCCTTTCTCTGTGGAAATATCTTCATTGGTATCAATTTTTAAGTAACTCCTAAAAGTGATATGATCGGATATGTGTCTTTTGCTTTCTCACTTACTACAGGTGGCGTGATTACTTCTAACTCATCTACGGTGCTGCAAATGGCATTGTTTCATTTTTTGCACTAGCGAATATTCTATCTGTACATGGAGGAGTTCTTTTTGTCCTCCTATCTGTTGGTAGACTTTATGTTTACTTCCATATCTTGGCTATTGTAATACTGTTCAATGCAGATTTGCCTGCCTGTGTCTGTCCAATTCTCTCTTCTTAGATTATAGGTGGAGGAGTGGGCCTGCTGGATCATATGGTAGCTCAATGTTTACCTTTTTAAGGCACCTCCATTCTGTTCTCATTGGTGGTCCTTTCCAGCTTACGTCCCCCTTGAAGTTGAGGGTATGCATTTCTCCACAACACCTTCAGCATTTATTGTTTGTAGTTTTCTTGCTGATGGTTATTCTGACAAGTGTGAGCTGATACCTCTTTGTGATTGAATTCGCATGTGCCCCATGATCCGTTGAAATTGAGCTGGAAGGCATGTCCTTTTTATTTTTCAAGCTGTGATTACCCCTTAGTTCTTCAAAGTGTTCTCTTAAAGTATGTGTCACATTTTGAAATGTTTTGGCCATTACCTCCCTGAAGACATTTTGAGGGCAGGTTTCATTTACAGTTGTGCAGTACTTCTTCCTATGAAATGACCATTAGCACAGGCTTTAAAACTGCTTGTGCAGGTAACTGCCAGAGGGCGGCAGCCTTTCTATGTTCCCCACCCTGGTAACTAGGGAAAAGCCCTTGCGGCCTGTGGTGTTTCTCGGTTATAAATTAGAGTGGAGTGTGCCTGGACAAACCCACACAAGCTGATGTCTCCTTACTTTTGTTGGATTTTTAAATTTAATTTTTATTTTTTATTGGAGTAATTTTCCACTGTGTACGTGGACCACTTCTTCTTTGTGCATTCCTCGGTTGATGGACATTTTCATGGCTTCCAAGTTTTGGCTATGGTAAATATTCTTGGAGTGCAGGATTGCCAGCCTGTGACTTTTTGATTCTCATTTTCTCAGGTGATAGGCCCAGCAGTGGGTGTGATTGACTGACTGGTAGCACCGTTTTTCCCTTTCCAAGCACCTTCTTTGTGTTTTCATTAGTGGCACTTAGCACGTCCCCCTTAGAATCGAGGGTACACATTTCTCCTCAATCGCTTCAGCATTTATTGTTTGCAGCATTTATGCTAATGGCCCTACTGGCTGCTGTGAGCTGATAGGGTTTTGTAATATGGGTTTGCATGTCTTTGAAAATTCGTAAAACTCATCATTTTTCTCCGCCGTTTTCTTTTCTGTTAAAAAAAGGAAACAATTGGGAGTACAATATAACTCTTGAAATTGTCTTTTTGGAAGGTTGCTCTCTTTTGAATTTTTTGGTCCATTTTCCACCCCAGAGTTTTTTTAGAGAGCAGGTCTCATTTCCCAAACTGCAAGTGTGGTGCATATTTAGTGACCTTTAGCAATGGGTTTAAAGCTGCTGTTGTGGGAAGTGGCCTCAAGGAGGCAGCATTTCTCCATTCGCAAATCTGGTTAGTAGGGCAGCAGAGCCTTTCTGGAAGTCGTGTTCCTAGGTTGTAAATTACATTGGAATGTGCATGGAGAAAGCCCCATAAGTTTATGTCTCATTATTTCTTCTTGGTTTTAATTTTTTTTTAATTGGGGTAAAGCTTAGAATATTATTTGTCCGAGGTGTACACAATCTGGTTCATTTGTACATTATATTTGTCTATTCAAGTACAGATGCTCTTCCCATGTAAAATGTTACTGAGGGTTCTTCAGACCTCCCTTGCTATATGGTCGGTCTTTTTGTGATATGTATATAATATGTGTTTGTATACATATAGTAACACTAATCTTAATTTATCCATTCCCCCACCTTTCGTTTTAGATGAGCATAGTTTGTTTTCTAAATCTGTGAGTGTCTTTCTCTGCGGAAGTATGTTCATTTGTGTCAGTTATTAGATAACGCCTATAAGTGATATCATAGAATACAGGTCTTTTGCTTTCCAACTTACCTCATCTTTCGTGATTATCTCCAGACTCATTTGTGGTGCCTCAAATAGCAATGGTTCATTGTCTTCCATGGCTAATATTCCATTGTGTATATGGACCATTTCTTCTTTATCCATTTACCTGTTGTTGGACATTTTGATTGCTTCACTGTCTTGGATATTGTTAATAAGGCTGCACTGCAGCTTTTGCGGCCTGTGTCTTCTCGATTGTTGTCTTCTCAGGTGAGAGGTCCAATGGTGCCCCTGCTGGATTGAATGGTACCTCCATTTTTACTTCTAAACACAGCTGCTTTCTGTTCTCACTATTGGCTGTTACCCCTTTATGTCTCACCAGCAGGTAGGGGGTACACAGTTCTCTAAAACCCGTTCAGCATTTATTGTTTGTAGACATTTTGCTGATGGTCAGTCGACTGGTGTAAGTTGAAACTTTTTGTAGATTAGATTCCATGCGCCTAACACTCCCTGAGGTTGAGCTTTTATCCATTTTCCTTTTTTTAAAAAGAGTGTAAGTAAAACTTAACTCTTCATAATCTCTTCTTGAAACATTTGCCTGTTTTGAATTTTTTTGTCCATTCTCTACTTCAGCACAAATTTTTAGGGCAAGTTTCCTTTACAGCCCTGAGTCCTTGTGAATGTTAAGTGACCATTACCTGTGACTTTAAAGCTGCTCTTGCAGGAAACGGCCACAAAGTGGCAGCATTTCTCCTTTACCAAATTTGGTTACTAGGGAAACAGAGCCTTAATGGAAGTGGTGTTGTAGGTTGTATATTAGAATGGAAAATGCCAGGAAAAAGCCCTTTACGTTTATGTCTCATTACTTCTTGTCCATATTTGTAATTTACTTTTAATTTTTTATCCCAGCAAATTTGATTACAATGGTTTGTTTGTTCTAGGTGTGCAAGATGTGGTTCTTTCACACATATACAGGTATCTATTCTTCCTCGCATCCTTTTCCCATGTAGGTTATGACACAATGTTGAGTTATCTTCTCCTGGTCTTCCGTACGTCTTTCCTGGTTATATATTTCACATGGTTTTTATATCTCTGTTAACCCCAATATGGTAATGTATCCAATCCTCATCCCTTTCTATTTGGTGAACCATAAGTTTTTTAATGAATCTGTGATTGCCTTTCTCTGTGGAAATATCTTCATTGGTATCAATTTTTAAGTAACTCCTAAAAGTGATATGATAGGATATGTGGCTTTTGCTTTCTCACTTACTACAGGTGGCGTGATTACGTCTAGACTCATCTATGGTGCTGCAAATGGCATTGTTTCATTTTTTGCACTAGCGAATATTCCAGTTGTACATGGAGGAGTTCTTCTTTGTCCTCCCATCTGTTGGTAGACTTTTGTTTACTTCCATATCTTGGCTATTGTAATACTGTGCAATGCAGATTTGCCTGCCTGTGTCTTTCCAATTCTCTCTTCTTAGATTATAGGTGGAGGAGTGGGCCTGCTGGATCATATGGTAGCTCAATGTTTACCTTTTTAAGGCACCTCCATTCTGTTCTCATTGGTGGTCTTTTCCAACTTACGTCCCACTTGAAGTTGAGGGTATGCATTTTTCCACAACACCTTCAGCATTTATTGTTTGTAGTTTTCTTGCTGATGGTTATTCTGACAAGTGTGAGCTGATACCTCTTTGTGTTTCAATTCGCATGTGCCTCATAATCCGTTGAAATTGAGCTTGAAGGCATGTCCTTTTTATTTTTCAAGCTGTGATTACCCCTTAGTTCTTCAAAGTGTTCTCTTAAAGTATGTGTCACATTTTGAAGTGTTTTGGCCATTACCTCCCTGAAGACATTTTGAGGTCAGGTTTCATTTACAGTTCTGCAGTACTTGTTCCTATGAAATGACCATTAGCACAGGCTTTAAAACTGCTTTTGCAGGTAACTGCCAGAGGGCGACAGCCTTTCTATGTTCCCCACCCTGTTAACTAGGGAAAAGCCCTTGCTGCCTGTGGTGTTTCTCGGTTATAAATTAGAGTGGAGTGTGCCCGGACAAACCCACACAAGCTGATGTCTCCTTACTTTTGTTGGATTTTTAAATTTAATTTTTATTTTTTATTGGAGTAATTTTCCACTGTGTACGTGGACCACTTCTTCTTTGTGCATTCCTTGGTTGATGGACATTTTCATTGCTTCCAAGTGTTGGCTATGGTAAATATTGTTGGAGTGCAGGATTGCCAGCCTGTGACTTTTTGATTCTCATTTTCTCAGGTGATAGGCCCAGCAGTGGGTGTGATTGACTGACTGGTAGCACCGTTTTTCCCTTTTCAAGCACTTTCTTTGTGTTTTCATTCGTGGCACTTAGCACGTCCCCCTTAGAATCGAGGGTACACATTTCTCCTCAATCGCTTCAGCATTTATTGTTTGCAGCATTTATGCTAATGGCCCTACTGGCTCCTGTGAGCTGATAGGGTTTTGTAATTTGGGTTTGCATGTCTTTGAAAATTCGTAAAACTCATCATTTTTCTCCGCGGTTTTCTTTTCTGTTAAAAAAAGGAAACAATTGGGAGTACAATATAACTCTTGATATTGTCTTCTTGGAAGGCTGCCCTCTTTTGAATTTTTTGTTCGATCTTCACCTCAGACTTTTTTTAGAGATCAGGTGTCATTTACCAAACTGCAAGTTTGGTGAATATTTAGTGACCTTTAGCAAGGGTTTTAAATCTCCTGTTGTGGGAAGTGGCCTGAAGCAGGCAGCATTTCTCCATTCCCAAATCTGGGTAGTAGGGCAGCAGAGCCTTTCTGGAAGTCGTGTTCCTAGGTTGTAAATTACATTGGAATGTGCATGGAGAAAGCCCCATAAGTTTATGTCTCATTATTTCTTCTTGGTTTTAATTTTTTTTTAATTGGGGTAAAGCTTAGAATATTGTTTGTCCGAGGTGTACACAATCTGGTTCATTTGTACATTATATTTGTCTATTCAAGTACAGATGCTCTTCCCATGTAAAATGTTACTGAGGGTTCTTCAGACCTCCCTTGCTATATGGTCGGTCTTTTTGTGATATGTATATAATATGTGTTTGTATACATATAGTAACACTAATCTTAATTTATCCATTCCCCCACCTTTCGTTTTAGATGAGCATAGTTTGTTTTCTAAATCTGTGAGTGTCTTTCTCTGCGGAAATATGTTCATTTGTGTCGGTTATTAGATAACGCCTATAAGTGATATCATAGAATACAGGTCTTTTGCTTTCCAACTTACCTCATCTTTCGTGATTATCTCCAGACTCATTTGTGGTGCCTCAAATAGCAATGGTTCATTGTCTTCCATGGCTAATATTCCATTGTGTATATGGACCACTTCTTTTTATCCATTTACCTGTTGTTGGACATTTTGATTGCTTCACTGGCTTGGCTATTGTGAATAAGGCTGCACTGCAGCTTTTGCGGCCTGTGTCTTCTCGATTCTTGTCTTCTCAGGTGAGAGGTCCAATGGTGCCCCTGCTGGATTGAATTGTACCTCCATTTTTACTTTTAAACACAGCTGCTTTCTGTTCTCACTATTGGCTGTTACCCCTTTACGTCTCACCAGCAGGTAGGGGGTACACAGTTCTCTAAAACCCCTTCAGCATTTATTGTTTGTAGACATTTTGCTGATGGTCAGTCGACTGGTGTAAGTTGAAACTTTTTGTAGATTAGGTTGCATGCGTCTAACACTCCCTGAGGTTGAGCTTTTATCCATTTTCCTTTTTTTTAAAAAGAGTGTAAGTAAAACTTAACTCTTCATAATCTCTTCTTGAAACATTTGCCTGTTTTGAATTTTTTTGTCCATTCTCTACTTCAGCACAAATTTTTAGGGCAAGTGTCCTTTACAGCCCTGAGTCCTTGTGAATGTTAAGTGACCATTAGCTGTGACTTTAAAGCTGCTCTTGCAAGAAACGGCCACAAGGTGGCAGCATTTCTCCTTTACCAATTTTGGTTACTAGGGAAACAGAGGCTTAATGGAAGTGGTGTTCTAGGTTGTAAATTAGAGTGGAATGTGCCAGGAAAAAGCCCTTTATGTTTATGTCTCATTACTTGTTGTTCATATTTGTAATTTACTTTTTATTTTTTATCCCAGCAAATTTGATTACAATAGTTTGTTTGTTCTAGGTGTGCAAGTTGTGGTTCTTTCACACATATACGTGTATCTATTCTTCCTCGCATCCTTTTCCCATGTAGGTTATGACACAATGTTGAGTAGTCTTCTCCTGGTCTTCCGTACGTCTTTCCTGGTTATATATTTCACATGGTTTGTATATCTCTGTTAACCCCAATATGGTAATGTATCCAATCCTCATCCCTTTCTATTTGTTGAACCATAAGTTTTTTAATGAATCTGTGACTGCCTTTCTCTGTGGAAATATCTTCATTGGTATCAATTTTTAAGTAACTCCTAAAAGTGATATGATAGGATATGTGTCTTTTGCTTTCTCACTTACTACAGGTTGCGTGATTACTTCTAGACTCATCTACGGTGCTGCAAATGGCATTGTTTCATTTTTTTCACTAGCGAATATTTTATCTGTACATGGAGGAGTTCTTTTTGTCCTCCCATCTGTTGGTAGACTTTATGTTTACTTCCATATCTTGGCTATTGTAATAATGTGCTATGCAGATTTGCCTGCCTGTGTCTGTCCAATTCTCTCTTCTTAGATTATAGGTGGAGGAGTGGGCCTGCTGGATCATATGGTAGCTCAATGTTTACCTTTTTAAGGCACCTCCATTCTGTTCTCATTGGAGGTCCTTTCCAGCTTACGTCCCCCTTGAAGTTGAGGGTATGCATTTCTCCACAACACCTTCAGCATTTATTGTTTGTAGTTTTCTTGCTGATGGTTATTCTGACAAGTGTGAGCTGATACCTCTTTGTGGTTGAATTCGCATGTGCCCCATGATCCGTTGAAATTGAGCTGGAAGGCATGTCCTTTTTATTTTTCAAGCTGTGATTACCCCTTAGTTCTTCAAAGTGTTCTCTTGAAGTATGTGTCACATTTTGAAATGTTTTGGCCATTACCTCCCTGAAGACATTTTGAGGGCAGGTTTCATTTACAGTCCTGCAATACTTCTTCCTATGAAATGACCATTAGCACAGGCTTTAAAACTGCTTGTGCAGGTAACTGCCAGAGGGCGGCAGCCTTTCTATGTTCCCCACCCTGGTAACTAGGGAAAAGCCCTTGCGGCCTGTGGTGTTTCTCGGTTATAATTTAGAGTGTAGTGTGCCCGGACAAACCCACACAAGCTGATGTCTCCTTACTTTTGTTGGATTTTTAAATTTAATTTTTATTTTTTATTGAAGTAATTTTCCACTGTGTACGTGGACCACTTCTTCTTTGTGCATTCCTCGGTTGATGGACATTTTCATTGCTTCCAAGTGTTGGCTATGGTAAATATTGTTGGAGTGCAGGATTGCCAGCCTGTGACTTTTTGATTCTCATTTTCTCAGGTGATAGGCCCAGCAGTGGGTGTGATTGACTGACTGGTAGAACCGTTTTTCCCTTTCCAAGCACCTTCTTTGTGGTTTCATTAGTGGCACTTAGCACGTCCCCCTTAGAATCGAGGGTACACATTTCTCCTCAATCGCTTCAGCATTTATTGTTTGCAGCATTTATGCTAATGGCCCTACTGGCTGCTGTGAGCTGATAGGGTTTTGTAATATGGGTTTGCATGTCTTTGAAAATTCGTAAAACTCATCATTTTTCTCCTCCGTTTTCTTTTCTGTTAAAAAAAGGAAACAATTGGGAGTACAATATAACTCTTGAAATTGTCTTCTTGGAAGGTTGCCCTCTTTTGAATTTTTTGGTCCATTTTCCACCCCAGAGTTTTTTTAGAGAGCAGGTCTCATTTCCCGAACTGCAAGTGTGGTGCATATTTAGTGACCTTTACCAATGGGTTTAAAGCTGCTGTTGTGGGAAGTGGCCTCAAGGAGGCAGCATTTCTCCATTCGCAAATCTGGGTTGTAGGGCAGCCGAGCCTTTCTGGAAGTCGTGTGCCTAGGTTGTAAATTACAGTGGCATGTGCGTGGAGAAACCCCCATAAGTTTATGTCTCATTATTTCTTCTTGGTTTTTAAAAGTGTTTTAATTGGGGTAAAGCTTAGAATATTGTTTGTCCTAGGTGAACACAATCTGGTTCATTTGTACATTATATATGTCTATTCAAGTACAGATCCTCTTCCCATGTAAAATGTTACAGAGGATTCTGCAGACCTCCCTTGCTATATGGTCGGTCTTTTTGAGATATGTATATAATATGTGTTTGTATACATATAGTAACACTAATCTTAATTTATCCATTCCCCCCACCTTTCCTTTTAGATGAGCATAGTTTGTTTTCTATGTCTCTGACTGTCTTTCTCTGTGGAAATATGTTCATTTGTGTCAGTTATTAGATAACGCCTATAAGTGATGTCATAGAATACAGGTCTTTTGCTTTCCAACTTACCTTATCTTTCATGATTATCTCCAGACTCATTTGTGGTGCCTCAAAGAGCAATGGTTCATTGTCTTCCATGGCTAATATTCCATTGTGTATATGGACCACTTCTTTTTATCCATTTACCTGTTGTTGGACATTTTGATTGCTTCACTGGCTTGGCTGTTGTGAATAAGGCTGCACTGCAGCTTTTGCGGCCTGTGTCTTCTCGATTCTTGTCTTCTCAGGTGAGAGGTCCAATGGTGCCCCTGCTGGATTGAATTGTACCTCCATTTTTACTTTTAAACACAGCTGCTTTCTGTTCTCACTATTGGCTGTTACCCCTTTACGTCTCACCAGCAGGTAGAGGGTACACAGTTCTCTAAAACCCCTTCAGCATTTATTGTTTGTAGACATTTTGCTGATGGTCAGTCGACTGGTGTAAGTTGAAACTTTTTGTAGATTAGGTTGCATGCGTCTAACACTCCCTGAGGTTGAGCTTTTATCCATTTTCCTTTTTTTTAAAAAGAGTGTAAGTAAAACTTAACTCTTCATAATCTCTTCTTGAAACATTTGCCTGTTTTGAATTTTTTTGTCCATTCTCTACTTCAGCACAAATTTTTAGGGCAAGTGTCCTTTACAGCCCTGAGTCCTTGTGAATGTTAAGTGACCATTAGCTGTGACTTTAAAGCTGCTCTTGCAGGAAACGGCCACAAGGTGGCAGCATTTCTCCTTTATCAAATTTGGTTACTAGGGAAACAGAGGCTTAATGGAAGTGGTGTTCTAGGTTGTAAATTAGAGTGGAATGTGCCAGGAAAAAGCCCTTTAGGTTTATGTCTCATTACTTGTTGTTCATATTTGTAATTTACTTTTTATTTTTTATCCCAGCAAATTTGATTACAATAGTTTGTTTGTTCTAGGTGTGCAAGTTGTGGTTCTTTCACACATATACGTGTATCTATTCTTCCTCGCATCCTTTTCCCATGTAGGTTATGACACAATGTTGAGTAGTCTTCTCCTGGTCTTCCGTACGTCTTTCCTGGTTATATATTTCACATGGTTTGTATATCTCTGTTAACCCCAATATGGTAATGTATCCAATCCTCATCCCTTTCTATTTGGTGAACCATAAGTTTTTTAATGAATCTGTGACCGCCTTTCTCTGTGGAAATATCTTCATTGGTATCAATTTTTAAGTAACTCCTAAAAGTGATATGATCGGATATGTGTCTTTTGCTTTCTCACTTACTACAGGTGGTGTGATTACTTCTAACTCATCTACGGTGCTGCAAATGGCATTGTTTCATTTTTTTCACTAGCGAATATTCTATCTGTACATGGAGGAGTTCTTTTTGTCCTCCTATCTGTTGGTAGACTTTATGTTTACTTCCATATCTTGGCTATTGTAATACTGTGCAATGCAGATTTGCCTGCCTGTGTCTGTCCAATTCTCTCTTCTTAGATTATAGGTGGAGGAGTGGGCCTGCTGGATCATATGGTAGCTCAATGTTTACCTTTTTAAGGCACCTCCATTCTGTTCTCATTGGTGGTCCTTTCCAGCTTACGTCCCACTTGAAGTTGAGGGTATGCATTTCTCCACAACACCTTCAGCATTTATTGTTTGTAGTTTTCTTGCTGATGGTTATTCTGACAAGTGTGAGCTGATACCTCTTTGTGATTGAATTCGCATGTGCCCCATGATCCGTTGAAATTGAGCTGGAAGGCATGTCCTTTTTATTTTTCAAGCTGTGATTACCCCTTAGTTCTTCAAAGTGTTCTCTTAAAGTATGTGTCACATTTTGAAATGTTTTGGCCATTACCTCCCTGAAGACATTTTGAGGGCAGGTTTCATTTACAGTTGTGCAGTACTTCTTCCTATGAAATGACCATTAGCACAGGCTTTAAAACTGCTTGTGCAGGTAACTGCCAGAGGGCGGCAGCCTTTCTATGTTCCCCACCCTGGTAACTAGGGAAAAGCCCTTGCGGCCTGTGGTGTTTCTCGGTTATAAATTAGAGTGGACTGTGCCCGGAGAAACCCACACAAGCTGATGTCTCCTTACTTTTGTTGGATTTTTAAATTTAATTTTTATTTTTTATTGGAGTAATTTTCCACTGTGTACGTGGACCACTTCTTCTTTGTGCATTCCTCGGTTGATGGACATTTTCATGGCTTCCAAGTTTTGGCTATGGTAAATATTCTTGGAGTGCAGGATTGCCAGCCTGTGACTTTTTGATTCTCATTTTCTCAGGTGATAGGCCCAGCAGTGGGTGTGATTGACTGACTGGTAGCACCGTTTTTCCCTTTCCAAGCACCTTCTTTGTGTTTTCATTAGTGGCACTTAGCACGTCCCCCTTAGAATCGAGGGTACACATTTCTCCTCAATCGCTTCAGCATTTATTGTTTGCAGCATTTATGCTAATGGCCCTACTGGCTGCTGTGAGCTGATAGGGTTTTGTAATATGGGTTTGCATGTCTTTGAAAATTCGTAAAACTCATCATTTTTCTCCGCCGTTTTCTTTTCTGTTAAAAAAAGGAAACAATTGGGAGTACAATATAACTCTTGAAATTGTCTTTTTGGAAGGTTGCTCTCTTTTGAATTTTTTGGTCCATTTTCCACCCCAGAGTTTTTTTAGAGAGCAGGTCTCATTTCCCGAACTGCAAGTGTGGTGCATATTTAGTGACCTTTAGCAATGGGTTTAAAGCTGCTGTTGTGGGAAGTGGCCTCAAGGAGGCAGCATTTCTCCATTCGCAAATCTGGGTAGTAGGGCAGCAGAGCCTTTCTGGAAGTCGTGTTCCTAGGTTGTAAATTACATTGGAATGTGCATGGAGAAAGCCCCATAAGTTTATGTCTCATTATTTCTTCTTGGTTTTAATTTTTTTTAATTGGGGTAAAGCTTAGAATATTATTTGTCCGAGGTGTACACAATCTGGTTCATTTGTACATTATATTTGTCTATTCAAGTACAGATGCTCTTCCCATGTAAAATGTTACTGAGGGTTCTTCAGACCTCCCTTGCTATATGGTCGGTCTTTTTGTGATATGTATATAATATGTGTTTGTATACATATAGTAACACTAATCTTAATTTATCCATTCCCCCACCTTTCGTTTTAGATGAGCATAGTTTGTTTTCTAAATCTGTGAGTGTCTTTCTCTGCGGAAATATGTTCATTTGTGTCAGTTATTAGATAACGCCTATAAGTGATATCATAGAATACAGGTCTTTTGCTTTCCAACTTACCTCATCTTTCGTGATTATCTCCAGACTCATTTGTGGTGCCTCAAATAGCAATGGTTCATTGTCTTCCATGGCTAATATTCCATTCTGTATATGGACCATTTCTTCTTTATCCATTTACCTGTTGTTGGACATTTTGATTGCTTCACTGTCTTGGATATTGTGAATAAGGCTGCACTGCAGCTTTTGCGGCCTGTGTCTTCTCGATTCTTGTCTTCTCAGGTGAGAGGTCCAATGGTGCCCCTGCTGGATTGAATGGTACCTCCATTTTTACATTTAAACACAGCTGCTTTCTGTTCTCACTATTGGCTGTTACCCCTTTATGTCTCACCAGCAGTTAGGGGGTACACAGTTCTCTAAAACCCCTTCAGCATTTATTGTTTGTAGACATTTTGCTGATGGTCAGTCGACTGGTGTAAGTTGAAACTTTTTGTAGATTAGATTCCATGCGCCTAACACTCCCTGAGGTTGAGCTTTTATCCATTTTCCTTTTTTTAAAAAGAGTGTAAGTAAAACTTAACTCTTCATAATCTCTTCTTGAAACATTTGCCTGTTTTGAATTTTTTTGTCCATTCTCTACTTCAGCACAAATTTTTAGGGCAAGTTTCCTTTACAGCCCTGAGTCCTTGTGAATGTTAAGTGACCATTACCTGTGACTTTAAAGCTGCTCTTGCAGGAAACGGCCACAAAGTGGCAGCATTTCTCCTTTACCAAATTTGGTTACTAGGGAAACAGAGCCTTAATGGAAGTGGTGTTGTAGGTTTTATATTAGAATGGAAAATGCCAGGAAAAAGCCCTTTAAGTTTATGTCTCATTACTTCTTGTCCATATTTGTAATTTACTTTTAATTTTTTATCCCAGCAAATTTGATTACAATGGTTTGTTTGTTCTAGGTGTGCAAGATGTGGTTCTTTCACACATATACAGGTATCTATTCTTCCTCGCATCCTTTTCCCATGTAGGTTATGACACAATGTTGAGTAGTCTTCTCCTGGTCTTCCGTACGTCTTTCCTGGTTATATATTTCACATGGTTTTTATATCTCTGTTAACCCCAATATGGTAATGTATCCAATCCTCATCCCTTTCTATTTGGTGAACCATAAGTTTTTTAATGAATCTGTGATTGCCTTTCTCTGTGGAAATATCTTCATTGGTATCAATTTTTAAGTAACTCCTAAAAGTGATATGATAGGATATGTGGCTTTTGCTTTCTCACTTACTACAGGTGGCGTGATTACATCTAGACTCATCTATGGTGCTGCAAATGGCATTGTTTCATTTTTTTCACTAGCGAATATTCCAGTTGTACAGGGAGGAGTTCTTCTTTGTCCTCCCATCTGTTGGTAGACTTTTGTTTACTTCCATATCTTGGCTATTGTAATATTGTGCAATGCAGATTTGCCTGCCTGTGTCTTTCCAATTCTCTCTTCTTAGATTATAGGTGGAGGAGTGGGCCTGCTGGATCATATGGTAGCTCAATGTTTACCTTTTTAAGGCACCTCCATTCTGTTCTCATTGGTGGTCCTTTCCAAATTACGTCCCACTTGAAGTTGAGGGTATGCATTTTTCCACAACACCTTCAGCATTTATTGTTTGTAGTTTTCTTGCTGATGGTTACTCTGACAAGTGTGAGCTGATACCTCTTTGTGGTTGAATTCGCATGTGCCTCATAATCCGTTGAAATTGAGCTTGAAGGCATGTCCTTTTTATTTTTCAAGCTGTGATTACCCCTTAGTTCTTCAAAGTGTTCTCTTAAAGTATGTGTCACATTTTGAAATGTTTTGGCCATTACCTCCCTGAAGACATTTTGAGGGCAGGTTTCATTTACAGTTCTGCAGTACTTGTTCTTATGAAATGACCATTAGCACAGGCTTTAAGGCTGCTTTTGCAGGTAACTGCCAGAGGGCGGCAGCCTTTTTATGTTCCCCACCCTGGTAACTAGGGAAAAGCCCTTGCGGCCTGTGGTGTTTCTCGATTATAAATTAGAGTGGACTGTGCCCAGACAAACTCACACAAGCTGATGTCTCCTTGCTTTTGTTGGATTTTTAATTTTGATTTTTATTTTTTATTGGAGTAATTTCCCACTGTGTACGTGGACCACTTCTACTTTGTGCATTCCTCGGTGGATGGACATTTTCATTGCTTCCAAGTGTTGGCTATGGTAAATATTGTTGGAGTGCGGGATTGCCAGCCTGTGACTTTTTGATTCTCATTTTCTCAGGTGATAGGCCCAGCAGTGGGTGTGATTGACTGACTGGTAGCAACGTTTTCCCCTTTTCAAAGCACCTTCTTTGTGTTTTCGTTAGTGGCACTTACCACGTCCCCCTTAGAATCGAGGGTACACATTTCTCCACAATCGCTTCAGCATTTATTGTTTGCAGCATTTTTGCTAATGGCCCTACTGGCTCCTGTGAGCTGATAGTGTTTTGTAATGTGGGTTTGCATGTCTTTGAAAATTCGTAAAACTCATCATTTTTCTGAGCGGTTTCCTTTTCTGTTAAAAAAATGAAACATTTGGGAGTACAATATAAGTCTTGATATTGTCTTCTTGGAAGGCTGCCCTCTTTTGAATTTTTTGGTCGATTTTCCACCTCAGACTCTTTTTAGAGAGCAGGTGTCATTTACCGAACTGCAAGTTTGGTGAATATTTAGTCACCTTTAGCAAGGGTTTTAAATCTCCTGTTGTGGGAAGTGGCCTGAAGCAGGCAGCATTTGTCCATTCCCAAATCTGGGTACTAGGGCAGCAGAGCCTTTCTGGAAGTCGTGTTCCTAAGTTGTAAATTACATTGGAATGTGCATGGAGAAAGCCCCATAAGTTTATGTCTCATTATTTCTTCTTGGTTTTAATTTTTTTTTTAATTGGGGTAAAGCTTAGAATATTGTTTGTCCTAGGTGAACACAATCTGGTTCATTTGTACATTATATATGTCTATTCAAGTACAGAGCCTCTTCCCATGTAAAATGTTACAGAGGGTTCCACAGACCTCCCTTGCTATATGGTTGGTCTTTTTGAGATATGTATATAATATGAGTTTGTATACATATAGTAACACTAATCTTAACTTATCTATTCCCCCCACCTTTCGTTTTAGATGAGCATAGTTTGTTTTCTAAATCTGTGAGTGTCTTTCTCTGCGGAAATATGTTCATTTGTGTCAGTTACTAGATAACGCCTATAAGTGATATCATAGAATACAGGTCTTTTGCTTTCCAACTTACCTCATCTTTCGTGATTATCTCCAGACTCATTTGTCGTGCCTCAAAGAGCAATGGGTCATTGTCTTCCATGGCTAATATTCCATTGTGTATATGGACCACTTCTTCTTTATCCATTTACCTGTTGTTGGACATTTTGATTGCTTCACTGTCTTGGATATTGTGAATAAGGATGCACTGCAGCTTTTGCGGCCTGTGTCTTCTCGATTCTTGTCTTCTCAGATGAGAGGGCCAATGGTGCCCCTGCTGGATTGAATGGTACCTCCATTTTTACTTTTAAACACAGCTGCTTTCTGTTCTCACTATTGGCTGTTACCCCTTTATGTCTCACCAGCAGGTAGAGGGTACACAGTTCTCTAAAACCCCTTCAGCATTTATTGTTTGTAGACATTTTGCTGATGGTCAGTCGACTGGTGTAAGTTGAAACTTTTTGTAGATTAGATTCCATGCGCCTAACACTCCCTGAGGTTGAGCTTTTATCCATTTTCCTTTTTTTAAAAAGAGTGTAAGTAAAACTTAACTCTTCATAATCTCTTCTTGAAACATTTGCCTGTTTTGAATTTTTTTGTCCATTCTCTACTTCAGCACAAATTTTTAGGGCAAGTTTCCTTTACAGCCCTGAGTCCTTGTGAATGTTAAGTGACCATTACCTGTGACTTTAAAGCTGCTCTTGCAGGAAACGGCCACAAGGTGGCAGCATTTCTCCTTTACCAAATTTGGTTACTAGGGAAACAGAGCCTTAATGGAAGTGGTGTTGTAGGTTGTATATTAGAATGGAAAATGCCAGGAAAAAGCCCTTTAAGTTTATGTCTCATTACTTCTTGTCCATATTTGTAATTTACTTTTAATTTTTTATCCCAGCAAATTTGATTACAATGGTTTGTTTGTTCTAGGTGTGCAAGATGTGGTTCTTTCACACATATACAGGTATCTATTCTTCCTCGCATCCTTTTCCCATGTAGGTTATGACACAATGTTGAGTAGTCTTCTCCTGGTCTTCCGTACGTCTTTCCTGGTTATATATTTCACATGGTTTTTATATCTCTGTTAACCCCAATATGGTAATGTATCCAATCCTCATCCCTTTCTATTTGGTGAACCATAAGTTTTTTAATGAATCTGTGATTGCCTTTCTCTGTGGAAATATCTTCATTGGTATCAATTTTTAAGTAACTCCTAAAAGTGATATGATAGGATATGTGGCTTTTGCTTTCTCACTTACTACAGGTGGCGTGATTACATCTAGACTCATCTATGGTGCTGCAAATGGCATTGTTTCATTTTTTTCACTAGCGAATATTCCAGTTGTACAGGGAGGAGTTCTTCTTTGTCCTCCCATCTGTTGGTAGACTTTTGTTTACTTCCATATCTTGGCTATTGTAATATTGTGCAATGCAGATTTGCCTGCCTGTGTCTTTCCAATTCTCTCTTCTTAGATTATAGGTGGAGGAGTGGGCCTGCTGGATCATATGGTAGCTCAATGTTTACCTTTTTAAGGCACCTCCATTCTGTTCTCATTGGTGGTCCTTTCCAAATTACGTCCCACTTGAAGTTGAGGGTATGCATTTTTCCACAACACCTTCAGCATTTATTGTTTGTAGTTTTCTTGCTGATGGTTACTCTGACAAGTGTGAGCTGATACCTCTTTGTGGTTGAATTCGCATGTGCCTCATAATCCGTTGAAATTGAGCTTGAAGGCATGTCCTTTTTATTTTTCAAGCTGTGATTACCCCTTAGTTCTTCAAAGTGTTCTCTTAAAGTATGTGTCACATTTTGAAATGTTTTGGCCATTACCTCCCTGAAGACATTTTGAGGGCAGGTTTCATTTACAGTTCTGCAGTACTTGTTCTTATGAAATGACCATTAGCACAGGCTTTAAGGCTGCTTTTGCAGGTAACTGCCAGAGGGCGGCAGCCTTTTTATGTTCCCCACCCTGGTAACTAGGGAAAAGCCCTTGCGGCCTGTGGTGTTTCTCGATTATAAATTAGAGTGGACTGTGCCCAGACAAACTCACACAAGCTGATGTCTCCTTGCTTTTGTTGGATTTTTAATTTTGATTTTTATTTTTTATTGGAGTAATTTCCCACTGTGTACGTGGACCACTTCTACTTTGTGCATTCCTCGGTGGATGGACATTTTCATTGCTTCCAAGTGTTGGCTATGGTAAATATTGTTGGAGTGCGGGATTGCCAGCCTGTGACTTTTTGATTCTCATTTTCTCAGGTGATAGGCCCAGCAGTGGGTGTGATTGACTGACTGGTAGCAACGTTTTCCCCTTTTCAAAGCACCTTCTTTGTGTTTTCGTTAGTGGCACTTACCACGTCCCCCTTAGAATCGAGGGTACACATTTCTCCACAATCGCTTCAGCATTTATTGTTTGCAGCATTTTTGCTAATGGCCCTACTGGCTCCTGTGAGCTGATAGTGTTTTGTAATGTGGGTTTGCATGTCTTTGAAAATTCGTAAAACTCATCATTTTTCTCCACGGTTTCCTTTTCTGTTAAAAAAATGAAACATTTGGGAGTACAATATAAGTCTTGATATTGTCTTCTTGGAAGGCTGCCCTCTTTTGAATTTTTTGGTCGATTTTCCACCTCAGACTCTTTTTAGAGAGCAGGTGTCATTTACCGACCTGCAAGTTTGGTGAATATTTAGTCACCTTTAGCAAGGGTTTTAAATCTCCTGTTGTGGGAAGTGGCCTGAAGCAGGCAGCATTTGTCCATTCCCAAATCTGGGTACTAGGGCAGCAGAGCCTTTCTGGAAGTCGTGTTCCTAAGTTGTAAATTACATTGGAATGTGCATGGAGAAAGCCCCATAAGTTTATGTCTCATTATTTCTTCTTGGTTTTAATTTTTTTTTTAATTGGGGTAAAGCTTAGAATATTGTTTGTCCTAGGTGAACACAATCTGGTTCATTTGTACATTATATATGTCTATTCAAGTACAGAGCCTCTTCCCATGTAAAATGTTACAGAGGGTTCCACAGACCTCCCTTGCTATATGGTTGGTCTTTTTGAGATATGTATATAATATGAGTTTGTATACATATAGTAACACTAATCTTAACTTATCTATTCCCCCCACCTTTCGTTTTAGATGAGCATAGTTTGTTTTCTAAATCTGTGAGTGTCTTTCTCTGCGGAAATATGTTCATTTGTGTCAGTTACTACATAACGCCTATAAGTGATATCATAGAATACAGGTCTTTTGCTTTCCAACTTACCTCATCTTTCGTGATTATCTCCAGACTCATTTGTCGTGCCTCAAAGAGCAATGGGTCATTGTCTTCCATGGCTAATATTCCATTGTGTATATGGACCACTTCTTCTTTATCCATTTACCTGTTGTTGGACATTTTGATTGCTTCACTGTCTTGGATATTGTGAATAAGGATGCACTGCAGCTTTTGCGGCCTGTGTCTTCTCGATTCTTGTCTTCTCAGATGAGAGGGCCAATGGTGCCCCTGCTGGATTGAATGGTACCTCCATTTTTACTTTTAAACACAGCTGCTTTCTGTTCTCACTATTGGCTGTTACCCCTTTATGTCTCACCAGCAGGTAGAGGGTACACAGTTCTCTAAAACCCCTTCAGCATTTATTGTTTGTAGACATTTTGCTGATGGTCAGTCGACTGGTGTAAGTTGAAACTTTTTGTAGATTAGATTCCATGCGCCTAACACTCCCTGAGGTTGAGCTTTTATCCATTTTCCTTTTTTTAAAAAGAGTGTAAGTAAAACTTAACTCTTCATAATCTCTTCTTGAAACATTTGCCTGTTTTGAATTTTTTTGTCCATTCTCTACTTCAGCACAAATTTTTAGGGCAAGTTTCCTTTACAGCCCTGAGTCCTTGTGAATGTTAAGTGACCATTACCTGTGACTTTAAAGCTGCTCTTGCAGGAAACGGCCACAAGGTGGCAGCATTTCTCCTTTACCAAATTTGGTTACTAGGGAAACAGAGCCTTAATGGAAGTGGTGTTGTAGGTTGTATATTAGAATGGAAAATGCCAGGAAAAAGCCCTTTAAGTTTATGTCTCATTACTTCTTGTCCATATTTGTAATTTACTTTTAATTTTTTATCCCAGCAAATTTGATTACAATGGTTTGTTTGTTCTAGGTGTGCAAGATGTGGTTCTTTCACACATATACAGGTATCTATTCTTCCTCGCATCCTTTTCCCATGTAGGTTATGACACAATGTTGAGTAGTCTTCTCCTGGTCTTCCGTACGTCTTTCCTGGTTATATATTTCACATGGTTTTTATATCTCTGTTAACCCCAATATGGTAATGTATCCAATCCTCATCCCTTTCTATTTGGTGAACCATAAGTTTTTTAATGAATCTGTGATTGCCTTTCTCTGTGGAAATATCTTCATTGGTATCAATTTTTAAGTAACTCCTAAAAGTGATATGATAGGATATGTGGCTTTTGCTTTCTCACTTACTACAGGTGGCGTGATTACATCTAGACTCATCTATGGTGCTGCAAATGGCATTGTTTCATTTTTTTCACTAGCGAATATTCCAGTTGTACAGGGAGGAGTTCTTCTTTGTCCTCCCATCTGTTGGTAGACTTTTGTTTACTTCCATATCTTGGCTATTGTAATATTGTGCAATGCAGATTTGCCTGCCTGTGTCTTTCCAATTCTCTCTTCTTAGATTATAGGTGGAGGAGTGGGCCTGCTGGATCATATGGTAGCTCAATGTTTACCTTTTTAAGGCACCTCCATTCTGTTCTCATTGGTGGTCCTTTCCAAATTACGTCCCACTTGAAGTTGAGGGTATGCATTTTTCCACAACACCTTCAGCATTTATTGTTTGTAGTTTTCTTGCTGATGGTTACTCTGACAAGTGTGAGCTGATACCTCTTTGTGGTTGAATTCGCATGTGCCTCATAATCCGTTGAAATTGAGCTTGAAGGCATGTCCTTTTTATTTTTCAAGCTGTGATTACCCCTTAGTTCTTCAAAGTGTTCTCTTAAAGTATGTGTCACATTTTGAAATGTTTTGGCCATTACCTCCCTGAAGACATTTTGAGGGCAGGTTTCATTTACAGTTCTGCAGTACTTGTTCTTATGAAATGACCATTAGCACAGGCTTTAAGGCTGCTTTTGCAGGTAACTGCCAGAGGGCGGCAGCCTTTTTATGTTCCCCACCCTGGTAACTAGGGAAAAGCCCTTGCGGCCTGTGGTGTTTCTCGATTATAAATTAGAGTGGACTGTGCCCAGACAAACTCACACAAGCTGATGTCTCCTTGCTTTTGTTGGATTTTTAATTTTGATTTTTATTTTTTATTGGAGTAATTTCCCACTGTGTACGTGGACCACTTCTACTTTGTGCATTCCTCGGTGGATGGACATTTTCATTGCTTCCAAGTGTTGGCTATGGTAAATATTGTTGGAGTGCGGGATTGCCAGCCTGTGACTTTTTGATTCTCATTTTCTCAGGTGATAGGCCCAGCAGTGGGTGTGATTGACTGACTGGTAGCAACGTTTTCCCCTTTTCAAAGCACCTTCTTTGTGTTTTCGTTAGTGGCACTTACCACGTCCCCCTTAGAATCGAGGGTACACATTTCTCCACAATCGCTTCAGCATTTATTGTTTGCAGCATTTTTGCTAATGGCCCTACTGGCTCCTGTGAGCTGATAGTGTTTTGTAATGTGGGTTTGCATGTCTTTGAAAATTCGTAAAACTCATCATTTTTCTCCACGGTTTCCTTTTCTGTTAAAAAAATGAAACATTTGGGAGTACAATATAAGTCTTGATATTGTCTTCTTGGAAGGCTGCCCTCTTTTGAATTTTTTGGTCGATTTTCCACCTCAGACTCTTTTTAGAGAGCAGGTGTCATTTACCGACCTGCAAGTTTGGTGAATATTTAGTCACCTTTAGCAAGGGTTTTAAATCTCCTGTTGTGGGAAGTGGCCTGAAGCAGGCAGCATTTGTCCATTCCCAAATCTGGGTACTAGGGCAGCAGAGCCTTTCTGGAAGTCGTGTTCCTAAGTTGTAAATTACATTGGAATGTGCATGGAGAAAGCCCCATAAGTTTATGTCTCATTATTTCTTCTTGGTTTTAATTTTTTTTTTAATTGGGGTAAAGCTTAGAATATTGTTTGTCCTAGGTGAACACAATCTGGTTCATTTGTACATTATATACGTCTATTCAAGTACAGAGCCTCTTCCCATGTAAAATGTTACAGAGGGTTCCACAGACCTCCCTTGCTATATGGTTGGTCTTTTTGAGATATGTATATAATATGAGTTTGTATACATATAGTAACACTAATCTTAACTTATCTATTCCCCCCACCTTTCGTTTTAGATGAGCATAGTTTGTTTTCTAAATCTGTGAGTGTCTTTCTCTGCGGAAATATGTTCATTTGTGTCAGTTACTACATAACGCCTATAAGTGATATCATAGAATACAGGTCTTTTGCTTTCCAACTTACCTCATCTTTCGTGATTATCTCCAGACTCATTTGTCGTGCCTCAAAGAGCAATGGGTCATTGTCTTCCATGGCTAATATTCCATTGTGTATATGGACCACTTCTTCTTTATCCATTTACCTGTTGTTGGACATTTTGATTGCTTCACTGTCTTGGATATTGTGAATAAGGATGCACTGCAGCTTTTGCGGCCTGTGTCTTCTCGATTCTTGTCTTCTCAGATGAGAGGGCCAATGGTGCCCCTGCTGGATTGAATGGTACCTCCATTTTTACTTTTAAACACAGCTGCTTTCTGTTCTCACTATTGGCTGTTACCCCTTTATGTCTCACCAGCAGGTAGAGGGTACACAGTTCTCTAAAACCCCTTCAGCATTTATTGTTTGTAGACATTTTGCTGATGGTCAGTCGACTGGTGTAAGTTGAAACTTTTTGTAGATTAGATTCCATGCGCCTAACACTCCCTGAGGTTGAGCTTTTATCCATTTTCCTTTTTTTAAAAAGAGTGTAAGTAAAACTTAACTCTTCATAATCTCTTCTTGAAACATTTGCCTGTTTTGAATTTTTTTGTCCATTCTCTACTTCAGCACAAATTTTTAGGGCAAGTTTCCTTTACAGCCCTGAGTCCTTGTGAATGTTAAGTGACCATTACCTGTGACTTTAAAGCTGCTCTTGCAGGAAACGGCCACAAGGTGGCAGCATTTCTCCTTTACCAAATTTGGTTACTAGGGAAACAGAGCCTTAATGGAAGTGGTGTTGTAGGTTGTATATTAGAATGGAAAATGCCAGGAAAAAGCCCTTTAAGTTTATGTCTCATTACTTCTTGTCCATATTTGTAATTTACTTTTAATTTTTTATCCCAGCAAATTTGATTACAATGGTTTGTTTGTTCTAGGTGTGCAAGATGTGGTTCTTTCACACATATACAGGTATCTATTCTTCCTCGCATCCTTTTCCCATGTAGGTTATGACACAATGTTGAGTAGTCTTCTCCTGGTCTTCCGTACGTCTTTCCTGGTTATATATTTCACATGGTTTTTATATCTCTGTTAACCCCAATATGGTAATGTATCCAATCCTCATCCCTTTCTATTTGGTGAACCATAAGTTTTTTAATGAATCTGTGATTGCCTTTCTCTGTGGAAATATCTTCATTGGTATCAATTTTTAAGTAACTCCTAAAAGTGATATGATAGGATATGTGGCTTTTGCTTTCTCACTTACTACAGGTGGCGTGATTACATCTAGACTCATCTATGGTGCTGCAAATGGCATTGTTTCATTTTTTTCACTAGCGAATATTCCAGTTGTACAGGGAGGAGTTCTTCTTTGTCCTCCCATCTGTTGGTAGACTTTTGTTTACTTCCATATCTTGGCTATTGTAATATTGTGCAATGCAGATTTGCCTGCCTGTGTCTTTCCAATTCTCTCTTCTTAGATTATAGGTGGAGGAGTGGGCCTGCTGGATCATATGGTAGCTCAATGTTTACCTTTTTAAGGCACCTCCATTCTGTTCTCATTGGTGGTCCTTTCCAAATTACGTCCCACTTGAAGTTGAGGGTATGCATTTTTCCACAACACCTTCAGCATTTATTGTTTGTAGTTTTCTTGCTGATGGTTACTCTGACAAGTGTGAGCTGATACCTCTTTGTGGTTGAATTCGCATGTGCCTCATAATCCGTTGAAATTGAGCTTGAAGGCATGTCCTTTTTATTTTTCAAGCTGTGATTACCCCTTAGTTCTTCAAAGTGTTCTCTTAAAGTATGTGTCACATTTTGAAATGTTTTGGCCATTACCTCCCTGAAGACATTTTGAGGGCAGGTTTCATTTACAGTTCTGCAGTACTTGTTCTTATGAAATGACCATTAGCACAGGCTTTAAGGCTGCTTTTGCAGGTAACTGCCAGAGGGCGGCAGCCTTTTTATGTTCCCCACCCTGGTAACTAGGGAAAAGCCCTTGCGGCCTGTGGTGTTTCTCGATTATAAATTAGAGTGGACTGTGCCCAGACAAACTCACACAAGCTGATGTCTCCTTGCTTTTGTTGGATTTTTAATTTTGATTTTTATTTTTTATTGGAGTAATTTCCCACTGTGTACGTGGACCACTTCTACTTTGTGCATTCCTCGGTGGATGGACATTTTCATTGCTTCCAAGTGTTGGCTATGGTAAATATTGTTGGAGTGCGGGATTGCCAGCCTGTGACTTTTTGATTCTCATTTTCTCAGGTGATAGGCCCAGCAGTGGGTGTGATTGACTGACTGGTAGCAACGTTTTCCCCTTTTCAAAGCACCTTCTTTGTGTTTTCGTTAGTGGCACTTACCACGTCCCCCTTAGAATCGAGGGTACACATTTCTCCACAATCGCTTCAGCATTTATTGTTTGCAGCATTTTTGCTAATGGCCCTACTGGCTCCTGTGAGCTGATAGTGTTTTGTAATGTGGGTTTGCATGTCTTTGAAAATTCGTAAAACTCATCATTTTTCTCCACGGTTTCCTTTTCTGTTAAAAAAATGAAACATTTGGGAGTACAATATAAGTCTTGATATTGTCTTCTTGGAAGGCTGCCCTCTTTTGAATTTTTTGGTCGATTTTCCACCTCAGACTCTTTTTAGAGAGCAGGTGTCATTTACCGACCTGCAAGTTTGGTGAATATTTAGTCACCTTTAGCAAGGGTTTTAAATCTCCTGTTGTGGGAAGTGGCCTGAAGCAGGCAGCATTTGTCCATTCCCAAATCTGGGTACTAGGGCAGCAGAGCCTTTCTGGAAGTCGTGTTCCTAAGTTGTAAATTACATTGGAATGTGCATGGAGAAAGCCCCATAAGTTTATGTCTCATTATTTCTTCTTGGTTTTAATTTTTTTTTTAATTGGGGTAAAGCTTAGAATATTGTTTGTCCTAGGTGAACACAATCTGGTTCATTTGTACATTATATACGTCTATTCAAGTACAGAGCCTCTTCCCATGTAAAATGTTACAGAGGGTTCCACAGACCTCCCTTGCTATATGGTTGGTCTTTTTGAGATATGTATATAATATGAGTTTGTATACATATAGTAACACTAATCTTAACTTATCTATTCCCCCCACCTTTCGTTTTAGATGAGCATAGTTTGTTTTCTAAATCTGTGAGTGTCTTTCTCTGCGGAAATATGTTCATTTGTGTCAGTTACTACATAACGCCTATAAGTGATATCATAGAATACAGGTCTTTTGCTTTCCAACTTACCTCATCTTTCGTGATTATCTCCAGACTCATTTGTCGTGCCTCAAAGAGCAATGGGTCATTGTCTTCCATGGCTAATATTCCATTGTGTATATGGACCACTTCTTCTTTATCCATTTACCTGTTGTTGGACATTTTGATTGCTTCACTGTCTTGGATATTGTGAATAAGGATGCACTGCAGCTTTTGCGGCCTGTGTCTTCTCGATTCTTGTCTTCTCAGATGAGAGGGCCAATGGTGCCCCTGCTGGATTGAATGGTACCTCCATTTTTACTTTTAAACACAGCTGCTTTCTGTTCTCACTATTGGCTGTTACCCCTTTATGTCTCACCAGCAGGTAGAGGGTACACAGTTCTCTAAAACCCCTTCAGCATTTATTGTTTGTAGACATTTTGCTGATGGTCAGTCGACTGGTGTAAGTTGAAACTTTTTGTAGATTAGATTCCATGCGCCTAACACTCCCTGAGGTTGAGCTTTTATCCATTTTCCTTTTTTTAAAAAGAGTGTAAGTAAAACTTAACTCTTCATAATCTCTTCTTGAAACATTTGCCTGTTTTGAATTTTTTTGTCCATTCTCTACTTCAGCACAAATTTTTAGGGCAAGTTTCCTTTACAGCCCTGAGTCCTTGTGAATGTTAAGTGACCATTACCTGTGACTTTAAAGCTGCTCTTGCAGGAAACGGCCACAAGGTGGCAGCATTTCTCCTTTACCAAATTTGGTTACTAGGGAAACAGAGCCTTAATGGAAGTGGTGTTGTAGGTTGTATATTAGAATGGAAAATGCCAGGAAAAAGCCCTTTAAGTTTATGTCTCATTACTTCTTGTCCATATTTGTAATTTACTTTTAATATTTTATCCCAGCAAATTTGATTACAATGGTTTGTTTGTTCTAGGTGTGCAAGATGTGGTTCTTTCACACATATACAGGTATCTATTCTTCCTCGCATCCTTTTCCCATGTAGGTTATGACACAATGTTGAGTAGTCTTCTCCTGGTCTTCCGTACGTCTTTCCTGGTTATATATTTCACATGGTTTTTATATCTCTGTTAACCCCAATATGGTAATGTATCCAATCCTCATCCCTTTCTATTTGGTGAACCATAAGTTTTTTAATGAATCTGTGATTGCCTTTCTCTGTGGAAATATCTTCATTGGTATCAATTTTTAAGTAACTCCTAAAAGTGATATGATAGGATATGTGGCTTTTGCTTTCTCACTTACTACAGGTGGCGTGATTACATCTAGACTCATCTATGGTGCTGCAAATGGCATTGTTTCATTTTTTTCACTAGCGAATATTCCAGTTGTACAGGGAGGAGTTCTTCTTTGTCCTCCCATCTGTTGGTAGACTTTTGTTTACTTCCATATCTTGGCTATTGTAATATTGTGCAATGCAGATTTGCCTGCCTGTGTCTTTCCAATTCTCTCTTCTTAGATTATAGGTGGAGGAGTGGGCCTGCTGGATCATATGGTAGCTCAATGTTTACCTTTTTAAGGCACCTCCATTCTGTTCTCATTGGTGGTCCTTTCCAAATTACGTCCCACTTGAAGTTGAGGGTATGCATTTTTCCACAACACCTTCAGCATTTATTGTTTGTAGTTTTCTTGCTGATGGTTACTCTGACAAGTGTGAGCTGATACCTCTTTGTGGTTGAATTCGCATGTGCCTCATAATCCGTTGAAATTGAGCTTGAAGGCATGTCCTTTTTATTTTTCAAGCTGTGATTACCCCTTAGTTCTTCAAAGTGTTCTCTTAAAGTATGTGTCACATTTTGAAATGTTTTGGCCATTACCTCCCTGAAGACATTTTGAGGGCAGGTTTCATTTACAGTTCTGCAGTACTTGTTCTTATGAAATGACCATTAGCACAGGCTTTAAGGCTGCTTTTGCAGGTAACTGCCAGAGGGCGGCAGCCTTTTTATGTTCCCCACCCTGGTAACTAGGGAAAAGCCCTTGCGGCCTGTGGTGTTTCTCGATTATAAATTAGAGTGGACTGTGCCCAGACAAACTCACACAAGCTGATGTCTCCTTGCTTTTGTTGGATTTTTAATTTTGATTTTTATTTTTTATTGGAGTAATTTCCCACTGTGTACGTGGACCACTTCTACTTTGTGCATTCCTCGGTGGATGGACATTTTCATTGCTTCCAAGTGTTGGCTATGGTAAATATTGTTGGAGTGCGGGATTGCCAGCCTGTGACTTTTTGATTCTCATTTTCTCAGGTGATAGGCCCAGCAGTGGGTGTGATTGACTGACTGGTAGCAACGTTTTCCCCTTTTCAAAGCACCTTCTTTGTGTTTTCGTTAGTGGCACTTACCACGTCCCCCTTAGAATCGAGGGTACACATTTCTCCACAATCGCTTCAGCATTTATTGTTTGCAGCATTTTTGCTAATGGCCCTACTGGCTCCTGTGAGCTGATAGTGTTTTGTAATGTGGGTTTGCATGTCTTTGAAAATTCGTAAAACTCATCATTTTTCTCCGCGGTTTTCTTTTCTGTTAAAAAAAGGAAACAATTGGGAGTACAATATAACTCTTGATATTGTCTTCTTGGAAGGCTGCCCTCTTTTGAATGTTTTGTTCGATCTTCACCTCAGACTTTTTTTAGAGAGCAGGTGTCATTTACCAAACTGCAAGTTTGGTGAATATTTAGTGACCTTTAGCAAGGGTTTTAAATCTCCTGTTGTGGGAAGTGGCCTGAAGCAGGCAGCATTTCTCCATTCCCAAATCTGGGTAGTAGGGCAGCAGAGCCTTTCTGGAAGTCGTGTTCCTAGGTTGTAAATTACATTGGAATGTGCATGGAGAAAGCCCCATAAGTTTATGTCTCATTATTTCTTCTTGGTTTTAATTTTTTTTTAATTGGGGTAAAGCTTAGAATATTGTTTGTCCGAGGTGTACACAATCTGGTTCATTTGTACATTATATTTGTCTATTCAAGTACAGATGCTCTTCCCATGTAAAATGTTACTGAGGGTTCTTCAGACCTCCCTTGCTATATGGTCGGTCTTTTTGTGATATGTATATATTATGTGTTTGTATACATATAGTAACACTAATCTTAATTTATCCATTCCCCCACCTTTCGTTTTAGATGAGCATAGTTTGTTTTCTAAATCTGTGAGTGTCTTTCTCTGCGGAAATATGTTCATTTGTGTCGGTTATTAGATAACGCCTATAAGTGATATCATAGAATACAGGTCTTTTGCTTTCCAACTTACCTCATCTTTCATGATTATCTCCAGACTCATTTGTGGTGCCTCAAATAGCAATGGTTCATTGTCTTCCATGGCTAATATTCCATTGTGTATATGGACCACTTCTTTTTATCCATTTACCTGTTGTTGGACATTTTGATTGCTTCACTGGCTTGGCTATTGTGAATAAGGCTGCACTGCAGCTTTTGCGGCCTGTGTCTTCTCGATTCTTGTCTTCTCAGGTGAGAGGTCCAATGGTGCCCCTGCTGGATTGAATTGTACCTCCATTTTTACTTTTAAACACAGCTGCTTTCTGTTCTCACTATTGGCTGTTACCCCTTTACGTCTCACCAGCAGGTAGAGGGTACACAGTTCTCTAAAACCCCTTCAGCATTTATTGTTTGTAGACATTTTGCTGATGGTCAGTCGACTGGTGTAAGTTGAAACTTTTTGTAGATTAGGTTGCATGCGTCTAACACTCCCTGAGGTTCAGCTTTTATCCATTTTCCTTTTTTTTAAAAAGAGTGTAAGTAAAACTTAACTCTTCATAATCTCTTCTTGAAACATTTGCCTGTTTTGAATTTTTTTGTCCATTCTCTACTTCAGCACAAATTTTTAGGGCAAGTGTCCTTTACAGCCCTGAGTCCTTGTGAATGTTAAGTGACCATTAGCTGTGACTTTAAAGCTGCTCTTGCAGGAAACGGCCACAAGGTGGCAGCATTTCTCCTTTACCAATTTTGGTTACTAGGGAAACAGAGGCTTAATGGAAGTGGTGTTCTAGGTTGTAAATTAGAGTGGAATGTGCCAGGAAAAAGCCCTTTATGTTTATGTCTCATTACTTGTTGTTCATATTTGTAATTTACTTTTTATTTTTTATCCCAGCAAATTTGATTACAATAGTTTGTTTGTTCTAGGTGTGCAAGTTGTGGTTCTTTCACACATATACGTGTATCTATTCTTCCTCGCATCCTTTTCCCATGTAGGTTATGACACAATGTTGAGTAGTCTTCTCCTGGTCTTCCGTACGTCTTTCCTGGTTATATATTTCACATGGTTTGTATATCTCTGTTAACCCCAATATGGTAATGTATCCAATCCTCATCCCTTTCTATTTGGTGAACCAAAAGTTTTTTAATGAATCTGTGACTGCCTTTCTCTGTGGAAATATCTTCATTGGTATCAATTTTTAAGTAACTCCTAAAAGTGATATGATAGGATATGTGTCTTTTGCTTTCTCACTTACTACAGGTTGCGTGATTACTTCTAGACTCATCTACGGTGCTGCAAATGGCATTGTTTCATTTTTTTCACTAGCGAATATTTTATCTGTACATGGAGGAGTTCTTTTTGTCCTCCCATCTGTTGGTAGACTTTATGTTTACTTCCATATCTTGGCTATTGTAATAATGTGCTATGCAGATTTGCCTGCCTGTGTCTGTCCAATTCTCTCTTCTTAGATTATAGGTGGAGGAGTGGGCCTGCTGGATCATATGGTAGCTCAATGTTTACCTTTTTAAGGCACCTCCATTCTGTTCTCATTGGAGGTCCTTTCCAGCTTACGTCCCCCTTGAAGTTGAGGGTATGCATTTCTCCACAACACCTTCAGCATTTATTGTTTGTAGTTTTCTTGCTGATGGTTATTCTGACAAGTGTGAGCTGATACCTCTTTGTGGTTGAATTCGCATGTGCCCCATGATCCGTTGAAATTGAGCTGGAAGGCATGTCCTTTTTATTTTTCAAGCTGTGATTACCCCTTAGTTCTTCAAAGTGTTCTCTTGAAGTATGTGTCACATTTTGAAATGTTTTGGCCATTACCTCCCTGAAGACATTTTGAGGGCAGGTTTCATTTACAGTCCTGCAATACTTCTTCCTATGAAATGACCATTAGCACAGGCTTTAAAACTGCTTGTGCAGGTAACTGCCAGAGGGCGGCAGCCTTTCTATGTTCCCCACCCTGGTAACTAGGGAAAAGCCCTTGCGGCCTGTGGTGTTTCTCGGTTATAATTTAGAGTGTAGTGTGCCCGGACAAACCCACACAAGCTGATGTCTCCTTACTTTTGTTGGATTTTTAAATTTAATTTTTATTTTTTATTGAAGTAATTTTCCACTGTGTACGTGGACCACTTCTTCTTTGTGCATTCCTCGGTTGATGGACATTTTCATTGCTTCCAAGTGTTGGCTATGGTAAATATTGTTGGAGTGCAGGATTGCCAGCCTGTGACTTTTTGATTCTCATTTTCTCAGGTGATAGGCCAGGCAGTGGGTGTGATTGACTGACTGGTAGCACCGTTTTTCCCTTTCCAAGCACCTTCTTTGTGGTTTCATTAGTGGCACTTAGCACGTCCCCCTTAGAATCGAGGGTACACATTTCTCCTCAATCGCTTCAGCATTTATTGTTTGCAGCATTTATGCTAATGGCCCTACTGGCTGCTGTGAGCTGATAGGGTTTTGTAATATGGGTTTGCATGTCTTTGAAAATTCGTAAAACTCATCATTTTTCTCCTCCGTTTTCTTTTCTGTTAAAAAAAGGAAACAATTGGGAGTACAATATAACTCTTGAAATTGTCTTCTTGGAAGGTTGCCGTCTTTTGAATTTTTTGGTCCATTTTCCACCCCAGAGTTTTTTTAGAGAGCAGGTCTCATTTCCCGAACTGCAAGTGTGGTGCATATTTAGTGACCTTTACCAATGGGTTTAAAGCTGCTGTTGTGGGAAGTGGCCTCAAGGAGGCAGCATTTCTCCATTCGCAAATCTGGGTTGTAGGGCAGCCGAGCCTTTCTGGAAGTCATGTGCCTAGGTTGTAAATTACAGTGGCATGTGCGTGGAGAAACCCCCATAAGTTTATGTCTCATTATTTCTTCTTGGTTTTAATTTTTTTTTAATTGGGGTAAAACTTAGAATATTATTTGTCCGAGGTGTACACAATCTGGTTCATTTGTACATTATATTTGTCTATTCAAGTACAGATGCTCTTCCCATGTAAAATGTTACTGAGGGTTCTTCAGACCTCCCTTGCTATATGGTCGGTCTTTTTGTGATATGTATATAATATGTGTTTGTATACATATAGTAACACTAATCTTAATTTATCCATTCCCCCACCTTTCGTTTTAGATGAGCATAGTTTGTTTTCTAAATCTGTGAGTGTCTTTCTCTGCGGAAATATGTTCATTTGTGTCGGTTATTAGATAACGCCTATAAGTGATATCATAGAATACAGGTCTTTTGCTTTCCAACTTACCTCATCTTTCGTGATTATCTCCAGACTCATTTGTGGTGCCTCAAATAGCAATGGTTCATTGTCTTCCATGGCTAATATTCCATTGTGTATATGGACCATTTCTTCTTTATCCATTTACCTGTTGTTGGACATTTTGATTGCTTCACTGTCTTGGATATTGTGAATAAGGCTGCACTGCAGTTTTTGCGGCCTGTGTCTTCTCGATTCTTGTCTTCTCAGGTGAGAGGTCCAATGGTGCCCCTGCTGGATTGAATGGTACCTCCATTTTTACTTCTAAACACAGCTGCTTTCTGTTCTCACTATTGGCTGTTACCCCTTTATGTCTCACCAGCAGGTAGGGGGTACACAGTTCTCTAAAACCCCTTCAGCATTTATTGTTTGTAGACATTTTGCTGATGGTCAGTCGACTGGTGTAAGTTGAAACTTTTTGTAGATTAGATTCCATGCGCCTAACACTCCCTGAGGTTGAGCTTTTATCCATTTTCCTTTTTTTAAAAAGAGTGTAAGTAAAACTTAACTCTTCATAATCTCTTCTTGAAACATTTGCCTGTTTTGAATTTTTTTGTCCATTCTCTACTTCAGCACAAATTTTTAGGGCAAGTTTCCTTTACAGCCCTGAGTCCTTGTGAATGTTAAGTGACCATTAGCTGTGACTTTAAAGCTGCTCTTGCAGGAAACGGCCACAAAGTGGCAGCATTTCTCCTTTACCAAATTTGGTTACTAGGGAAACAGAGCCTTAATGGAAGTGGTGTTGTAGGTTGTATATTAGAATGGAAAATGCCAGGAAAAAGCCCTTTAAGTTTATGTCTCATTACTTCTTGTCCATATTTGTAATTTACTTTTAATTTTTTATCCCAGCAACTTTGATTACAATGGTTTGTTTGTTCTAGGTGTGCCAGATGTGGTTCTTTCACACATATACAGGTATCTATTCTTCCTCGCATCCTTTTCCCATGTAGGTTATGACACAATGTTGAGTAGTCTTCTCCTGGTCTTCCGTACGTCTTTCCTGGTTATATATTTCACATGGTTTGTATATCTCTGTTAACCCCAATATGGTAATGTATCCAATCCTCATCCCTTTCTATTTGGTGAACCATAAGTTTTTTAATGAATCTGTGATTGCCTTTCTCTGTGGAAATATCTTCATTGGTATCAATTTTTAAGTAACTCCTAAAAGTGATATGATAGGATATGTGGCTTTTGCTTTCTCACTTACTACAGGTGGCGTGATTACGTCTAGACTCATCTATGGTGCTGCAAATGGCATTGTTTCATTTTTTTCACTAGCGAATATTCCAGTTGTACAGGGAGGAGTTCTTCTTTGTCCTCCCATCTGTTGGTAGACTTTTGTTTACTTCCATATCTTGGCTATTGTAATATTGTCCAATGCAGATTTGCCTGCCTGTGTCTTTCCAATTCTCTCTTCTTAGATTATAGGTGGAGGAGTGGGCCTGCTGGATCATATGGTAGCTCAATGTTTACCTTTTTAAGGCACCTCCATTCTGTTCTCATTGGTGGTCCTTTCCAACTTACGTCCCACTTGAAGTTGAGGGTATGCATTTTTCCACAACACCTTCAGCATTTATTGTTTGTAGTTTTCTTCCTGATGGTTACTCTGACAAGTGTGAGCTGATACCTCTTTGTGGTTGAATTCGCATGTGCCTCATAATCCGTTGAAATTGAGTTTGAAGGCATGTCCTTTTTATTTTTCAAGCTGTGATTACCCCTTAGTTCTTCAAAGTGTTCTCTTAAAGTATGTGTCACATTTTGAAATGTTTTGGCCATTACCTCCCTGAAGACATTTTGAGGGCAGGTTTCATTTACAGTTCTGCAGTACTTGTTCTTATGAAATGACCATTAGCACAGGCTTTAAGGCTGCTTTTGCAGGTAACTGCCAGAGGGCGGCAGCCTTTTTATGTTCCCCACCCTGGTAACTAGGGAAAAGCCCTTGCGGCCTGTGGTGTTTCTCGATTATAAATTAGAGTGGACTGTGCCCAGACAAACTCACACAAGCTGATGTCTCCTTGCTTTTGTTGGATTTTTAATTTTGATTTTTATTTTTTATTGGAGTAATTTCCCACTGTGTACGTGGACCACTTCTACTTTGTGCATTCCTCGGTGGATGGACATTTTCATTGCTTCCAAGTGTTGGCTATGGTAAATATTGTTGGAGTGCGGGATTGCCAGCCTGTGACTTTTTGATTCTCATTTTCTCAGGTGATAGGCCCAGCAGTGGGTGTGATTGACTGACTGGTAGCAACGTTTTCCCCTTTTCAAAGCACCTTCTTTGTGTTTTCGTTAGTGGCACTTACCACGTCCCCCTTAGAATCGAGGGTACACATTTCTCCACAATCGCTTCAGCATTTATTGTTTGCAGCATTTTTGCTAATGGCCCTACTGGCTCCTGTGAGCTGATAGTGTTTTGTAATGTGGGTTTGCATGTCTTTGAAAATTCGTAAAACTCATCATTTTTCTCCGCGGTTTCCTTTTCTGTTAAAAAAATGAAACATTTGGGAGTACAATATAAGTCTTGATATTGTCTTCTTGGAAGGCTGCCCTCTTTTGAATTTTTTTGTCGATTTTCCACCTCAGACTCTTTTTAGAGAGCAGGTGTCATTTACAGACCTGCAAGTTTGGTGAATATTTAGTCACCTTTAGCAAGGGTTTTAAATCTCCTGTTGTGGGAAGTGGCCTGAAGCAGGCAGCATTTGTCCATTCCCAAATCAGGGTACTAGGGCAGCAGAGCCTTTCTGGAAGTCGTGTTCCTAAGTTGTAAATTACATTGGAATGTGCATGGAGAAAGCCCCATAAGTTTATGTCTCATTATTTCTTCTTGGTTTTAATTTTTTTTTTAATTGGGGTAAAGCTTAGAATATTGTTTGTCCTAGGTGAACACAATCTGGTTCATTTGTACATTATATATGTCTATTCAAGTACAGAGCCTCTTCCCATGTAAAATGTTACAGAGGGTTCCACAGACCTCCCTTGCTATATGGTCGGTCTTTTTGAGATATGTATATAATATGAGTTTGTATACATATAGTAACACTAATCTTAACTTATCTATTCCCCCCACCTTTCGTTTTAGATGATCATAGTTTGTTTTCTAAATCTGTGAGTGTCTTTCTCTGCGGAAATATGTTCATTTGTATCAGTTATTAGATAACGCCTATAAGTGATATCATAGAGTACAGGTCTTTTGCTTTCCAACTTACCTCATCTTTCGTGATTATCTCCAGACTCATTTGTGGTGCCTCAAAGAGCAATGGGTCATTGTCTTCCATGGCTAATATTCCATTGTGTATATGGACCACTTCTTCTTTATCCATTTACCTGTTGTTGGACAGTTTGATTGCTTCACTGTCTTGGATATTGTGAATAAGGCTGCACTGCAGCTTTTGCGGCCTGTGTCTTCTCGATTCTTGTCTTCTCAGATGAGAGGGCCAATGGTGCCCCTGCTGGATTGAATGGTACCTCCATTTTTACTTTTAAACACAGCTGCTTTCTGTTCTCACTATTGGCTGTTACCCCTTTATGTCTCACCAGCAGGTAGAGGGTACACAGTTCTCTAAAACCCTTTCAGCATTTATTGTTTGTAGACATTTTGCTGATGGTCAGTCGACTGGTGTAAGTTGAAACTTTTTGTAGATTAGGTTCCATGCGTCTAACACTCCCTGAGGTTGAGCTTTTATCCATTTTCCTTTTTTTAAAAAGAGTGTAAGTAAAACTTAACTCTTCATAATCTCTTCTTGAAACATTTGCCTGTTTTGAATTTTTTTGTCCATTCTCTACTTCAGCACAAATTTTTAGGGCAAGTTTCCTTTACAGCCCTGAGTCCTTGTGAATGTTAAGTGACCATTAGCTGTGACTTTAAAGCTGCTCTTGCAGGAAACGGCCACAAGGTGGCAGCATTTCTCCTTTACCAAATTTGGTTACTAGGGAAACAGAGCCTTAATGGAAGTGGTGTTCTAGGTTGTATATTAGAATGGAAAATGCCAGGAAAAAGCCCTTTAAGTTTATGTCTCATTACTTCTTGTCCATATTTGTAATTTACATTTAATTTTTTATCCCAGCAAATTTGATTACAATGGTTTGTTTGTTCTAGGTGTGCAAGATGTGGTTCTTTCACACATATAGAGGTATCTATTCTTCCTCGCATCCTTTTCCCATGTAGGTTATGACACAATGTTGAGTAGTCTTCTCCTGGTCTTCCGTATGTCTTTCCTGGTTATATATTTCACATGGTTTGTATATCTCTGTTAAAACCAATATGGTAATGTATCCAATCCTCATCCCTTTCTATTTGGTGAACCATAAGTTTTTTAATGAATCTGTGATTGCCTTTCTCTGTGGAAATATCTTCATTGGTATCAATTTTTAAGTAACTCCTAAAAGTGATATGATAGGATATGTGGCTTTTGCTTTCTCACTTACTACAGGTGGCGTGATTACGTCTAGACTCATCTATGGTGCTGCAAATGGCATTGTTTCATTTTTTTCACTAGCGAATATTCCAGTTGTACATGGAGGAGTTCTTATTTGTCCTCCCATCTGTTGGTAGACTTTTGTTTACTTCCATATCTTGGCTATTGTAATACTGTGCAATGCAGATTTGCCTGCCTGTGTCTTTCCAATTCTCTCTTCTTAGATTATAGGTGGAGGAGTGGGCCTGCTGGATCATATGGTAGCTCAATGTTTACCTTTTTAAGGCACCTCCATTCTGTTCTCATTGGTGGTCCTTTCCAACTTACGTCCCACTTGAAGTTGAGGGTATGCATTTTTCCACAACACCTTCAGCATTTATTGTTTGTAGTTTTCTTCCTGATGGTTACTCTGACAAGTGTGAGCTGATACCTCTTTGTGGTTGAATTCGCATGTGCCTCATAATCCGTTGAAATTGAGCTTGAAGGCATGTCCTTTTTATTTTTCAAGCTGTGATTACCCCTTAGTTCTTCAAAGTGTTCTCTTAAAGTATGTGTCACATTTTGAAATGTTTTGGCCATTACCTCCCTGAAGACATTTTGAGGGCAGGTTTCATTTACAGTTCTGCAATACTTGTTCTTATGAAATGACCATTAGCACAGGCTTTAAGGCTGCTTTTGCAGGTAACTGCCAGAGGGCGGCAGCCTTTTTATATTCCCCACCCTGGTAACTAGGGAAAAGCCCTTGCGGCCTGTGGTGTTTCTCGATTATAAATTAGAGTGGACTGTGCCCAGACAAACTCACACAAGCTGATGTCTCCTTGCTTTTGTTGGATTTTTAATTTTGATTTTTATTTTTTATTGGAGTAATTTCCCACTGTGTACGTGGACCACTTCTACTTTGTGCATTCCTCGGTGGATGGACATTTTCATTGCTTCCAAGTGTTGGCTATGGTAAATATTGTTGGAGTGCAGGATTGCCAGCCTGTGACTTTTTGATTCTCATTTTCTCAGGTGATAGGCCCAGCAGTGGGTGTGATTGACTGACTGGTAGCACCGTTTTTCCCTTTTCAAGCACTTTCTTTGTGTTTTCATTCGTGGCACTTAGCACGTCCCCCTTAGAATCGAGGGTACACATTTCTCCTCAATCGCTTCACCATTTATTGTTTGCAGCATTTATGCTAATGGCCCTACTGGCTCCTGTGAGCTGATAGTGTTTTGTAATGTGGGTTTGCATGTCTTTGAAAATTCGTAAAACTCATCATTTTTCTCCGCGGTTTCCTTTTCTGTTAAAAAAATGAAACATTTGGGAGTACAATATAAGTCTTGATATTGTCTTCTTGGAAGGCTGCCCTCTTTTGAATTTTTTTGTCGATTTTCCACCTCAGACTCTTTTTAGAGAGCAGGTGTCATTTACCGACCTGCAAGTTTGGTGAATATTTAGTCACCTTTAGCAAGGGTTTTAAATCTCCTGTTGTGGGAAGTGGCCTGAAGCAGGCAGCATTTGTCCATTCCCAAATCAGGGTACTAGGGCAGCAGAGCCTTTCTGGAAGTCGTGTTCCTAAGTTGTAAATTACATTGGAATGTGCATGGAGAAAGCCCCATAAGTTTATGTCTCATTATTTCTTCTTGGTTTTAATTTTTTTTTTAATTGGGGTAAAGCTTAGAATATTGTTTGTCCTAGGTGAACACAATCTGGTTCATTTGTACATTATATATGTCTATTCAAGTACAGAGCCTCTTCCCATGTAAAATGTTACAGAGGGTTCCACAGACCTCCCTTGCTATATGGTCGGTCTTTTTGAGATATGTATATAATATGAGTTTTTATACATATAGTAACACTAATCTTAACTTATCTATTCCCCCCACCTTTCGTTTTAGATGAGCATAGTTTGTTTTCTAAATCTGTGAGTGTCTTTCTCTGCGGAAATATGTTCATTTGTATCAGTTATTAGATAACGCCTATAAGTGATATCATAGAGTACAGGTCTTTTGCTTTCCAACTTACCTCATCTTTCGTGATTATCTCCAGACTCATTTGTGGTGCCTCAAAGAGCAATGGGTCATTGTCTTCCATGGCTAATATTCCATTGTGTATATGGACCACTTCTTCTTTATCCATTTACCTGTTGTTGGACATTTTGATTGCTTCACTGTCTTGGATATTGTGAATAAGGCTGCACTGCAGCTTTTGCGGCCTGTGTCTTCTCGATTCTTGTCTTCTCAGATGAGAGGGCCAATGGTGCCCCTGCTGGATTGAATGGTACCTCCATTTTTACTTTTAAACACAGCTGCTTTCTTTTCTCACTATTGGCTGTTACCCCTTTATGTCTCACCAGCAGGTAGAGGGTACACAGTTCTCTAAAACCCCTTCAGCATTTATTGTTTGTAGACATTTTGCTGATGGTCAGTCGACTGGTGTAAGTTGAAACTTTTTGTAGATTAGATTCCATGCGTCTAACACTCCCTGAGGTTGAGCTTTTATCCATTTTCCTTTTTTTAAAAAGAGTGTAAGTAAAACTTAACTCTTCATAATCTCTTCTTGAAACATTTGCCTGTTTTGAATTTTTTTGTCCATTCTCTACTTCAGCACAAATTTTTAGGGCAAGTTTCCTTTACAGCCCTGAGTCCTTGTGAATGTTAAGTGACCATTAGCTGTGACTTTAAAGCTGCTCTTGCAGGAAACGGCCACAAGGTGGCAGCATTTCTCCTTTACCAAATTTGGTTACTAGGGAAACAGAGCCTTAATGGAAGTGGTGTTCTAGGTTGTATATTAGAATGGAAAATGCCAGGAAAAAGCCCTTTAAGTTTATGTCTCATTACTTCTTGTCCATATTTGTAATTTACTTTTAATTTTTTATCCCAGCAAATTTGATTACAATGGTTTGTTTTTTCTAGGTGTGCAAGATGTGGTTCTTTCACACATATACAGGTATCTATTCTTCCTCGCATCCTTTTCCCATGTAGGTTATGACACAATGTTGAGTAGTCTTCTCCTGTTCTTCCGTACGTCTTTCCTGGTTATATATTTCACATGGTTTGTATATCTCTGTTAACCCCAATATGGTAATGTATCCAATCCTCATCCCTTTCTATTTGGTGAACCATAAGTTTTTTAATGAATCTGTGATTGCCTTTCTCTGTGGAAATATCTTCATTGGTATCAATTTTTAAGTAACTCCTAAAAGTGATATGATAGGATATGTGGCTTTTGCTTTCTCACTTACTACAAGTGGCGTGATTACGTCTAGACTCATCTATGGTGCTGCAAATGGCATTGTTTCATTTTTTTCACTAGCGAATATTCCAGTTGTACATGGAGGAGTTCTTCTTTGTCCTCCCATCTGTTGGTAGACTTTTGTTTACTTCCATATCTTGGCTATTGTAATACTGTGCAATGCAGATTTGCCTGCCTGTGTCTTTCCAATTCTCTCTTCTTAGATTATAGGTGGAGGAGTGGGCCTGCTGGATCATATGGTAGCTCAATGTTTACCTTTTTAAGGCACCTCCATTCTCTTCTCATTGGTGGTCCGTTCCAACTTACGTCCCACTTGAAGTTGAGGGTATGCATTTTTCCACAACACCTTCAGCATTTATTGTTTGTAGTTTTCTTCCTGATGGTTATTCTGACAAGTGTGAGCTGATACCTCTTTGTGGTTGAATTCGCATGTGCCTCATAATCCGTTGAAATTGAGCTTGAAGGCATGTCCTTTTTATTTTTCAAGCTGTGATTACCCCTTAGTTCTTCAAAGTGTTCTCTTAAAGTATGTGTCACATTTTGAAGTGTTTTGGCCATTACCTCCCTGAAGACATTTTGAGGGCAGGTTTCATTTACAGTTCTACAGTACTTGTTCCTATGAAATGACCATTAGCACAGGCTTTAAAACTGCTTTTGCAGGAAACTGCCAGAGGGCGGCAGCCTTTCTATGTTCCCCACCCTGTTAACTAGGGAAAAGCCCTTGCTGCCTGTGGTGTTTCTCGGTTATAAATTAGAGTGGAGTGTGCCCGGACAAACCCACACAAGCTGATGTCTCCTTACTTTTGTTGGATTTTTAAATTTAATTTTTATTTTTTATTGGAGTAATTTTCCACTGTGTACGTGGACCACTTCTTCTTTGTGCATTCCTTGGTTGATGGACATTTTCATTGCTTCCAAGTGTTGGCTATGGTAAATATTGTTGGAGTGCGGGATTGCCAGCCTGTGACTTTTTGATTCTCATTTTCTCAGGTGATAGGCCCAGCAGTGGGTGTGATTGACTGACTGGTAGCAACGTTTTCCCCTTTTCAAGCACTTTCTTTGTGTTTTCATTAGTGGCACTTAGCACGTCCCCCTTAGAATCGAGGGTACACATTTCTCCTCAATCGCTTCAGCATTTATTGTTTGCAGCATTTATGCTAATGGCCCTACTGGCTCCTGTGAGCTGATAGGGTTTTGTAATGTGGATTTGCATGTCTTTGAAAATTCGTAAAACTCATCATTTTTCTCCGCGGTTTCCTTTTCTGTTAAAAAAATGAAACATTTGGGAGTACAATATAAGTCTTGATATTGTCTTCTTGGAAGGCTGCCCTCTTTTGAATTTTTTTGTCGATTTTCCACCTCAGACTCTTTTTAGAGAGCAGGTGTCATTTACCGACCTGCAAGTTTGGTGAATATTTAGTCACCTTTAGCAAGGGTTTTAAATCTCCTGTTGTGGGAAGTGGCCTGAAGCAGGCAGCATTTGTCCATTCCCAAATCTGGGTACTAGGGCAGCAGAGCCTTTCTGGAAGTCGTGTTCCTAAGTTGTAAATTACATTGGAATGTGCATGGAGAAAGCCCCATAAGTTTATGTCTCATTATTTCTTCTTGGTTTTAATTTTTTTTTTAATTGGGGTAAAGCTTAGAATATTGTTTGTCCTAGGTGAACACAATCTGGTTCATTTGTACATTATATATGTCTATTCAAGTACAGAGCCTCTTCCCATGTAAAATGTTACAGAGGGTTCCACAGACCTCCCTTGCTATATGGTTGGTCTTTTTGAGATATGTATATAATATGAGTTTGTATACATATAGTAACACTAATCTTAACTTATCTATTCCCCCCACCTTTCGTTTTAGATGAGCATAGTTTGTTTTCTAAATCTGTGAGTGTCTTTCTCTGCGGAAATATGTTCATTTGTGTCAGTTACTAGATAACGCCTATAAGTGATATCATAGAATACAGGTCTTTTGCTTTCCAACTTACCTCATCTTTCGTGATTATCTCCAGACTCATTTGTGGTGCCTCAAAGAGCAATGGTTCATTGTCTTCCATGGCTAATATTCCATTGTGTATATGGACCACTTCTTCTTTATCCATTTACCTGTTGTTGGACATTTTGATTGCTTCACTGTCTTGGATATTGTGAATAAGGATGCACTGCAGCTTTTGCGGCCTGTGTCTTCTCGATTCTTGTCTTCTCAGATGAGAGGGCCAATGGTGCCCCTGCTGGATTGAATGGTACCTCCATTTTTACTTTTAAACACAGCTGCTTTCTGTTCTCACTATTGGCTGTTACCCCTTTATGTCTCACCAGCAGGTAGAGGGTACACAGTTCTCTAAAACCCCTTCAGCATTTATTGTTTGTAGACATTTTGCTGATGGTCAGTCGACTGGTGTAAGTTGAAACTTTTTGTAGATTAGATTCCATGCGCCTAACACTCCCTGAGGTTGAGCTTTTATCCATTTTCCTTTTTTTAAAAAGAGTGTAAGTAAAACTTAACTCTTCATAATCTCTTCTTGAAACATTTGCCTGTTTTGAATTTTTTTGTCCATTCTCTACTTCAGCACAAATTTTTAGGGCAAGTTTCCTTTACAGCCCTGAGTCCTTGTGAATGTTAAGTGACCATTAGCTGTGACTTTAAAGCTGCTCTTGCAGGAAACGGCCACAAGGTGGCAGCATTTCTCCTTTACCAAATTTGGTTACTAGGGAAACAGAGCCTTAATGGAAGTGGTGTTGTAGGTTGTATATTAGAATGGAAAATGCCAGGAAAAAGCCCTTTAAGTTTATGTCTCATTACTTCTTGTCCATATTTGTAATTTACTTTTAATTTTTTATCCCAGCAAATTTGATTACAATGGTTTGTTTGTTCTAGGTGTGCAAGATGTGGTTCTTTCACACATATACAGGTATCTATTCTTCCTCGCATCCTTTTCCCATGTAGGTTATGACACAATGTTGAGTAGTCTTCTCCTGGTCTTCCGTACGTCTTTCCTGGTTATATATTTCACATGGTTTGTATATCTCTGTTAACCCCAATATGGTAATGTATCCAATCCTCATCCCTTTCTATTTGGTGAACCATAAGTTTTTTAATGAATCTGTGATTGCCTTTCTCTGTGGAAATATCTTCATTGGTATCAATTTTTAAGTAACTCCTAAAAGTGATATGATAGGATATGTGGCTTTTGCTTTCTCACTTACTACAGGTGGCGTGATTACGTCTAGACTCATCTATGGTGCTGAAAATGGCATTGTTTCATTTTTTTCACTAGCGAATATTCCAGTTGTACAGGGAGGAGTTCTTCTTTGTCCTCCCATCTGTTGGTAGACTTTTGTTTACTTCCATATCTTGGCTATTGTAATATTGTGCAATGCAGATTTGCCTGCCTGTGTCTTTCCAATTCTCTCTTCTTAGATTATAGGTGGAGGAGTGGGCCTGCTGGATCATATGGTAGCTCAATGTTTACCTTTTTAAGGCACCTCCATTCTGTTCTCATTGATGGTCCTTTCCAAATTACGTCCCCCTTGAAGTTGAGGGTATGCATTTTTCCACAACACCTTCAGCATTTATTGTTTGTAGTTTTCTTGCTGATGGTTACTCTGACAAGTGTGAGCTGATACCTCTTTGTGGTTGAATTCGCATGTGCCTCATAATCCGTTGAAATTGAGCTTGAAGGCATGTCCTTTTTATTTTTCAAGCTGTGATTACCCCTTAGTTCTTCAAAGTGTTCTCTTAAAGTATGTGTCACATTTTGAAATGTTTTGGCCATTACCTCCCTGAAGACATTTTGAGGGCAGGTTTCATTTACAGTTCTGCAGTACTTGTTCTTATGAAATGACCATTAGCACAGGCTTTAAGGCTGCTTTTGCAGGTAACTGCCAGAGGGCGGCAGCCTTTTTATGTTCCCCACCCTGGTAACTAGGGAAAAGCCCTTGCGGCCTGTGGTGTTTCTCGATTATAAATTAGAGTGGACTGTGCCCAGACAAACTCACACAAGCTGATGTCTCCTTGCTTTTGTTGGATTTTTAATTTTGATTTTTATTTTTTATTGGAGTAATTTCCCACTGTGTACGTGGACCACTTCTACTTTGTGCATTCCTCGGTGGATGGACATTTTCATTGCTTCCAAGTGTTGGCTATGGTAAATATTGTTGGAGTGCGGGATTGCCAGCCTGTGACTTTTTGATTCTCATTTTCTCAGGTGATAGGCCCAGCAGTGGGTGTGATTGACTGACTGGTAGCAACGTTTTCCCCTTTTCAAAGCACCTTCTTTGTGTTTTCGTTAGTGGCACTTACCACGTCCCCCTTAGAATCGAGGGTACACATTTCTCCACAATCGCTTCAGCATTTATTGTTTGCAGCATTTTTGCTAATGGCCCTACTGGCTCCTGTGAGCTGATAGTGTTTTGTAATGTGGGTTTGCATGTCTTTGAAAATTCGTAAAACTCATCATTTTTCTCCGCGGTTTCCTTTTCTGTTAAAAAAATGAAACATTTGGGAGTACAATATAAGTCTTGATATTGTCTTCTTGGAAGGCTGCCCTCTTTTGAATTTTTTGGTCGATTTTCCACCTCAGACTCTTTTTAGAGAGCAGGTGTCATTTACCGAACTGCAAGTTTGGTGAATATTTAGTGACCTTTAGCAAGGGTTTTAAATCTCCTGTTGTGGGAAGTGGCCTGAAGCAGGCAGCATTTCTCCATTCCCAAATCTGGGTAATAGGGCAGCAGAGCCTTTCTGGAAGTCGTGTTCCTAGGTTGTAAATTACATTGGAATGTGCATGGAGAAAGCCCCATAAGTTTATGTCTCATTATTTCTTCTTGGTTGTAATTTTTTTTTAATTGGGGTAAAGCTTAGAATATTGTTTGTCCTAGGTGAACACAATCTGGTTCATTTGTACATTATATATATCTATTCAAGTACAGATCCTCTTCCCATGTAAAATATTAACAGAGGGTTACGGAGACCTCCCTTGCTATATGGTCGGTCTTTTTGAGATATGTATATAATATGAGTTTGTATACATATAGTAACACTAATCTCAACTTATCTATTACCCCCACCTTTCGTTTTAGATGAGCATAGTTTGTTTTCTAATTCTGTAAGTGTCTTTCTCTGCGGAAATATGTTCATTTGTGTCAGTTATTAGATAACGCCTATAAGTGATATCATAGAATACAGGTCTTTTGCTTTCCAACTTACCTCATCTTTCGTGATTATCTCCAGACTCATTTGTGGTGCCTCAAAGAGCAATGGTTCATTGTCTTCCATGGCTAATATTCCATTGTGTATATGGACCACTTCTTCTTTATCCATTTACCTGTTGTTGGACATTTTGATTGCTTCACTGTCTTGGATATTGTGAATAAGGCTGCACTGCAGCTTTTGCGGCCTGTGTCTTCTCGATTCTTGTCTTCTCAGGTGAGAGGTCCAATGGTGCCCCTGCTGGATTGAATGGTACCTCCATTTTTACTTTTAAACACAGCTGCTTTCTGTTCTCACTATTGGCTATTACCCCTTTATGTCTCACCAGCAGATAGAGGGTACACAGTTCTCTAAAACCCCTTCAGCATTTATTGTTTGTAGACATTTTGCTGATGGTCAGTCGACTGGTGTAAGTTGAAACTTTTTGTAGATTAGATTGCATGCGTCTAACACTCCCTGAGGTTGAGCTTTTATCCATTTTCCTTTTTTTTAAAAAGAGTGTAAGTAAAACTTAACTCTTCATAATCTCTTCTTGAAACATTTGCCTGTTTTGAATTTTTTTGTCCATTCTCTACTTCAGCACAAATTTTTAGGGCAAGTGTCCTTTACAGCCCTGAGTCCTTGTGAATGTTAAGTGACCATTAGCTGTGACTTTAAAGCTGCTCTTGCAGGAAACGGCAAAAGGTGGCAGCATTTCTCCTTTACCAAATTTGTTTACTAGGGAAACAGAGGCTTAATGGAAGTGGTGTTCTAGGTTGTAAATTAGAGTGGAATGTGCCAGGAAAAAGCCGTTTATGTTTATGTCTCATTACTTGTTGTTCATATTTGTAATTTACTTTTTATTTTTTATCCCAGCAAATTTGATTACAATAGTTTGTTTGTTCTAGGTGTGCAAGTTGTGGTTCTTTCACACATATACGTGTATCTATTCTTCCTCGCATCCTTTTCCCATGTAGGTTATGACACAATGTTGAGTAGTCTTCTCCTGGTCTTCCGTACGTCTTTCCTGGTTATATATTTCACATGGTTTGTATATCTCTGTTAACCCCAATATGGTAATGTATCCAATCCTCATCCCTTTCTATTTGGTGAACCATAAGTTTTTTAATGAATCTGTGACTGCCTTTCTCTGTGGAAATATCTTCATTGGTATCAATTTTTAAGTAACTCCTAAAAGTGATATGATAGGATATGTGGCTTTTGCTTTCTCACTTACTACAGGTGGCGTGATTACTTCTAGACTCAACTACGGTGCTGCAAATGGCATTGTTTCATTTTTTTCACTAGCGAATATTTTATCTGTACATGGAGGAGTTCTTTTTGTCCTCCCATCTGTTGGTAGACTTTATGTTTACTTCCATATCTTGGCTATTGTAATAATGTGCTATGCAGATTTGCCTGCCTGTGTCTGTCCAATTCTCTCTTCTTAGATTATAGGTGGAGGAGTGGGCCTGCTGGATCATATGGTAGCTCAATGTTTACCTTTTTAAGGCACCTCCATTCTGTTCTCATTGGAGGTCCTTTCCAGCTTACGTCCCCCTTGAAGTTGAGGGTATGCATTTCTCCACAACACCTTCAGCATTTATTGTTTGTAGTTTTCTTGCTGATGGTTATTCTGACAAGTGTGAGCTGATACCTCTTTGTGGTTGAATTCGCATGTGCCCCATGATCCGTTGAAATTGATCTGGAAGGCATGTCCTTTTTATTTTTCAAGCTGTGATTACCCCTTAGTTCTTCAAAGTGTTCTCTTGAAGTATGTGTCACATTTTGAACTGTTTTGGCCATTACCTCCCTGAAGACATTTTGAGGGCAGGTTTCATTTACAGTCCTGCAATACTTCTTCCTATGAAATGACCATTAGCACAGGCTTTAAAACTGCTTGTGCAGGTAACTGCCAGAGGGCGGCAGCCTTTCTATGTTCCCCACCCTGGTAACTAGGGAAAAGCCCTTGCGGCCTGTGGTGTTTCTCGGTTATAATTTAGAGTGGAGTGTGCCCGGACAAACCCACACAAGCTGATGTCTCCTTAGTTTTGTTGGATTTTTAAATTTAATTTTTATTTTTTATTGAAGTAATTTTCCACTGTGTACGTGGACCACTTCTTCTTTGTGCATTCCTCGGTGGATGGACATTTTCATTGCTTCCAAGTGTTGGCTATGGTAAATATTGTTGGAGTGCAGGATTGCCAGCCTGTGACTTTTTGATTCTCATTTTCTCAGGTGATAGGCCCAGCAGTGGGTGTGATTGACTGACTGGTAGCACCGTTTTTCCCTTTCCAAGCACCTTCTTTGTGGTTTCATTAGTGGCACTTAGCACGTCCCCCTTAGAATCGAGGGTACACATTTCTCCTCAATCGCTTCAGCATTTATTGTTTGCAGCATTTATGCTAATGGCCCTACTGGCTGCTGTGAGCTGATAGGGTTTTGTAATATGGGTTTGCATGTCTTTGAAAATTCGTAAAACTCATCATTTTTCTCCTCCGTTTTCTTTTCTGTTAAAAAAAGGAAACAATTGGGAGTACAATATAACTCTTGAAATTGTCTTCTTGGAAGGTTGCCCTCTTTTGAATTTTTTGGTCGATTTTCCACCCCAGAGTTTTTTTAGAGAGCAGGTCTCATTTCCCGAACTGCAAGTGTGGTGCATATTTAGTGACCTTTACCAATGGGTTTAAAGGTGCTGTTGTGGGAAGTGGCCTCAAGGAGGCAGCATTTCTCCATTCGCAAATCTGGGTTGTAGGGCAGCCGAGCCTTTCTGGAAGTCGTGTTCCTAGGTTGTAAATTACATTGGAATGTGCATGGAGAAAGCCCCATAAGTTTATGTCTCATTATTTCTTCATGGTTTTAATTTTTTTTTAATTGGGGTAAAGCTTAGAATATTATTTGTCCGAGGTGTACACAATCTGGTTCATTTGTACATTATATTTGTCTATTCAAGTACAGATGCTCTTCCCATGTAAAATGTTACTGAGGGTTCTTCAGACCTCCCTTGCTATATGGTCGGTCTTTTTGTGATATGTATATAATATGTGTTTGTATACATATAGTAACACTAATCTTAATTTATCCATTCCCCCACCTTTCGTTTTAGATGAGCATAGTTTGTTTTCTAAATCTGTGAGTGTCTTTCTCTGCGGAAATATGTTCATTTGTGTCAGTTATTAGATAACGCCTATAAGTGATATCATAGAATACAGGTCTTTTGCTTTCCAACTTACCTCATCTTTCGTGATTATCTCCAGACTCATTTGTGGTGCCTCAAATAGCAATGGTTCATTGTCTTCCATGGCTAATATTCCATTGTGTATATGGACCATTTCTTCTTTATCCATTTACCTGTTGTTGGACATTTTGATTGCTTCACTGTCTTGGATATTGTGAATAAGGCTGCACTGCAGCTTTTGCGGCCTGTGTCTTCTCGATTCTTGTCTTCTCAGGTGAGAGGTCCAATGGTGCCCCTGCTGGATTGAATGGTACCTCCATTTTTACTTCTAAACACAGCTGCTTTCTGTTCTCACTATTGGCTGTTACCCCTTTATGTCTCACCAGCAGGTAGGGGGTACACAGTTCTCGAAAACCCCTTCAGCATTTATTGTTTGTAGACATTTTGCTGATGGTCAGTCGACTGGTGTAAGTTGAAACTTTTTGTAGATTAGATTCCATGCGCCTAACACTCCCTGAGGTTGAGCTTTTATCCATTTTCCTTTTTTTAAAAAGAGTGTAAGTAAAACTTAACTCTTCATAATCTCTTCTTGAAACATTTGCCTGTTTTGAATTTTTTTGTCCATTCTCTACTTCAGCACACATTTTTAGGGCAAGTTTCCTTTACAGCCCTGAGTCCTTGTGAATGTTAAGTGACCATTACCTGTGACTTTAAAGCTGCTCTTGCAGGAAACGGCCACAAAGTGGCAGCATTTCTCCTTTACCAAATTTGGTTACTAGGGAAACAGAGCCTTAATGGAAGTGGTGTTGTAGGTTGTATATTAGAATGGAAAATGCCAGGAAAAAGCCCTTTAAGTTTATGTCTCATTACTTCTTGTCCAAATTTGTAATTTACTTTTAATTTTTTATCCCAGCAAATTTGATTACAATGGTTTGTTTGTTCTAGGTGTGCAAGATGTGGTTCTTTCACACATATACAGGTATCTATTCTTCCTCGCATCCTTTTCCCATGTAGGTTATGACACAATGTTGAGTAGTCTTCTCCTGGTCTTCCGTACGTCTTTCCTGGTTATATATTTCACATGGTTTGTATATCTCTGTTAACCCCAATATGGTAATGTATCCAATCCTCATCCCTTTCTATTTGGTGAACCATAAGTTTTTTAATGAATCTGTGATTGCCTTTCTCTGTGGAAATATCTTCATTGGTATCAATTTTTAAGTAACTCCTAAAAGTGATATGATAGGATATGTGGCTTTTGCTTTCTCACTTACTACAGGTGGCGTGATTACATCTAGACTCATCTATGGTGCTGCAAATGGCATTGTTTCATTTTTTTCACTAGCGAATATTCCAGTTGTACAGGGAGGAGTTCTTCTTTGTCCTCCCATCTGTTGGTAGACTTCTGTTTACTTCCATATCTTGGCTATTGTAATATTGTGCAATGCAGATTTGCCTGCCTGTGTCTTTCCAATTCTCTCTTCTTAGATTATAGGTGGAGGAGTGGGCCTGCTGGATCATATGGTAGCTCAATGTTTACCTTTTTAAGGCACCTCCATTCTGTTCTCATTGGTGGTCCTTTCCAAATTACGTCCCACTTGAAGTTGAGGGTATGCATTTTTCCACAACACCTTCAGCATTTATTGTTTGTAGTTTTCTTGCTGATGGTTACTCTGACAAGTGTGAGCTGATACCTCTTTGTGGTTGAATTCGCATGTGCCTCATAATCCGTTGAAATTGAGCTTGAAGGCATGTCCTTTTTATTTTTCAAGCTGTGATTACCCCTTAGTTCTTCAAAGTGTTCTCTTAAAGTATGTGTCACATTTTGAAATGTTTTGGCCATTACCTCCCTGAAGACATTTTGAGGGCAGGTTTCATTTACAGTTCTGCAGTACTTGTTCTTATGAAATGACCATTAGCACAGGCTTTAAGCCTGCTTTTGCAGGTAACTGCCAGAGGGCGGCAGCCTTTTTATGTTCCCCACCCTGGTAACTAGGGAAAAGCCCTTGCGGCCTGTGGTGTTTCTCGATTATAAATTAGAGTGGACTGTTCCCAGACAAATTCACACAAGCTGATGTCTCCTTGCTTTTGTTGGATTTTTAATTTTGATTTTTATTTTTTATTGGAGTAATTTCCCACTGTGTACGTGGACCACTTCTACTTTGTGCATTCCTCGGTGGATGGACATTTTCATTGCTTCCAAGTGTTGGCTATGGTAAATATTGTTGGAGTGCGGGATTGCCAGCCTGTGACTTTTTGATTCTCATTTTCTCAGGTGATAGGCCCAGCAGTGGGTGTGATTGACTGACTGGTAGCAACGTTTTCCCCTTTTCAAAGCACCTTATTTGTGTTTTCGTTAGTGGCACTTACCACGTCCCCCTTAGAATCGAGGGTACACATTTCTCCACAATCGCTTCAGCATTTATTGTTTGCAGCATTTTTGCTAATGGCCCTACTGGCTCCTGTGAGCTGATAGTGTTTTCTAATGTGGGTTTGCATGTCTTTGAAAATTCGTAAAACTCATCATTTTTCTCCGCGGTTTTCTTTTCTGTTAAAAAAATGAAACATTTGGGAGTACAATATAAGTCTTGATATTGTCTTCTTGGAAGGCTGCCCTCTTTTGAATTTTTTGGTCGATTTTCCACCTCAGACTCTTTTTAGAGAGCAGGTGTCATTTACCGAACTGCAAGTTTGGTGAATATTTAGTCACCTTTAGCAAGGGTTTTAAATCTCCTGTTGTGGGAAGTGGCCTGAAGCAGGCAGCATTTGTCCATTCCCAAATCTGGGTACTAGGGCAGCAGAGCCTTTCTGGAAGTCGTGTTCCTAAGTTGTAAATTACATTGGAATGTGCGTGGAGAAAGCCCCATAAGTTTATGTCTCATTATTTCTTCTTGGTTTTAATTTTTTTTTTTTAATTGGGGTAAAGCTTAGAATATTGTTTGTCCTAGGTGAACACAATCTGGTTCATTTGTACATTATATATGTCTATTCAAGTACAGAGCCTCTTCCCATGTAAAATGTTACAGAGGGTTCCACAGACCTCCCTTGCTATATGGTCGGTCTTTTTGAGATATGTATATAATATGAGTTTGTATACATATAGTAACACTAATCTTAACTTATCTATTCCCCCCACCTTTCGTTTTAGATGAGCATAGTTTGTTTTCTAAATCTGTGAGTGTCTTTCTCTGCGGAAATATGTTCATTTGTGTCAGTTATTAGATAACGCCTATAAGTGATATCATAGAATACAGGTCTTTTGCTTTCCAACTTACCTCATCTTTCGTGATTATCTCCAGACTCATTTGTGGTGCCTCAAAGAGCAATGGTTCATTGTCTTCCATGGCTAATATTCCATTGTGTATATGGACCACTTCTTCTTTATCCATTTACCTTTGTTGGACATTTTGATTGCTTCCCTGTCTTGGATATTGTGAATAAGGATGCACTGCAGCTTTTGCGGCCTGTGTCTTCTCGATTCTTGTCTTCTCAGATGAGAGGGCCAATGGTGCCCCTGCTGGATTGAATGGTACCTCCATTTTTACTTTTAAACACAGCTGCTTTCTGTTCTCACTATTGGCTGTTACCCCTTTATGTCTCACCAGCAGGTAGAGGGTACACAGTTCTCTAAAACCCCTTCAGCATTTATTGTTTGTAGACATTTTGCTGATGGTCAGTCGACTGGTGTAAGTTGAAACTTTTTGTAGATTAGATTCCATGCGTCTAACACTCCCTGAGGTTGAGCTTTTATCCATTTTCCTTTTTTTAAAAAGAATGTAAGTAAAACTTAACTCTTCATAATCTCTTCTTGAAACATTTGCCTGTTTTGAATTTTTTTGTCCATTCTCTACTTCAGCACAAATTTTTAGGGCAAGTTTCCTTTACAGCCCTGAGTCCTTGTGAATGTTAAGTGACCATTAGCTGTGACTTTAAAGCTGCTCTTGCAGGAAACGGCCACAAGGTGGCAGCATTTCTCCTTTACCAAATTTGGTTACTAGGGAAACAGAGCCTTAATGGAAGTGGTGTTCTAGGTTGTATATTAGAATGGAAAATGCCAGGAAAAAGCCCTTTAAGTTTATGTCTCATTACTTCTTGTCCATATTTGTAATTTACTTTTAATTTTTTATCCCAGCAAATTTGAGTACAATGGTTTGTTTGTTCTAGGTGTGCAAGATGTGGTTCTTTCACACATATACAGGTATTTATTCTTCCTCGCATCCTTTTCCCATGTAGGTTATGACACAATGTTGAGTAGTCTTCTCCTGGTCTTCCGTACGTCTTTCCTGGTTATATATTTCACATGGTTTGTATATCTCTGTTAACCCCAATATGGTAATGTATCCAATCCTCATCCCTTTCTATTTGGTGAACCATAAGTTTTTTAATGAATCTGTGATTGCCTTTCTCTGTGGAAATATCTTCATTGGTATCAATTTTTAAGTAACTCCTAAAAGTGATATGATAGGATATGTGGCTTTTGCTTTCTCACTTACTACAGGTGGCGTGATTACGTCTAGACTCATCTATGGTGCTGCAAATGGCATTGTTTCATTTTTTTCACTAGCGAATATTCCAGTTGTACATGGAGGAGTTCTTCTTTGTCCTCCCATCTGTTGGTAGACTTTTGTTTACTTCCATATCTTGGCTATTGTAATACTGTGCAATGCAGATTTGCCTGCCTGTGTCTTTCCAATTCTCTCTTCTTAGATTATAGGTGGAGGAGTGGGCCTGCTGGATCATATGGTAGCTCAATGTTTACCTTTTTAAGGCACCTCCATTCTGTTCTCATTGGTGGTCCTTTCCAACTTACGTCCCACTTGAAGTTGAGGGTATGCATTTTTCCACAACACCTTCAGCATTTATTGTTTGTAGTTTTCTTCCTGATGGTTATTCTGACAAGTGTGAGCTGATACCTCTTTGTGTTTCAATTCGCATGTGCCTCATAATCCGTTGAAATTGAGCTTGAAGGCATGTCCTTTTTATTTTTCAAGCTGTGATTACCCCTTAGTTCTTCAAAGTGTTCTCTTAAAGTATGTGTCACATTTTGAAGTGTTTTGGCCATTACCTCCCTGAAGACATTTTGAGGGCAGGTTTCATTTACAGTTCTGCAGTACTTGTTCCTATGAAATGACCATTAGCACAGGCTTTAAGGCTGCTTTTGCAGGAAACTGCCAGAGGGCGGCAGCCTTTCTATGTTCCCCACCCTGTTAACTAGGGAAAAGCCCTTGCTGCCTGTGGTGTTTCTCGGTTATAAATTAGAGTGGAGTGTGCCCGGACAAACCCACACAAGCTGATGTCTCCTTACTTTTGTTGGATTTTTAAATTTAATTTTTATTTTTTATTGGAGTAATTTTCCACTGTGTACGTGGACCACTTCTTCTTTGTGCATTCCTTGGTTGATGGACATTTTCATTGCTTCCAAGTGTTGGCTATGGTAAATATTGTTGGAGTGCAGGATTGCCAGCCTGTGACTTTTTGATTCTCATTTTCTCAGGTGATAGGCCCAGCAGTGCTTGTGATTGACTGACTGGTAGCACCGTTTTTCCCTTTTCAAGCACTTTCTTTGTGTTTTCATTCGTGGCACTTAGCACGTCCCCCTTAGAATCGAGGGTACACATTTCTCCTCAATCGCTTCAGCATTTATTGTTTGCAGCATTTATGCTAATGGCCCTACTGGCTCCTGTGAGCTGATAGGGTTTTGTAATTTGGGTTTGCATGTCTTTGAAAATTCGTAAAACTCATCATTTTTCTCCGCGGTTTTCTTTTCTGTTAAAAAAAGGAAACAATTGGGAGTACAATATAACTCTTGATATTGTCTTCTTGGAAGGCTGCCCTCTTTTGAATTTTTTGTTCGATCTTCACCTCAGACTTTTTTTAGAGAGCAGGTGTCATTTACCAAACTGCAAGTTTGGTGAATATTTAGTGACCTTTAGCAAGGGTTTTAAATCTCCTGTTGTGGGAAGTGGCCTGAAGCAGGCAGCATTTCTCCATTCCCAAATCTGGGTAGTAGGGCAGCAGAGCCTTTCTGGAAGTCGTGTTCCTAGGTTGTAAATTACATTGGAATGTGCATGGAGAAAGCCCCATAAGTTTATGTCTCATTATTTCTTCTTGGTTTTAATTTTTTTTAATTGGGGTAAAGCTTAGAATATTGTTTGTCCGAGGTGTACACAATCTGGTTCATTTGTACATTATATTTGTCTATTCAAGTACAGATGCTCTTCCCATGTAAAATGTTACTGAGTGTTCTTCAGACCTCCCTTGCTATATGGTCGGTCTTTTTGTGATATGTATATAATATGTGTTTGTATACATATAGTAACACTAATCTTAATTTATCCATTCCCCCACCTTTCATTTTAGATGAGCATAGTTTGTTTTCTAAATCTGTGAGTGTCTTTCTCTGCGGAAATATGTTCATTTGTGTCGGTTATTAGATAACGCCTATAAGTGATATCATAGAATACAGGTCTTTTGCTTTCCAACTTACCTCATCTTTCGTGATTATCTCCAGACTCATTTGTGGTGCCTCAAATAGCAATGGTTCATTGTCTTCCATGGCTAATATTCCATTGTGTATATGGACCATTTCTTCTTTATCCATTTACCTGTTGTTGGACATTTTGATTGCTTCACTGTCTTGGATATTGTGAATAAGGCTGCACTGCAGCTTTTGCGGCCTGTGTCTTCTCGATTCTTGTCTTCTCAGGTGAAAGGTCCAATGGTGCCCCTGCTGGATTGAATGGTACCTCCATTTTTACTTTTAAACACAGCTGCTTTCTGTTCTCACTATTGGCTGTTACCCCTTTATGTCTCACCAGCAGGTAGGGGGTACACAGTTCTCTAAAACCCTTTCAGCATTTATTGTTTGTAGACATTTTGCTGATGGTCAGTCGACTGGTGTAAGTTGAAACTTTTTGTAGATTAGATTCCATGCGCCTAACACTCCCTGAGGTTGAGCTTTTATCCATTTTCCTTTTTTTAAAAAGAGTGTAAGTAAAACTTAACTCTTCATAATCTCTTCTTGAAACATTTGCCTGTTTTGAATTTTTTTGTCCATTCTCTACTTCAGCACAAATTTTTAGGGCAAGTTTCCTTTACAGCCCTGAGTCCTTGTGAATGTTAAGTGACCATTAGCTGTGACTTTAAAGCTGCTCTTGCAGGAAACGGCCACAAAGTGGCAGCATTTCTCCTTTACCAAATTTGGTTACTAGGGAAACAGAGCCTTAATGGAAGTGGTGTTGTAGGTTGTATATTAGAATGGAAAATGCCAGGAAAAAGCCCTTTAAGTTTATGTCTCATTACTTCTTGTCCATATTTGTAATTTACTTTTAATTTTTTATCCCAGCAAATTTGATTACAATGGTTTGTTTGTTCTAGGTGTGCAAGATGTGGTTCTTTCACACATATACAGGTATCTATTCTTCCTCGCATCCTTTTCCCATGTAGGTTATGACACAATGTTGAGTAGTCTTCTCCTGGTCTTCCGTACGTCTTTCCTGGTTATATATTTCACATGGTTTGTATATCTCTGTTAACCCCAATATGGTAATGTATCCAATCCTCATCCCTTTCTATTTGGTGAACCATAAGTTTTTTAATGAATCTGTGATTGCCTTTCTCTGTGGAAATATCTTCATTGGTATCAATTTTTAAGTAACTCCTAAAAGTGATATGATAGGATATGTGGCTTTTGCTTTCTCACTTACTACAGGTGGCGTGATTACGTCTAGACTCATCTATGGTGCTGCAAATGGCATTGTTTCATTTTTTTCACTAGCGAATATTCCAGTTGTACAGGGAGGAGTTCTTCTTTGTCCTCCCATCTGTTGGTAGACTTTTGTTTACTTCCATATCTTGGCTATTGTAATATTGTGCAATGCAGATTTGCCTGCCTGTGTCTTTCCAATTCTCTCTTCTTAGATTATAGGTGGAGGAGTGGGCCTGCTGGATCATATGGTAGCTCAATGTTTACCTTTTTAAGGCACCTCCATTCTGTCCTCATTGGTGGTCCTTTCCAAATTACGTCCCACTTGAAGTTGAGGGTATGCATTTTTCCACAACACCTTCAGCATTTATTGTTTGTAGTTTTCTTGCTGATGGTTACTCTGACAAGTGTGAGCTGATACCTCTTTGTGGTTGAATTCGCATGTGCCCCATGATCCGTTGAAATTGAGCTTGAAGGCATGTCCTTTTTATTTTTCAAGCTGTGATTACCCCTTAGTTCTTCAAAGTGTTCTCTTAAAGTATGTGTCACAATTTGAAATGTTTTGGCCATTACCTCCCTGAAGACATTTTGAGGGCAAGTTTCATTTACAGTTCTGCAGTACTTGTTCTTATGAAATGACCATTAGCACAGACTTTAAGGCTGCTTTTGCAGGTAACTGCCAGAGGGCGGCAGCCTTTTTATGTTCCCCACCCTGGTAACTAGGGAAAAGCCCTTGCGGCCTGTGGTGTTTCTCGATTATAAATTAGAGTGGACTGTGCCCAGACCAACTCAAACAAGCTGATATCTCCTTGCTTTTGTTGGATTTTTAATTTTGATTTTTATTTTTTATTGGAGTAATTTCCCACTGTGTACGTGGACCACTTCTACTTTGTGCATTCCTCGGTGGATGGACATTTTCATTGCTTCCAAGTGTTGGCTATGGTAAATATTGTTGGAGTGCAGGATTGCCAGCCTTTGACTTTTTGATTCTCATTTTCTCAGGTGATAGGCCCAGCAGTGGGTGTGATTGACTGACTGGTAGCACCGTTTTTCCCTTTCCAAGCACCTTCTTTGTGTTTTCATTCCTGGCACTTAGCACGTCCGCCTTAGAATCGAGGGTACACATTTCTCCTCAATCGCTTCAGCATGTATTGTTTGCAGCATTTATGCTAATGGCCCTACTGGCTCCTGTGAGCTGATAGGGTTTTGTAATTTGGGTTTGCATGTCTTTGAAAATTCGTAAAACTCATCATTTTTCTCCGCGGTTTTCTTTTCTGTTAAAAAAAGGAAACAATTGGGAGTACAATATAACTCTTGATATTGTCTTCTTGGAAGGCTGCCCTCTTTTGAATTTTTTGTTCGATCTTCACCTCAGACTTTTTTTAGAGAGCAGGTGTCATTTACCAAACTGCAAGTTTGGTGAATATTTAGTGACCTTTAGCAAGGGTTTTAAATCTCCTGTTGTGGGAAGTGGCCTGAAGCAGGCAGCATTTCTCCATTCCCAAATCTGGGTAATAGGGCAGCAGAGCCTTTCTGGAAGTCGTGTTCCTAGGTTGTAAATTACATTGGAATGTGCATGGAGAAAGCCCCATAAGTTTATGTCTCATTATTTCTTCTTGGTTTTAATTTTTTTTTAATTGGGGTAAAGCTTAGAATATTGTTTGTCCTAGGTGAACACAATCTGGTTCATTTGTACATTATATATATCTATTCAAGTACAGATCCTCTTCCCATGTAAAATGTTAACAGAGGGTTCCGCAGACCTCCCTTGCTATATAGTCGGTCTTTTTGAGATATGTATATAAGATGAGTTTGTATACATATAGTAACACTAATCTTAACTTATCTATTACCCCCACCTTTCGTTTTAGATGAGCATAGTTTGTTTTCTAATTCTGTGAGTGTCTTTCTCTGTGGAAATATGTTCATTTGTGTCAGTTATTAGATAACGCCTATAAGTGATATCATAGAATACAGGTCTTTTGCTTTCCAACTTACCTCATCTTTCGTGATTATCTCCAGACTCATTTGTGGTGCCTCAAAGAGCAATGGTTCATTGTCTTCCATGGCTAATATTCCATTGTGTATATGGACCACTTCTTCTTTATCCATTTACCTGTTGTTGGACATTTTGATTGCTTCACTGTCTTGGATATTGTGAATAAGGCTGCACTGCAGCTTTTGCGGCCTGTGTCTTCTCGATTCTTGTCTTCTCAGGTGAGAGGTCCAATGGTGCCCCTGCTGGATTGAATGGTACCTCCATTTTTACTTTTAAACACAGCTGCTTTCTGTTCTCACTATTGGCTGTTACCCCTTTATGTCTCACCAGCAGGTAGAGGGTACACAGTTCTCTAAAACCCCTTCAGCATTTATTGTTTGTAGACATTTTGCTGATGGTCAGTCGACTGGTGTAAGTTGAAACTTTTTGTAGATTAGTTACCATGCGTCTAACACTCCCTGAGGTTGAGCTTTTATCCATTTTCCTTTTTTTAAAAAGAGTGTAAGTAAAACTTAACTCTTCATAATCTCTTCTTGAAACATTTGCCTGTTTTGAATTTTTTTGTCCATTCTCTACTTCAGCACAAATTTTTAGGGCAAGTTTCCTTTACAGCCCTGAGTCCTTGTGAATGTTAAGTGACCATTAGCTGTGACTTTAAAGCTGCTCTTGCAGGAAACGGCCACAAGGTGGCAGCATTTCTCCTTTACCAAATTTGGTTACTAGGGAAACAGAGCCTTAATGGAAGTGGTGTTGTAGGTTGTATATTAGAATGGAAAATGCCAGGAAAAAGCCCTTTAAGTTTATGTCTCATTACTTCTTGTCCATATTTGTAATTTACTTTTAATTTTTTATCCCAGCAAATTTGATTACAATGGTTTGTTTGTTCTAGGTGTGCAAGATGTGGTTCTTTCACACATATACAGGTATCTATTCTTCCTCGCATCCTTTTCCCATGTAGGTTATGACACAATGTTGAGTAGTCTTCTCCTGGTCTTCCGTACGTCTTTCCTGGTTATATATTTCACATGGTTTGTATATCTCTGTTAACCCCAATATGGTAATGTATCCAATCCTCCTCCCTTTCTATTTGGTGAACCATAAGTTTTTTAATGAATCTGTGATTGCCTTTCTCTGTGGAAATATCTTCATTGGTATCAATTTTTAAGTAACTCCTAAAAGTGATATGATAGGATATGTGGCTTTTGCTTTCTCACTTACTACAGGTGGCGTGATTACGTCTAGACTCATCTACGGTGCTGCAAATGGCATTGTTTCATTTTTTTCACTAGCGAATATTCCAGTTGTACATGGAGGAGTTCTTCTTTGTCCTCCCATCTGTTGGTAGACTTCTGTTTACTTCCACATCTTGGCTATTGTAATACTGTGCAATGCAGATTTGCCTGCCTGTGTCTTTCCAATTCTCTCTTCTTAGATTATAGGTGGAGGAGTGGGCCTGCTGGATCATATGGTAGCTCAATGTTTACCTTTTTAAGGCACCTCCATTCTGTTCTCATTGGTGGTCCTTTCCAACTTACGTCCCCCTTGAAGTTGAGGGTATGCATTTCTCCACAACACCTTCAGCATTTATTGTTTGTAGTTTTCTTGCTGATGGTTTTTCTGACAAGTGTGAGCTGATACCTCTTTGTGGTTGAATTCGCATGTGCCTCATAATCCGTTGAAATTGAGCTTGAAGGCATGTCCTTTTTATTTTTCAAGCTGTGATTACCCATTAGTTCTTCAGAGTGTTCTCTTAAAGTATGTGTCACAGTTTGAAGTGTTTTGGGCATTACCTCCCTGAAGACATTTTGAGGTCAGGTTTCATTTACAGTTCTGCAGTACTTGTTCCTATGAAATGACCATTAGCACAGGCTTTAAAACTGCTTTTGCAGGTAACTGCCAGAGGGCGGCAGCCTTTCTATGTTCCCCACCCTGGTAACTAGGGAAAAGCCCTTGCGGCCTGTGGTGTTTCTCGGTTATAAATTAGAGTGGAGTGTGCCCGGACAAACCCACACAAGCTGATGTCTCCTTACTTTTGTTGGATTTTTTAATTTAATTTTTATTTTTTATTGGAGTAATTTTCCACTGTGTACGTGGACCACTTCTTCTTTGTGCATTCCTCGGTTGATGGACATTTTCATTGCTTCCAAGTGTTGGCTATGGTAAATATTGTTGGAGTGCAGGATTGCCAGCCTGTGACTTTTTGATTCTCATTTTCTCAGGTGATAGGCCCAGCAGTGGGTGTGATTGACTGACTGGTAGCACCGTTTTTCCCTTTCCAAGCACCTTCTTTGTGTTTTCATTCGTGGCACTTAGCACGTCCCCCTTAGAATCGAGGGTACACATTTCTCCTCAATCGCTTCAGCATTTATTGTTTGCAGCATTTATGCTAATGGCCCTACTGGCTGCTGTGAGCTGATAGGGTTTTGTAATATGGGTTTGCATGTCTTTGAAAATTCGTAAAACTCATCATTTTTCTCCTCCGTTTTCTTTTCTGTTAAAAAAAGGAAACAATTGGGAGTACAATATAACTCTTGAAATTGTCTTCTTGGAAGGTTGCCCTCTTTTGAATTTTTTGGTCGATTTTCCACCCCAGAGTTTTTTTAGAGAGCAGGTCTCATTTCCCGAACTGCAAGTGTGGTGCATATTTAGTGACCTTTACCAATGGGTTTAAAGCTGCTGTTGTGGGAAGTGGCCTCAAGGAGGCAGCATTTCTCCATTCGCAAATCTGGGTTGTAGGGCAGCCGAGCCTTTCTGGAAGTCGTGTGCCTAGGTTGTAAATTACAGTGGCATGTGCGTGGAGAAACCCCCATAAGTTTATGTCTCATTATTTCTTCTTGGTTTTTAAAAGTGTTTTAATTGGGGTAAAGCTTAGAATATTGTTTGTCCTAGGTGAACACAATCTGGTTCATTTGTACATTATATATATCTATTCAAGTACAGATCCTCTTCCCATGTAAAATGTTACAGAGGATTCTGCAGACCTCCCTTGCTATATGGTCGGTCTTTTTGAGATATGTATATAATATGAGTTTGTATACATATAGTAACACTAATCTTAATTTATCCATTCCCCCCACCTTTCCTTTTAGATGAGCATAGTTTGTTTTCTATGTCTCTGACTGTCTTTCTCTGTGGAAATATGTTCATTTGTGTCAGTTATTAGATAACGCCTATAAGTGATGTCATAGAATACAGGTCTTTTGCTTTCCAACTTACCTCATCTTTCGTGATTATCTCCAGACTCATTTGTGGTGCCTCAAAGAGCAATGGTTCATTGTCTTCCATGGCTAATATTCCATTGTGTATATGGACCACTTCTTTTTATCCATTTACCTGTTGTTGGACATTTTGATTGCTTCACTGGCTTGGCTATTGTGAATAAGGCTGCACTGCAGCTTTTGCGGCCTGTGTCTTCTCGATTCTTGTCTTCTCAGGTGAGAGGTCCAATGGTGCCCCTGCTGGATTGAATTGTACCTCCATTTTTACTTTTAAACACAGCTGCTTTCTGTTCTCACTATTGGCTGTTACCCCTTTACGTCTCACCAGCAGGTAGAGGGTACACAGTTCTCTAAAACCCCTTCAGCATTTATTGTTTGTAGACATTTTGCTGATGGTCAGTCGACTGGTGTAAGTTGAAACTTTTTGTAGATTAGGTTGCATGCGTCTAACACTCCCTGAGGTTGAGCTTTTATCCATTTTCCTTTTTTTTAAAAAGAGTGTAAGTAAAACTTAACTCTTCATAATCTCTTCTTGAAACATTTGCCTGTTTTGAATTTTTTTGTCCATTCTCTACTTCAGCACAAATTTTTAGGGCAAGTGTCCTTTACAGCCCTGAGTCCTTGTGAATGTTAAGTGACCATTAGCTGTGACTTTAAAGCTGCTCTTGCAGGAAACGGCCACAAGGTGGCAGCATTTCTCCTTTACCAAATTTGGTTACTAGGGAAACAGGCTTAATGGAAGTGGTGTTCTAGGTTGTAAATTAGAGTGGAATGTGCCAGGAAAAAGCCCTTTAGGTTTATGTCTCATTACTTGTTGTTCATATTTGTAATTTACTTTTTATTTTTTATCCCAGCAAATTTGATTACAATAGTTTGTTTGTTCTAGGTGTGCAAGTTGTGGTTCTTTCACACATATACGTGTATCTATTCTTCCTCGCATCCTTTTCCCATGTAGGTTATGACACAATGTTGAGTAGTCTTCTCCTGGTCTTCCGTACGTCTTTCCTGGTTATATATTTCACATGGTTTGTATATCTCTGTTAACCCCAATATGGTAATGTATCCAATCCTCATCCCTTTCTATTTGGCGAACCATAAGTTTTTTAATGAATCTGTTACCGCCTTTCTCTGTGGAAATATCTTCATTGGTATCAATTTTTAAGTAACTCCTAAAAGTGATATGATCGGATATGTGTCTTTTGCTTTCTCACTTACTACAGGTGGCGTGATTACTTCTAACTCATCTACGGTGCTGCAAATGGCATTGTTTCATTTTTTCACTAGCGAATATTCTATCTGTACATGGAGGAGTTCTTTTTGTCCTCCTATCTGTTGGTAGACTTTATGTTTACTTCCATATCTTGGCTATTGTAATACTGTTCAATGCAGATTTGCCTGCCTGTGTCTGTCCAATTCTCTCTTCTTAGATTATAGGTGGAGGAGTGGGCCTGCTGGATCATATGGTAGCTCAATGTTTACCTTTTTAAGGCACCTCCATTCTGTTCTCATTGGTGGTCCTTTCCAGCTTACGTCCCCCTTGAAGTTGAGGGTATGCATTTCTCCACAACACCTTCAGCATTTATTGTTTGTAGTTTTCTTGCTGATGGTTATTCTGACAAGTGTGAGCTGATACCTCTTTGTGATTGAATTCGCATGTGCCCCATGATCCGTTGAAATTGAGCTGGAAGGCATGTCCTTTTTATTTTTCAAGCTGTGATTACCCCTTAGTTCTTCAAAGTGTTCTCTTAAAGTATGTGTCACATTTTGAAATGTTTTGGCCATTACCTCCCTGAAGACATTTTGAGGGCAGGTTTCATTTACAGTTCTGCAGTACTTGTTCCTATGAAATGACCATTAGCACAGGCTTTAAAACTGCTTGTGCAGGTAACTGCCAGAGGGCGGCAGCCTTTCTATGTTCCCCACCCTGGTAACTAGGGAAAAGCCCTTGCGGCCTGTGGTGTTTCTCGGTTATAAATTAGAGTGGAGTGTGCCCGGACAAACCCACACAAGCTGATGTCTCCTTACTTTTTTTGGATTTTTTAATTTAATTTTTATTTTTTATTGGAGTAATTTTCCACTGTGTACGTGGACCACTTTTTCTTTGTGCATTCCTCGGTTGATGGACATTTTCATTGCTTCCAAGTGTTGGCTATGGTAAATATTGTTGGAGTGCAGGATTGCCAGCCTGTGACTTTTTGATTCTCATTTTCTCAGGTGATAGGCCCAGCAGTGGGTGTGATTGTCTGACTGGTAGCACCGTTTTTCCCTTTCCAAGCACCTTCTTTGTGTTTTCATTCGTGGCACTTAGCACGTCCCCCTTAGAATCGAGGGTACACGTTTCTCCTCAATTGCTTCAGCATTTATTGTTTGCAGCATTTATGCTAATGGCGCTACTGGCTCCTGTGAGCTGATAGGGTTTTGTAATTTCGGTTTGCATGTCTTTGAAAATTCGTAAAACTCATCATTTTTCTCCGCGGTTTTCTTTTCTGTTAAAAAAAGGAAACAATTGGGAGTACAATATAACTCTTGATATTGTCTTCTTGGAAGGCTGCCCTCTTTTGAATTTTTTGTTCGATCTTCACCTCAGACTTTTTTTAGAGAGCAGGTGTCATTTACCAAACTGCAAGTTTGGTGAATATTTAGTGACCTTTAGCAAGGGTTTTAAATCTCCTGTTGTGGGAAGTGGCCTGAAGCAGGCAGCATTTCTCCATTCCCAAATCTGGGTAATAGGGCAGCAGAGCCTTTCTGGAAGTCGTGTTCCTAGGTTGTAAATTACATTGGAATGTGCATGGAGAAAGCCCCATAAGTTTATGTCTCATTATTTCTTCTTGGTTGTAATTTTTTTTAACTGGGGTAAAGCTTAGAATATTGTTTGTCCTAGGTGAACACAATCTGGTTCATTTGTACATTATATATATCTATTCAAGTACAGATCCTCTTCCCATGTAAAATGTTAACAGAGGGTTCCGCAGACCTCCCTTGCTATATGGTCGGTCTTTTTGAGATATGTATATAAGATGAGTTTGTATACATATAGTAACACTAATCTTAACTTATCTATTCCCTCCACCTTTCGTTTTAGATGAGCATAGTTTGTTTTCTAATTCTGTGAGTGTCTTTCTCTGTGGAAATATGTTCATTTGTGTCAGTTATTAGATAACGCCTATAAGTGATATCATAGAATACAGGTCTTTTGCTTTCCAACTTACCTCATCTTTCGTGATTATCTCCAGACTCATTTGTGGTGCCTCAAAGAGCAATGGTTCATTGTCTTCCATGGCTAATATTCCATTGTGTATATGGACCACTTCTTCTTTATCCATTTACCTGTTGTTGGACATTTTGATTGCTTCACTGTCTTGGATATTGTGAATAAGGCTGCACTGCAGCTTTTGCGGCCTGTGTCTTCTCGATTCTTGTCTTCTCAGGTGAGAGGTCCAATGGTGCCCCTGCTGGATTGAATGGTACCTCCATTTTTACTTCTAAACACAGCTGCTTTCTGTTCTCACTATTGGCTGTTACCCCTTTATGTCTCACCAGCAGGTAGAGGGTACACAGTTCTCTAAAACCCCTTCAGCATTTATTGTTTGTAGACATTTTGCTGATGGTCAGTCGACTGGTGTAAGTTGAAACTTTTTGTAGATTAGTTACCATGCGTCTAACACTCCCTGAGGTTGAGCTTTTATCCATTTTCCTTTTTTTAAAAAGAGTGTAAGTAAAACTTAACTCTTCATAATCTCTTCTTGAAACATTTGCCTGTTTTGAATTATTTTGTCCATTCTCTACTTCAGCACAAATTTTTAGGGGAAGTTTCCTTTACAGCCCTGAGTCCTTGTGAATGTTAAGTGACCATTAGCTGTGACTTTAAAGCTGCTCTTGCAGGAAACGGCCACAAGGTGGCAGCATTTCTCCTTTACCAAATTTGGTTACTAGGGAAACAGAGCCTTAATGGAAGTGGTGTTGTAGGTTGTATATTAGAATGGAAAATGCCAGGAAAAAGCCCTTTAAGTTTATGTCTCATTACTTCTTGTCCATATTTGTAATTTACTTTTAATTTTTTATCCCAGCAAATTTGATTACAATGGTTTGTTTGTTCTAGGTGTGCAAGATGTGGTTCTTTCACACATATACAGGTATCTATTCTTCCTCGCATCCTTTTCCCATGTAGGTTATGACACAATGTTGAGTAGTCTTCTCCTGGTCTTCCGTACGTCTTTCCTGGTTATATATTTCACATGGTTTGTATATCTCTGTTAACCCCAATATGGTAATGTATCCAATCCTCCTCCCTTTCTATTTGGTGAACCATAAGTTTTTTAATGAATCTGTGATTGCCTTTCTCTGTGGAAATATCTTCATTGGTATCAATTTTTAAGTAACTCCTAAAAGTGATATGATAGGATATGTGGCTTTTGCTTTCTCACTTACTACAGGTGGCGTGATTACGTCTAGACTCATCTACGGTGCTGCAAATGGCATTGTTTCATTTTTTTCACTAGCGAATATTCCAGTTGTACATGGAGGAGTTCTTCTTTGTCCTCCCATCTGTTGGTAGACTTCTGTTTACTTCCATATCTTGGCTATTGTAATACTGTGCAATGCAGATTTGCCTGCCTGTGTCTTTCCAATTCTCTCTTCTTAGATTATAGGTGGAGGAGTGGGCCTGCTGGATCATATGGTAGCTCAATGTTTACCTTTTTAAGGCACCTCCATTCTGTTCTCATTGGTGGTCCTTTCCAACTTACGTCCCCCTTGAAGTTGAGGGTATGCATTTCTCCACAACACCTTCAGCATTTATTGTTTGTAGTTTTCTTGCTGATGGTTTTTCTGACAAGTGTGAGCTGATACCTCTTTGTGGTTGAATTCGCATGTGCCTCATAATCCGTTGAAATTGAGCTTGAAGGCATGTCCTTTTTATTTTTCAAGCTGTGATTACCCATTAGTTCTTCAGTGTGTTCTCTTAAAGTATGTGTCACAGTTTGAAGTGTTTTGGCCATTACCTCCCTGAAGACATTTTGAGGTCAGGTTTCATTTACAGTTCTGCAGTACTTGTTCCTATGAAATGACCATTAGCACAGGCTTTAAAACTGCTTTTGCAGGTAACTGCCAGAGGGCGGCAGCCTTTCTATGTTCCCCACCCTGGTAACTAGGGAAAAGCCCTTGCGGCCTGTGGTGTTTCTCGGTTATAAATTAGAGTGGAGTGTGCCCGGACAAACCCACACAAGCTGATGTCTCCTTACTTTTGTTGGATTTTTTAATTTAATTTTTATTTTTTATTGGAGTAATTTTCCACTGTGTACGTGGACCACTTCTTCTTTGTGCATTCCTCGGTTGATGGACATTTTCATTGCTTCCAAGTGTTGGCTATGGTAAATATTGTTGGAGTGCAGGATTGCCAGCCTGTGACTTTTTGATTCTCATTTTCTCAGGTGATAGGCCCAGCAGTGGGTGTGATTGACTGACTGGTAGCACCGTTTTTCCCTTTCCAAGCACCTTCTTTGTGTTTTCATTCGTGGCACTTAGCACGTCCCCCTTAGAATCGAGGGTACACGTTTCTCCTCAATTGCTTCAGCATTTATTGTTTGCAGCATTTATGCTAATGGCGCTACTGGCTCCTGTGAGCTGATAGGGTTTTGTAATTTCGGTTTGCATGTCTTTGAAAATTCGTAAAACTCATCATTTTTCTCCACGGTTTTCTTTTCTGTTAAAAAAAGGAAACAATTGGGAGTACAATATAACTCTTGATATTGTCTTCTTGGAAGGCTGCCCTCTTTTGAAATTTTTGGTCGATTTTCACCTCAGACTTTTTTTACAGAGCAGGTGTCATTTACCGAACTGCAAGTTTGGTGAATATTTAGTGACCTTTAGCAAGGGTTTTAAATCTCCTGTTGTGGGAAGTGGCCTGAAGCAGGCAGCATTTCTCCATTCCCAAATCTGGGTAATAGGGCAGCAGAGCCTTTCTGGAAGTCGTGTTCCTAGGTTGTAAATTACATTGGAATGTGCATGGAGAAAGCCCCATAAGTTTATGTCTCATTATTTCTTCTTGGTTGTAATTTTTTTTTAATTGGGGTAAAGCTTAGAATATTGTTTGTCCTAGGTGAACACAATCTGGTTCATTTGTACATTATATATATCTATTCAAGTACAGATCCTCTTCCCATGTAAAATATTAACAGAGGGTTACGGAGACCTCCCTTGCTATATGGTCGGTCTTTTTGAGATATGTATATAATATGAGTTTGTATACATATAGTAACACTAATCTCAACTTATCTATTACCCCCACCTTTCGTTTTAGATGAGCATAGTTTGTTTTCTAATTCTGTAAGTGTCTTTCTCTGCGGAAATATGTTCATTTGTGTCAGTTATTAGATAACGCCTATAAGTGATATCATAGAATACAGGTCTTTTGCTTTCCAACTTACCTCATCTTTCGTGATTATCTCCAGACTCATTTGTGGTGCCTCAAAGAGCAATGGTTCATTGTCTTCCATGGCTAATATTCCATTGTGTATATGGACCACTTCTTCTTTATCCATTTACCTGTTGTTGGACATTTTGATTGCTTCACTGTCTTGGATATTGTGAATAAGGCTGCACTGCAGCTTTTGCGGCCTGTGTCTTCTCGATTCTTGTCTTCTCAGGTGAGAGGTCCAATGGTGCCCCTGCTGGATTGAATGGTACCTCCATTTTTACTTTTAAACACAGCTGCTTTCTGTTCTCACTATTGGCTATTACCCCTTTATGTCTCACCAGCAGGTAGAGGGTACACAGTTCTCTAAAACCCCTTCAGCATTTATTGTTTGTAGACATTTTGCTGATGGTCAGTCGACTGGTGTAAGTTGAAACTTTTTGTAGATTAGATTGCATGCGTCTAACACTCCCTGAGGTTGAGCTTTTATCCATTTTCCTTTTTTTTAAAAAGAGTGTAAGTAAAACTTAACTCTTCATAATCTCTTCTTGAAACATTTGCCTGTTTTGAATTTTTTTGTCCATTCTCTACTTCAGCACAAATTTTTAGGGCAAGTGTCCTTTACAGCCCTGAGTCCTTGTGAATGTTAAGTGACCATTAGCTGTGACTTTAAAGCTGCTCTTGCAGGAAACGGCCACAAGGTGGCAGCATTTCTCCTTTACCAAATTTGGTTACTAGGGAAACAGAGGCTTAATGGAAGTGGTGTTCTAGGTTGTAAATTAGAGTGGAATGTGCCAGGAAAAAGCCGTTTATGTTTATGTCTCATTACTTGTTGTTCATATTTGTAATTTACTTTTTATTTTTTATCCCAGCAAATTTGATTACAATAGTTTGTTTGTTCTAGGTGTGCAAGTTGTGGTTCTTTCACACATATACGTGTATCTATTTTTCCTCGCATCCTTTTCCCATGTAGGTTATGACACAATGTTGAGTAGTCTTCTCCTGGTCTTCCGTACGTCTTTCCTGGTTATATATTTCACATGGTTTGTATATCTCTGTTAACCCCAATATGGTAATGTATCCAATCCTCATCCCTTTCTATTTGGTGAACCATAAGTTTTTTAATGAATCTGTGACTGCCTTTCTCTGTGGAAATATCTTCATTGGTATCAATTTTTAAGTAACTCCTAAAAGTGATATGATAGGATAGGTGTCTTTTGCTTTCTCACTTACTACAGGTTGCGTGATTACTTCTAGACTCATCTACGGTGCTGCAAATGGCATTGTTTCATTTTTTTCACTAGCGAATATTTTATCTGTACATGGAGGAGTTCTTTTTGTCCTCCCATCTGTTGGTAGACTTTATGTTTACTTCCATATCTTGGCTATTGTATTACTGTGCAATGCAGATTTGCCTGCCTGTGTCTGTCCAATTCTCTCTTCTTACATTATAGGTGGAGGAGTGGGCCTGCTGGATCATATGGTAGCTCAATGTTTACCTTTTTAAGGCACCTCCATTCTTTTCTCATTGGAGGTCCTTTCCAGCTTACGTCCCCCTTGAAGTTGAGGGTATGCATTTCTCCACAACACCTTCAGCATTTATTGTTTGTAGTTTTCTTGCTGATGGTTATTCTGACAAGTGTGAGCTGATACCTCTTTGTGGTTGAATTCGCATGTGCCCCATGATCCGTTGAAATTGATCTGGAAGGCATGTCCTTTTTATTTTTCAAGCTGTGATTACCCCTTAGTTCTTCAAAGTGTTCTCTTGAAGTATGTGTCACATTTTGAACTGTTTTGGCCATTACCTCCCTGAAGACATTTTGAGGGCAGGTTTCATTTACAGTCCTGCAATACTTCTTCCTATGAAATGACCATTAGCACAGGCTTTAAAACTGCTTGTGCAGGTAACTGCCAGAGGGCGGCAGCCTTTCTATGTTCCCCACCCTGGTAACTAGGGAAAAGCCCTTGCGGCCTGTGGTGTTTCTCGGTTATAATTTAGAGTGGAGTGTGCCCGGACAAACCCACACAAGCTGATGTCTCCTTAGTTTTGTTGGATTTTTAAATTTAATTTTTATTTTTTATTGAAGTAATTTTCCACTGTGTACGTGGACCACTTCTTCTTTGTGCATTCCTCGGTGGATGGACATTTTCATTGCTTCCAAGTGTTGGCTATGGTAAATATTGTTGGAGTGCAGGATTGCCAGCCTGTGACTTTTTGATTCTCATTTTCTCAGGTGATAGGCCCAGCAGTGGGTGTGATTGACTGACTGGTAGCACCGTTTTTCCCTTTCCAAGCACCTTCTTTGTGGTTTCATTAGTGGCACTTAGCACGTCCCCCTTAGAATCGAGGGTACACATTTCTCCTCAATCGCTTCAGCATTTATTGTTTGCAGCATTTATGCTAATGGCCCTACTGGCTGCTGTGAGCTGATAGGGTTTTGTAATATGGGTTTGCATGTCTTTGAAAATTCGTAAAACTCATCATTTTTCTCCTCCGTTTTCTTTTCTGTTAAAAAAAGGAAACAATTGGGAGTACAATATAACTCTTGAAATTGTCTTCTTGGAAGGTTGCCCTCTTTTGAATTTTTTGGTCGATTTTCCACCCCAGAGTTTTTTTAGAGAGCAGGTCTCATTTCCCGAACTGCAAGTGTGGTGCATATTTAGTGACCTTTACCAATGGGTTTAAAGCTGCTGTTGTGGGAAGTGGCCTCAAGGAGGCAGCATTTCTCCATTCGCAAATCTGGGTTGTAGGGCAGCCGAGCCTTTCTGGAAGTCGTGTGCCTAGGTTGTAAATTACAGTGGCATGTGCGTGGAGAAACCCCCATAAGTTTATGTCTCATTATTTCTTCTTGGTTTTTAAAAGTGTTTTAATTGGGGTAAAGCTTAGAATATTGTTTGTCCTAGGTGAACACAATCTGGTTCATTTGTACATTATATATATCTATTCAAGTACAGATCCTCTTCCCATGTAAAATGTTACAGAGGATTCTGCAGACCTCCCTTGCTATATGGTCGGTCTTTTTGAGATATGTATATAATATGAGTTTGTATACATATAGTAACACTAATCTTAATTTATCCATTCCCCCCACCTTTCCTTTTAGATGAGCATAGTTTGTTTTCTATGTCTCTGACTGTCTTTCTCTGTGGAAATATGTTCATTTGTGTCAGTTATTAGATAACGCCTATAAGTGATGTCATAGAATACAGGTCTTTTGCTTTCCAACTTACCTCATCTTTCGTGATTATCTCCAGACTCATTTGTGGTGCCTCAAAGAGCAATGGTTCATTGTCTTCCATGGCTAATATTCCATTGTGTATATGGACCACTTCTTTTTATCCATTTACCTGTTGTTGGACATTTTGATTGCTTCACTGGCTTGGCTATTGTGAATAAGGCTGCACTGCAGCTTTTGCGGCCTGTGTCTTCTCGATTCTTGTCTTCTCAGGTGAGAGGTCCAATGGTGCCCCTGCTGGATTGAATTGTACCTCCATTTTTACTTTTAAACACAGCTGCTTTCTGTTCTCACTATTGGCTGTTACCCCTTTACGTCTCACCAGCAGGTAGAGGGTACACAGTTCTCTAAAACCCCTTCAGCATTTATTGTTTGTAGACATTTTGCTGATGTTCAGTCGACTGGTGTAAGTTGAAACTTTTTGTAGATTAGGTTGCATGCGTCTAACACTCCCTGAGGTTGAGCTTTTATCCATTTTCCTTTTTTTTAAAAAGAGTGTAAGTAAAACTTAACTCTTCATAATCTCTTCTTGAAACATTTGCCTGTTTTGAATTTTTTTGTCCATTCTCTACTTCAGCACAAATTTTTAGGGCAAGTGTCCTTTACAGCCCTGAGTCCTTGTGAATGTTAAGTGACCATTAGCTGTGACTTTAAAGCTGCTCTTGCAGGAAACGGCCACAAGGTGGCAGCATTTCTCCTTTACCAAATTTGGTTACTAGGGAAACAGAGCCTTAATGGAAGTGGTGTTGTAGGTTGTATATTAGAATGGAAAATGCCAGGAAAAAGCCCTTTAAGTTTATGTCTCATTACTTCTTGTCCATATTTGTAATTTACTTTTAATTTTTTATCCCAGCAAATTTGATTACAATGGTTTGTTTGTTCTAGGTGTGCAAGATGTGGTTCTTTCACACATATACAGGTATCTATTCTTCCTCGCATCCTTTTCCCATGTAGGTTATGACACAATGTTGAGTAGTCTTCTCCTGGTCTTCCGTACGTCTTTCCTGGTTATATATTTCACATGGTTTGTATATCTCTGTTAACCCCAATATGGTAATGTATCCAATCCTCCTCCCTTTCTATTTGGTGAACCATAAGTTTTTTAATGAATCTGTGATTGCCTTTCTCTGTGGAAATATCTTCATTGGTATCAATTTTTAAGTAACTCCTAAAAGTGATATGATAGGATATGTGGCTTTTGCTTTCTCACTTACTACAGGTGGCGTGATTACGTCTAGACTCATCTACGGTGCTGCAAATGGCATTGTTTCATTTTTTTCACTAGCGAATATTCCAGTTGTACATGGAGGAGTTCTTCTTTGTCCTCCCATCTGTTGGTAGACTTCTGTTTACTTCCATATCTTGGCTATTGTAATACTGTGCAATGCAGATTTGCCTGCCTGTGTCTTTCCAATTCTCTCTTCTTAGATTATAGGTGGAGGAGTGGGCCTGCTGGATCATATGGTAGCTCAATGTTTACCTTTTTAAGGCACCTCCATTCTGTTCTCATTGGTGGTCCTTTCCAACTTACGTCCCCCTTGAAGTTGAGGGTATGCATTTCTCCACAACACCTTCAGCATTTATTGTTTGTAGTTTTCTTGCTGATGGTTTTTCTGACAAGTGTGAGCTGATACCTCTTTGTGGTTGAATTCGCATGTGTCTCATAATCCGTTGAAATTGAGCTTGAAGGCATGTCCTTTTTATTTTTCAAGCTGTGATTACCCATTAGTTCTTCAGTGTGTTCTCTTAAAGTATGTGTCACAGTTTGAAGTGTTTTGGCCATTACCTCCCTGAAGACATTTTGAGGTCAGGTTTCATTTACAGTTCTGCAGTACTTGTTCCTATGAAATGACCATTAGCACAGGCTTTAAAACTGCTTTTGCAGGTAACTGCCAGAGGGCGGCAGCCTTTCTATGTTCCCCACCCTGGTAACTAGGGAAAAGCCCTTGCGGCCTGTGGTGTTTCTCGGTTATAAATTAGAGTGGAGTGTGCCCGGACAAACCCACACAAGCTGATGTCTCCTTACTTTTGTTGGATTTTTTAATTTAATTTTTATTTTTTATTGGAGTAATTTTCCACTGTGTACGTGGACCACTTCTTCTTTGTGCATTCCTCGGTTGATGGACATTTTCATTGCTTCCAAGTGTTGGCTATGGTAAATATTGTTGGAGTGCAGGATTGCCAGCCTGTGACTTTTTGATTCTCATTTTCTCAGGTGATAGGCCCAGCAGTGGGTGTGATTGACTGACTGGTAGCACCGTTTTTCCCTTTCCAAGCACCTTCTTTGTGTTTTCATTCGTGGCACTTAGCACGTCCCCCTTAGAATCGAGGGTACACGTTTCTCCTCAATTGCTTCAGCATTTATTGTTTGCAGCATTTATGCTAATGGCGCTACTGGCTCCTGTGAGCTGATAGGGTTTTGTAATTTCGGTTTGCATGTCTTTGAAAATTCGTAAAACTCATCATTTTTCTCCACGGTTTTCTTTTCTGTTAAAAAAAGGAAACAATTGGGAGTACAATATAACTCTTGATATTGTCTTCTTGGAAGGCTGCCCTCTTTTGAAATTTTTGGTCGATTTTCACCTCAGACTTTTTTTACAGAGCAGGTGTCATTTACCGAACTGCAAGTTTGGTGAATATTTAGTGACCTTTAGCAAGGGTTTTAAATCTCCTGTTGTGGGAAGTGGCCTGAAGCAGGCAGCATTTCTCCATTCCCAAATCTGGGTAATAGGGCAGCAGAGCCTTTCTGGAAGTCGTGTTCCTAGGTTGTAAATTACATTGGAATGTGCATGGAGAAAGCCCCATAAGTTTATGTCTCATTATTTCTTCTTGGTTGTAATTTTTTTTTAATTGGGGTAAAGCTTAGAATATTGTTTGTCCTAGGTGAACACAATCTGGTTCATTTGTACATTATATATATCTATTCAAGTACAGATCCTCTTCCCATGTAAAATATTAACAGAGGGTTACGGAGACCTCCCTTGCTATATGGTCGGTCTTTTTGAGATATGTATATAATATGAGTTTGTATACATATAGTAACACTAATCTCAACTTATCTATTACCCCCACCTTTCGTTTTAGATGAGCATAGTTTGTTTTCTAATTCTGTAAGTGTCTTTCTCTGCGGAAATATGTTCATTTGTGTCAGTTATTAGATAACGCCTATAAGTGATATCATAGAATACAGGTCTTTTGCTTTCCAACTTACCTCATCTTTCGTGATTATCTCCAGACTCATTTGTGGTGCCTCAAAGAGCAATGGTTCATTGTCTTCCATGGCTAATATTCCATTGTGTATATGGACCACTTCTTCTTTATCCATTTACCTGTTGTTGGACATTTTGATTGCTTCACTGTCTTGGATATTGTGAATAAGGCTGCACTGCAGCTTTTGCGGCCTGTGTCTTCTCGATTCTTGTCTTCTCAGGTGAGAGGTCCAATGGTGCCCCTGCTGGATTGAATGGTACCTCCATTTTTACTTTTAAACACAGCTGCTTTCTGTTCTCACTATTGGCTATTACCCCTTTATGTCTCACCAGCAGGTAGAGGGTACACAGTTCTCTAAAACCCCTTCAGCATTTATTGTTTGTAGACATTTTGCTGATGGTCAGTCGACTGGTGTAAGTTGAAACTTTTTGTAGATTAGATTGCATGCGTCTAACACTCCCTGAGGTTGAGCTTTTATCCATTTTCCTTTTTTTTAAAAAGAGTGTAAGTAAAACTTAACTCTTCATAATCTCTTCTTGAAACATTTGCCTGTTTTGAATTTTTTTGTCCATTCTCTACTTCAGCACAAATTTTTAGGGCAAGTGTCCTTTACAGCCCTGAGTCCTTGTGAATGTTAAGTGACCATTAGCTGTGACTTTAAAGCTGCTCTTGCAGGAAACGGCCACAAGGTGGCAGCATTTCTCCTTTACCAAATTTGGTTACTAGGGAAACAGAGGCTTAATGGAAGTGGTGTTCTAGGTTGTAAATTAGAGTGGAATGTGCCAGGAAAAAGCCGTTTATGTTTATGTCTCATTACTTGTTGTTCATATTTGTAATTTACTTTTTATTTTTTATCCCAGCAAATTTGATTACAATAGTTTGTTTGTTCTAGGTGTGCAAGTTGTGGTTCTTTCACACATATACGTGTATCTATTTTTCCTCGCATCCTTTTCCCATGTAGGTTATGACACAATGTTGAGTAGTCTTCTCCTGGTCTTCCGTACGTCTTTCCTGGTTATATATTTCACATGGTTTGTATATCTCTGTTAACCCCAATATGGTAATGTATCCAATCCTCATCCCTTTCTATTTGGTGAACCATAAGTTTTTTAATGAATCTGTGACTGCCTTTCTCTGTGGAAATATCTTCATTGGTATCAATTTTTAAGTAACTCCTAAAAGTGATATGATAGGATAGGTGTCTTTTGCTTTCTCACTTACTACAGGTTGCGTGATTACTTCTAGACTCATCTACGGTGCTGCAAATGGCATTGTTTCATTTTTTTCACTAGCGAATATTTTATCTGTACATGGAGGAGTTCTTTTTGTCCTCCCATCTGTTGGTAGACTTTATGTTTACTTCCATATCTTGGCTATTGTATTACTGTGCAATGCAGATTTGCCTGCCTGTGTCTGTCCAATTCTCTCTTCTTACATTATAGGTGGAGGAGTGGGCCTGCTGGATCATATGGTAGCTCAATGTTTACCTTTTTAAGGCACCTCCATTCTTTTCTCATTGGAGGTCCTTTCCAGCTTACGTCCCCCTTGAAGTTGAGGGTATGCATTTCTCCACAACACCTTCAGCATTTATTGTTTGTAGTTTTCTTGCTGATGGTTATTCTGACAAGTGTGAGCTGATACCTCTTTGTGGTTGAATTCGCATGTGCCCCATGATCCGTTGAAATTGATCTGGAAGGCATGTCCTTTTTATTTTTCAAGCTGTGATTACCCCTTAGTTCTTCAAAGTGTTCTCTTGAAGTATGTGTCACATTTTGAACTGTTTTGGCCATTACCTCCCTGAAGACATTTTGAGGGCAGGTTTCATTTACAGTCCTGCAATACTTCTTCCTATGAAATGACCATTAGCACAGGCTTTAAAACTGCTTGTGCAGGTAACTGCCAGAGGGCGGCAGCCTTTCTATGTTCCCCACCCTGGTAACTAGGGAAAAGCCCTTGCGGCCTGTGGTGTTTCTCGGTTATAATTTAGAGTGGAGTGTGCCCGGACAAACCCACACAAGCTGATGTCTCCTTAGTTTTGTTGGATTTTTAAATTTAATTTTTATTTTTTATTGAAGTAATTTTCCACTGTGTACGTGGACCACTTCTTCTTTGTGCATTCCTCGGTGGATGGACATTTTCATTGCTTCCAAGTGTTGGCTATGGTAAATATTGTTGGAGTGCAGGATTGCCAGCCTGTGACTTTTTGATTCTCATTTTCTCAGGTGATAGGCCCAGCAGTGGGTGTGATTGACTGACTGGTAGCACCGTTTTTCCCTTTCCAAGCACCTTCTTTGTGGTTTCATTAGTGGCACTTAGCACGTCCCCCTTAGAATCGAGGGTACACATTTCTCCTCAATCGCTTCAGCATTTATTGTTTGCAGCATTTATGCTAATGGCCCTACTGGCTGCTGTGAGCTGATAGGGTTTTGTAATATGGGTTTGCATGTCTTTGAAAATTCGTAAAACTCATCATTTTTCTCCTCCGTTTTCTTTTCTGTTAAAAAAAGGAAACAATTGGGAGTACAATATAACTCTTGAAATTGTCTTCTTGGAAGGTTGCCCTCTTTTGAATTTTTTGGTCGATTTTCCACCCCAGAGTTTTTTTAGAGAGCAGGTCTCATTTCCCGAACTGCAAGTGTGGTGCATATTTAGTGACCTTTACCAATGGGTTTAAAGCTGCTGTTGTGGGAAGTGGCCTCAAGGAGGCAGCATTTCTCCATTCGCAAATCTGGGTTGTAGGGCAGCCGAGCCTTTCTGGAAGTCGTGTGCCTAGGTTGTAAATTACAGTGGCATGTGCGTGGAGAAACCCCCATAAGTTTATGTCTCATTATTTCTTCTTGGTTTTTAAAAGTGTTTTAATTGGGGTAAAGCTTAGAATATTGTTTGTCCTAGGTGAACACAATCTGGTTCATTTGTACATTATATATATCTATTCAAGTACAGATCCTCTTCCCATGTAAAATGTTACAGAGGATTCTGCAGACCTCCCTTGCTATATGGTCGGTCTTTTTGAGATATGTATATAATATGAGTTTGTATACATATAGTAACACTAATCTTAATTTATCCATTCCCCCCACCTTTCCTTTTAGATGAGCATAGTTTGTTTTCTATGTCTCTGACTGTCTTTCTCTGTGGAAATATGTTCATTTGTGTCAGTTATTAGATAACGCCTATAAGTGATGTCATAGAATACAGGTCTTTTGCTTTCCAACTTACCTCATCTTTCGTGATTATCTCCAGACTCATTTGTGGTGCCTCAAAGAGCAATGGTTCATTGTCTTCCATGGCTAATATTCCATTGTGTATATGGACCACTTCTTTTTATCCATTTACCTGTTGTTGGACATTTTGATTGCTTCACTGGCTTGGCTATTGTGAATAAGGCTGCACTGCAGCTTTTGCGGCCTGTGTCTTCTCGATTCTTGTCTTCTCAGGTGAGAGGTCCAATGGTGCCCCTGCTGGATTGAATTGTACCTCCATTTTTACTTTTAAACACAGCTGCTTTCTGTTCTCACTATTGGCTGTTACCCCTTTACGTCTCACCAGCAGGTAGAGGGTACACAGTTCTCTAAAACCCCTTCAGCATTTATTGTTTGTAGACATTTTGCTGATGTTCAGTCGACTGGTGTAAGTTGAAACTTTTTGTAGATTAGGTTGCATGCGTCTAACACTCCCTGAGGTTGAGCTTTTATCCATTTTCCTTTTTTTTAAAAAGAGTGTAAGTAAAACTTAACTCTTCATAATCTCTTCTTGAAACATTTGCCTGTTTTGAATTTTTTTGTCCATTCTCTACTTCAGCACAAATTTTTAGGGCAAGTGTCCTTTACAGCCCTGAGTCCTTGTGAATGTTAAGTGACCATTAGCTGTGACTTTAAAGCTGCTCTTGCAGGAAACGGCCACAAGGTGGCAGCATTTCTCCTTTACCAAATTTGGTTACTAGGGAAACAGAGCCTTAATGGAAGTGGTGTTGTAGGTTGTATATTAGAATGGAAAATGCCAGGAAAAAGCCCTTTAAGTTTATGTCTCATTACTTCTTGTCCATATTTGTAATTTACTTTTAATTTTTTATCCCAGCAAATTTGATTACAATGGTTTGTTTGTTCTAGGTGTGCAAGATGTGGTTCTTTCACACATATACAGGTATCTATTCTTCCTCGCATCCTTTTCCCATGTAGGTTATGACACAATGTTGAGTAGTCTTCTCCTGGTCTTCCGTACGTCTTTCCTGGTTATATATTTCACATGGTTTGTATATCTCTGTTAACCCCAATATGGTAATGTATCCAATCCTCCTCCCTTTCTATTTGGTGAACCATAAGTTTTTTAATGAATCTGTGATTGCCTTTCTCTGTGGAAATATCTTCATTGGTATCAATTTTTAAGTAACTCCTAAAAGTGATATGATAGGATATGTGGCTTTTGCTTTCTCACTTACTACAGGTGGCGTGATTACGTCTAGACTCATCTACGGTGCTGCAAATGGCATTGTTTCATTTTTTTCACTAGCGAATATTCCAGTTGTACATGGAGGAGTTCTTCTTTGTCCTCCCATCTGTTGGTAGACTTCTGTTTACTTCCATATCTTGGCTATTGTAATACTGTGCAATGCAGATTTGCCTGCCTGTGTCTTTCCAATTCTCTCTTCTTAGATTATAGGTGGAGGAGTGGGCCTGCTGGATCATATGGTAGCTCAATGTTTACCTTTTTAAGGCACCTCCATTCTGTTCTCATTGGTGGTCCTTTCCAACTTACGTCCCCCTTGAAGTTGAGGGTATGCATTTCTCCACAACACCTTCAGCATTTATTGTTTGTAGTTTTCTTGCTGATGGTTTTTCTGACAAGTGTGAGCTGATACCTCTTTGTGGTTGAATTCGCATGTGTCTCATAATCCGTTGAAATTGAGCTTGAAGGCATGTCCTTTTTATTTTTCAAGCTGTGATTACCCATTAGTTCTTCAGTGTGTTCTCTTAAAGTATGTGTCACAGTTTGAAGTGTTTTGGCCATTACCTCCCTGAAGACATTTTGAGGTCAGGTTTCATTTACAGTTCTGCAGTACTTGTTCCTATGAAATGACCATTAGCACAGGCTTTAAAACTGCTTTTGCAGGTAACTGCCAGAGGGCGGCAGCCTTTCTATGTTCCCCACCCTGGTAACTAGGGAAAAGCCCTTGCGGCCTGTGGTGTTTCTCGGTTATAAATTAGAGTGGAGTGTGCCCAGACAAACCCACACAAGCTGATGTCTCCTTACTTTTGTTGGATTTTTTAATTTAATTTTTATTTTTTATTGGAGTAATTTTCCACTGTGTACGTGGACCACTTCTTCTTTGTGCATTCCTCGGTTGATGGACATTTTCATTGCTTCCAAGTGTTGGCTATGGTAAATATTGTTGGAGTGCAGGATTGCCAGCCTGTGACTTTTTGATTCTCATTTTCTCAGGTGATAGGCCCAGCAGTGGGTGTGATTGACTGACTGGTAGCACCGTTTTTCCCTTTCCAAGCACCTTCTTTGTGTTTTCATTCGTGGCACTTAGCACGTCCCCCTTAGAATCGAGGGTACACGTTTCTCCTCAATTGCTTCAGCATTTATTGTTTGCAGCATTTATGCTAATGGCGCTACTGGCTCCTGTGAGCTGATAGGGTTTTGTAATTTCGGTTTGCATGTCTTTGAAAATTCGTAAAACTCATCATTTTTCTCCACGGTTTTCTTTTCTGTTAAAAAAAGGAAACAATTGGGAGTACAATATAACTCTTGATATTGTCTTCTTGGAAGGCTGCCCTCTTTTGAAATTTTTGGTCGATTTTCACCTCAGACTTTTTTTACAGAGCAGGTGTCATTTACCGAACTGCAAGTTTGGTGAATATTTAGTGACCTTTAGCAAGGGTTTTAAATCTCCTGTTGTGGGAAGTGGCCTGAAGCAGGCAGCATTTCTCCATTCCCAAATCTGGGTAATAGGGCAGCAGAGCCTTTCTGGAAGTCGTGTTCCTAGGTTGTAAATTACATTGGAATGTGCATGGAGAAAGCCCCATAAGTTTATGTCTCATTATTTCTTCTTGGTTGTAATTTTTTTTTAATTGGGGTAAAGCTTAGAATATTGTTTGTCCTAGGTGAACACAATCTGGTTCATTTGTACATTATATATATCTATTCAAGTACAGATCCTCTTCCCATGTAAAATATTAACAGAGGGTTACGGAGACCTCCCTTGCTATATGGTCGGTCTTTTTGAGATATGTATATAATATGAGTTTGTATACATATAGTAACACTAATCTCAACTTATCTATTACCCCCACCTTTCGTTTTAGATGAGCATAGTTTGTTTTCTAATTCTGTAAGTGTCTTTCTCTGCGGAAATATGTTCATTTGTGTCAGTTATTAGATAACGCCTATAAGTGATATCATAGAATACAGGTCTTTTGCTTTCCAACTTACCTCATCTTTCGTGATTATCTCCAGACTCATTTGTGGTGCCTCAAAGAGCAATGGTTCATTGTCTTCCATGGCTAATATTCCATTGTGTATATGGACCACTTCTTCTTTATCCATTTACCTGTTGTTGGACATTTTGATTGCTTCACTGTCTTGGATATTGTGAATAAGGCTGCACTGCAGCTTTTGCGGCCTGTGTCTTCTCGATTCTTGTCTTCTCAGGTGAGAGGTCCAATGGTGCCCCTGCTGGATTGAATGGTACCTCCATTTTTACTTCTAAACACAGCTGCTTTCTGTTCTCACTATTGGCTATTACCCCTTTATGTCTCACCAGCAGGTAGAGGGTACACAGTTCTCTAAAACCCCTTCAGCATTTATTGTTTGTAGACATTTTGCTGATGGTCAGTCGACTGGTGTAAGTTGAAACTTTTTGTAGATTAGATTGCATGCGTCTAACACTCCCTGAGGCTGAGCTTTTATCCATTTTCCTTTTTTTTAAAAAGAGTGTAAGTAAAACTTAACTCTTCATAATCTCTTCTTGAAACATTTGCCTGTTTTGAATTTTTTTGTCCATTCTCTACTTCAGCACAAATTTTTAGGGCAAGTGTCCTTTACAGCCCTGAGTCCTTGTGAATGTTAAGTGACCATTAGCTGTGACTTTAAAGCTGCTCTTGCAGGAAACGGCCACAAGGTGGCAGCATTTCTCCTTTACCAAATTTGGTTACTAGGGAAACAGAGGCTTAATGGAAGTGGTGTTCTAGGTTGTAAATTAGAGTGGAATGTGCCAGGAAAAAGCCGTTTATGTTTATGTCTCATTACTTGTTGTTCATATTTGTAATTTACTTTTTATTTTTTATCCCAGCAAATTTGATTACAATAGTTTGTTTGTTCTAGGTGTGCAAGTTGTGGTTCTTTCACACATATACGTGTATCTATTTTTCCTCGCATCCTTTTCCCATGTAGGTTATGACACAATGTTGAGTAGTCTTCTCCTGGTCTTCCGTACGTCTTTCCTGGTTATATATTTCACATGGTTTGTATATCTCTGTTAACCCCAATATGGTAATGTATCCAATCCTCATCCCTTTCTATTTGGTGAACCATAAGTTTTTTAATGAATCTGTGACTGCCTTTCTCTGTGGAAATATCTTCATTGGTATCAATTTTTAAGTAACTCCTAAAAGTGATATGATAGGATAGGTGTCTTTTGCTTTCTCACTTACTACAGGTTGCGTGATTACTTCTAGACTCATCTACGGTGCTGCAAATGGCATTGTTTCATTTTTTTCACTAGCGAATATTTTATCTGTACATGGAGGAGTTCTTTTTGTCCTCCCATCTGTTGGTAGACTTTATGTTTACTTCCATATCTTGGCTATTGTATTACTGTGCAATGCAGATTTGCCTGCCTGTGTCTGTCCAATTCTCTCTTCTTACATTATAGGTGGAGGAGTGGGCCTGCTGGATCATATGGTAGCTCAATGTTTACCTTTTTAAGGCACCTCCATTCTTTTCTCATTGGAGGTCCTTTCCAGCTTACGTCCCCCTTGAAGTTGAGGGTATGCATTTCTCCACAACACCTTCAGCATTTATTGTTTGTAGTTTTCTTGCTGATGGTTATTCTGACAAGTGTGAGCTGATACCTCTTTGTGGTTGAATTCGCATGTGCCCCATGATCCGTTGAAATTGATCTGGAAGGCATGTCCTTTTTATTTTTCAAGCTGTGATTACCCCTTAGTTCTTCAAAGTGTTCTCTTGAAGTATGTGTCACATTTTGAACTGTTTTGGCCATTACCTCCCTGAAGACATTTTGAGGGCAGGTTTCATTTACAGTCCTGCAATACTTCTTCCTATGAAATGACCATTAGCACAGGCTTTAAAACTGCTTGTGCAGGTAACTGCCAGAGGGCGGCAGCCTTTCTATGTTCCCCACCCTGGTAACTAGGGAAAAGCCCTTGCGGCCTGTGGTGTTTCTCGGTTATAATTTAGAGTGGAGTGTGCCCGGACAAACCCACACAAGCTGATGTCTCCTTAGTTTTGTTGGATTTTTAAATTTAATTTTTATTTTTTATTGAAGTAATTTTCCACTGTGTACGTGGACCACTTCTTCTTTGTGCATTCCTCGGTGGATGGACATTTTCATTGCTTCCAAGTGTTGGCTATGGTAAATATTGTTGGAGTGCAGGATTGCCAGCCTGTGACTTTTTGATTCTCATTTTCTCAGGTGATAGGCCCAGCAGTGGGTGTGATTGACTGACTGGTAGCACCGTTTTTCCCTTTCCAAGCACCTTCTTTGTGGTTTCATTAGTGGCACTTAGCACGTCCCCCTTAGAATCGAGGGTACACATTTCTCCTCAATCGCTTCAGCATTTATTGTTTGCAGCATTTATGCTAATGGCCCTACTGGCTGCTGTGAGCTGATAGGGTTTTGTAATATGGGTTTGCATGTCTTTGAAAATTCGTAAAACTCATCATTTTTCTCCTCCGTTTTCTTTTCTGTTAAAAAAAGGAAACAATTGGGAGTACAATATAACTCTTGAATTGTCTTCTTGGAAGGTTGCCCTCTTTTGAATTTTTTGGTCGATTTTCCACCCCAGAGTTTTTTTAGAGAGCAGGTCTCATTTCCCGAACTGCAAGTGTGGTGCATATTTAGTGACCTTTACCAATGGGTTTAAAGCTGCTGTTGAGGGAAGTGGCCTCAAGGAGGCAGCATTTCTCCATTCGCAAATCTGGGTTGTAGGGCAGCCGAGCCTTTCTGGAAGTCGTGTGCCTAGGTTGTAAATTACAGTGGCATGTGCGTGGAGAAACCCCCATCAGTTTATGTCTCATTATTTCTTCTTGGTTTTTAAAAGTGTTTTAATTGGGGTAAAGCTTAGAATATTGTTTGTCCTAGGTGAACACAATCTGGTTCATTTGTACATTATATATATCTATTCAAGTACAGATCCTCTTCCCATGTAAAATGTTACAGAGGATTCTGCAGACCTCCCTTGCTATATGGTCGGTCTTTTTGAGATATGTATATAATATGAGTTTGTATACATATAGTAACACTAATCTTAATTTATCCATTCCCCCCACCTTTCCTTTTAGATGAGCATAGTTTGTTTTCTATGTCTCTGACTGTTTTTCTCTGTGGAAATATGTTCATTTGTGTCAGTTATTAGATAACGCCTATAAGTGATGTCATAGAATACAGGTCTTTTGCTTTCCAACTTACCTCATCTTTCGTGATTATCTCCAGACTCATTTGTGGTGCCTCAAAGAGCAATGGTTCATTGTCTTCCATGGCTAATATTCCATTGTGTATATGGACCACTTCTTTTTATCCATTTACCTGTTGTTGGACATTTTGATTGCTTCACTGGCTTGGCTATTGTGAATAAGGCTGCACTGCAGCTTTTGCGGCCTGTGTCTTCTCGATTCTTGTCTTCTCAGGTGAGAGGTCCAATGGTGCCCCTGCTGGATTGAATTGTACCTCCATTTTTACTTTTAAACACAGCTGCTTTCTGTTCTCACTATTGGCTGTTACCCCTTTACGTCTCACCAGCAGGTAGAGGGTACAGAGTTCTCTAAAACCCCTTCAGCATTTATTGTTTGTAGACATTTTGCTGATGGTCAGTCGACTGGTGTAAGTTGAAACTTTTTGTAGATTAGGTTGCATGCGTCTAACACTCCCTGAGGTTGAGCTTTTATCCATTTTCCTTTTTTTTAAAAAGAGTGTAAGTAAAACTTAACTCTTCATAATCTCTTCTTGAAACATTTGCCTGTTTTGAATTTTTTTGTCCATTCTCTACTTCAGCACAAATTTTTAGGGCAAGTGTCCTTTACAGCCCTGAGTCCTTGTGAATGTTAAGTGACCATTAGCTGTGACTTTAAAGCTGCTCTTGCAGGAAACGGCCACAAGGTGGCAGCATTTCTCCTTTACCAAATTTGGTTACTAGGGAAACAGGCTTAATGGAAGTGGTGTTCTAGGTTGTAAATTAGAGTGGAATGTGCCAGGAAAAAGCCCTTTAGGTTTATGTCTCATTACTTGTTGTTCATATTTGTAATTTACTTTTTATTTTTTATCCCAGCAAATTTGATTACAATAGTTTGTTTCTTCTAGGTGTGCAAGTTGTGGTTCTTTCACACATATACGTGTATCTATTCTTCCTCGCATCCTTTTCCCATGTAGGTTATGACACAATGTTGAGTAGTCTTCTCCTGGTCTTCCGTACGTCTTTCCTGGTTATATATTTCACATGGTTTGTATATCTCTGTTAACCCCAATATGGTAATGTATCCAATCCTCATCCCTTTCTATTTGGCGAACCATAAGTTTTTTAATGAATCTGTTACCGCCTTTCTCTGTGGAAATATCTTCATTGGTATCAATTTTTAAGTAACTCCTAAAAGTGATATGATCGGATATGTGTCTTTTGCTTTCTCACTTACTACAGGTGGCGTGATTACTTCTAACTCATCTACGGTGCTGCAAATGGCATTGTTTCATTTTTTTCACTAGCGAATATTCTATCTGTACATGGAGGAGTTCTTTTTGTCCTCCTATCTGTTGGTAGACTTTATGTTTACTTCCATATCTTGGCTATTGTAATACTGTTCAATGCAGATTTGCCTGCCTGTGTCTGTCCAATTCTCTCTTCTTAGATTATAGGTGGAGGAGTGGGCCTGCTGGATCATATGGTAGCTCAATGTTTACCTTTTTAAGGCACCTCCATTCTGTTCTCATTGGTGGTCCTTTCCAGCTTACGTCCCCCTTGAAGTTGAGGGTATGCATTTCTCCACAACACCTTCAGCATTTATTGTTTGTAGTTTTCTTGCTGATGGTTATTCTGACAAGTGTGAGCTGATACCTCTTTGTGATTGAATTCGCATGTGCCCCATGATCCGTTGAAATTGAGCTGGAAGGCATGTCCTTTTTATTTTTCAAGCTGTGATTACCCCTTAGTTCTTCAAAGTGTTCTCTTAAAGTATGTGTCACATTTTGAAATGTTTTGGCCATTACCTCCCTGAAGACATTTTGAGGGCAGGTTTCATTTACAGTTGTGCAGTACTTCTTCCTATGAAATGACCATTAGCACAGGCTTTAAAACTGCTTGTGCAGGTAACTGCCAGAGGGCGGCAGCCTTTCTATGTTCCCCACCCTGGTAACTAGGGAAAAGCCCTTGCGGCCTGTGGTGTTTCTCGGTTATAAATTAGAGTGGAGTGTGCCCAGACAAACCCACACAAGCTGATGTCTCCTTACTTTTGTTGGATTTTTAAATTTAATTTTTATTTTTTATTGGAGTAATTTTCCACTGTGTACGTGGACCACTTCTTCTTTGTGCATTCCTCGGTTGATGGACATTTTCATGGCTTCCAAGTTTTGGCTATGGTAAATATTGTTGGAGTGCAGGATTGCCAGCCTGTGACTTTTTGATTCTCATTTTCTCAGGTGATAGGCCCAGCAGTGGGTGTGATTGACTGACTGGTAGCACCGTTTTTCCCTTTTCAAGCACTTTCTTTGTGTTTTCATTCGTGGCACTTAGCACGTCACCCTTAGAATCGAGGGTACACATTTCTCCTCAATCGCTTCAGCATTTATTGTTTGCAGCATTTATGCTAATGGCCCTACTGGCTCCTGTGAGCTGATAGGGTTTTGTAATTTGGGTTTGCATGTCTTTGAAAATTCGTAAAACTCATCATTTTTCTCCGCGGTTTTCTTTTCTGTTAAAAAAAGGAAACAATTGGGAGTACAATATAACTCTTGATATTGTCTTCTTGGAAGGCTGCCCTCTTTTGAATTTTTTGTTCGATCTTCACCTCAGACTTTTTTTAGAGAGCAGGTGTCATTTACCAAACTGCAAGTTTGGTGAATATTTAGTGACCTTTAGCAAGGGTTTTAAATCTCCTGTTGTGGGAAGTGGCCTGAAGCAGGCAGCATTTCTCCATTCCCAAATCTGGGTAGTAGGGCAGCAGAGCCTTTCTGGAAGTCGTGTTCCTAGGTTGTAAATTACATTGGAATGTGCATGGAGAAAGCCCCATAAGTTTATGTCTCATTATTTCTTCTTGGTTTTAATTTTTTTTAATTGGGGTAAAGCTTAGAATATTGTTTGTCCGAGGTGTACACAATCTGGTTCATTTGTACATTATATTTGTCTATTCAAGTACAGATGCTCTTCCCATGTAAAATGTTACTGAGGGTTCTTCAGACCTCCCTTGCTATATGGTCGGTCTTTTTGTGATATGTATATAATATGTGTTTGTATACATATAGTAACACTAATCTTAATTTATCCATTCCCCCACCTTTCGTTTTAGATGAGCATAGTTTGTTTTCTAAATCTGTGAGTGTCTTTCTCTGCGGAAATATGTTCATTTGTGTCAGTTATTAGATAACGCCTATAAGTGATATCATAGAATACAGGTCTTTTGCTTTCCAACTTACCTCATCTTTCGTGATTATCTCCAGACTCATTTGTGGTGCCTCAAATAGCAATGGTTCATTGTCTTCCATGGCTAATATTCCATTGTGTATATGGACCATTTCTTCTTTATCCATTTACCTGTTGTTGGACATTTTGATTGCTTCACTGTCTTGGATATTGTGAATAAGGCTGCACTGCAGCTTTTGCGGCCTGTGTCTTCTCGATTCTTGTCTTCTCAGGTGAGAGGTCCAATGGTGCCCCTGCTGGATTGAATGGTACCTCCATTTTTACTTCTAAACACAGCTGCTTTCTGTTCTCACTATTGGCTGTTACCCCTTTATGTCTCACCAGCAGGTAGGGGGTACACAGTTCTCTAAAACCCCTTCAGCATTTATTGTTTGTAGACATTTTGCTGATGGTCAGTCGACTGGTGTAAGTTGAAACTTTTTGTAGATTAGATTCCATGCGCCTAACACTCCCTGAGGTTGAGCTTTTATCCATTTTCCTTTTTTTAAAAAGAGTGTAAGTAAAACTTAACTCTTCATAATCTCTTCTTGAAACATTTGCCTGTTTTGAATTTTTTTGTCCATTCTCTACTTCAGCACAAATTTTTAGGGCAAGTTTCCTTTACAGCCCTGAGTCCTTGTGAATGTTAAGTGACCATTAGCTGTGACTTTAAAGCTGCTCTTGCAGGAAACGGCCACAAAGTGGCAGCATTTCTCCTTTACCAAATTTGGTTACTAGGGAAACAGAGCCTTAATGGAAGTGGTGTTGTAGGTTGTATATTAGAATGGAAAATGCCAGGAAAAAGCCCTTTAAGTTTATGTCTCATTACTTCTTGTCCATATTTGTAATTTACTTTTAATTTTTTATCCCAGCAAATTTGATTACAATGGTTTGTTTGTTCTAGGTGTGCAAGATGTGGTTCTTTCACACATATACAGGTATCTATTCTTCCTCGCATCCTTTTCCCATGTAGGTTATGACACAATGTTGAGTAGTCTTCTCCTGTTCTTCCGTACGTCTTTCCTGGTTATATATTTCACATGGTTTGTATATCTCTGTTAACCCCAATATGGTAATGTATCCAATCCTCATCCCTTTCTATTTGGTGAACCATATGTTTTTTAATGAATCTGTGATTGCCTTTCTCTGTGGAAATATCTTCATTGGTATCAATTTTTAAGTAACTCCTAAAAGTGATATGATAGGATATGTGGCTTTTGCTTTCTCACTTACTACAGGTGGCGTGATTACGTCTAGACTCATCTATGGTGCTGCAAATGGCATTGTTTCATTTTTTTCACTAGCGAATATTCCAGTTGTACATGGAGGAGTTCTTCTTTGTCCTCCCATCTGTTGGTAGACTTTTGTTTACTTCCATATCTTGGCTATTGTAATACTGTGCAATGCAGATTTGCCTGCCTGTGTCTTTCCAATTCTCTCTTCTTAGATTATAGGTGGAGGAGTGGGCCTGCTGGATCATATGGTAGCTCAATGTTTACCTTTTTAAGGCACCTCCATTCTGTTCTCATTGGTGGTCCTTTCCAACTTACGTCCCACTTGAAGTTGAGGGTATGCATTTTTCCACAACACCTTCAGCATTTATTGTTTGTAGTTTTCTTGCTGATGGTTATTCTGACAAGTGTGAGCTGATACCTCTTTGTGTTTCAATTCGCATGTGCCTCATAATCCGTTGAAATTGAGCTTGAAGGCATGTCCTTTTTATTTTTCAAGCTGTGATTACCCCTTAGTTCTTCAAAGTGTTCTCTTAAAGTATGTGTCACATTTTGAAGTGTTTTGGCCATTACCTCCCTGAAGACATTTTGAGGGCAGGTTTCATTTACAGTTCTGCAGTACTTGTTCCTATGAAATGACCATTAGCACAGGCTTTAAAACTGCTTTTGCAGGAAACTGCCAGAGGGCGGCAGCCTTTCTATGTTCCCCACCCTGTTAACTAGGGAAAAGCCCTTGCTGCCTGTGGTGTTTCTCGGTTATAAATTAGAGTGGAGTGTGCCCGGACAAACCCACACAAGCTGATGTCTCCTTACTTTTGTTGGATTTTTAAATTTAATTTTTATTTTTTATTGGAGTAATTTTCCACTGTGTACGTGGACCACTTCTTCTTTGTGCATTCCTCGGTTGATGGACATTTTCATTGCTTCCAGGTGTTGGCTATGGTAAATATTGTTGGAGTGCAGGATTGCCAGCCTGTGACTTTTTGATTCTCATTTTCTCAGGTGATAGGCCCAGCAGTGGGTGTGATTGACTGACTGGTAGCACCGTTTTTCCCTTTTCAAGCACTTTCTTTGTTTTTTCATTCGTGGCACTTAGCACGTCCCCCTTAGAATCGAGGGTACACATTTCTCCTCAATCGCTTCAGCATTTATTGTTTGCAGCATTTATGCTAATGGCCCTACTGGCTCCTGTGAGCTGATAGGGTTTTGTAATTTGGGTTTGCATGTCTTTGAAAATTCGTAAAACTCATCATTTTTCTCCGCGGTTTTCTTTTCTGTTAAAAAAAGGAAACAATTGGGAGTACAATATAACTCTTGATATTGTCTTCTTGGAAGGCTGCCCTCTTTTGAATTTTTTGTTCGATCTTCACCTCAGACTTTTTTTAGAGAGCAGGTGTCATTTACCAAACTGCAAGTTTGGTGAATATTTAGTGACCTTTAGCAAGGGTTTTAAATCTCCTGTTGTGGGAAGTGGCCTGAAGCAGGCAGCATTTCTCCATTCCCAAATCTGGGTAGTAGGGCAGCAGAGCCTTTCTGGAAGTCGTGTTCCTAGGTTGTAAATTACATTGGAATGTGCATGGAGAAAGCCCCATAAGTTTATGTCTCATTATTTCTTCTTGGTTTTAATTTTTTTTAATTGGGGTAAAGCTTAGAATATTGTTTGTCCGAGGTGTACACAATCTGGTTCATTTGTACATTATATTTGTCTATTCAAGTACAGATGCTCTTCCCATGTAAAATGTTACTGAGGGTTCTTCAGACCTCCCTTGCTATATGGTCGGTCTTTTTGTGATATGTATATAATATGTGTTTGTATACATATAGTAACACTAATCTTAATTTATCCATTCCCCCACCTTTCGTTTTAGATGAGCATAGTTTGTTTTCTAAATCTGTGAGTGTCTTTCTCTGCGGAAATATGTTCATTTGTGTCGGTTATTAGATAACGCCTATAAGTGATATCATAGAATACAGGTCTTTTGCTTTCCAACTTACCTCATCTTTCGTGATTATCTCCAGACTCATTTGTGGTGCCTCAAATAGCAATGGTTCATTGTCTTCCATGGCTAATATTCCATTGTGTATATGGACCATTTCTTCTTTATCCATTTACCTGTTGTTGGACATTTTGATTGCTTCACTGTCTTGGATATTGTGAATAAGGCTGCACTGCAGCTTTTGCGGCCTGTGTCTTCTCGATTCTTGTCTTCTCAGGTGAAAGGTCCAATGGTGCCCCTGCTGGATTGAATGGTACCTCCATTTTTACTTTTAAACACAGCTGCTTTCTGTTCTCACTATTGGCTGTTACCCCTTTATGTCTCACCAGCAGGTAGGGGGTACACAGTTCTCTAAAACCCCTTCAGCATTTATTGTTTGTAGACATTTTGCTGATGGTCAGTCGACTGGTGTAAGTTGAAACTTTTTGTAGATTAGATTCCATGCGCCTAACACTCCCTGAGGTTGAGCTTTTATCCATTTTCCTTTTTTTAAAAAGAGTGTAAGTAAAACTTAACTCTTCATAATCTCTTCTTGAAACATTTGCCTGTTTTGAATTTTTTTGTCCATTCTCTACTTCAGCACAAATTTTTAGGGCAAGTTTCCTTTACAGCCCTGAGTCCTTGTGAATGTTAAGTGACCATTAGCTGTGACTTTAAAGCTGCTCTTGCAGGAAACGGCCACAAAGTGGCAGCATTTCTCCTTTACCAAATTTGGTTACTAGGGAAACAGAGCCTTAATGGAAGTGGTGTTGTAGGTTGTATATTAGAATGGAAAATGCCAGGAAAAAGCCCTTTAAGTTTATGTCTCATTACTTCTTGTCCATATTTGTAATTTACTTTTAATTTTTTATCCCAGCAAATTTGATTACAATGGTTTGTTTGTTCTCGGTGTGCAAGATGTGGTTCTTTCACACATATACAGGTATCTATTCTTCCTCGCATCCTTTTCCCATGTAGGTTATGACACAATGTTGAGTAGTCTTCTCCTGGTCTTCCGTACGTCTTTCCTGGTTATATATTTCACATGGTTTGTATATCTCTGTTAACCCCAATATGGTAATGTATCCAATCCTCATCCCTTTCTATTTGGCGAACCATAAGTTTTTTAATGAATCTGTTACCGCCTTTCTCTGTGGAAATATCTTCATTGGTATCAATTTTTAAGTAACTCCTAAAAGTGATATGATCGGATATGTGTCTTTTGCTTTCTCACTTACTACAGGTGGCGTGATTACTTCTAACTCATCTACGGTGCTGCAAATGGCATTGTTTCATTTTTTTCACTAGCGAATATTCTATCTGTACATGGAGGAGTTCTTTTTGTCCTCCTATCTGTTGGTAGACTTTATGTTTACTTCCATATCTTGGCTATTGTAATACTGTTCAATGCAGATTTGCCTGCCTGTGTCTGTCCAATTCTCTCTTCTTAGATTATAGGTGGAGGAGTGGGCCTGCTGGATCATATGGTAGCTCAATGTTTACCTTTTTAAGGCACCTCCATTCTGTTCTCATTGGTGGTCCTTTCCAGCTTACGTCCCCCTTGAAGTTGAGGGTATGCATTTCTCCACAACACCTTCAGCATTTATTGTTTGTAGTTTTCTTGCTGATGGTTATTCTGACAAGTGTGAGCTGATACCTCTTTGTGATTGAATTCGCATGTGCCCCATGATCCGTTGAAATTGAGCTGGAAGGCATGTCCTTTTTATTTTTCAAGCTGTGATTACCCCTTAGTTCTTCAAAGTGTTCTCTTAAAGTATGTGTCACATTTTGAAATGTTTTGGCCATTACCTCCCTGAAGACATTTTGAGGGCAGGTTTCATTTACAGTTGTGCAGTACTTCTTCCTATGAAATGACCATTAGCACAGGCTTTAAAACTGCTTGTGCAGGTAACTGCCAGAGGGCGGCAGCCTTTCTATGTTCCCCACCCTGGTAACTAGGGAAAAGCCCTTGCGGCCTGTGGTGTTTCTCGGTTATAAATTAGAGTGGAGTGTGCCCAGACAAACCCACACAAGCTGATGTCTCCTTACTTTTGTTGGATTTTTAAATTTAATTTTTATTTTTTATTGGAGTAATTTTCCACTGTGTACGTGGACCACTTCTTCTTTGTGCATTCCTCGGTTGATGGACATTTTCATGGCTTCCAAGTTTTGGCTATGGTAAATATTGTTGGAGTGCAGGATTGCCAGCCTGTGACTTTTTGATTCTCATTTTCTCAGGTGATAGGCCCAGCAGTGGGTGTGATTGACTGACTGGTAGCACCGTTTTTCCCTTTTCAAGCACTTTCTTTGTGTTTTCATTCGTGGCACTTAGCACGTCACCCTTAGAATCGAGGGTACACATTTCTCCTCAATCGCTTCAGCATTTATTGTTTGCAGCATTTATGCTAATGGCCCTACTGGCTCCTGTGAGCTGATAGGGTTTTGTAATTTGGGTTTGCATGTCTTTGAAAATTCGTAAAACTCATCATTTTTCTCCGCGGTTTTCTTTTCTGTTAAAAAAAGGAAACAATTGGGAGTACAATATAACTCTTGATATTGTCTTCTTGGAAGGCTGCCCTCTTTTGAATTTTTTGTTCGATCTTCACCTCAGACTTTTTTTAGAGAGCAGGTGTCATTTACCAAACTGCAAGTTTGGTGAATATTTAGTGACCTTTAGCAAGGGTTTTAAATCTCCTGTTGTGGGAAGTGGCCTGAAGCAGGCAGCATTTCTCCATTCCCAAATCTGGGTAGTAGGGCAGCAGAGCCTTTCTGGAAGTCGTGTTCCTAGGTTGTAAATTACATTGGAATGTGCATGGAGAAAGCCCCATAAGTTTATTCTCATTATTTCTTCTTGGTTTTAATTTTTTTTAATTGGGGTAAAGCTTAGAATATTGTTTGTCCGAGGTGTACACAATCTGGTTCATTTGTACATTATATTTGTCTATTCAAGTACAGATGCTCTTCCCATGTAAAATGTTACTGAGGGTTCTTCAGACCTCCCTTGCTATATGGTCGGTCTTTTTGTGATATGTATATAATATGTGTTTGTATACATATAGTAACACTAATCTTAATTTATCCATTCCCCCACCTTTCGTTTTAGATGAGCATAGTTTGTTTTCTAAATCTGTGAGTGTCTTTCTCTGCGGAAATATGTTCATTTGTGTCAGTTATTAGATAACGCCTATAAGTGATATCATAGAATACAGGTCTTTTGCTTTCCAACTTACCTCATCTTTCGTGATTATCTCCAGACTCATTTGTGGTGCCTCAAATAGCAATGGTTCATTGTCTTCCATGGCTAATATTCCATTGTGTATATGGACCATTTCTTCTTTATCCATTTACCTGTTGTTGGACATTTTGATTGCTTCACTGTCTTGGATATTGTGAATAAGGCTGCACTGCAGCTTTTGCGGCCTGTGTCTTCTCGATTCTTGTCTTCTCAGGTGAGAGGTCCAATGGTGCCCCTGCTGGATTGAATGGTACCTCCATTTTTACTTCTAAACACAGCTGCTTTCTGTTCTCACTATTGGCTGTTACCCCTTTATGTCTCACCAGCAGGTAGGGGGTACACAGTTCTCTAAAACCCCTTCAGCATTTATTGTTTGTAGACATTTTGCTGATGGTCAGTCGACTGGTGTAAGTTGAAACTTTTTGTAGATTAGATTCCATGCGCCTAACACTCCCTGAGGTTGAGCTTTTATCCATTTTCCTTTTTTTAAAAAGAGTGTAAGTAAAACTTAACTCTTCATAATCTCTTCTTGAAACATTTGCCTGTTTTGAATTTTTTTGTCCATTCTCTACTTCAGCACAAATTTTTAGGGCAAGTTTCCTTTACAGCCCTGAGTCCTTGTGAATGTTAAGTGACCATTAGCTGTGACTTTAAAGCTGCTCTTGCAGGAAACGGCCACAAAGTGGCAGCATTTCTCCTTTACCAAATTTGGTTACTAGGGAAACAGAGCCTTAATGGAAGTGGTGTTGTAGGTTGTATATTAGAATGGAAAATGCCAGGAAAAAGCCCTTTAAGTTTATGTCTCATTACTTCTTGTCCATATTTGTAATTTACTTTTAATTTTTTATCCCAGCAAATTTGATTACAATGGTTTGTTTGTTCTAGGTGTGCAAGATGTGGTTCTTTCACACATATACAGGTATCTATTCTTCCTCGCATCCTTTTCCCATGTAGGTTATGACACAATGTTGAGTAGTCTTCTCCTGTTCTTCCGTACGTCTTTCCTGGTTATATATTTCACATGGTTTGTATATCTCTGTTAACCCCAATATGGTAATGTATCCAATCCTCATCCCTTTCTATTTGGTGAACCATATGTTTTTTAATGAATCTGTGATTGCCTTTCTCTGTGGAAATATCTTCATTGGTATCAATTTTTAAGTAACTCCTAAAAGTGATATGATAGGATATGTGGCTTTTGCTTTCTCACTTACTACAGGTGGCGTGATTACGTCTAGACTCATCTATGGTGCTGCAAATGGCATTGTTTCATTTTTTTCACTAGCGAATATTCCAGTTGTACATGGAGGAGTTCTTCTTTGTCCTCCCATCTGTTGGTAGACTTTTGTTTACTTCCATATCTTGGCTATTGTAATACTGTGCAATGCAGATTTGCCTGCCTGTGTCTTTCCAATTCTCTCTTCTTAGATTATAGGTGGAGGAGTGGGCCTGCTGGATCATATGGTAGCTCAATGTTTACCTTTTTAAGGCACCTCCATTCTGTTCTCATTGGTGGTCCTTTCCAACTTACGTCCCACTTGAAGTTGAGGGTATGCATTTTTCCACAACACCTTCAGCATTTATTGTTTGTAGTTTTCTTGCTGATGGTTATTCTGACAAGTGTGAGCTGATACCTCTTTGTGTTTCAATTCGCATGTGCCTCATAATCCGTTGAAATTGAGCTTGAAGGCATGTCCTTTTTATTTTTCAAGCTGTGATTACCCCTTAGTTCTTCAAAGTGTTCTCTTAAAGTATGTGTCACATTTTGAAGTGTTTTGGCCATTACCTCCCTGAAGACATTTTGAGGGCAGGTTTCATTTACAGTTCTGCAGTACTTGTTCCTATGAAATGACCATTAGCACAGGCTTTAAAACTGCTTTTGCAGGAAACTGCCAGAGGGCGGCAGCCTTTCTATGTTCCCCACCCTGGTAACTAGGGAAAAGCCCTTGCTGCCTGTGGTGTTTCTCGGTTATAAATTAGAGTGGAGTGTGCCCGGACAAACCCACACAAGCTGATGTCTCCTTACTTTTGTTGGATTTTTAAATTTAATTTTTATTTTTTATTGGAGTAATTTTCCACTGTGTACGTGGACCACTTCTTCTTTGTGCATTCCTTGGTTGATGGACATTTTCATTGCTTCCAGGTGTTGGCTATGGTAAATATTGTTGGAGTGCAGGATTGCCAGCCTGTGACTTTTTGATTCTCATTTTCTCAGGTGATAGGCCCAGCAGTGGGTGTGATTGACTGACTGGTAGCACCGTTTTTCCCTTTTCAAGCACTTTCTTTGTTTTTTCATTCGTGGCACTTAGCACGTCCCCCTTAGAATCGAGGGTACACATTTCTCCTCAATCGCTTCAGCATTTATTGTTTGCAGCATTTATGCTAATGGCCCTACTGGCTCCTGTGAGCTGATAGGGTTTTGTAATTTGGGTTTGCATGTCTTTGAAAATTCGTAAAACTCATCATTTTTCTCCGCGGTTTTCTTTTCTGTTAAAAAAAGGAAACAATTGGGAGTACAATATAACTCTTGATATTGTCTTCTTGGAAGGCTGCCCTCTTTTGAATTTTTTGTTCGATCTTCACCTCAGACTTTTTTTAGAGAGCAGGTGTCATTTACCAAACTGCAAGTTTGGTGAATATTTAGTGACCTTTAGCAAGGGTTTTAAATCTCCTGTTGTGGGAAGTGGCCTGAAGCAGGCAGCATTTCTCCATTCCCAAATCTGGGTAGTAGGGCAGCAGAGCCTTTCTGGAAGTCGTGTTCCTAGGTTGTAAATTACATTGGAATGTGCATGGAGAAAGCCCCATAAGTTTATGTCTCATTATTTCTTCTTGGTTTTAATTTTTTTTAATTGGGGTAAAGCTTAGAATATTGTTTGTCCGAGGTGTACACAATCTGGTTCATTTGTACATTATATTTGTCTATTCAAGTACAGATGCTCTTCCCATGTAAAATGTTACTGAGGGTTCTTCAGACCTCCCTTGCTATATGGTCGGTCTTTTTGTGATATGTATATAATATGTGTTTGTATACATATAGTAACACTAATCTTAATTTATCCATTCCCCCACCTTTCGTTTTAGATGAGCATAGTTTGTTTTCTAAATCTGTGAGTGTCTTTCTCTGCGGAAATATGTTCATTTGTGTCGGTTATTAGATAACGCCTATAAGTGATATCATAGAATACAGGTCTTTTGCTTTCCAACTTACCTCATCTTTCGTGATTATCTCCAGACTCATTTGTGGTGCCTCAAATAGCAATGGTTCATTGTCTTCCATGGCTAATATTCCATTGTGTATATGGACCATTTCTTCTTTATCCATTTACCTGTTGTTGGACATTTTGATTGCTTCACTGTCTTGGATATTGTGAATAAGGCTGCACTGCAGCTTTTGCGGCCTGTGTCTTCTCGATTCTTGTCTTCTCAGGTGAAAGGTCCAATGGTGCCCCTGCTGGATTGAATGGTACCTCCATTTTTACTTTTAAACACAGCTGCTTTCTGTTCTCACTATTGGCTGTTACCCCTTTATGTCTCACCAGCAGGTAGGGGGTACACAGTTCTCTAAAACCCCTTCAGCATTTATTGTTTGTAGACATTTTGCTGATGGTCAGTCGACTGGTGTAAGTTGAAACTTTTTGTAGATTAGATTCCATGCGCCTAACACTCCCTGAGGTTGAGCTTTTATCCATTTTCCTTTTTTTAAAAAGAGTGTAAGTAAAACTTAACTCTTCATAATCTCTTCTTGAAACATTTGCCTGTTTTGAATTTTTTTGTCCATTCTCTACTTCAGCACAAATTTTTAGGGCAAGTTTCCTTTACAGCCCTGAGTCCTTGTGAATGTTAAGTGACCATTAGCTGTGACTTTAAAGCTGCTCTTGCAGGAAACGGCCACAAAGTGGCAGCATTTCTCCTTTACCAAATTTGGTTACTAGGGAAACAGAGCCTTAATGGAAGTGGTGTTGTAGGTTGTATATTAGAATGGAAAATGCCAGGAAAAAGCCCTTTAAGTTTATGTCTCATTACTTCTTGTCCATATTTGTAATTTACTTTTAATTTTTTATCCCAGCAAATTTGATTACAATGGTTTGTTTGTTCTCGGTGTGCAAGATGTGGTTCTTTCACACATATACAGGTATCTATTCTTCCTCGCATCCTTTTCCCATGTAGGTTATGACACAATGTTGAGTAGTCTTCTCCTGGTCTTCCGTACGTCTTTCCTGGTTATATATTTCACATGGTTTGTATATCTCTGTTAACCCCAATATGGTAATGTATCCAATCCTCATCCCTTTCTATTTGGTGAACCATAAGTTTTTTAATGAATCTGTGATTGCCTTTCTCTGTGGAAATATCTTCATTGGTATCAATTTTTAAGTAACTCCTAAAAGTGATATGATAGGATATGTGGCTTTTGCTTTCTCACTTACTACAGGTGGCGTGATTACGTCTAGACTCATCTATGGTGCTGCAAATGGCATTGTTTCATTTTTTTCACTAGCGAATATTCCAGTTGTACAGGGAGGAGTTCTTCTTTGTCCTCCCATCTGTTGGTAGACTTTTGTTTACTTCCATATCTTGGCTATTGTAATATTGTGCAATGCAGATTTGCCTGCCTGTGTCTTTCCAATTCTCTCTTCTTAGATTATAGGTGGAGGAGTGGGCCTGCTGGATCATATGGTAGCTCAATGTTTACCTTTTTAAGGCACCTCCATTCTGTTCTCATTGGTGGTCCTTTCCAAATTACGTCCCACTTGAAGTTGAGGGTATGCATTTTTCCACAACACTTTCAGCATTTATTGTTTGTAGTTTTCTTGCTGATGGTTACTCTGACAAGTGTGAGCTGATACCTCTTTGTGGTTGAATTCGCATGTGCCTCATAATCCGTTGAAATTGAGCTTGAAGGCATGTCCTTTTTATTTTTCAAGCTGTGATTACCCCTTAGTTCTTCAAAGTGTTCTCTTAAAGTATGTGTCACAATTTGAAATGTTTTGGCCATTACCTCCCTGAAGACATTTTGAGGGCAGGTTTCATTTACAGTTCTGCAGTACTTGTTCTTATGAAATGACCGTTAGCACAGGCTTTAAGGCTGCTTTTGCAGGTAACTGCCAGAGGGCGGCAGCCTTTTTATGTTCCCCACCCTGGTAACTAGGGAAAAGCCCTTGCGGCCTGTGGTGTTTCTCGATTATAAATTAGAGTGGACTGTGCCCAGACAAACTCAAACAAGCTGATGTCTCCTTGCTTTTGTTGGATTTTTAATTTTGATTTTTATTTTTTATTGGAGTAATTTCCCACTGTGTACGTGGACCACTTCTACTTTGTGCATTCCTCGGTGGATGGACATTTTCATTGCTTCCAAGTGTTGGCTATGGTAAATATTGTTGGAGTGCAGGATTGCCAGCCTGTGACTTTTTGATTCTCATTTTCTCAGGTGATAGGCCCAGCAGTGGGTGTGATTGACTGACTGGTAGCACCGTTTTTCCCTTTCCAAGCACCTTCTTTGTGTTTTCATTCCTGGCACTTAGCACGTCCGCCTTAGAATCGAGGGTACACATTTCTCCTCAATCGCTTCAGCATTTATTGTTTGCAGCATTTATGCTAATGGCCCTACTGGCTCCTGTGAGCTGATAGGGTTTTGTAATTTGGGTTTGCATGTCTTTGAAAATTCGTAAAACTCATCATTTTTCTCCGCGGTTTTCTTTTCTGTTAAAAAAAGGAAACAATTGGGAGTACAATATAACTCTTGATATTGTCTTCTTGGAAGGCTGCCCTCTTTTGAATTTTTTGTTCGATCTTCACCTCAGACTTTTTTTAGAGAGCAGGTGTCATTTACCAAACTGCAAGTTTGGTGAATATTTAGTGACCTTTAGCAAGGGTTTTAAATCTCCTGTTGTGGGAAGTGGCCTGAAGCAGGCAACATTTCTCCATTCCCAAATCTGGGTAATAGGGCAGCAGAGCCTTTCTGGAAGTCGTGTTCCTAGGTTGTAAATTACATTGGAATGTGCATGGAGAAAGCCCCATAAGTTTATGTCTCATTATTTCTTCTTGGTTTTAATTTTTTTTTAATTGGGGTAAAGCTTAGAATATTGTTTGTCCTAGGTGAACACAATCTGGTTCATTTGTACATTATATATATCTATTCAAGTACAGATCCTCTTCCCATGTAAAATGTTAACAGAGGGTTCCGCAGACCTCCCTTGCTATATGGTCGGTCTTTTTGAGATATGTATATAAGATGAGTTTGTATACATATAGTAACACTAATCTTAACTTATCTATTCCCCCCACCTTTCGTTTTAGATGAGCATAGTTTGTTTTCTAATTCTGTGAGTGTCTTTCTCTGTGGAAATATGTTCATTTGTGTCAGTTATTAGATAACGCCTATAAGTGATATCATAGAATACAGGTCTTTTGCTTTGCAACTTACCTCATCTTTCGTGATTATCTCCACACTCATTTGTGGTGCCTCAAAGAGCAATGGTTCATTGTCTTCCATGGCTAATATTCCATTGTGTATATGGACCACTTCTTCTTTATCCATTTACCTGTTGTTGGACATTTTGATTGCTTCACTGTCTTGGATATTGTGAATAAGGCTGCACTGCAGCTTTTGCGGCCTGTGTCTTCTCGATTCTTGTCTTCTCAGGTGAGAGGTCCAATGGTGCCCCTGCTGGATTGAATGGTACCTCCATTTTTACTTCTAAACACAGCTGCTTTCTGTTCTCACTATTGGCTGTTACCCCTTTATGTCTCACCAGCAGGTAGAGGGTACACAGTTCTCTAAAACCCCTTCAGCATTTATTGTTTGTAGACATTTTGCTGATGGTCAGTCGACTGGTGTAAGTTGAAACATTTGTAGATTAGTTACCATGCGTCTAACACTCCCTGAGGTTGAGCTTTTATCCATTTTCCTTTTTTTAAAAAGAGTGTAAGTAAAACTTAACTCTTCATAATCTCTTCTTGAAACACTTGCCTGTTTTGAATTATTTTGTCCATTCTCTACTTCAGCACAAATTTTTAGGGCAAGTTTCCTTTATAGCCCTGAGTCCTTGTGAATGTTAAGTGACCATTAGCTGTGACTTTAAAGCTGCTCTTGCAGGAAACGGCCACAAAGTGGCAGCATTTCTCCTTTACCAAATTTGGTTACTAGGGAAACAGAGCCTTAATGGAAGTGGTGTTGTAGGTTGTATATTAGAATGGAAAATGCCAGGAAAAAGCCCTTTAAGTTTATGTCTCATTACTTCTTGTCCATATTTGTAATTTACTTTTAATTTTTTATCCCAGCAAATTTGATTACAATGGTTTGTTTGTTCTAGGTGTGCAAGATGTGGTTCTTTCACACATATACAGGTATCTATTCTTCCTCGCATCCTTTTCCCATGTAGGTTATGACACAATGTTGAGTAGTCTTCTCCTGGTCTTCCGTACGTCTTTCCTGGTTATATATTTCACATGGTTTGTATATCTCTGTTAACCCCAATATGGTAATGTATCCAATCCTCATCCCTTTCTATTTGGTGAACCATAAGTTTTTTAATGAATCTGTGATTGCCTTTCTCTGTGGAAATATCTTCATTGGTATCAATTTTTAAGTAACTCCTAAAAGTGATATGATAGGATATGTGGCTTTTGCTTTCTCACTTACTACAGGTGGCGTGATTACGTCTAGACTCATCTATGGTGCTGCAAATGGCATTGTTTCATTTTTTTCACTAGCGAATATTCCAGTTGTACAGGGAGGAGTTCTTCTTTGTCCTCCCATCTGTTGGTAGACTTTTGTTTACTTCCATATCTTGGCTATTGTAATATTGTGCAATGCAGATTTGCCTGCCTGTGTCTTTCCAATTCTCTCTTCTTAGATTATAGGTGGAGGAGTGGGCCTGCTGGATCATATGGTAGCTCAATGTTTACCTTTTTAAGGCACCTCCATTCTGTTCTCATTGGTGGTCCTTTCCAAATTACGTCCCACTTGAAGTTGAGGGTATGCATTTTTCCACAACACCTTCAGCATTTATTGTTTGTAGTTTTCTTGCTGATGGTTACTCTGACAAGTGTGAGCTGATACCTCTTTGTGGTTGAATTCGCATGTGCCTCATAATCCGTTGAAATTGAGCTTGAAGGCATGTCCTTTTTATTTTTCAAGCTGTGATTACCCCTTAGTTCTTCAAAGTGTTCTCTTAAAGTATGTGTCACAATTTGAAATGTTTTGGCCATTACCTCCCTGAAGACATTTTGAGGGCAGGTTTCATTTACAGTTCTGCAGTACTTGTTCGTATGAAATGACCGTTAGCACAGGCTTTAAGGCTGCTTTTGCAGGTAACTGCCAGAGGGCGGCAGCCTTTTTATGTTCCCCACCCTGGTAACTAGGGAAAAGCCCTTGCGGCCTGTGGTGTTTCTCGATTATAAATTAGAGTGGACTGTGCCCAGACAAACTCAAACAAGCTGATGTCTCCTTGCTTTTGTTGGATTTTTAATTTTGATTTTTATTTTTTATTGGAGTAATTTCCCACTGTGTACGTGGACCACTTCTACTTTGTGCATTCCTCGGTGGATGGACATTTTCATTGCTTCCAAGTGTTGGCTATGGTAAATATTGTTGGAGTGCAGGATTGCCAGCCTGTGACTTTTTGATTCTCATTTTCTCAGGTGATAGGCCCAGCAGTGGGTGTGATTGACTGACTGGTAGCACCGTTTTTCCCTTTCCAAGCACCTTCTTTGTGTTTTCATTCCTGGCACTTAGCACGTCCGCCTTAGAATCGAGGGTACACATTTCTCCTCAATCGCTTCAGCATTTATTGTTTGCAGCATTTATGCTAATGGCCCTACTGGCTCCTGTGAGCTGATAGGGTTTTGTAATTTGGGTTTGCATGTCTTTGAAAATTCGTAAAACTCATCATTTTTCTCCGCGGTTTTCTTTTCTGTTAAAAAAAGGAAACAATTGGGAGTACAATATAACTCTTGATATTGTCTTCTTGGAAGGCTGCCCTCTTTTGAATTTTTTGTTCGATCTTCACCTCAGACTTTTTTTAGAGAGCAGGTGTCATTTACCAAACTGCAAGTTTGGTGAATATTTAGTGACCTTTAGCAAGGGTTTTAAATCTCCTGTTGTGGGAAGTGGCCTGAAGCAGGCAACATTTCTCCATTCCCAAATCTGGGTAATAGGGCAGCAGAGCCTTTCAGGAAGTCGTGTTCCTAGGTTGTAAATTACATTGGAATGTGCATGGAGAAAGCCCCATAAGTTTATGTCTCATTATTTCTTCTTGGTTTTAATTTTTTTTTAATTGGGGTAAAGCTTAGAATATTGTTTGTCCGAGGTGTACACAATCTGGTTCATTTCTACATTATATTTGTCTATTCAAGTACAGATGCTCTTCCCATGTAAAATGTTACTGAGGGTTCTTCAGACCTCCCTTGCTATATGGTCGGTCTTTTTGTGATATGTATATAATATGTGTTTGTATACATATAGTAACACTAGTCTTAATTTATCCATTCCCCCACCTTTCGTTTTAGATGAGCATAGTTTGTTTTCTAAATCTGTGAGTGTCTTTCTCTGCGGAAATATGTTCATTTGTGTCGGTTATTAGATAACGCCTATAAGTGATATCATAGAATACAGGTCTTTTGCTTTCCAACTTACCTCATCTTTCGTGATTATCCCCAGACTCATTTGTGGTGCCTCAAAGAGCAATGGGTCATTGTCTTCCATGGCTAATATTCCATTGTGTATATGGACCACTTCTTTTTATCCATTTACCTGTTGTTGGACATTTTGATTGCTTCACTGGCTTGGCTATTGTGAATAAGGCTGCACTGCAGCTTTTGCGGCCTGTGTCTTCTCGATTCTTGTCTTCTCAGGTGAGAGGTCCAATGGTGCCCCTGCTGGATTGAATTGTACCTCCATTTTTACTTTTAAACACAGCTGCTTTCTGTTCTCACTATTGGCTGTTACCCCTTTACGTCTCACCAGCAGGTAGAGGGTACACAGTTCTCTAAAACCCCTTCAGCATTTATTGTTTGTAGACATTTTGCTGATGGTCAGTCGACTGGTGTAAGTTGAAACTTTTTGTAGATTAGGTTGCATGCGTCTAACACTCCCTGAGGTTGAGCTTTTATCCATTTTCCTTTTTTTTAAAAAGAGTGTAAGTAAAACTTAACTCTTCATAATCTCTTCTTGAAACATTTGCCTGTTTTGAATTTTTTTGTCCATTCTCTACTTCAGCACAAATTTTTAGGGCAAGTGTCCTTTACAGCCCTGAGTCCTTGTGAATGTTAAGTGACCATTAGCTGTGACTTTAAAGCTGCTCTTGCAGGAAACGGCCACAAGGTGGCAGCATTTCTCCTTTACGAAATTTGGTTACTAGGGAAACAGGCTTAATGGAAGTGGTGTTCTAGGTTGTAAATTAGAGTGGAATGTGCCAGGAAAAAGCCCTTTAGGTTTATGTCTCATTACTTGTTGTTCATATTTGTAATTTACTTTTTATTTTTTATCCCAGCAAATTTGATTACAATAGTTTGTTTGTTCTAGGTGTGCAAGTTGTGGTTCTTTCACACATATACGTGTATCTATTCTTCCTCGCATCCTTTTCCCATGTAGGTTATGACACAATGTTGAGTAGTCTTCTCCTGGTCTTCCGTACGTCTTTCCTGGTTATATATTTCACATGGTTTGTATATCTCTGTTAACCCCAATATGGTAATGTATCCAATCCTCATCCCTTTCTATTTGGCGAACCATAAGTTTTTTAATGAATCTGTTACCGCCTTTCTCTGTGGAAATATCTTCATTGGTATCAATTTTTAAGTAACTCCTAAAAGTGATATGATCGGATATGTGTCTTTTGCTTTCTCACTTACTACAGGTGGCGTGATTACTTCTAACTCATCTACGGTGCTGCAAATGGCATTGTTTCATTTTTTTCACTAGCGAATATTCTATCTGTACATGGAGGAGTTCTTTTTGTCCTCCTATCTGTTGGTAGACTTTATGTTTACTTCCATATCTTGGCTATTGTAATACTGTTCAATGCAGATTTGCCTGCCTGTGTCTGTCCAATTCTCTCTTCTTAGATTATAGGTGGAGGAGTGGGCCTGCTGGATCATATGGTAGCTCAATGTTTACCTTTTTAAGGCACCTCCATTCTGTTCTCATTGGTGGTCCTTTCCAGCTTACGTCCCCCTTGAAGTTGAGGGTATGCATTTCTCCACAACACCTTCAGCATTTATTGTTTGTAGTTTTCTTGCTGATGGTTATTCTGACAAGTGTGAGCTGATACCTCTTTGTGATTGAATTCGCATGTGCCCCATGATCCGTTGAAATTGAGCTGGAAGGCATGTCCTTTTTATTTTTCAAGCTGTGATTACCCCTTAGTTCTTCAAAGTGTTCTCTTAAAGTATCTGTCACATTTTGAAGTGTTTTGGCCATTACCTCCCTGAAGACATGTTGAGGGCAGGTTTCATTTACAGTTCTGCAGTACTTGTTCTTATGAAATGACCATTAGCACAGGCTTTAAAAGTGCTTGTGCAGGTAACTGCCAGAGGGCGGCAGCCTTTCTATGTTCCCCACCCTGGTAACTAGGGAAAAGCCCTTGCGTCCTGTGGTGTTTCTCGGTTATAAATTAGAGTGGAGTGTGCCCAGACAAACTCAAACAAGCTGATGTCTCCTTGCTTTTGTTGGATTTTTAATTTTGATTTTTATTTTTTATTGGAGTAATTTCCCACTGTGTACGTGGACCACTTCTACTTTGTGCATTCCTCGGTGGATGGACATTTTCATTGCTTCCAAGTGTTGGCTATGGTAAATATTGTTGGAGTGCAGGATTGCCAGCCTGTGACTTTTTGATTCTCATTTTCTCAGGTGATAGGCCCAGCAGTGGGTGTGATTGACTGACTGGTAGCACCGTTTTTCCCTTTCCAAGCACCTTCTTTGTGTTTTCATTCGTGGCACTTAGCACGTCCGCCTTAGAATCGAGGGTACACATTTCTCCTCAATCGCTTCAGCATTTATTGTTTGCAGCATTTATGCTAATGGCCCTACTGGCTCCTGTGAGCTGATAGGGTTTTGTAATTTGGGTTTGCATGTCTTTGAAAATTCGTAAAACTCATCATTTTTCTCCGCGGTTTTCTTTTCTGTTAAAAAAAGGAAACAATTGGGAGTACAATATAACTCTTGATATTGTCTTCCTGGAAGGCTGCCCTCTTTTGAATTTTTTGTTCGATCTTCACCTCAGACTTTTTTTAGAGAGCAGGTGTCATTTACCAAACTGCAAGTTTGGTGAATATTTAGTGACCTTTAGCAAGGGTTTTAAATCTCCTGTTGTGGGAAGTGGCCTGAAGCAGGCAGCATTTCTCCATTCCCAAATCTGGGTAGTAGGGCAGCAGAGCCTTTCTGGAAGTCGTGTTCCTAGGTTGTAAATTACATTGGAATGTGCATGGAGAAAGCCCCATAAGTTTATGTCTCATTATTTCTTCTTGGTTTTAATTTTTTTTTAATTGGGGTAAAGCTTAGAATATTGTTTGTCCGAGGTGTACACAATCTGGTTCATTTGTACATTATATTTGTCTATTCAAGTACAGATGCTCTTCCCATGTAAAATGTTACTGAGGGTTCTTCAGACCTCCCTTGCTATATGGTCGGTCTTTTTGTGATATGTATATAATATGTGTTTATATACATATAGTAACACTAATCTTAATTTATCCATTCCCCCACCTTTCGTTTTAGATGAGCATAGTTTGTTTTCTAAATCTGTGAGTGTCTTTCTCTGCGGAAATATGTTCATTTGTGTCGGTTATTAGATAACGCCTATAAGTGATATCATAGAATACAGGTCTTTTGCTTTCCAACTTACCTCATCTTTCGTGATTATCCCCAGACTCATTTGTGGTGCCTCAAAGAGCAATGGGTCATTGTCTTCCATGGCTAATATTCCATTGTGTATATGGACCACTTCTTCTTTATCCATTTACCTGTTGTTGGACATTTTGATTGCTTCACTGTCTTGGATATTGTGAATAAGGCTGCACTGCAGCTTTTGCGGCCTGTGTCTTCTCGATTCTTGTTTTCTCAGATGAGAGGGCCAATGGTGCCCCTGCTGGATTGAATGGTACCTCCATTTTTACTTTTAAACACAGCTGCTTTCTGTTCTCACTATTGGCTGTTACCCCTTTATGTCTCACCAGCAGGTAGGGGGTACACAGTTCTCTAAAACCCCTTCAGCATTTATTGTTTGTAGACATTTTGCTGATGGTCAGTCGACTGGTGTAAGTTGAAACTTTTTGTAGATTAGATTCCATGCGCCTAACACTCCCTGAGGTTGAGCTTTTATCCATTTTCCTTTTTTTAAAAAGAGTGTAAGTTAAACTTAACTCTTCATAATCTCTTCTTGAAACATTTGCCTGTTTTGAATTTTTTTGTCCATTCTCTACTTCAGCACAAATTTTTAGGGCAAGTTTCCTTTACAGCCCTGAGTCCTTGTGAATGTTAAGTGACCATTAGCTGTGACTTTAAAGCTGCTCTTGCAGGAAACGGCCACAAGGTGGCAGCATTTCTCCTTTACCAAATTTGGTTACTAGGGAAACAGAGCCTTAATGGAAGTGGTGTTCTAGGTTGTATATTAGAATGGAAAATGCCAGGAAAAAGCCCTTTAAGTTTATGTCTCATTACTTCTTGTCCATATTTGTAATTTACTTTTAATTTTTTATCCCAGCAAATTTGATTACAATGGTTTGTTTGTTCTAGGTGTGCAAGATGTGGTTCTTTCACACATATACAGGTATCTATTCTTCCTCGCATCCTTTTCCCATGTAGGTTATGACACAATGTTGAGTAGTCTTCTCCTGGTCTTCCGTACGTCTTTCCTGGTTATATATTTCACATGGTTTGTATATCTCTGTTAACCCCAATATGGTAATGTATCCAATCCTCATCCCTTTCTATTTGGTGAACCATAAGTTTTTTAATGAATCTGTGATTGCCTTTCTCTGTGGAAATATCTTCATTGGTATCAATTTTTAAGTAACTCCTAAAAGTGATATGATAGGATATGTGGCTTTTGCTTTCTCACTTACTACAGGTGGCGTGATTACGTCTAGACTCATCTACGGTGCTGCAAATGGCATTGTTTCATTTTTTTCACTAGCGAATATTCCAGTTGTACATGGAAGAGTTCTTCTTTGTCCTCCCATCTGTTGGTAGACTTTTGTTTACTTCCATATCTTGGCTAATGTAATACTGTGCAATGCAGATTTGCCTGCCTGTGTCTTTCCAATTCTCTCTTCTTAGATTATAGGTGGAGGAGTGGGCCTGCTGGATCATATGGTAGCTCAATGTTTACCTTTTTAAGGCACCTCCATTCTGTTCTCATTGGTGGTCCTTTCCAACTTACGTCCCACTTGAAGTTGAGGGTATGCATTTCTCCGCAACACCTTCAGCATTTATTGTTTGTAGTTTTCTTGCTGATGGTTATTCTGACAAGTGTGAGCTGATACCTCTTTGTGGTTGAATTCGCATGTGCCTCATAATCCGTTGAAATTGAGCTTGAAGGCATGTCCTTTTTATTTTTCAAGCTGTGATTACCCCTTAGTTCTTCAAAGTGTTCTCTTAAAGTATCTGTCACATTTTGCAGTGTTTTGGCCATTACCTCCCTGAAGACATGTTGAGGGCAGGTTTCATTTACAGTTCTGCAGTACTTGTTCCTATGAAATGACCATTAGCACAGGCTTTAAAACTGCTTTTGCAGGTAACTGCCAGAGGGCGGCAGCCTTTCTATGTTCCCCACCCTGTTAACTAGGGAAAAGCCCTTGCGGCCTGTGGTGTTTCTCGGTTATAGAGTGGAGTGTGTCCGGAGAAACCCACACAAGGTGATGTCTCCTTACTTTTGTTGGATATTTAAATTTAATTTTTATTTTTTATTGGAGTAATTTTCCACTGTGTACGTGGACCACTTCTTCTTTGTGCATTCCTCGGTGGATGGACATTTTCATTGCTTCCAAGTGTTGGCTATGGTAAATATTGTTGGAGTGCAGGATTGCCAGCCTGTGACTTTTTGATTCTCATTTTCTCAGGTGATAGGCCCAGCAGTGGGTGTGATTGACTGACTGGTAGCACCGTTTTTCCCTTTCCAAGCACCTTCTTTGTGTTTTCATTCCTGGCACTTAGCACGTCCCCCTTAGAATCGTGGGTACACATTTCTCCTCAATCGCTTCAGCATTTATTGTTTGCAGCATTTATGCTAATGGCCCTACTGGCTCCTGTGAGCTGATAGGGTTTTGTAATTTGGGTTTGCATGTCTTTGAAAATTCGTAAAACTCATCATTTTTCTCCGCGGTTTTCTTTTCTGTTAAAAAAAGGAAACAATTGCGAGTACAATATAACTCTTGATATTGTGTTCTTGGAAGGCTGCCCTCTTTTGAATTTTTTGGTCGATCTTCACCTCAGACTTTTTTTAGAGAGCAGGTGTCATTTACCAAACTGCAAGTTTGGTGAATATTTAGTGACCTTTAGCAAGGGTTTTAAATCTCCTGTTGTGGGAAGTGGCCTGAAGCAGGCAGCATTTCTCCATTCCCAAATCTGGGTAATAGGGCAGCAGAGCCTTTCTGGAAGTCGTGTTCCTAGGTTGTAAATTACATTGGAATGTGCATGGAGAAAGCCCCATAAGTTTATGTCTCATTATTTCTTCTTGGTTTTAATTTTTTTTTAATTGGGGTAAAGTTTGAATATTGTTTGCCCTAGGTGAACACAATCTGGTTCATTTGTACATTATATATATCTATTCAAGTACAGATCCTCTTCCCATGTAAAATGTTACAGAGGGTTCCGCAGACCTTCCTTGCTATATGGTCGGTCTTTTTGAGATATGTATATAATATGAGTTTGTATACATATAGTAACACTAATCTTAACTTATCTATTCCCCCCACCTTTCTTTTTAGATGAGCATAGTTTGTTTTCTAATTCTGTGAGTGTCTTTCTCTGCAGAAATATGTTCATTTGTGTCAGTTATTAGATAACGCCTAGAAGTGATATCATAGAATACAGGTCTTTTGCTTTCCAACTTACCTCATCTTTCGTGATTATCTCCAGACTCATTTGTGGTGCCTCAAAGAGCAATGGTTCATTGTCTTCCATGGCTAATATTCCATTGTGTATATGGACCACTTCTTCTTTATCCATTTACCTGTTGTTGGACATTTTGATTGCTTCACTGTCTTGGATATTGTGAATAAGGCTGCACTGCAGCTTTTGCGGCCTGTGTCTTCTCGATTCTTGTCTTCTCAGGTGAGAGGTCCAATGGTGCCGCTGCTGGATTGAATGGTACCTCCATTTTTACTTTTAAACACAGCTGCTTTCTGTTCTCACTATTGGCTGTTACCCCTTTATGTCTCACCAGCAGGTAGAGGGTACACTGTTCTCTAAAACCCCTTCAGCATTTATTGTTTGTAGACATTTTGCTGATGGTCAGTCGACTGGTGTAAGTTGAAACTTTTTGTAGATTAGTTACCATGCATCTAACACTCCCTGAGGTTGAGCTTTTATCCATTTTCCTTTTTTTAAAAAGAGTGTAAGTAAAACTTAACTCTTCATTATCTCTTCTTGAAACATTTGCCTGTTTAGAATTTTTTTGTCCATTCTCTACTTCAGCACAAATTTTTAGGGGAAGTTTCCTTTACAGCCCTGAGTCCTTGTGAATGTTAAGTGACCATTAGCTGTGACTTTAAAGCTGCTCTTGCAGGAAACGGCCACAAGGTGGCAGCATTTCTCCTTTACCAAATTTGGTTACTAGGGAAACAGAGCCTTAATGGAAGTGGTGTTCTAGGTTGTATATTAGAATGGAAAATGCCAGGAAAAAGCCCTTTAAGTTTATGTCTCATTACTTCTTGTCCATATTTGTAATTTACTTTTAATTTTTTATCCCAGCAAATTTGATTACAATGGTTTGTTTGTTCTAGGTGTGCAAGATGTGGTTCTTTCACACATATACAGGTATCTATTCTTCCTCGCATCCTTTTCCCATGTAGGTTATGACACAATGTTGAGTAGTCTTCTCCTGGTCTTCCGTACGTCTTTCCTGGTTATATATTTCACATGGTTTGTATATCTCTGTTAACCCCAATATGGTAATGTATCCAATCCTCATACTTTTCTATTTGGTGAACCATAAGTTTTTTAATGAATCTGTGATTGCCTTTCTCTGTGGAAATATCTTCATTGGTATCAATTTTTAAGTAACTCCTAAAAGTGATATGATAGGATATGTGGCTTTTGCTTTCTCACTTACTACAGGTGGCGTGATTACGTCTAGACTCATCTACGGTGCTGCAAATGGCATTGTTTCATTTTTTTCACTAGCGAATATTCCAGTTGTACATGGAGGAGTTCTTCTTTGTCCTCCCATCTGTTGGTAGACTTCTGTTTACTTCCATATCTTGGCTATTGTAATACTGTGCAATGCAGATTTGCCTGCCTGTGTCTTTCCAATTCTCTCTTCTTAGATTATAGGTGGAGGAGTGGGCCTGCTGGATCATATGGTAGCTCAATGTTTACCTTTTTAAGGCACCTCCATTCTGTTCTCATTGGTGGTCCTTTCCAACTTACGTCCCACTTGAAGTTGAGGGTAGGCATTTCTCCACAACACCTTCAGCATTTATTGTTTGTAGTTTTCTTGCTGATGGTTATTCTGACAAGTGTGAGCTGATACCTCTTTGTGGTTGAATTCGCATGTGCCTCATAATCCGTTGAAATTGAGCTTGAAGGCATGTCCTTTTTATTTTTCAAGCTGTGATTACCCCTTAGTTCTTCAAAGTGTTCTCTTAAAGTATCTGTCACATTTTGAAGTGTTTTGGCCATTACCTCCCTGAAGACATGTTGAGGGCAGGTTTCATTTACAGTTCTGCAGTACTTGTTCCTATGAAATGACCATTAGCACAGGCTTTAAAACTGCTTTTGCAGGTAACTGCCAGAGGGCGGCAGCCTTTCTATGTTCCCCACCCTGTTAACTAGGGAAAAGCCCTTGCGGCCTGTGGTGTTTCTCGGTTATAGAGTGGAGTGTGCCCGGAGAAACCCACACAGGCTGATGTCTCCTTACTTTTGTTGGATATTTAAATTTAATTTTTATTTTTTATTGGAGTAATTTTCCACTGTGTACGTGGACCACTTCTTCTTTGTGCATTCCTCGGTTGATGGACATTTTCATTGCTTCCAAGTGTTGGCTATGGTAAATATTGTTGGAGTGCAGGATTGCCAGCCTGTGACTTTTTGATTCTCATTTTCTCAGGTGATAGGCCCAGCAGTGGGTGTGATTGACTGACTGGTAGCACCGTTTTTCCCTTTCCAAGCACCTTCTTTGTGTTTTCATTCCTGGCACTTAGCACGTCCGCCTTAGAATCGAGGGTACACATTTCTCCTCAATCGCTTCAGCATTTATTGTTTGCAGCATTTATGCTAATGGCCCTACTGGCTCCTGTGAGCTGATAGGGTTTTGTAATTTGGGTTTGCATGTCTTTGAAAATTCGTAAAACTCATCATTTTTCTCCGCGGTTTTCTTTTCTGTTAAAAAAAGGAAACAATTGGGAGTACAATATAACTCTTGATATTGTCTTCTTGGAAGGCTGCCCTCTTTTGAATTTTTTGTTCGATCTTCACCTCAGACTTTTTTTAGAGAGCAGGTGTCATTTACCAAACTGCAAGTTTGGTGAATATTTAGTGACCTTTAGCAAGGGTTTTAAATCTCCTGTTGTGGGAAGTGGCCTGAAGCAGGCAGCATTTCTCCATTCCCAAATCTGGGTAATAGGGCAGCAGAGCCTTTCTGGAAGTCGTGTTCCTAGGTTGTAAATTACATTGGAATGTGCATGGAGAAAGCCCCATAAGTTTATGTCTCATTATTTCTTCTTGGTTTTAATTTTTTTTTAATTGGGGTAAAGCTTAGAATATTGTTTGTCCTAGGTGAACACAATCTGGTTCATTTGTACATTATATATATCTATTCAAGTACAGATCCTCTTCCCATGTAAAATGTTAACAGAGGGTTCCGCAGACCTCCCTTGCTATATGGTCGGTCTTTTTGAGATATGTATATAAGATGAGTTTGTATACATATAGTAACACTAATCTTAACTTATCTATTCCCCCCACCTTTCGTTTTAGATGAGCATAGTTTGTTTTCTAATTCTGTGAGTGTCTTTCTCTGCGGAAATATGTTCATTTGTGTCAGTTATTAGATAACGCCTATAAGTGATATCATAGAATACAGGTCTTTTGCTTTCCAACTTACCTCATCTTTCGTGATTATCTCCAGACTCATTTGTGGTGCCTCAAAGAGAAATGGTTCATTGTCTTCCATGGCTAATATTCCATTGTGTATATGGACCACTTCTTCTTTATCCATTTACCTGTTGTTGGACATTTTGATTGCTTCACTGTCTTGGATATTGTGAATAAGGCTGCACTGCAGCTTTTGCGGCCTGTGTCTTCTCGATTCTTGTCTTCTCAGGTGAGAGGTCCAATGGTGCCCCTGCTGGATTGAATGGTACCTCCATTTTTACTTTTAAACACAGCTGCTTTCTGTTCTCACTATTGGCTGTTACCCCTTTATGTCTCACCAGCAGGTAGAGGGTACACAGTTCTCTAAAACCCCTTCAGCATTTATTGTTTGTAGACATTTTGCTGATGGTCAGTCGACTGGTGTAAGTTGAAACATTTGTAGATTAGTTACCATGCGTCTAACACTCCCTGAGGTTGAGCTTTTATCCATTTTCCTTTTTTTAAAAAGAGTGTAAGTAAAACTTAACTCTTCATAATCTCTTCTTGAAACATTTGCCTGTTTTGAATTTTTTTGTCCATTCTCTACTTCAGCACAAATTTTTAGGGCAAGTTTTCTTTACAGCCCTGAGTCCTTGTGAATGTTAAGTGACCATTAGCTGTGACTTTAAAGCTGCTCTTGCAGGAAACGGCCACAAGGTGGCAGCATTTCTCCTTTACCAAATTTGGTTACTAGGGAAACAGAGCCTTAATGGAAGTGGTGTTCTAGGTTGTATATTAGAATGGAAAATGCCAGGAAAAAGCCCTTTAAGTTTATGTCTCATTACTTCTTGTTCATATTTGTAATTTACTTTTAATTTTTTATCCCAGCAAATTTGATTACAATGGTTTGTTTGTTCTAGGTGTGCAAGATGTGGTTCTTTCACACATATACAGGTATCTATTCTTCCTCGCATCCTTTTCCCATGTAGGTTATGACACAATGTTGAGTAGTCTTCTCCTGGTCTTCCGTACGTCTTTCCTGGTTATATATTTCACATGGTTTGTATATCTCTGTTAACCCCAATATGGTAATGTATCCAATCCTCATCCCTTTCTATTTGGTGAACCATAAGTTTTTTAATGAATCTGTGATTGCCTTTCTCTGTGGAAATATCTTCATTGGTATCAATTTTTAAGTAACTCCTAAAAGTGATATGATAGGATATGTGTCTTTTGCTTTCTCACTTACTACATGTGGCGTGATTACGTCTAGACTCATCTACGGTGCTGCAAATGGCATTGTTTCATTTTTTTCACTAGCGAATATTCCAGTTGTACATGGAGGAGTTCTTCTTTGTCCTCCCATCTGTTGGTAGACTTCTGTTTACTTCCATATCTTGGCTATTGTAATACTGTGCAATGCAGATTTGCCTGCCTGTGTCTTTCCAATTCTCTCTTCTTAGATTATAGGTGGAGGAGTGGGCCTGCTGGATCATATGGTAGCTCAATGTTTACCTTTTTAAGGCACCTCCATTCTGTTCTCATTGGTGGTCCTTTCCAACTTACGTCCCACTTGAAGTTGAGGGTAGGCATTTCTCCACAACACCTTCAGCATTTATTGTTTGTAGTTTTCTTGCTGATGGTTATTCTGACAAGTGTGAGCTGATACCTCTTTGTGGTTGAATTCGCATGTGCCTCATAATCCGTTGAAATTGAGCTTGAAGGCATGTCCTTTTTATTTTTCAAGCTGTGATTACCCCTTAGTTCTTCAAAGTGTTCTCTTAAAGTATCTGTCACATTTTGAAGTGTTTTGGCCATTACCTCCCTGAAGACATGTTGAGGGCAGGTTTCATTTACAGTTCTGCAGTACTTGTTCCTATGAAATGACCATTAGCACAGGCTTTAAAACTGCTTTTGCAGGTAACTGCCAGAGGGCGGCAGCCTTTCTATGTTCCCCACCCTGTTAACTAGGGAAAAGCCCTTGCGGCCTGTGGTGTTTCTCGGTTATAGAGTGGAGTGTGCCCGGAGAAACCCACACAAGCTGATGTCTCCTTACTTTTGTTGGATATTTAAATTTAATTTTTATTTTTTATTGGAGTAATTTTCCACTGTGTACGTGGACCACTTCTTCTTTGTGCATTCCTCGGTTGATGGACATTTTCATTGCTTCCAAGTGTTGGCTATGGTAAATATTGTTGGAGAGCAGGATTGCCAGCCTGTAACTTTTTGATTCTCATTTTCTCAGGTGATAGGCCCAGCAGTGGGTGTGATTGACTGACTGGTAGCACCGTTTTTCCCTTTCCAAGCACCTTCTTTGTGTTTTCATTCCTGGCACTTAGCACGTCCGCCTTAGAATCGAGGGTACACATTTCTCCTCAATCGCTTCAGCATTTATTGTTTGCAGCATTTATGCTAATGGCCCTACTGGCTCCTGTGAGCTGATACGGTTTTGTAATTTGGGTTTGCATGTCTTTGAAAATTCGTAAAACTCATCATTTTTCTCCGCGGTTTCTTTTCTGTTAAAAAAAGGAAACAATTGGGAGTACAATATAACTCTTGATATTGTCTTCTTGGAAGGCTGCCCTCTTTTGAATTTTTTGTTCGATCTTCACCTCAGACTTTTTTTAGAGAGCAGGTGTCATTTACCGAACTGCAAGTTTGGTGAATATTTAGTGACCTTTAGCAAGGGTTTTAAATCTCCTGTTGTGGGAAGTGGCCTGAAGCAGGCAGCATTTCTCCATTCCCAAATCTGGGTAATAGGGCAGCAGAGCCTTTCTGGAAGTCGTGTTCCTAGGTTGTAAATTACATTGGAATGTGCATGGAGAAAGCCCCATAAGTTTATGTCTCATTATTTCTTCTTGGTTTTAATTTTTTTTTAATTGGGGTAAAGCTTAGAATATTGTTTGTCCTAGGTGAACACAATCTGGTTCATTTGTACATTATATATATCTATTCAAGTACAGATCCTCTTCCCATGTAAAATGTTAACAGAGGGTTCCGCAGACCTCCCTTGCTATATCGTCGGTCTTTTTGAGATATGTATATAATATGAGTTTGTATACATATAGTAACACTAATCTTAACTTATCTATTCCCCCCACCTTTCGTTTTAGATGAGCATAGTTTGTTTTCTAATTCTGTGAGTGTCTTTCTCTGCGGAAATATGTTCATTTGTGTCAGTTATTAGATAACGCCTATAAGTGATATCATAGAATACAGGTCTTTTGCTTTCCAACTTACCTCATCTTTCGTGATTATCTCCAGACTCATTTGTGGTGCCTCAAAGAGCAATGGTTCATTGTCTTCCATGGCTAATATTCCATTGTGTATATGGACCACTTCTTCTTTATCCATTTACCTGTTGTTGGACATTTTGATTGCTTCACTGTCTTGGATATTGTGAATAAGGCTGCACTGCAGCTTTTGCGGCCTGTGTCTTCTCGATTCTTGTCTTCTCAGGTGAGAGGTCCAATGGTGCCCCTGCTGGATTGAATGGTACCTCCATTTTTACTTTTAAACACAGCTGCTTTCTGTTCTCACTATTGGCTGTTACCCCTTTATGTCTCACCAGCAGGTAGAGGGTACACAGTTCTCTAAAACCCCTTCAGCATTTATTGTTTGTAGACATTTTGCTGATGGTCAGTCGACTGGTGTAAGTTGAAACTTTTTGTAGATTAGTTACCATGCGTCTAACACTCCCTGAGGTTGAGCTTTTATCCATTTTCCTTTTTTTAAAAAGAGTGTAAGTAAAACTTAACTCTTCATAATCTCTTCTTGAAACATTTGCCTGTTTTGAATTTTTTTGTCCATTCTCTACTTCAGCACAAATTTTTAGGGGAAGTTTCCTTTACAGCCCTGAGTCCTTGTGAATGTTAAGTGACCATTAGCTGTGACTTTAAAGCTGCTCTTGCAGGAAACGGCCACAAGGTGGCAGCATTTCTCCTTTACCAAATTTGGTTACTAGGGAAACAGAGCCTTAATGGAAGTGGTGTTCTAGGTTGTATATTAGAATGGAAAATGCCAGGATAAAGCCCTTTAAGTTTATGTCTCATTACTTCTTGTTCATATTTGTAATTTACTTTTAATTTTTTATCCCAGCAAATTTGATTACAATGGTTTGTTTGTTCTAGGTGTGCAAGATGTGGTTCTTTCACACATATACAGGTATCTATTCTTCCTCGCATCCTTTTCCCATGTAGGTTATGACACAATGTTGAGTAGTCTTCTCCTGGTCTTCCGTACGTCTTTCCTGGTTATATATTTCACATGGTTTGTATATCTCTGTTAACCCCAATATGGTAATGTATCCAATCCTCATCCCTTTCTACTTGGTGAACCATAAGTTTTTTAATGAATCTGTGATTGCCTTTCTCTGTGGAAATATCTTCATTGGTATCAATTTTTAAGTAACTCCTAAAAGTGATATGATAGGATATGTGGCTTTTGCTTTCTCACTTACTACAGGTGGCGTGATTACGTCTAGACTCATCTACGGTGCTGCAAATGGCATTGTTTCATTTTTTTCACTAGCGAATATTCCAGTTGTACATGGAGGAGTTCTTCTTTGTCCTCCCATCTGTTGGTAGACTTCTGTTTACTTCCATATCTTGGCTATTGTAATACTGTGCAATGCAGATTTGCCTGCCTGTGTCTTTCCAATTCTCTCTTCTTAGATTATAGGTGGAGGAGTGGGCCTGCTGGATCATATGGTAGCTCAATGTTTACCTTTTTAAGGCACCTCCATTCTGTTCTCATTGGTGGTCCTTTCCAACTTACGTCCCACTTGAAGTTGAGGGTAGGCATTTCTCCACAACACCTTCAGCATTTATTGTTTGTAGTTTTCTTGCTGATGGTTATTCTGACAAGTGTGAGCTGATACCTCTTTGTGGTTGAATTCGCATGTGCCTCATAATCCGTTGAAATTGAGCTTGAAGGCATGTCCTTTTTATTTTTCAAGCTGTGATTACCCATTAGTTCTTCAGAGTGTTCTCTTAAAGTATGTGCCACATTTTGATCTGTTTTGGCCATTACCTCCCTGAAGACATTTTGAGGGCAGGTTTCATTTACAGTTCTGCAGTACTTGTTCCTATGAAATGACCATTAGCACAGGCTTTAAAACTGCCTTTGCAGGTAACTGCCAGAGGGCGGCAGCCTTTCTATGTTCCCCACCCTGGTAACTAGGGAAAAGCCCTTGCGGCCTGTGGTGTTTCTCGGTTATAAATTAGAGTGGAGTGTGCCCGGAGAAACCCACACAAGCTGATGTCTCCTTACTTTTGTTGGATATTTAAATTTAATTTTTATTTTTTATTGGAGTAATTTTCCACTGTGTACGTGGACCACTTCTTCTTTGTGCATTCCTCGGTTGATGGACATTTTCATTGCTTCCAAGTGTTGGCTATGGTAAATATTGTTGGAGTGCAGGATTGCCAGCCTGTGACTTTTTGATTCTCATTTTCTCAGGTGATAGGCCCAGCAGTGGGTGTGATTGACTGACTGGTAGCACCGTTTTTCCCTTTCCAAGCACCTTCTTTGTGTTTTCATTCCTGGCACTTAGCACGTCCGCCTTAGAATCGAGGGTACACATTTCTCCTCAATCGCTTCAGCATTTATTGTTTGCAGCATTTATGCTAATGGCCCTACTGGCTCCTGTGAGCTGATAGGGTTTTGTAATTTGGGTTTGCATGTCTTTGAAAATTCGTAAAACTCATCATTTTTCTCCGCGGTTTTCTTTTCTGTTAAAAAAAGGAAACAATTGGGAGTACAATATAACTCTTGATATTGTCTTCTTGGAAGGCTGCCCTCTTTTGAATTTTTTGTTCGATCTTCACCTCAGACTTTTTTTAGAGAGCAGGTGTCATTTACCAAACTGCAAGTTTGGTGAATATTTAGTGACCTTTAGCAAGGGTTTTAAATCTCCTGTTGTGGGAAGTGGCCTGAAGCAGGCAGCATTTCTCCATTCCCAAATCTGGGTAATAGGGCAGCAGAGCCTTTCTGGAAGTCATGTTCCTAGGTTGTAAATTACATTGGAATGTGCATGGAGAAAGCCCCATAAGTTTATGTCTCATTATTTCTTCTTGGTTTTAATTTTTTTTTAATTGGGGTAAAGCTTAGAATATTGTTTGTCCTAGGTGAACACAATCTGGTTCATTTGTACATTATATATATCTATTCAAGTACAGATCCTCTTCCCATGTAAAATGTTAACAGAGGGTTCCGCAGACCTCCCTTGCTATATGGTCGGTCTTTTTGAGATATGTATATAATATGAGTTTGTATACATATAGTAACACTAATCTTAACTTATCTATTCCCCCCACCTTTCGTTTTAGATGAGCATAGTTTGTTTTCTAATTCTATGAGTGTCTTTCTCTGCGGAAATATGTTCATTTGTGTCAGTTATTAGATAACGCCTATAAGTGATATCATAGAATACAGGTCTTTTGCTTTCCAACTTACCTCATCTTTCGTGATTATCTCCAGACTCATTTGTGGTGCCTCAAAGAGAAATGGTTCATTGTCTTCCATGGCTAATATTCCATTGTGTATATGGACCACTTCTTCTTTATCCATTTACCTGTTGTTGGACATTTTGATTGCTTCACTGTCTTGGATATTGTGAATAAGGCTGCACTGCAGCTTTTGCGGCCTGTGTCTTCTCGATTCTTGTCTTCTCAGGTGAGAGGTCCAATGGTGCCCCTGCTGGATTGAATGGTACCTCCATTTTTACTTTTAAACACAGCTGCTTTCTGTTCTCACTATTGGCTGTTACCCCTTTATGTCTCACCAGCAGGTAGAGGGTACACAGTTCTCTAAAACCCCTTCAGCATTTATTGTTTGTAGACATTTTGCTGATGGTCAGTCGACTGGTGTAAGTTGAAACATTTGTAGATTAGTTACCATGCGTCTAACACTCCCTGAGGTTGAGCTTTTATCCATTTTCCTTTTTTTAAAAAGAGTGTAAGTAAAACTTAACTCTTCATAATCTCTTCTTGAAACATTTGCCTGTTTTGAATTTTTTTGTCCATTCTCTACTTCAGCACAAATTTTTAGGGCAAGTTTCCTTTACAGCCCTGAGTCCTTGTGAATGTTAAGTGACCATTAGCTGTGACTTTAAAGCTGCTCTTGCAGGAAACGGCCACAAGGTGGCAGCATTTCTCCTTTACCAAATTTGGTTACTAGGGAAACAGAGCCTTAATGGAAGTGGTGTTCTAGGTTGTATATTAGAATGGAAAATGCCAGGAAAAAGCCCTTTAAGTTTATGTCTCATTACTTCTTGTTCATATTTGTAATTTACTTTTAATTTTTTATCCCAGCAAATTTGATTACAATGGTTTGTTTGTTCTAGGTGTGCAAGATGTGGTTCTTTCACACATATACAGGTATCTATTCTTCCTCGCATCCTTTTCCCATGTAGGTTATGACACAATGTTGAGTAGTCTTCTCCTGGTCTTCCGTACGTCTTTCCTGGTTATATATTTCACATGGTTTGTATATCTCTGTTAACCCCAATATGGTAATGTATCCAATCCTCATCCCTTTCTATTTGGTGAACCATAAGTTTTTTAATGAATCTGTGATTGCCTTTCTCTGTGGAAATATCTTCATTGGTATCAATTTTTAAGTAACTCCTAAAAGTGATATGATAGGATATGTGGCTTTTGCTTTCTCACTTACTACAGGTGGCGTGATTACGTCTAGACTCATCTACGGTGCTGCAAATGGCATTGTTTCATTTTTTTCACTAGCGAATATTCCAGTTGTACATGGAGGAGTTCTTCTTTGTCCTCCCATCTGTTGGTAGACTTTTGTTTACTTCCATATCTTGGCTATTGTAATACTGTGCAATGCAGATTTGCCTGCCTGTGTCTTTCCAATTCTCTCTTCTTAGATTATAGGTGGAGGAGTGGGCCTGCTGGATCATATGGTAGCTCAATGTTTACCTTTTTAAGGCACCTCCATTCTGTTCTCATTGGTGGTCCTTTCCAACTTACGTCCCACTTGAAGTTGAGGGTATGCATTTCTCCACAACACCTTCAGCATTTATTGTTTGTAGTTTTCTTGCTGATGGTTATTCTGACAAGTGTGAGCTGATACCTCTTTGTGGTTGAATTCGCATGTGCCTCATAATCCGTTGAAATTGAGCTTGAAGGCATGGCCTTTTTATTTTTCAAGCTGTGATTACCCCTTAGTTCTTCAAAGTGTTCTCTTAAAGTATCTGTCACATTTTGCAGTGTTTTGGCCATTACCTCCCTGAAGACATGTTGAGGGCAGGTTTCATTTACAGTTCTGCAGTACTTGTTCCTATGAAATGACCATTAGCACAGGCTTTAAAACTGCTTTTGCAGGTAACTGCCAGAGGGCGGCAGCCTTTCTATGTTCCCCACCCTGTTAACTAGGGAAAAGCCCTTGCGGCCTGTGGTGTTTCTCGGTTATAGAGTGGAGTGTGTCCGGAGAAACCCACACAAGCTGATGTCTCCTTACTTTTGTTGGATATTTAAATTTAATTTTTATTTTTTATTGGAGTAATTTTCCACTGTGTACGTGGACCACTTCTTCTTTGTGCATTCCTCGGTTGATGGACATTTTCATTGCTTCCAAGTGTTGGCTATGGTAAATATTGTTGGAGTGCAGGATTGCCAGCCTGTGACTTTTTGATTCTCATTTTCTCAGGTGATAGGCCCAGCAGTGGGTGTGATTGACTGACTGGTAGCACCGTTTTTCCCTTTCCAAGCACCTTCTTTGTGTTTTCATTCCTGGCACTTAGCACGTCCCCCTTAGAATCGTGGGTACACATTTCTCCTCAATCGCTTCAGCATTTATTGTTTGCAGCATTTATGCTAATGGCCCTACTGGCTCCTGTGAGCTGATAGGGTTTTGTAATTTGGGTTTGCATGTCTTTGAAAATTCGTAAAACTCATCATTTTTCTCCGCGGTTTTCTTTTCTGTTAAAAAAAGGAAACAATTGCGAGTACAATATAACTCTTGATATTGTGTTCTTGGAAGGCTGCCCTCTTTTGAATTTTTTGGTCGATCTTCACTTCAGACTTTTTTTAGAGAGCAGGTGTCATTTACCAAACTGCAAGTTTGGTGAATATTTAGTGACCTTTAGCAAGGGTTTTAAATCTCCTGTTGTGGGAAGTGGCCTGAAGCAGGCAGCATTTCTCCATTCCCAAATCTGGGTAATAGGGCAGCAGAGCCTTTCTGGAAGTCGTGTTCCTAGGTTGTAAATTACATTGGAATGTGCATGGAGAAAGCCCCATAAGTTTATGTCTCATTATTTCTTCTTGGTTTTAATTTTTTTTTAATTGGGGTAAAGTTTGAATATTGTTTGCCCTAGGTGAACACAATCTGGTTCATTTGTACATTATATATATCTATTCAAGTACAGATCCTCTTCCCATGTAAAATGTTACAGAGGGTTCCGCAGACCTTCCTTGCTATATGGTCGGTCTTTTTGAGATATGTATATAATATGAGTTTGTATACATATAGTAACACTAATCTTAACTTATCTATTCCCCCCACCTTTCGTTTTAGATGAGCATAGTTTGTTTTCTAATTCTGTGAGTGTCTTTCTCTGCGGAAATATGTTCATTTGTGTCAGTTATTAGATAACGCCTAGAAGTGATATCATAGAATACAGGTCTTTTGCTTTCCAACTTACCTCATCTTTCGTGATTATCTCCAGACTCATTTGTGGTGCCTCAAAGAGCAATGGTTCATTGTCTTCCATGGCTAATATTCCATTTTGTATATGGACCACTTCTTCTTTATCCATTTACCTGTTGTTGGACATTTTGATTGCTTCACTGTCTTGGATATTGTGAATAAGGCTGCACTGCAGCTTTTGCGGCCTGTGTCTTCTCGATTCTTGTCTTCTCAGGTGAGAGGTCCAATGGTGCCCCTGCTGGATTGAATGGTACCTCCATTTTTACTTTTAAACACAGCTGCTTTCTGTTCTCACTATTGGCTGTTACCCCTTTATGTCTCACCAGCAGGTAGAGGGTACACAGTTCTCTAAAACCCCTTCAGCATTTATTGTTTGTAGACATTTTGCTGATGGTCAGTCGACTGGTGTAAGTTGAAACTTTTTGTAGATTAGTTACCATGCGTCTAACACTCCCTGAGGTTGAGCTTTTATCCATTTTCCTTTTTTTAAAAAGAGTGTAAGTAAAACTTAACTCTTCATTATCTCTTCTTGAAACATTTGCCTGTTTTGAATTTTTTTGTCCATTCTCTACTTCAGCACAAATTTTTAGGGGAAGTTTCCTTTACAGCCCTGAGTCCTTGTGAATGTTAAGTGACCATTAGCTGTGACTTTAAAGCTGCTCTTGCAGGAAACGGCCACAAGGTGGCAGCATTTCTCCTTTACCAAATTTGGTTACTAGGGAAACAGAGCCTTAATGGAAGTGGTGTTCTAGGTTGTATATTAGAATGGAAAATGCCAGGAAAAAGCCCTTTAAGTTTATGTCTCATTACTTCTTGTCCATATTTGTAATTTACTTTTAATTTTTTATCCCAGCAAATTTGATTACAATGGTTTGTTTGTTCTAGGTGTGCAAGATGTGGTTCTTTCACACATATACAGGTATCTATTCTTCCTCGCATCCTTTTCCCATGTAGGTTATGACACAATGTTGAGTAGTCTTCTCCTGGTCTTCCGTACGTCTTTCCTGGTTATATATTTCACATGGTTTGTATATCTCTGTTAACCCCAATATGGTAATGTATCCAATCCTCATCCCTTTCTATTTGGTGAACCATAAGTTTTTTAATGAATCTGTGATTGCCTTTCTCTGTGGAAATATCTTCATTGGTATCAATTTTTAAGTAACTCCTAAAAGTGATATGATAGGATATGTGGCTTTTGCTTTCTCACTTACTACAGGTGGCGTGATTACGTCTAGACTCATCTACGGTGCTGCAAATGGCATTGTTTCATTTTTTTCACTAGCGAATATTCCAGTTGTACATGGAGGAGTTCTTCTTTGTCCTCCCATCTGTTGGTAGACTTCTGTTTACTTCCATATCTTGGCTATTGTAATACTGTGCAATGCAGATTTGCCTGCCTGTGTCTTTCCAATTCTCTCTTCTTAGATTATAGGTGGAGGAGTGGGCCTGCTGGATCATATGGTAGCTCAATGTTTACCTTTTTAAGGCACCTCCATTCTGTTCTCATTGGTGGTCCTTTCCAACTTACGTCCCACTTGAAGTTGAGGGTAGGCATTTCTCCACAACACCTTCAGCATTTATTGTTTGTAGTTTTCTTGCTGATGGTTATTCTGACAAGTGTGAGCTGATACCTCTTTGTGGTTGAATTCGCATGTGCCTCATAATCCGTTGAAATTGAGCTTGAAGGCATGTCCTTTTTATTTTTCAAGCTGTGATTACCCCTTAGTTCTTCAAAGTGTTCTCTTAAAGTATCTGTCACATTTTGAAGTGTTTTGGCCATTACCTCCCTGAAGACATGTTGAGGGCAGGTTTCATTTACAGTTCTGCAGTACTTGTTCCTATGAAATGACCATTAGCACAGGCTTTAAAACTGCTTTTGCAGGTAACTGCCAGAGGGCGGCAGCCTTTCTATGTTCCCCACCCTGTTAACTAGGGAAAAGCCCTTGCGGCCTGTGGTGTTTCTCGGTTATAGAGTGGAGTGTGCCCGGAGAAACCCACACAAGCTGATGTCTCCTTACTTTTGTTGGATATTTAAATTTAATTTTTATTTTTTATTGGAGTAATTTTCCACTGTGTACGTGGACCACTTCTTCTTTGTGCATTCCTCGGTTGATGGACATTTTCATTGCTTCCAAGTGTTGGCTATGGTAAATATTGTTGGAGTGCAGGATTGCCAGCCTGTGACTTTTTGATTCTCATTTTCTCAGGTGATAGGCCCAGCAGTGGGTGTGATTGACTGACTGGTAGCACCGTTTTTCCCTTTCCAAGCACCTTCTTTGTGTTTTCATTCCTGGCACTTAGCACGTCCGCCTTAGAATCGAGGGTACACATTTCTCCTCAATCGCTTCAGCATTTATTGTTTGCAGCATTTATGCTAATGGCCCTACTGGCTCCTGTGAGCTGATAGGGTTTTGTAATTTGGGTTTGCATGTCTTTGAAAATTCGTAAAACTCATCATTTTTCTCCGCGGTTTTCTTTTCTGTTAAAAAAAGGAAACAATTGGGAGTACAATATAACTCTTGATATTGTCTTCTTGGAAGGCTGCCCTCTTTTGAATTTTTTGTTCGATCTTCACCTCAGACTTTTTTTAGAGAGCAGGTGTCATTTACCAAACTGCAAGTTTGGTGAATATTTAGTGACCTTTAGCAAGGGTTTTAAATCTCCTGTTGTGGGAAGTGGCCTGAAGCAGGCAGCATTTCTCCATTCCCAAATCTGGGTAATAGGGCAGCAGAGCCTTTCTGGAAGTCGTGTTCCTAGGTTGTAAATTACATTGGAATGTGCATGGAGAAAGCCCCATAAGTTTATGTCTCATTATTTCTTCTTGGTTTTAATTTTTCTTTAATTGGGGTAAAGCTTAGAATATTGTTTGTCCTAGGTGAACACAATCTGGTTCATTTGTACATTATATATATCTATTCAAGTACAGATCCTCTTCCCATGTAAAATGTTAACAGAGGGTTCCGCAGACCTCCCTTGCTATATGGTCGGTCTTTTTGAGATATGTATATAATATGAGTTTGTATACATATAGTAACACTAATCTTAACTTATCTATTCCCCCCACCTTTCGTTTTAGATGAGCATAGTTTGTTTTCTAATTCTGTGAGTGTCTTTCTCTGTGGAAATATGTTCATTTGTGTCAGTTATTAGATAACGCCTATAAGTGATATCATAGAATACAGGTCTTTTGCTTTCCAACTTACCTCATCTTTCGTGATTATCTCCAGACTCATTTGTGGTGCCTCAAAGAGCAATGGTTCATTGTCTTCCATGGCTAATATTCCATTGTGTATATGGACCACTTCTTCTTTATCCATTTACCTGTTGTTGGACATTTTGATTGCTTCACTGTCTTGGATATTGTGAATAAGGCTGCACTGCAGCTTTTGCGGCCTGTGTCTTCTCGATTCTTGTCTTCTCAGGTGAGAGGTCCAATGGTGCCCCTGCTGGATTGAATGGTACCTCCATTTTTACTTTTAAACACAGCTGCTTTCTGTTCTCACTATTGGCTGTTACCCCTTTATGTCTCACCAGCAGGTAGAGGGTACACAGTTCTCTAAAACCCCTTCAGCATTTATTGTTTGTAGACATTTTGCTGATGGTCAGTCGACTGGTGTAAGTTGAAACATTTGTAGATTAGTTACCATGCGTCTAACACTCCCTGAGGTTGAGCTTTTATCCATTTTCCTTTTTTTAAAAAGAGTGTAAGTAAAACTTAACTCTTCATAATCTCTTCTTGAAACATTTGCCTGTTTTGAATTTTTTTGTCCATTCTCTACTTCAGCACAAATTTTTAGGGCAAGTTTCCTTTACAGCCCTGAGTCCTTGTGAATGTTAAGTGACCATTAGCTGTGACTTTAAAGCTGCTCTTGCAGGAAACGGCCACAAGGTGGCAGCATTTCTCCTTTACCAAATTTGGTTACTAGGGAAACAGAGCCTTAATGGAAGTGGTGTTCTAGGTTGTATATTAGAATGGAAAATGCCAGGAAAAAGCCCTTTAAGTTTATGTCTCATTACTTCTTGTTCATATTTGTAATTTACTTTTAATTTTTTATCCCAGCAAATTTGATTACAATGGTTTGTTTGTTCTAGGTGTGCAAGATGTGGTTCTTTCACACATATACAGGTATCTATTCTTCCTCGCATCCTTTTCCCATGTAGGTTATGACACAATGTTGAGTAGTCTTCTCCTGGTCTTCCGTACGTCTTTCCTGGTTATATATTTCACATGGTTTGTATATCTCTGTTAACCCCAATATGGTAATGTATCCAATCCTCATCCCTTTCTATTTGGTGAACCATAAGTTTTTTAATGAATCTGTGATTGCCTTTCTCTGTGGAAATATCTTCATTGGTATCAATTTTTAAGTAACTCCTAAAAGTGATATGATAGGATATGTGGCTTTTGCTTTCTCACTTACTACAGGTGGCGTGATTACGTCTAGACTCATCTACGGTGCTGCAAATGGCATTGTTTCATTTTTTTCACTAGCGAATATTCCAGTTGTACATGGAGGAGTTCTTCTTTGTCCTCCCATCTGTTGGTAGACTTTTGTTTACTTCCATATCTTGGCTATTGTAATACTGTGCAATGCAGATTTGCCTGCCTGTGTCTTTCCAATTCTCTCTTCTTAGATTATAGGTGGAGGAGTGGGCCTGCTGGATCATATGGTAGCTCAATGTTTACCTTTTTAAGGCACCTCCATTCTGTTCTCATTGGTGGTCCTTTCCAACTTACGTCCCACTTGAAGTTGAGGGTATGCATTTCTCCACAACACCTTCAGCATTTATTGTTTGTAGTTTTCTTGCTGATGGTTATTCTGACAAGTGTGAGCTGATACCTCTTTGTGGTTGAATTCGCATGTGCCTCATAATCCGTTGAAATTGAGCTTGAAGGCATGGCCTTTTTATTTTTCAAGCTGTGATTACCCCTTAGTTCTTCAAAGTGTTCTCTTAAAGTATCTGTCACATTTTGAAGTGTTTTGGCCATTACCTCCCTGAAGACATGTTGAGGGCAGGTTTCATTTACAGTTCTGCAGTACTTGTTCCTATGAAATGACCATTAGCACAGGCTTTAAAACTGCTTTTGCAGGTAACTGCCAGAGGGCGGCAGCCTTTCTATGTTCCCCACCCTGTTAACTAGGGAAAAGCCCTTGCGGCCTGTGGTGTTTCTCGGTTATAGAGTGGAGTGTGCCCGGAGAAACCCACACAAGCTGATGTCTCCTTACTTTTGTTGGATATTTAAATTTAATTTTTATTTTTTATTGGAGTAATTTTCCACTGTGTACGTGGACCACTTCTTCTTTGTGCATTCCTCGGTTGATGGACATTTTCATTGCTTCCAAGTGTTGGCTATGGTAAATATTGTTGGAGTGCAGGATTGCCAGCCTGTGACTTTTTGATTCTCATTTTCTCAGGTGATAGGCCCAGCAGTGGGTGTGATTGACTGACTGGTAGCACCGTTTTTCCCTTTCCAAGCACCTTCTTTGTGTTTTCATTCCTGGCACTTAGCACGTCCGCCTTAGAATCGAGGGTACACATTTCTCCTCAATCGCTTCAGCATTTATTGTTTGCAGCATTTATGCTAATGGCCCTACTGGCTCCTGTGAGCTGATAGGGTTTTGTAATTTGGGTTTGCATGTCTTTGAAAATTCGTAAAACTCATCATTTTTCTCCGCGGTTTTCTTTTCTGTTAAAAAAAGGAAACAATTGGGAGTACAATATAACTCTTGATATTGTCTTCTTGGAAGGCTGCCCTCTTTTGAATTTTTTGTTCGATCTTCACCTCAGACTTTTTTTAGAGAGCAGGTGTCATTTACCAAACTGCAAGTTTGGTGAATATTTAGTGACCTTTAGCAAGGGTTTTAAATCTCCTGTTGTGGGAAGTGGCCTGAAGCAGGCAGCATTTCTCCATTCCCAAATCTGGGTAATAGGGCAGCAGAGCCTTTCTGGAAGTCGTGTTCCTAGGTTGTAAATTACATTGGAATGTGCATGGAGAAAGCCCCATAAGTTTATGTCTCATTATTTCTTCTTGGTTTTAATTTTTTTTTAATTGGGGTAAAGCTTAGAATATTGTTTGTCCTAGGTGAACACAATCTGGTTCATTTGTACATTATATATATCTATTCAAGTACAGATCCTCTTCCCATGTAAAATGTTAACAGAGGGTTCCGCAGACCTCCCTTGCTATATGGTCGGTCTTTTTGAGATATGTATATAATATGAGTTTGTATACATATAGTAACACTAATCTTAACTTATCTATTCCCCCCACCTTTCGTTTTAGATGAGCATAGTTTGTTTTCTAATTCTGTGAGTGTCTTTCTCTGCGGAAATATGTTCATTTGTGTCAGTTATTAGATAACGCCTAGAAGTGATATCATAGAATACAGGTCTTTTGCTTTCCAACTTACCTCATCTTTCGTGATTATCTCCAGACTCATTTGTGGTGCCTCAAAGAGAAATGGTTCATTGTCTTCCATGGCTAATATTCCATTGTGTATATGGACCACTTCTTCTTTATCCATTTACCTGTCGTTGGACATTTTGATTGCTTCACTGTCTTGGATATTGTGAATAAGGCTGCACTGAAGCTTTTGCGGCCTGTGTCTTCTCGATTCTTGTCTTCTCAGGTGAGAGGTCCAATGGTGCCCCTGCTGGATTGAATGGTACCTCCATTTTTACTTTTAAACACAGCTGCTTTCTGTTCTCACTATTGGCTGTTACCCCTTTATGTCTCACCAGCAGGTAGAGGGTACACAGTTCTCTAAAACCCCTTCAGCATTTATTGTTTGTAGACATTTTGCTGATGGTCAGTCGACTGGTGTAAGTTGAAACTTTTTGTAGATTAGTTACCATGCGTCTAACACTCCCTGAGGTTGAGCTTTTATCCATTTTCCTTTTTTTAAAAAGAGTGTAAGTAAAACTTAACTCTTCATTATCTCTTCTTGAAACATTTGCCTGTTTTGAATTTTTTTGTCCATTCTCTACTTCAGCACAAATTTTTAGGGGAAGTTTCCTTTACAGCCCTGAGTCCTTGTGAATGTTAAGTGACCATTAGCTGTGACTTTAAAGCTGCTCTTGCAGGAAACGGCCACAAGGTGGCAGCATTTCTCCTTTACCAAATTTGGTTACTAGGGAAACAGAGCCTTAATGGAAGTGGTGTTCTAGGTTGTATATTAGAATGGAAAATGCCAGGAAAAAGCCCTTTAAGTTTATGTCTCATTACTTCTTGTCCATATTTGTAATTTACTTTTAATTTTTTATCCCAGCAAATTTGATTACAATGGTTTGTTTGTTCTAGGTGTGCAAGATGTGGTTCTTTCACACATATACAGGTATCTATTCTTCCTCGCATCCTTTTCCCATGTAGGTTATGACACAATGTTGAGTAGTCTTCTCCTGGTCTTCCGTACGTCTTTCCTGGTTATATATTTCACATGGTTTGTATATCTCTGTTAACCCCAATATGGTAATGTATCCAATCCTCATCCCTTTCTATTTGGTGAACCATAAGTTTTTTAATGAATCTGTGATTGCCTTTCTCTGTGGAAATATCTTCATTGGTATCAATTTTTAAGTAACTCCTAAAAGTGATATGATAGGATATGTGGCTTTTGCTTTCTCACTTACTACAGGTGGCGTGATTACGTCTAGACTCATCTACGGTGCTGCAAATGGCATTGTTTCATTTTTTTCACTAGCGAATATTCCAGTTGTACATGGAGGAGTTCTTCTTTGTCCTCCCATCTGTTGGTAGACTTCTGTTTACTTCCATATCTTGGCTATTGTAATACTGTGCAATGCAGATTTGCCTGCCTGTGTCTTTCCAATTCTCTCTTCTTAGATTATAGGTGGAGGAGTGGGCCTGCTGGATCATATGGTAGCTCAATGTTTACCTTTTTAAGGCACCTCCATTCTGTTCTCATTGGTGGTCCTTTCCAACTTACGTCCCACTTGAAGTTGAGGGTAGGCATTTCTCCACAACACCTTCAGCATTTATTGTTTGTAGTTTTCTTGCTGATGGTTATTCTGACAAGTGTGAGCTGATACCTCTTTGTGGTTGAATTCGCATGTGCCTCATAATCCGTTGAAATTGAGCTTGAAGGCATGTCCTTTTTATTTTTCAAGCTGTGATTACCCCTTAGTTCTTCAAAGTGTTCTCTTAAAGTATCTGTCACATTTTGAAGTGTTTTGGCCATTACCTCCCTGAAGACATGTTGAGGGCAGGTTTCATTTACAGTTCTGCAGTACTTGTTCCTATGAAATGACCATTAGCACAGGCTTTAAAACTGCTTTTGCAGGTAACTGCCAGAGGGCGGCAGCCTTTCTATGTTCCCCACCCTGTTAACTAGGGAAAAGCCCTTGCGGCCTGTGGTGTTTCTCGGTTATAGAGTGGAGTGTGCCCGGAGAAACCCACACAAGCTGATGTCTCCTTACTTTTGTTGGATATTTAAATTTAATTTTTATTTTTTATTGGAGTAATTTTCCACTGTGTACGTGGACCACTTCTTCTTTGTGCATTCCTCGGTTGATGGACATTTTCATTGCTTCCAAGTGTTGGCTATGGTAAATATTGTTGGAGTGCAGGATTGCCAGCCTGTGACTTTTTGATTCTCATTTTCTCAGGTGATAGGCCCAGCAGTGGGTGTGATTGACTGACTGGTAGCACCGTTTTTCCCTTTCCAAGCACCTTCTTTGTGTTTTCATTCCTGGCACTTAGCACGTCCGCCTTAGAATCGAGGGTACACATTTCTCCTCAATCGCTTCAGCATTTATTGTTTGCAGCATTTATGCTAATGGCCCTACTGGCTCCTGTGAGCTGATAGGGTTTTGTAATTTGGGTTTGCATGTCTTTGAAAATTCGTAAAACTCATCATTTTTCTCCGCGGTTTTCTTTTCTGTTAAAAAAAGGAAACAATTGGGAGTACAATATAACTCTTGATATTGTCTTCTTGGAAGGCTGCCCTCTTTTGAATTTTTTGTTCGATCTTCACCTCAGACTTTTTTTAGAGAGCAGGTGTCATTTACCAAACTGCAAGTTTGGTGAATATTTAGTGACCTTTAGCAAGGGTTTTAAATCTCCTGTTGTGGGAAGTGGCCTGAAGCAGGCAGCATTTCTCCATTCCCAAATCTGGGTAATAGGGCAGCAGAGCCTTTCTGGAAGTCGTGTTCCTAGGTTGTAAATTACATTGGAATGTGCATGGAGAAAGCCCCATAAGTTTATGTCTCATTATTTCTTCTTGGTTTTAATTTTTTTTTAATTGGGGTAAAGCTTAGAATATTGTTTGTCCTAGGTGAACACAATCTGGTTCATTTGTACATTATATATATCTATTCAAGTACAGATCCTCTTCCCATGTAAAATGTTAACAGAGGGTTCCGCAGACCTCCCTTGCTATATGGTCGGTCTTTTTGAGATATGTATATAATATGAGTTTGTATACATATAGTAACACTAATCTTAACTTATCTATTCCCCCCACCTTTCGTTTTAGATGAGCATAGTTTGTTTTCTAATTCTGTGAGTGTCTTTCTCTGCGGAAATATGTTCATTTGTGTCAGTTATTAGATAACGCCTAGAAGTGATATCATAGAATACAGGTCTTTTGCTTTCCAACTTACCTCATCTTTCGTGATTATCTCCAGACTCATTTGTGGTGCCTCAAAGAGAAATGGTTCATTGTCTTCCATGGCTAATATTCCATTGTGTATATGGACCACTTCTTCTTTATCCATTTACCTGTCGTTGGACATTTTGATTGCTTCACTGTCTTGGATATTGTGAATAAGGCTGCACTGAAGCTTTTGCGGCCTGTGTCTTCTCGATTCTTGTCTTCTCAGGTGAGAGGTCCAATGGTGCCCCTGCTGGATTGAATGGTACCTCCATTTTTACTTTTAAACACAGCTGCTTTCTGTTCTCACTATTGGCTGTTACCCCTTTATGTCTCACCAGCAGGTAGAGGGTACACAGTTCTCTAAAACCCCTTCAGCATTTATTGTTTGTAGACATTTTGCTGATGGTCAGTCGACTGGTGTAAGTTGAAACTTTTTGTAGATTAGTTACCATGCGTCTAACACTCCCTGAGGTTGAGCTTTTATCCATTTTCCTTTTTTTAAAAAGAGTGTAAGTAAAACTTAACTCTTCATTATCTCTTCTTGAAACATTTGCCTGTTTTGAATTTTTTTGTCCATTCTCTACTTCAGCACACATTTTTAGGGGAAGTTTCCTTTACAGCCCTGAGTCCTTGTGAATGTTAAGTGACCATTAGCTGTGACTTTAAAGCTGCTCTTGCAGGAAACGGCCACAAGGTGGCAGCATTTCTCCTTTACCAAATTTGGTTACTAGGGAAACAGAGCCTTAATGGAAGTGGTGTTCTAGGTTGTATATTAGAATGGAAAATGCCAGGAAAAAGCCCTTTAAGTTTATGTCTCATTACTTCTTGTCCATATTTGTAATTTACTTTTAATTTTTTATCCCAGCAAATTTGATTACAATGGTTTGTTTGTTCTAGGTGTGCAAGATGTGGTTCTTTCACACATATACAGGTATCTATTCTTCCTCGCATCCTTTTCCCATGTAGGTTATGACACAATGTTGAGTAGTCTTCTCCTGGTCTTCCGTACGTCTTTCCTGGTTATATATTTCACATGGTTTGTATATCTCTGTTAACCCCAATATGGTAATGTATCCAATCCTCATCCCTTTCTATTTGGTGAACCATAAGTTTTTTAATGAATCTGTGATTGCCTTTCTCTGTGGAAATATCTTCATTGGTATCAATTTTTAAGTAACTCCTAAAAGTGATATGATAGGATATGTGGCTTTTGCTTTCTCACTTACTACAGGTGGCGTGATTACGTCTAGACTCATCTACGGTGCTGCAAATGGCATTGTTTCATTTTTTTCACTAGCGAATATTCCAGTTGTACATGGAGGAGTTCTTCTTTGTCCTCCCATCTGTTGGTAGACTTCTGTTTACTTCCATATCTTGGCTATTGTAATACTGTGCAATGCAGATTTGCCTGCCTGTGTCTTTCCAATTCTCTCTTCTTAGATTATAGGTGGAGGAGTGGGCCTGCTGGATCATATGGTAGCTCAATGTTTACCTTTTTAAGGCACCTCCATTCTGTTCTCATTGGTGGTCCTTTCCAACTTACGTCCCACTTGAAGTTGAGGGTAGGCATTTCTCCACAACACCTTCAGCATTTATTGTTTGTAGTTTTCTTGCTGATGGTTATTCTGACAAGTGTGAGCTGATACCTCTTTGTGGTTGAATTCGCATGTGCCTCATAATCCGTTGAAATTGAGCTTGAAGGCATGTCCTTTTTATTTTTCAAGCTGTGATTACCCCTTAGTTCTTCAAAGTGTTCTCTTAAAGTATCTGTCACATTTTGAAGTGTTTTGGCCATTACCTCCCTGAAGACATGTTGAGGGCAGGTTTCATTTACAGTTCTGCAGTACTTGTTCCTATGAAATGACCATTAGCACAGGCTTTAAAACTGCTTTTGCAGGTAACTGCCAGAGGGCGGCAGCCTTTCTATGTTCCCCACCCTGTTAACTAGGGAAAAGCCCTTGCGGCCTGTGGTGTTTCTCGGTTATAGAGTGGAGTGTGCCCGGAGAAACCCACACAAGCTGATGTCTCCTTACTTTTGTTGGATATTTAAATTTAATTTTTATTTTTTATTGGAGTAATTTTCCACTGTGTACGTGGACCACTTCTTCTTTGTGCATTCCTCGGTTGATGGACATTTTCATTGCTTCCAAGTGTTGGCTATGGTAAATATTGTTGGAGTGCAGGATTGCCAGCCTGTGACTTTTTGATTCTCATTTTCTCAGGTGATAGGCCCAGCAGTGGGTGTGATTGACTGACTGGTAGCACCGTTTTTCCCTTTCCAAGCACCTTCTTTGTGTTTTCATTCCTGGCACTTAGCACGTCCGCCTTAGAATCGAGGGTACACATTTCTCCTCAATCGCTTCAGCATTTATTGTTTGCAGCATTTATGCTAATGGCCCTACTGGCTCCTGTGAGCTGATAGGGTTTTGTAATTTGGGTTTGCATGTCTTTGAAAATTCGTAAAACTCATCATTTTTCTCCGCGGTTTTCTTTTCTGTTAAAAAAAGGAAACAATTGGGAGTACAATATAACTCTTGATATTGTCTTCTTGGAAGGCTGCCCTCTTTTGAATTTTTTGTTCGATCTTCACCTCAGACTTTTTTTAGAGAGCAGGTGTCATTTACCAAACTGCAAGTTTGGTGAATATTTAGTGACCTTTAGCAAGGGTTTTAAATCTCCTGTTGTGGGAAGTGGCCTGAAGCAGGCAGCATTTCTCCATTCCCAAATCTGGGTAATAGGGCAGCAGAGCCTTTCTGGAAGTCGTGTTCCTAGGTTGTAAATTACATTGGAATGTGCATGGAGAAAGCCCCATAAGTTTATGTCTCATTATTTCTTCTTGGTTTTAATTTTTCTTTAATTGGGGTAAAGCTTAGAATATTGTTTGTCCTAGGTGAACACAATCTGGTTCATTTGTACATTATATATATCTATTCAAGTACAGATCCTCTTCCCATGTAAAATGTTAACAGAGGGTTCCGCAGACCTCCCTTGCTATATGGTCGGTCTTTTTGAGATATGTATATAATATGAGTTTGTATACATATAGTAACACTAATCTTAACTTATCTATTCCCCCCACCTTTCGTTTTAGATGAGCATAGTTTGTTTTCTAATTCTGTGAGTGTCTTTCTCTGTGGAAATATGTTCATTTGTGTCAGTTATTAGATAACGCCTATAAGTGATATCATAGAATACAGGTCTTTTGCTTTCCAACTTACCTCATCTTTCGTGATTATCTCCAGACTCATTTGTGGTGCCTCAAAGAGCAATGGTTCATTGTCTTCCATGGCTAATATTCCATTGTGTATATGGACCACTTCTTCTTTATCCATTTACCTGTTGTTGGACATTTTGATTGCTTCACTGTCTTGGATATTGTGAATAAGGCTGCACTGCAGCTTTTGCGGCCTGTGTCTTCTCGATTCTTGTCTTCTCAGGTGAGAGGTCCAATGGTGCCCCTGCTGGATTGAATGGTACCTCCATTTTTACTTTTAAACACAGCTGCTTTCTGTTCTCACTATTGGCTGTTACCCCTTTATGTCTCACAAGTAGGTAGAGGGTACACAGTTCTCTAAAACCCCTTCAGCATTTATTGTTTGTAGACATTTTGCTGATGGTCAGTCGACTGGTGTAAGTTGAAACTTTTTGTAGATTAGTTACCATGCGTCTAACACTCCCTGAGGTTGAGCTTTTATCCATTTTCCTTTTTTTAAAAAGAGTGTAAGTAAAACTTAACTCTTCATAATCTCTTCTTGAAACATTTGCCTGTTTTGAATTTTTTTGTCCATTCTCTACTTCAGCACAAATTTTTAGGGCAAGTTTCCTTTACAGCCCTGAGTCCTTGTGAATGTTAAGTGACCATTAGCTGTGACTTTAAAGCTGCTCTTGCAGGAAACGGCCACAAGGTGGCAGCATTTCTCCTTTACCAAATTTGGTTACTAGGGAAACAGAGCCTTAATGGAAGTGGTGTTCTAGGTTGTATATTAGAATGGAAAATGCCAGGAAAAAGCCCTTTAAGTTTATGTCTCATTACTTCTTGTTCATATTTGTAATTTACTTTTAATTTTTTATCCCAGCAAATTTGATTACAATGGTTTGTTTGTTCTAGGTGTGCAAGATGTGGTTCTTTCACACATATACAGGTATCTATTCTTCCTCGCATCCTTTTCCCATGTAGGTTATGACACAATGTTGAGTAGTCTTCTCCTGGTCTTCCGTACGTCTTTCCTGGTTATATATTTCACATGGTTTGTATATCTCTGTTAACCCCAATATGGTAATGTATCCAATCCTCATCCCTTTCTATTTGGTGAACCATAAGTTTTTTAATGAATCTGTGATTGCCTTTCTCTGTGGAAATATCTTCATTGGTATCAATTTTTAAGTAACTCCTAAAAGTGATATGATAGGATATGTGGCTTTTGCTTTCTCACTTACTACAGGTGGCGTGATTACGTCTAGACTCATCTACGGTGCTGCAAATGGCATTGTTTCATTTTTTTCACTAGCGAATATTCCAGTTGTACATGGAGGAGTTCTTCTTTGTCCTCCCATCTGTTGGTAGACTTCTGTTTACTTCCATATCTTGGCTATTGTAATACTGTGCAATGCAGATTTGCCTGCCTGTGTCTTTCCAATTCTCTCTTCTTAGATTATAGGTGGAGGAGTGGGCCTGCTGGATCATATGGTAGCTCAATGTTTACCTTTTTAAGGCACCTCCATTCTGTTCTCATTGGTGGTCCTTTCCAACTTACGTCCCACTTGAAGTTGAGGGTATGCATTTCTCCACAACACCTTCAGCATTTATTGTTTGTAGTTTTCTTGCTGATGGTTATTCTGACAAGTGTGAGCTGATACCTCTTTGTGGTTGAATTCGCATGTGCCTCATAATCCGTTGAAATTGAGCTTGAAGGCATGGCCTTTTTATTTTTCAAGCTGTGATTACCCCTTAGTTCTTCAAAGTGTTCTCTTAAAGTATCTGTCACATTTTGAAGTGTTTTGGCCATTACCTCCCTGAAGACATGTTGAGGGCAGGTTTCATTTACAGTTCTGCAGTACTTGTTCCTATGAAATGACCATTAGCACAGGCTTTAAAACTGCTTTTGCAGGTAACTGCCAGAGGGCGGCAGCCTTTCTATGTTCCCCACCCTGTTAACTAGGGAAAAGCCCTTGCGGCCTGTGGTGTTTCTCGGTTATAGAGTGGAGTGTGCCCGGAGAAACCCACACAAGCTGATGTCTCCTTACTTTTGTTGGATATTTAAATTTAATTTTTATTTTTTATTGGAGTAATTTTCCACTGTGTACGTGGACCACTTCTTCTTTGTGCATTCCTCGGTTGATGGACATTTTCATTGCTTCCAAGTGTTGGCTATGGTAAATATTGTTGGAGTGCAGGATTGCCAGCCTGTGACTTTTTGATTCTCATTTTCTCAGGTGATAGGCCCAGCAGTGGGTGTGATTGACTGACTGGTAGCACCGTTTTTCCCTTTCCAAGCACCTTCTTTGTGTTTTCATTCCTGGCACTTAGCACGTCCGCCTTAGAATCGAGGGTACACATTTCTCCTCAATCGCTTCAGCATTTATTGTTTGCAGCATTTATGCTAATGGCCCTACTGGCTCCTGTGAGCTGATAGGGTTTTGTAATTTGGGTTTGCATGTCTTTGAAAATTCGTAAAACTCATCATTTTTCTCCGCGGTTTTCTTTTCTGTTAAAAAAAGGAAACAATTGGGAGTACAATATAACTCTTGATATTGTCTTCTTGGAAGGCTGCCCTCTTTTGAATTTTTTGTTCGATCTTCACCTCAGACTTTTTTTAGAGAGCAGGTGTCATTTACCAAACTGCAAGTTTGGTGAATATTTAGTGACCTTTAGCAAGGGTTTTAAATCTCCTGTTGTGGGAAGTGGCCTGAAGCAGGCAGCATTTCTCCATTCCCAAATCTGGGTAATAGGGCAGCAGAGCCTTTCTGGAAGTCGTGTTCCTAGGTTGTAAATTACATTGGAATGTGCATGGAGAAAGCCCCATAAGTTTATGTCTCATTATTTCTTCTTGGTTTTAATTTTTTTTTAATTGGGGTAAAGCTTAGAATATTGTTTGTCCTAGGTGAACACAATCTGGTTCATTTGTACATTATATATATCTATTCAAGTACAGATCCTCTTCCCATGTAAAATGTTAACAGAGGGTTCCGCAGACCTCCCTTGCTATATGGTCGGTCTTTTTGAGATATGTATATAATATGAGTTTGTATACATATAGTAACACTAATCTTAACTTATCTATTCCCCCCACCTTTCGTTTTAGATGAGCATAGTTTGTTTTCTAATTCTGTGAGTGTCTTTCTCTGCGGAAATATGTTCATTTGTGTCAGTTATTAGATAACGCCTAGAAGTGATATCATAGAATACAGGTCTTTTGCTTTCCAACTTACCTCATCTTTCGTGATTATCTCCAGACTCATTTGTGGTGCCTCAAAGAGAAATGGTTCATTGTCTTCCATGGCTAATATTCCATTGTGTATATGGACCACTTCTTCTTTATCCATTTACCTGTCGTTGGACATTTTGATTGCTTCACTGTCTTGGATATTGTGAATAAGGCTGCACTGAAGCTTTTGCGGCCTGTGTCTTCTCGATTCTTGTCTTCTCAGGTGAGAGGTCCAATGGTGCCCCTGCTGGATTGAATGGTACCTCCATTTTTACTTTTAAACACAGCTGCTTTCTGTTCTCACTATTGGCTGTTACCCCTTTATGTCTCACCAGCAGGTAGAGGGTACACAGTTCTCTAAAACCCCTTCAGCATTTATTGTTTGTAGACATTTTGCTGATGGTCAGTCGACTGGTGTAAGTTGAAACTTTTTGTAGATTAGTTACCATGCGTCTAACACTCCCTGAGGTTGAGCTTTTATCCATTTTCCTTTTTTTAAAAAGAGTGTAAGTAAAACTTAACTCTTCATTATCTCTTCTTGAAACATTTGCCTGTTTTGAATTTTTTTGTCCATTCTCTACTTCAGCACAAATTTTTAGGGGAAGTTTCCTTTACAGCCCTGAGTCCTTGTGAATGTTAAGTGACCATTAGCTGTGACTTTAAAGCTGCTCTTGCAGGAAACGGCCACAAGGTGGCAGCATTTCTCCTTTACCAAATTTGGTTACTAGGGAAACAGAGCCTTAATGGAAGTGGTGTTCTAGGTTGTATATTAGAATGGAAAATGCCAGGAAAAAGCCCTTTAAGTTTATGTCTCATTACTTCTTGTCCATATTTGTAATTTACTTTTAATTTTTTATCCCAGCAAATTTGATTACAATGGTTTGTTTGTTCTAGGTGTGCAAGATGTGGTTCTTTCACACATATACAGGTATCTATTCTTCCTCGCATCCTTTTCCCATGTAGGTTATGACACAATGTTGAGTAGTCTTCTCCTGGTCTTCCGTACGTCTTTCCTGGTTATATATTTCACATGGTTTGTATATCTCTGTTAACCCCAATATGGTAATGTATCCAATCCTCATCCCTTTCTATTTGGTGAACCATAAGTTTTTTAATGAATCTGTGATTGCCTTTCTCTGTGGAAATATCTTCATTGGTATCAATTTTTAAGTAACTCCTAAAAGTGATATGATAGGATATGTGGCTTTTGCTTTCTCACTTACTACAGGTGGCGTGATTACGTCTAGACTCATCTACGGTGCTGCAAATGGCATTGTTTCATTTTTTTCACTAGCGAATATTCCAGTTGTACATGGAGGAGTTCTTCTTTGTCCTCCCATCTGTTGGTAGACTTCTGTTTACTTCCATATCTTGGCTATTGTAATACTGTGCAATGCAGATTTGCCTGCCTGTGTCTTTCCAATTCTCTCTTCTTAGATTATAGGTGGAGGAGTGGGCCTGCTGGATCATATGGTAGCTCAATGTTTACCTTTTTAAGGCACCTCCATTCTGTTCTCATTGGTGGTCCTTTCCAACTTACGTCCCACTTGAAGTTGAGGGTAGGCATTTCTCCACAACACCTTCAGCATTTATTGTTTGTAGTTTTCTTGCTGATGGTTATTCTGACAAGTGTGAGCTGATACCTCTTTGTGGTTGAATTCGCATGTGCCTCATAATCCGTTGAAATTGAGCTTGAAGGCATGTCCTTTTTATTTTTCAAGCTGTGATTACCCCTTAGTTCTTCAAAGTGTTCTCTTAAAGTATCTGTCACATTTTGAAGTGTTTTGGCCATTACCTCCCTGAAGACATGTTGAGGGCAGGTTTCATTTACAGTTCTGCAGTACTTGTTCCTATGAAATGACCATTAGCACAGGCTTTAAAACTGCTTTTGCAGGTAACTGCCAGAGGGCGGCAGCCTTTCTATGTTCCCCACCCTGTTAACTAGGGAAAAGCCCTTGCGGCCTGTGGTGTTTCTCGGTTATAGAGTGGAGTGTGCCCGGAGAAACCCACACAAGCTGATGTCTCCTTACTTTTGTTGGATATTTAAATTTAATTTTTATTTTTTATTGGAGTAATTTTCCACTGTGTACGTGGACCACTTCTTCTTTGTGCATTCCTCGGTTGATGGACATTTTCATTGCTTCCAAGTGTTGGCTATGGTAAATATTGTTGGAGTGCAGGATTGCCAGCCTGTGACTTTTTGATTCTCATTTTCTCAGGTGATAGGCCCAGCAGTGGGTGTGATTGACTGACTGGTAGCACCGTTTTTCCCTTTCCAAGCACCTTCTTTGTGTTTTCATTCCTGGCACTTAGCACGTCCGCCTTAGAATCGAGGGTACACATTTCTCCTCAATCGCTTCAGCATTTATTGTTTGCAGCATTTATGCTAATGGCCCTACTGGCTCCTGTGAGCTGATAGGGTTTTGTAATTTGGGTTTGCATGTCTTTGAAAATTCGTAAAACTCATCATTTTTCTCCGCGGTTTTCTTTTCTGTTAAAAAAAGGAAACAATTGGGAGTACAATATAACTCTTGATATTGTCTTCTTGGAAGGCTGCCCTCTTTTGAATTTTTTGTTCGATCTTCACCTCAGACTTTTTTTAGAGAGCAGGTGTCATTTACCAAACTGCAAGTTTGGTGAATATTTAGTGACCTTTAGCAAGGGTTTTAAATCTCCTGTTGTGGGAAGTGGCCTGAAGCAGGCAGCATTTCTCCATTCCCAAATCTGGGTAATAGGGCAGCAGAGCCTTTCTGGAAGTCGTGTTCCTAGGTTGTAAATTACATTGGAATGTGCATGGAGAAAGCCCCATAAGTTTATGTCTCATTATTTCTTCTTGGTTTTAATTTTTCTTTAATTGGGGTAAAGCTTAGAATATTGTTTGTCCTAGGTGAACACAATCTGGTTCATTTGTACATTATATATATCTATTCAAGTACAGATCCTCTTCCCATGTAAAATGTTAACAGAGGGTTCCGCAGACCTCCCTTGCTATATGGTCGGTCTTTTTGAGATATGTATATAATATGAGTTTGTATACATATAGTAACACTAATCTTAACTTATCTATTCCCCCCACCTTTCGTTTTAGATGAGCATAGTTTGTTTTCTAATTCTGTGAGTGTCTTTCTCTGTGGAAATATGTTCATTTGTGTCAGTTATTAGATAACGCCTATAAGTGATATCATAGAATACAGGTCTTTTGCTTTCCAACTTACCTCATCTTTCGTGATTATCTCCAGACTCATTTGTGGTGCCTCAAAGAGCAATGGTTCATTGTCTTCCATGGCTAATATTCCATTGTGTATATGGACCACTTCTTCTTTATCCATTTACCTGTTGTTGGACATTTTGATTGCTTCACTGTCTTGGATATTGTGAATAAGGCTGCACTGCAGCTTTTGCGGCCTGTGTCTTCTCGATTCTTGTCTTCTCAGGTGAGAGGTCCAATGGTGCCCCTGCTGGATTGAATGGTACCTCCATTTTTACTTTTAAACACAGCTGCTTTCTGTTCTCACTATTGGCTGTTACCCCTTTATGTCTCACCAGTAGGTAGAGGGTACACAGTTCTCTAAAACCCCTTCAGCATTTATTGTTTGTAGACATTTTGCTGATGGTCAGTCGACTGGTGTAAGTTGAAACTTTTTGTAGATTAGTTACCATGCGTCTAACACTCCCTGAGGTTGAGCTTTTATCCATTTTCCTTTTTTTAAAAAGAGTGTAAGTAAAACTTAACTCTTCATAATCTCTTCTTGAAACATTTGCCTGTTTTGAATTTTTTTGTCCATTCTCTACTTCAGCACACATTTTTAGGGCAAGTTTCCTTTACAGCCCTGAGTCCTTGTGAATGTTAAGTGACCATTAGCTGTGACTTTAAAGCTGCTCTTGCAGGAAACGGCCACAAGGTGGCAGCATTTCTCCTTTACCAAATTTGGTTACTAGGGAAACAGAGCCTTAATGGAAGTGGTGTTCTAGGTTGTATATTAGAATGGAAAATGCCAGGAAAAAGCCCTTTAAGTTTATGTCTCATTACTTCTTGTCCATATTTGTAATTTACTTTTAATTTTTTATCCCAGCAAATTTGATTACAATGGTTTGTTTGTTCTAGGTGTGCAAGATGTGGTTCTTTCACACATATACAGGTATCTATTCTTCCTCGCATCCTTTTCCCATGTAGGTTATGACACAATGTTGAGTAGTCTTCTCCTGGTCTTCCGTACGTCTTTCCTGGTTATATATTTCACATGGTTTGTATATCTCTGTTAACCCCAATATGGTAATGTATCCAATCCTCATCCCTTTCTATTTGGTGAACCATAAGTTTTTTAATGAATCTGTGATTGCCTTTCTCTGTGGAAATATCTTCATTGGTATCAATTTTTAAGTAACTCCTAAAAGTGATATGATAGGATATGTGGCTTTTGCTTTCTCACTTACTACAGGTGGCGTGATTACGTCTAGACTCATCTACGGTGCTGCAAATGGCATTGTTTCATTTTTTTCACTAGCGAATATTCCAGTTGTACATGGAGGAGTTCTTCTTTGTCCTCCCATCTGTTGGTAGACTTCTGTTTACTTCCATATCTTGGCTATTGTAATACTGTGCAATGCAGATTTGCCTGCCTGTGTCTTTCCAATTCTCTCTTCTTAGATTATAGGTGGAGGAGTGGGCCTGCTGGATCATATGGTAGCTCAATGTTTACCTTTTTAAGGCACCTCCATTCTGTTCTCATTGGTGGTCCTTTCCAACTTACGTCCCACTTGAAGTTGAGGGTAGGCATTTCTCCACAACACCTTCAGCATTTATTGTTTGTAGTTTTCTTGCTGATGGTTATTCTGACAAGTGTGAGCTGATACCTCTTTGTGGTTGAATTCGCATGTGCCTCATAATCCGTTGAAATTGAGCTTGAAGGCATGTCCTTTTTATTTTTCAAGCTGTGATTACCCCTTAGTTCTTCAAAGTGTTCTCTTAAAGTATCTGTCACATTTTGAAGTGTTTTGGCCATTACCTCCCTGAAGACATGTTGAGGGCAGGTTTCATTTACAGTTCTGCAGTACTTGTTCCTATGAAATGACCATTAGCACAGGCTTTAAAACTGCTTTTGCAGGTAACTGCCAGAGGGCGGCAGCCTTTCTATGTTCCCCACCCTGTTAACTAGGGAAAAGCCCTTGCGGCCTGTGGTGTTTCTCGGTTATAGAGTGGAGTGTGCCCGGAGAAACCCACACAAGCTGATGTCTCCTTACTTTTGTTGGATATTTAAATTTAATTTTTATTTTTTATTGGAGTAATTTTCCACTGTGTACGTGGACCACTTCTTCTTTGTGCATTCCTCGGTTGATGGACATTTTCATTGCTTCCAAGTGTTGGCTATGGTAAATATTGTTGGAGTGCAGGATTGCCAGCCTGTGACTTTTTGATTCTCATTTTCTCAGGTGATAGGCCCAGCAGTGGGTGTGATTGACTGACTGGTAGCACCGTTTTTCCCTTTCCAAGCACCTTCTTTGTGTTTTCATTCCTGGCACTTAGCACGTCCGCCTTAGAATCGAGGGTACACATTTCTCCTCAATCGCTTCAGCATTTATTGTTTGCAGCATTTATGCTAATGGCCCTACTGGCTCCTGTGAGCTGATAGGGTTTTGTAATTTGGGTTTGCATGTCTTTGAAAATTCGTAAAACTCATCATTTTTCTCCGCGGTTTTCTTTTCTGTTAAAAAAAGGAAACAATTGGGAGTACAATATAACTCTTGATATTGTCTTCTTGGAAGGCTGCCCTCTTTTGAATTTTTTGTTCGATCTTCACCTCAGACTTTTTTTAGAGAGCAGGTGTCATTTACCAAACTGCAAGTTTGGTGAATATTTAGTGACCTTTAGCAAGGGTTTTAAATCTCCTGTTGTGGGAAGTGGCCTGAAGCAGGCAGCATTTCTCCATTCCCAAATCTGGGTAATAGGGCAGCAGAGCCTTTCTGGAAGTCGTGTTCCTAGGTTGTAAATTACATTGGAATGTGCATGGAGAAAGCCCCATAAGTTTATGTCTCATTATTTCTTCTTGGTTTTAATTTTTCTTTAATTGGGGTAAAGCTTAGAATATTGTTTGTCCTAGGTGAACACAATCTGGTTCATTTGTACATTATATATATCTATTCAAGTACAGATCCTCTTCCCATGTAAAATGTTAACAGAGGGTTCCGCAGACCTCCCTTGCTATATGGTCGGTCTTTTTGAGATATGTATATAATATGAGTTTGTATACATATAGTAACACTAATCTTAACTTATCTATTCCCCCCACCTTTCGTTTTAGATGAGCATAGTTTGTTTTCTAATTCTGTGAGTGTCTTTCTCTGTGGAAATATGTTCATTTGTGTCAGTTATTAGATAACGCCTATAAGTGATATCATAGAATACAGGTCTTTTGCTTTCCAACTTACCTCATCTTTCGTGATTATCTCCAGACTCATTTGTGGTGCCTCAAAGAGCAATGGTTCATTGTCTTCCATGGCTAATATTCCATTGTGTATATGGACCACTTCTTCTTTATCCATTTACCTGTTGTTGGACATTTTGATTGCTTCACTGTCTTGGATATTGTGAATAAGGCTGCACTGCAGCTTTTGCGGCCTGTGTCTTCTCGATTCTTGTCTTCTCAGGTGAGAGGTCCAATGGTGCCCCTGCTGGATTGAATGGTACCTCCATTTTTACTTTTAAACACAGCTGCTTTCTGTTCTCACTATTGGCTGTTACCCCTTTATGTCTCACCAGTAGGTAGAGGGTACACAGTTCTCTAAAACCCCTTCAGCATTTATTGTTTGTAGACATTTTGCTGATGGTCAGTCGACTGGTGTAAGTTGAAACTTTTTGTAGATTAGTTACCATGCGTCTAACACTCCCTGAGGTTGAGCTTTTATCCATTTTCCTTTTTTTAAAAAGAGTGTAAGTAAAACTTAACTCTTCATAATCTCTTCTTGAAACATTTGCCTGTTTTGAATTTTTTTGTCCATTCTCTACTTCAGCACACATTTTTAGGGCAAGTTTCCTTTACAGCCCTGAGTCCTTGTGAATGTTAAGTGACCATTAGCTGTGACTTTAAAGCTGCTCTTGCAGGAAACGGCCACAAGGTGGCAGCATTTCTCCTTTACCAAATTTGGTTACTAGGGAAACAGAGCCTTAATGGAAGTGGTGTTCTAGGTTGTATATTAGAATGGAAAATGCCAGGAAAAAGCCCTTTAAGTTTATGTCTCATTACTTCTTGTCCATATTTGTAATTTACTTTTAATTTTTTATCCCAGCAAATTTGATTACAATGGTTTGTTTGTTCTAGGTGTGCAAGATGTGGTTCTTTCACACATATACAGGTATCTATTCTTCCTCGCATCCTTTTCCCATGTAGGTTATGACACAATGTTGAGTAGTCTTCTCCTGGTCTTCCGTACGTCTTTCCTGGTTATATATTTCACATGGTTTGTATATCTCTGTTAACCCCAATATGGTAATGTATCCAATCCTCATCCCTTTCTATTTGGTGAACCATAAGTTTTTTAATGAATCTGTGATTGCCTTTCTCTGTGGAAATATCTTCATTGGTATCAATTTTTAAGTAACTCCTAAAAGTGATATGATAGGATATGTGGCTTTTGCTTTCTCACTTACTACAGGTGGCGTGATTACGTCTAGACTCATCTACGGTGCTGCAAATGGCATTGTTTCATTTTTTTCACTAGCGAATATTCCAGTTGTACATGGAGGAGTTCTTCTTTGTCCTCCCATCTGTTGGTAGACTTCTGTTTACTTCCATATCTTGGCTATTGTAATACTGTGCAATGCAGATTTGCCTGCCTGTGTCTTTCCAATTCTCTCTTCTTAGATTATAGGTGGAGGAGTGGGCCTGCTGGATCATATGGTAGCTCAATGTTTACCTTTTTAAGGCACCTCCATTCTGTTCTCATTGGTGGTCCTTTCCAACTTACGTCCCACTTGAAGTTGAGGGTAGGCATTTCTCCACAACACCTTCAGCATTTATTGTTTGTAGTTTTCTTGCTGATGGTTATTCTGACAAGTGTGAGCTGATACCTCTTTGTGGTTGAATTCGCATGTGCCTCATAATCCGTTGAAATTGAGCTTGAAGGCATGTCCTTTTTATTTTTCAAGCTGTGATTACCCCTTAGTTCTTCAAAGTGTTCTCTTAAAGTATCTGTCACATTTTGAAGTGTTTTGGCCATTACCTCCCTGAAGACATGTTGAGGGCAGGTTTCATTTACAGTTCTGCAGTACTTGTTCCTATGAAATGACCATTAGCACAGGCTTTAAAACTGCTTTTGCAGGTAACTGCCAGAGGGCGGCAGCCTTTCTATGTTCCCCACCCTGTTAACTAGGGAAAAGCCCTTGCGGCCTGTGGTGTTTCTCGGTTATAGAGTGGAGTGTGCCCGGAGAAACCCACACAAGCTGATGTCTCCTTACTTTTGTTGGATATTTAAATTTAATTTTTATTTTTTATTGGAGTAATTTTCCACTGTGTACGTGGACCACTTCTTCTTTGTGCATTCCTCGGTTGATGGACATTTTCATTGCTTCCAAGTGTTGGCTATGGTAAATATTGTTGGAGTGCAGGATTGCCAGCCTGTGACTTTTTGATTCTCATTTTCTCAGGTGATAGGCCCAGCAGTGGGTGTGATTGACTGACTGGTAGCACCGTTTTTCCCTTTCCAAGCACCTTCTTTGTGTTTTCATTCCTGGCACTTAGCACGTCCGCCTTAGAATCGAGGGTACACATTTCTCCTCAATCGCTTCAGCATTTATTGTTTGCAGCATTTATGCTAATGGCCCTACTGGCTCCTGTGAGCTGATAGGGTTTTGTAATTTGGGTTTGCATGTCTTTGAAAATTCGTAAAACTCATCATTTTTCTCCGCGGTTTTCTTTTCTGTTAAAAAAAGGAAACAATTGGGAGTACAATATAACTCTTGATATTGTCTTCTTGGAAGGCTGCCCTCTTTTGAATTTTTTGTTCGATCTTCACCTCAGACTTTTTTTAGAGAGCAGGTGTCATTTACCAAACTGCAAGTTTGGTGAATATTTAGTGACCTTTAGCAAGGGTTTTAAATCTCCTGTTGTGGGAAGTGGCCTGAAGCAGGCAGCATTTCTCCATTCCCAAATCTGGGTAATAGGGCAGCAGAGCCTTTCTGGAAGTCGTGTTCCTAGGTTGTAAATTACATTGGAATGTGCATGGAGAAAGCCCCATAAGTTTATGTCTCATTATTTCTTCTTGGTTTTAATTTTTTTTTAATTGGGGTAAAGCTTAGAATATTGTTTGTCCTAGGTGAACACAATCTGGTTCATTTGTACATTATATATATCTATTCAAGTACAGATCCTCTTCCCATGTAAAATGTTAACAGAGGGTTCCGCAGACCTCCCTTGCTATATGGTCGGTCTTTTTGAGATATGTATATAATATGAGTTTGTATACATATAGTAACACTAATCTTAACTTATCTATTCCCCCCACCTTTCGTTTTAGATGAGCATAGTTTGTTTTCTAATTCTGTGAGTGTCTTTCTCTGCGGAAATATGTTCATTTGTGTCAGTTATTAGATAACGCCTATAAGTGATATCATAGAATACAGGTCTTTTGCTTTCCAACTTACCTCATCTTTCGTGATTATCTCCAGACTCATTTGTGGTGCCTCAAAGAGAAATGGTTCATTGTCTTCCATGGCTAATATTCCATTGTGTATATGGACCACTTCTTCTTTATCCATTTACCTGTCGTTGGACATTTTGATTGCTTCACTGTCTTGGATATTGTGAATAAGGCTGCACTGAAGCTTTTGCGGCCTGTGTCTTCTCGATTCTTGTCTTCTCAGGTGAGAGGTCCAATGGTGCCCCTGCTGGATTGAATGGTACCTCCAATTTTACTTTTAAACACAGCTGCTTTCTGTTCTCACTATTGGCTGTTACCCCTTTATGTCTCACCAGCAGGTAGAGGGTACACAGTTCTCTAAAACCCCTTCAGCATTTATTGTTTGTAGACATTTTGCTGATGGTCAGTCGACTGGTGTAAGTTGAAACTTTTTGTAGATTAGTTACCATGCGTCTAACACTCCCTGAGGTTGAGCTTTTATCCATTTTCCTTTTTTTAAAAAGAGTGTAAGTAAAACTTAACTCTTCATTATCTCTTCTTGAAACATTTGCCTGTTTTGAATTTTTTTGTCCATTCTCTACTTCAGCACAAATTTTTAGGGGAAGTTTCCTTTACAGCCCTGAGTCCTTGTGAATGTTAAGTGACCATTAGCTGTGACTTTAAAGCTGCTCTTGCAGGAAACGGCCACAAGGTGGCAGCATTTCTCCTTTACCAAAATTGGTTACTAGGGAAACAGAGCCTTAATGGAAGTGGTGTTCTAGGTTGTATATTAGAATGGAAAATGCCAGGAAAAAGCCCTTTAAGTTTATGTCTCATTACTTCTTGTCCATATTTGTAATTTACTTTTAATTTTTTATCCCAGCAAATTTGATTACAATGGTTTGTTTGTTCTAGGTGTGCAAGATGTGGTTCTTTCACACATATACAGGTATCTATTCTTCCTCGCATCCTTTTCCCATGTAGGTTATGACACAATGTTGAGTAGTCTTCTCCTGGTCTTCCGTACGTCTTTCCTGGTTATATATTTCACATGGTTTGTATATCTCTGTTAACCCCAATATGGTAATGTATCCAATCCTCATCTCTTTCTATTTGGTGAACCATAAGTTTTTTAATGAATCTGTGATTGCCTTTCTCTGTGGAAATATCTTCATTGGTATCAATTTTTAAGTAACTCTTAAAAGTGATATGATAGGATATGTGGCTTTTGCTTTCTCACTTACTACAGGTGGCGTGATTACGTCTAGACTCATCTACGGTGCTGCAAATGGCATTGTTTCATTTTTTTCACTAGCGAATATTCCAGTTGTACATGGAGGAGTTCTTCTTTGTCCTCCCATCTGTTGGTAGACTTTTGTTTACTTCCATATCTTGGCTATTGTAATACTGTGCAATGCAGATTTGCCTGCCTGTGTCTTTCCAATTCTCTCTTCTTAGATTATAGGTGGAGGAGTGGGCCTGCTGGATCATATGGTAGCTCAATGTTTACCTTTTTAAGGCACCTCCATTCTGTTCTCATTGGTGGTCCTTTCCAACTTACGTCCCACTTGAAGTTGAGGGTATGCATTTCTCCACAACACCTTCAGCATTTATTGTTTGTAGTTTTCTTGCTGATGGTTATTCTGACAAGTGTGAGCTGATACCTCTTTGTGGTTGAATTCGCATGTGCCTCATAATCCGTTGAAATTGAGCTTGAAGGCATGGCCTTTTTATTTTTCAAGCTGTGATTACCCCTTAGTTCTTCAAAGTGTTCTCTTAAAGTATCTGTCACATTTTGCAGTGTTTTGGCCATTACCTCCCTGAAGACATGTTGAGGGCAGGTTTCATTTACAGTTCTGCAGTACTTGTTCCTATGAAATGACCATTAGCACAGGCTTTAAAACTGCTTTTGCAGGTAACTGCCAGAGGGCGGCAGCCTTTCTATGTTCCCCACCCTGTTAACTAGGGAAAAGCCCTTGCGGCCTGTGGTGTTTCTCGGTTATAGAGTGGAGTGTGCCCGGAGAAACCCACACAAGGTGATGTCTCCTTACTTTTGTTGGATATTTAAATTTAATTTTTATTTTTTATTGGAGTAATTTTCCACTGTGTACGTGGACCACTTCTTCTTTGTGCATTCCTCGGTTGATGGACATTTTCATTGCTTCCAAGTGTTGGCTATGGTAAATATTGTTGGAGTGCAGGATTGCCAGCCTGTGACTTTTTGATTCTCATTTTCTCAGGTGATAGGCCCAGCAGTGGGTGTGATTGACTGACTGGTAGCACCGTTTTTCCCTTTCCAAGCACCTTCTTTGTGTTTTCATTCCTGGCACTTAGCACGTCACCCTTAGAATCGAGGGTACACATTTCTCCTCAATCGCTTCAGCATTTATTGTTTGCAGCATTTATGCTAATGGCCCTACTGGCTCCTGTGAGCTGATAGGGTTTTGTAATTTGGGTTTGCATGTCTTTGAAAATTCGTAAAACTCATCATTTTTCTCCGCGGTTTTCTTTTCTGTTAAAAAAAGGAAACAATTGGGAGTACAATATAACTCTTGATATTGTCTTCTTGGAAGGCTGCCCTCTTTTGAATTTTTTGTTCGATCTTCACCTCAGACTTTTTTTAGAGAGCAGGTGTCATTTACCAAACTGCAAGTTTGGTGAATATTTAGTGACCTTTAGCAAGGGTTTTAAATCTCCTGTTGTGGGAAGTGGCCTGAAGCAGGCAGCATTTCTCCATTCCCAAATCTGGGTAATAGGGCAGCAGAGCCTTTCTGGAAGTCGTGTTCCTAGGTTGTAAATTACATTGGAATGTGCATGGAGAAAGCCCCATAAGTTTATGTCTCATTATTTCTTCTTGGTTTTAATTTTTTTTTAATTGGGGTAAAGCTTAGAATATTGTTTGTCCTAGGTGAACACAATCTGGTTCATTTGTACATTATATATATCTATTCAAGTACAGATCCTCTTCCCATGTAAAATGTTAACAGAGGGTTCCGCAGACCTCCCTTGCTATATGGTCGGTCTTTTTGAGATATGTATATAATATGAGTTTGTATACATATAGTAACACTAATCTTAACTTATCTATTCCCCCCACCTTTCGTTTTAGATGAGCATAGTTTGTTTTCTAATTCTGTGAGTGTCTTTCTCTGCGGAAATATGTTCATTTGTGTCAGTTATTAGATAACGCCTATAAGTGATATCATAGAATACAGGTCTTTTGCTTTCCAACTTACCTCATCTTTCGTGATTATCTCCAGACTCATTTGTGGTGCCTCAAAGAGAAATGGTTCATTGTCTTCCATGGCTAATATTCCATTGTGTATATGGACCACTTCTTCTTTATCCATTTACCTGTCGTTGGACATTTTGATTGCTTCACTGTCTTGGATATTGTGAATAAGGCTGCACTGAAGCTTTTGCGGCCTGTGTCTTCTCGATTCTTGTCTTCTCAGGTGAGAGGTCCAATGGTGCCCCTGCTGGATTGAATGGTACCTCCATTTTTACTTTTAAACACAGCTGCTTTCTGTTCTCACTATTGGCTGTTACCCCTTTATGTCTCACCAGCAGGTAGAGGGTACACAGTTCTCTAAAACCCCTTCAGCATTTATTGGTTGTAGAAATTTTGATGATGGTCAGTCGACTGGTGTAAGTTGAAACTTTTTGTAGATTAGTTACCATGCGTCTAACACTCCCTGAGGTTGAGCTTTTATCCATTTTCCTTTTTTTAAAAAGAGTGTAAGTAAAACTTAACTCTTCATAATCTCTTCTTGAAACATTTGCCTGTTTTGAATTTTTTTGTCCATTCTCTACTTCAGCACAAATTTTTAGGGGAAGTTTCCTTTACAGCCCTGAGTCCTTGTGAATGTTAAGTGACCATTAGCTGTGACTTTAAAGCTGCTCTTGCAGGAAACGGCCACAAGGTGGCAGCATTTCTCCTTTACCAAATTTGGTTACTAGGGAAACAGAGCCTTAATGGCAGTGGTGTTCTAGGTTGTATATTAGAATGGAAAATGCCAGGAAAAAGCCCTTTAAGTTTATGTCTCATTACTTCTTGTCCATATTTGTAATTTACTTTTAATTTTTTATCCCAGCAAATTTGATTACAATGGTTTGTTTGTTCTAGGTGTGCAAGATGTGGCTCTTTCACACATATACAGGTATCTATTCTTCCTCGCATCCTTTTCCCATGTAGGTTATGACACAATGTTGAGTAGTCTTCTCCTGGTCTTCCGTACGTCTTTCCTGGTTATATATTTCACATGGTTTGTATATCTCTGTTAACCCCAATATGGTAATGTATCCAATCCTCATCCCTTTCTATTTGGTGAACCATAAGTTTTTTAATGAATCTGTGATTGCCTTTCTCTGTGGAAATATCTTCATTGGTATCAATTTTTAAGTAACTCCTAAAAGTGATATGATAGGATATGTGGCTTTTGCTTTCTCACTTACTACAGGTGGCGTGATTACGTCTAGACTCATCTACGGTGCTGCAAATGGCATTGTTTCATTTTTTTCACTAGCGAATATTCCAGTTGTACATGGAGGAGTTCTTCTTTGTCCTCCCATCTGTTGGTAGACTTCTGTTTACTTCCATATCTTGGCTATTGTAATACTGTGCAATGCAGATTTGCCTGCCTGTGTCTTTCCAATTCTCTCTTCTTAGATTATAGGTGGAGGAGTGGGCCTGCTGGATCATATGGTAGCTCAATGTTTACCTTTTTAAGGCACCTCCATTCTGTTCTCATTGGTGGTCCTTTCCAACTTACGTCCCACTTGAAGTTGAGGGTAGGCATTTCTCCACAACACCTTCAGCATTTATTGTTTGTAGTTTTCTTGCTGATGGTTATTCTGACAAGTGTGAGCTGATACCTCTTTGTGGTTGAATTCGCATGTGCCTCATAATCCGTTGAAATTGAGCTTGAAGGCATGTCCTTTTTATTTTTCAAGCTGTGATTACCCCTTAGTTCTTCAAAGTGTTCTCTTAAAGTATCTGTCACATTTTGAAGTGTTTTGGCCATTACCTCCCTGAAGACATGTTGAGGGCAGGTTTCATTTACAGTTCTGCAGTACTTGTTCCTATGAAATGACCATTAGCACAGGCTTTAAAACTGCTTTTGCAGGTAACTGCCAGAGGGCGGCAGCCTTTCTATGTTCCCCACCCTGTTAACTAGGGAAAAGCCCTTGCGGCCTGTGGTGTTTCTCGGTTATAGAGTGGAGTGTGCCCGGAGAAACCCACACAAGCTGATGTCTCCTTACTTTTGTTGGATATTTAAATTTAATTTTTATTTTTTATTGGAGTAATTTTCCACTGTGTACGTGGACCACTTCTTCTTTGTGCATTCCTCGGTTGATGGACATTTTCATTGCTTCCAAGTGTTGGCTATGGTAAATATTGTTGGAGTGCAGGATTGCCAGCCTGTGACTTTTTGATTCTCATTTTCTCAGGTGATAGGCCCAGCAGTGGGTGTGATTGACTGACTGGTAGCACCGTTTTTCCCTTTCCAAGCACCTTCTTTGTGTTTTCATTCCTGGCACTTAGCACGTCCGCCTTAGAATCGAGGGTACACATTTCTCCTCAATCGCTTCAGCATTTATTGTTTGCAGCATTTATGCTAATGGCCCTACTGGCTCCTGTGAGCTGATAGGGTTTTGTAATTTGGGTTTGCATGTCTTTGAAAATTCGTAAAACTCATCATTTTTCTCCGCGGTTTTCTTTTCTGTTAAAAAAAGGAAACAATTGGGAGTACAATATAACTCTTGATATTGTCTTCTTGGAAGGCTGCCCTCTTTTGAATTTTTTGGTCGATCTTCACCTCAGACTTTTTTTAGAGAGCAGGTGTCATTTACCAAACTGCAAGTTTGGTGAATATTTAGTGACCTTTAGCAAGGGTTTTAAATCTCCTGTTGTGGGAAGTGGCCTGAAGCAGGCAGCATTTCTCCATTCCCAAATCTGGGTAATAGGGCAGCAGAGCCTTTCTGGAAGTCGTGTTCCTAGGTTGTAAATTACATTGGAATGTGCATGGAGAAAGCCCCATAAGTTTATGTCTCATTATTTCTTCTTGGTTTTAATTTTTTTTTAATTGGGGTAAAGCTTAGAATATTGTTTGTCCTAGGTGAACACAATCTGGTTCATTTGTACATTATATATATCTATTCAAGTACAGATCCTCTTCCCATGTAAAATGTTACAGAGGGTTCCGCAGACCTTCCTTGCTATATGGTCGGTCTTTTTGAGATATGTATATAATATGAGTTTGTATACATATAGTAACACTAATCTTAACTTATCTATTCCCCCCACCTTTCGTTTTAGATGAGCATAGTTTGTTTTCTAATTCTGTGAGTGTCTTTCTCTGCGGAAATATGTTCATTTGTGTCAGTTATTAGATAACGCCTAGAAGTGATATCATAGAATACAGGTCTTTTGCTTTCCAACTTACCTCATCTTTCGTGATTATCTCCAGACTCATTTGTGGTGCCTCAAAGAGCAATGGTTCATTGTCTTCCATGGCTAATATTCCATTGTGTATATGGACCACTTCTTCTTTATCCATTTACCTGTTGTTGGACATTTTGATTGCTTCACTGTCTTGGATATTGTGAATAAGGCTGCACTGCAGCTTTTGCGGCCTGTGTCTTCTCGATTGTTGTCTTCTCAGGTGAGAGGTCCAATGGTGCCCCTGCTGGATTGAATGGTACCTCCATTTTTACTTTTAAACACAGCTGCTTTCTGTTCTCACTATTGGCTGTTACCCCTTTATGTCTCACCAGCAGGTAGAGGGTACACAGTTCTCTAAAACCCCTTCAGCATTTATTGTTTGTAGACATTTTGCTGATGGTCAGTCGACTGGTGTAAGTTGAAACTTTTTGTAGATTAGTTACCATGCATCTAACACTCCCTGAGGTTGAGCTTTTATCCATTTTCCTTTTTTTAAAAAGAGTGTAAGTAAAACTTAACTCTTCATTATCTCTTCTTGAAACATTTGCCTGTTTTGAATTTTTTTGTCCATTCTCTACTTCAGCACAAATTTTTAGGGGAAGTTTCCTTTACAGCCCTGAGTCCTTGTGAATGTTAAGTGACCATTAGCTGTGACTTTAAAGCTGCTCTTGCAGGAAACGGCCACAAGGTGGCAGCATTTCTCCTTTACCAAATTTGGTTACTAGGGAAACAGAGCCTTAATGGAAGTGGTGTTCTAGGTTGTATATTAGAATGGAAAATGCCAGGAAAAAGCCCTTTAAGTTTATGTCTCATTACTTCTTGTCCATATTTGTAATTTACTTTTAATTTTTTATCCCAGCAAATTTGATTACAATGGTTTGTTTGTTCTAGGTGTGCAAGATGTGGCTCTTTCACACATATACAGGTATCTATTCTTCCTCGCATCCTTTTCCCATGTAGGTTATGACACAACGTTGAGTAGTCTTCTCCTGGTCTTCCGTACGTCTTTCCTGGTTATATATTTCACATGGTTTGTATATCTCTGTTAACCCCAATATGGTAATGTATCCAATCCTCATACTTTTCTATTTGGTGAACCATAAGTTTTTTAATGAATCTGTGATTGCCTTTCTCTGTGGAAATATCTTCATTGGTATCAATTTTTAAGTAACTCCTAAAAGTGATATGATAGGATATGTGGCTTTTGCTTTCTCACTTACTACAGGTGGCGTGATTACGTCTAGACTCATCTACGGTGCTGCAAATGGCATTGTTTCATTTTTTTCACTAGCGAATATTCCAGTTGTACATGGAGGAGTTCTTCTTTGTCCTCCCATCTTTTGGTAGACTTCTGTTTACTTCCATATCTTGGCTATTGTAATACTGTGCAATGCAGATTTGCCTGCCTGTGTCTTTCCAATTCTCTCTTCTTAGATTATAGGTGGAGGAGTGGGCCTGCTGGATCATATGGTAGCTCAATGTTTACCTTTTTAAGGCACCTCCATTCTGTTCTCATTGGTGGTCCTTTCCAACTTACGTCCCACTTGAAGTTGAGGGTAGGCATTTCTCCACAACACCTTCAGCATTTATTGTTTGTAGTTTTCTTGCTGATGGTTATTCTGACAAGTGTGAGCTGATACCTCTTTGTGGTTGAATTCGCATGTGCCTCATAATCCGTTGAAATTGAGCTTGAAGGCATGTCCTTTTTATTTTTCAAGCTGTGATTACCCCTTAGTTCTTCAAAGTGTTCTCTTAAAGTATCTGTCACATTTTGAAGTGTTTTGGCCATTACCTCCCTGAAGACATGTTGAGGGCAGGTTTCATTTACAGTTCTGCAGTACTTGTTCCTATGAAATGACCATTAGCACAGGCTTTAAAACTGCTTTTGCAGGTAACTGCCAGAGGGCGGCAGCCTTTCTATGTTCCCCACCCTGTTAACTAGGGAAAAGCCCTTGCGGCCTGTGGTGTTTCTCGGTTATAGAGTGGAGTGTGCCCGGAGAAACCCACACAAGCTGATGTCTCCTTACTTTTGTTGGATATTTAAATTTAATTTTTATTTTTTATTGGAGTAATTTTCCACTGTGTACGTGGACCACTTCTTCTTTGTGCATTCCTCGGTTGATGGACATTTTCATTGCTTCCAAGTGTTGGCTATGGTAAATATTGTTGGAGTGCAGGATTGCCAGCCTGTGACTTTTTGATTCTCATTTTCTCAGGTGATAGGCCCAGCAGTGGGTGTGATTGACTGACTGGTAGCACCGTTTTTCCCTTTCCAAGCACCTTCTTTGTGTTTTCATTCCTGGCACTTAGCACGTCCGCCTTAGAATCGAGGGTACACATTTCTCCTCAATCGCTTCAGCATTTATTGTTTGCAGCATTTATGCTAATGGCCCTACTGGCTCCTGTGAGCTGATAGGGTTTTGTAATTTGGGTTTGCATGTCTTTGAAAATTCGTAAAACTCATCATTTTTCTCCGCGGTTTTCTTTTCTGTTAAAAAAAGGAAACAATTGGGAGTACAATATAACTCTTGATATTGTCTTCTTGGAAGGCTGCCCTCTTTTGAATTTTTTGGTCGATCTTCACCTCAGACTTTTTTTAGAGAGCAGGTGTCATTTACCAAACTGCAAGTTTGGTGAATATTTAGTGACCTTTAGCAAGGGTTTTAAATCTCCTGTTGTGGGAAGTGGCCTGAAGCAGGCAGCATTTCTCCATTCCCAAATCTGGGTAATAGGGCAGCAGAGCCTTTCTGGAAGTCGTGTTCCTAGGTTGTAAATTACATTGGAATGTGCATGGAGAAAGCCCCATAAGTTTATGTCTCATTATTTCTTCTTGGTTTTAATTTTTTTTTAATTGGGGTAAAGCTTAGAATATTGTTTGTCCTAGGTGAACACAATCTGGTTCATTTGTACATTATATATATATCTATTCAAGTACAGATCCTCTTCCCATGTAAAATGTTAACAGAGGGTTCCGCAGACCTCCCTTGCTATATGGTCGGTCTTTTTGAGATATGTATATAATATGAGTTTGTATACATATAGTAACACTAATCTTAACTTATCTATTCCCCCCACCTTTCGTTTTAGATGAGCATAGTTTGTTTTCTAATTCTGTGAGTGTCTTTCTCTGCGGAAATATGTTCATTTGTGTCAGTTATTAGATAACGCCTATAAGTGATATCATAGAATACAGGTCTTTTGCTTTCCAACTTACCTCATCTTTCGTGATTATCTCCAGACTCATTTGTGGTGCCTCAAAGAGAAATGGTTCATTGTCTTCCATGGCTAATATTCCATTGTGTATATGGACCACTTCTTCTTTATCCATTTACCTGTTGTTGGACATTTTGATTGCTTCACTGTCTTGGATATTGTGAATAAGGCTGCACTGCAGCTTTTGCGGCCTGTGTCTTCTCGATTCTTGTCTTCTCAGGTGAGAGGTCCAATGGTGCCCCTGCTGGATTGAATGGTACCTCCATTTTTACTTTTAAACACAGCTGCTTTCTGTTCTCACTATTGGCTGTTACCCCTTTATGTCTCACCAGCAGGTAGAGGGTACACAGTTCTCTAAAACCCCTTCAGCATTTATTGTTTGTAGACATTTTGCTGATGGTCAGTCGACTGGTGTAAGTTGAAACATTTGTAGATTAGTTACCATGCGTCTAACACTCCCTGAGGTTGAGCTTTTATCCATTTTCCTTTTTTTAAAAAGAGTGTAAGTAAAACTTAACTCTTCATAATCTCTTCTTGAAACATTTGCCTGTTTTGAATTTTTTTGTCCATTCTCTACTTCAGCACAAATTTTTAGGGCAAGTTTTCTTTACAGCCCTGAGTCCTTGTGAATGTTAAGTGACCATTAGCTGTGACTTTAAAGCTGCTCTTGCAGGAAACGGCCACAAGGTGGCAGCATTTCTCCTTTACCAAATTTGGTTACTAGGGAAACAGAGCCTTAATGGAAGTGGTGTTCTAGGTTGTATATTAGAATGGAAAATGCCAGGAAAAAGCCCTTTAAGTTTATGTCTCATTACTTCTTGTTCATATTTGTAATTTACTTTTAATTTTTTATCCCAGCAAATTTGATTACAATGGTTTGTTTGTTCTAGGTGTGCAAGATGTGGTTCTTTCACACATATACAGGTATCTATTCTTCCTCGCATCCTTTTCCCATGTAGGTTATGACACAATGTTGAGTAGTCTTCTCCTGGTCTTCCGTACGTCTTTCCTGGTTATATATTTCACATGGTTTGTATATCTCTGTTAACCCCAATATGGTAATGTATCCAATCCTCATCCCTTTCTATTTGGTGAACCATAAGTTTTTTAATGAATCTGTGATTGCCTTTCTCTGTGGAAATATCTTCATTGGTATCAATTTTTAAGTAACTCCTAAAAGTGATATGATAGGATATGTGGCTTTTGCTTTCTCACTTACTACAGGTGGCGTGATTACGTCTAGACTCATCTACGGTGCTGCAAATGGCATTGTTTCATTTTTTTCACTAGCGAATATTCCAGTTGTACATGGAGGAGTTCTTCTTTGTCCTCCCATCTGTTGGTAGACTTCTGTTTACTTCCATATCTTGGCTATTGTAATACTGTGCAATGCAGATTTGCCTGCCTGTGTCTTTCCAATTCTCTCTTCTTAGATTATAGGTGGAGGAGTGGGCCTGCTGGATCATATGGTAGCTCAATGTTTACCTTTTTAAGGCACCTCCATTCTGTTCTCATTGGTGGTCCTTTCCAACTTACGTCCCACTTGAAGTTGAGGGTAGGCATTTCTCCACAACACCTTCAGCATTTATTGTTTGTAGTTTTCTTGCTGATGGTTATTCTGACAAGTGTGAGCTGATACCTCTTTGTGGTTGAATTCGCATGTGCCTCATAATCCGTTGAAATTGAGCTTGAAGGCATGTCCTTTTTATTTTTCAAGCTGTGATTACCCCTTAGTTCTTCAAAGTGTTCTCTTAAAGTATCTGTCACATTTTGAAGTGTTTTGGCCATTACCTCCCTGAAGACATGTTGAGGGCAGGTTTCATTTACAGTTCTGCAGTACTTGTTCCTATGAAATGACCATTAGCACAGGCTTTAAAACTGCTTTTGCAGGTAACTGCCAGAGGGCGGCAGCCTTTCTATGTTCCCCACCCTGTTAACTAGGGAAAAGCCCTTGCGGCCTGTGGTGTTTCTCGGTTATAGAGTGGAGTGTGCCCGGAGAAACCCACACAAGCTGATGTCTCCTTACTTTTGTTGGATATTTAAATTTAATTTTTATTTTTTATTGGAGTAATTTTCCACTGTGTACGTGGACCACTTCTTCTTTGTGCATTCCTCGGTTGATGGACATTTTCATTGCTTCCAAGTGTTGGCTATGGTAAATATTGTTGGAGAGCAGGATTGCCAGCCTGTAACTTTTTGATTCTCATTTTCTCAGGTGATAGGCCCAGCAGTGGGTGTGATTGACTGACTGGTAGCACCGTTTTTCCCTTTCCAAGCACCTTCTTTGTGTTTTCATTCCTGGCACTTAGCACGTCCGCCTTAGAATCGAGGGTACACATTTCTCCTCAATCGCTTCAGCATTTATTGTTTGCAGCATTTATGCTAATGGCCCTACTGGCTCCTGTGAGCTGATAGGGTTTTGTAATTTGGGTTTGCATGTCTTTGAAAATTCGTAAAACTCATCATTTTTCTCCGCGGTTTTCTTTTCTGTTAAAAAAAGGAAACAATTGGGAGTACAATATAACTCTTGATATTGTCTTCTTGGAAGGCTGCCCTCTTTTGAATTTTTTGTTCGATCTTCACCTCAGACTTTTTTTAGAGAGCAGGTGTCATTTACCAAACTGCAAGTTTGGTGAATATTTAGTGACCTTTAGCAAGGGTTTTAAATCTCCTGTTGTGGGAAGTGGCCTGAAGCAGGCAGCATTTCTCCATTCCCAAATCTGGGTAATAGGGCAGCAGAGCCTTTCTGGAAGTCGTGTTCCTAGGTTGTAAATTACATTGGAATGTGCATGGAGAAAGCCCCATAAGTTTATGTCTCATTATTTCTTCTTGGTTTTAATTTTTTTTTAATTGGGGTAAAGCTTAGAATATTGTTTGTCCTAGGTGAACACAATCTGGTTCATTTGTACATTATATATATCTATTCAAGTACAGATCCTCTTCCCATGTAAAATGTTAACAGAGGGTTCCGCAGACCTCCCTTGCTATATGGTCGGTCTTTTTGAGATATGTATATAATATGAGTTTGTATACATATAGTAACACTAATCTTAACTTATCTATTCCCCCCACCTTTCGTTTTAGATGAGCATAGTTTGTTTTCTAATTCTGTGAGTGTCTTTCTCTGCGGAAATATGTTCATTTGTGTCAGTTATTAGATAACGCCTATAAGTGATATCATAGAATACAGGTCTTTTGCTTTCCAACTTACCTCATCTTTCGTGATTATCTCCAGACTCATTTGTGGTGCCTCAAAGAGCAATGGTTCATTGTCTTCCATGGCTAATATTCCATTGTGTATATGGACCACTTCTTCTTTATCCATTTACCTGTTGTTGGACATTTTGATTGCTTCACTGTCTTGGATATTGTGAATAAGGCTGCACTGCAGCTTTTGCGGCCTGTGTCTTCTCGATTCTTGTCTTCTCAGGTGAGAGGTCCAATGGTGCCCCTGCTGGATTGAATGGTACCTCCATTTTTACTTTTAAACACAGCTGCTTTCTGTTCTCACTATTGGCTGTTACCCCTTTATGTCTCACCAGCAGGTAGAGGGTACACAGTTCTCTAAAACCCCTTCAGCATTTATTGTTTGTAGACATTTTGCTGATGGTCAGTCGACTGGTGTAAGTTGAAACTTTTTGTAGATTAGTTACCATGCGTCTAACACTCCCTGAGGTTGAGCTTTTATCCATTTTCCTTTTTTTAAAAAGAGTGTAAGTAAAACTTAACTCTTCATAATCTCTTCTTGAAACATTTGCCTGTTTTGAATTTTTTTGTCCATTCTCTACTTCAGCACAAATTTTTAGGGGAAGTTTCCTTTACAGCCCTGAGTCCTTGTGAATGTTAAGTGACCATTAGCTGTGACTTTAAAGCTGCTCTTGCAGGAAACGGCCACAAGGTGGCAGCATTTCTCCTTTACCAAATTTGGTTACTAGGGAAACAGAGCCTTAATGGAAGTGGTGTTCTAGGTTGTATATTAGAATGGAAAATGCCAGGAAAAAGCCCTTTAAGTTTATGTCTCATTACTTCTTGTTCATATTTGTAATTTACTTTTAATTTTTTATCCCAGCAAATTTGATTACAATGGTTTGTTTGTTCTAGGTGTGCAAGATGTGGTTCTTTCACACATATACAGGTATCTATTCTTCCTCGCATCCTTTTCCCATGTAGGTTATGACACAATGTTGAGTAGTCTTCTCCTGGTCTTCCGTACGTCTTTCCTGGTTATATATTTCACATGGTTTGTATATCTCTGTTAACCCCAATATGGTAATGTATCCAATCCTCATCCCTTTCTATTTGGTGAACCATAAGTTTTTTAATGAATCTGTGATTGCCTTTCTCTGTGGAAATATCTTCATTGGTATCAATTTTTAAGTAACTCCTAAAAGTAATATGATAGGATATGTGGCTTTTGCTTTCTCACTTACTACAGGTGGCGTGATTACGTCTAGACTCATCTACGGTGCTGCAAATGGCATTGTTTCATTTTTTTCACTAGCGAATATTCCAGTTGTACATGGAGGAGTTCTTCTTTGTCCTCCCATCTGTTGGTAGACTTCTGTTTACTTCCATATCTTGGCTATTGTAATACTGTGCAATGCAGATTTGCCTGCCTGTGTCTTTCCAATTCTCTCTTCTTAGATTATAGGTGGAGGAGTGGGCCTGCTGGATCATATGGTAGCTCAATGTTTACCTTTTTAAGGCACCTCCATTCTGTTCTCATTGGTGGTCCTTTCCAACTTACGTCCCACTTGAAGTTGAGGGTATGCATTTCTCCACAACACCTTCAGCATTTATTGTTTGTAGTTTTCTTGCTGATGGTTATTCTGACAAGTGTGAGCTGATACCTCTTTGTGGTTGAATTCGCATGTGCCTCATAATCCGTTGAAATTGAGCTTGAAGGCATGTTCTTTTTATTTTTCAAGCTGTGATTACCCATTAGTTCTTCAGAGTGTTCTCTTAAAGTATGTGCCACATTTTGAACTGTTTTGGCCATTACCTCCCTGAAGACATTTTGAGGGCAGGTTTCATTTACAGTTCTGCAGTACTTGTTCCTATGAAATGACCATTAGCACAGACTTTAAAACTGCCTTTGCAGGTAACTGCCAGAGGGCGGCAGCCTTTCTATGTTCCCCACCCTGGTAACTAGGGAAAAGCCCTTGCGGCCTGTGGTGTTTCTCGGTTATAAATTAGAGTGGAGTGTGCCCGGACAAACCCACACAAGCTGATGTCTCCTTACTTTTGTTGGATTTTTTAATTTAATTTTTATTTTTTATTGGAGTAATTTTCCACTGTGTACGTGGACCACTTCTTCTTTGTGCATTCCTCGGTTGATGGACATTTTCATTGCTTCCAAGTGTTGGCTATGGTAAATATTGTTGGAGTGCAGGATTGCCAGCCTGTGACTTTTTGATTCTCATTTTCTCAGGTGATAGGCCCAGCAGTGGGTGTGATTGACTGACTGGTAGCACCGTTTTTCCCTTTCCAAGCACCTTCTTTGTGTTTTCATTCGTGGCACTTAGCACGTCCCCCTTAGAATCGAGGGTACACATTTCTCCTCAATCGCTTCAGCATTTATTGTTTGCAGCATTTATGCTAATGGCCCTACTGGCTCCTGTGAGCTGATAGGGTTTTGTAATTTGGGTTTGCATGTCTTTGAAAATTCGTAAAACTCATCATTTTTCTCCGCGGTTTTCTTTTCTGTTAAAAAAAGGAAACAATTGGGAGTACAATATAACTCTTGATATTGTCTTCTTGGAAGGCTGCCCTCTTTTGAATTTTTTGGTCGATCTTCACCTCAGACTTTTTTTAGAGAGCAGGTGTCATTTACCAAACTGCAAGTTTGGTGAATATTTAGTGACCTTTAGCAAGGGTTTTAAATCTCCTGTTGTGGGAAGTGGCCTGAAGCAGGCAGCATTTCTCCATTCCCAAATCTGGGTAATAGGGCAGCAGAGCCTTTCTGGAAGTCGTGTTCCTAGGTTGTAAATTACATTGGAATGTGCATGGAGAAAGCCCCATAAGTTTATGTCTCATTATTTCTTCTTGGTTTTAATTTTTCTTTAATTGGGGTAAAGCTTAGAATATTGTTTGTCCTAGGTGAACACGATCTGGTTCATTTGTACATTATATATATCTATTCAAGTACAGATCCTCTTCCCATGTAAAATGTTAACAGAGGGTTCCGCAGACCTCCCTTGCTATATGGTCGGTCTTTTTGAGATATGTATATAATATGAGTTTGTATACATATAGTAACACTAATCTTAACTTATCTATTCCCCCCACCTTTCGTTTTAGATGAGCATAGTTTGTTTTCTAATTCTGTGAGTGTCTTTCTCTGCGGAAATATGTTCATTTGTGTCAGTTATTAGATAACGCCTATAAGTGATATCATAGAATACAGGTCTTTTGCTTTCCAACTTACCTCATCTTTCGTGATTATCTCCAGACTCATTTGTGGTGCCTCAAAGAGCAATGGTTCATTGTCTTCCATGGCTAATATTCCATTGTGTATATGGACCACTTCTTCTTTATCCATTTACCTGTTGTTGGACATTTTGATTGCTTCACTGTCTTGGATATTGTGAATAAGGCTGCACTGCAGCTTTTGCGGCCTGTGTCTTCTCGATTCTTGTCTTCTCAGGTGAGAGGTCCAATGGTGCCCCTGCTGGATTGAATGGTACCTCCATTTTTACTTTTAAACACAGCTGCTTTCTGTTCTCACTATTGGCTGTTACCCCTTTATGTCTCACCAGCAGGTAGAGGGTACACAGTTCTCTAAAACCCCTTCAGCATTTATTGTTTGTAGACATTTTGCTGATGGTCAGTCGACTGGTGTAAGTTGAAACTTTTTGTAGATTAGTTACCATGCGTCTAACACTCCCTGAGGTTGAGCTTTTATCCATTTTCCTTTTTTTAAAAAGAGTGTAAGTAAAACTTAACTCTTCATTATCTCTTCTTGAAACATTTGCCTGTTTTGAATTTTTTTGTCCATTCTCTACTTCAGCACAAATTTTTAGGGGAAGTTTCCTTTACAGCCCTGAGTCCTTGTGAATGTTAAGTGACCATTAGCTGTGACTTTAAAGCTGCTCTTGCAGGAAACGGCCACAAGGTGGCAGCATTTCTCCTTTACCAAATTTGGTTACTAGGGAAACAGAGCCTTAATGGAAGTGGTGTTCTAGGTTGTATATTAGAATGGAAAATGCCAGGAAAAAGCCCTTTAAGTTTATGTCTCATTACTTCTTGTCCATATTTGTAATTTACTTTTAATTTTTTATCCCAGCAAATTTGATTACAATGGTTTGTTTGTTCTAGGTGTGCAAGATGTGGTTCTTTCACACATATACAGGTATCTATTCTTCCTCGCATCCTTTTCCCATGTAGGTTATGACACAATGTTGAGTAGTCTTCTCCTGGTCTTCCGTACGTCTTTCCTGGTTATATATTTCACATGGTTTGTATATCTCTGTTAACCCCAATATGGTAATGTATCCAATCCTCATCCCTTTCTATTTGGTGCACCATAAGTTTTTTAATGAATCTGTGATTGCCTTTCTCTGTGGAAATATCTTCATTGGTATCAATTTTTAAGTAACTCCTAAAAGTGATATGATAGGATATGTGTCTTTTGCTTTCTCACTTACTACAGGTGGCGTGATTACGTCTAGACTCATCTACGGTGCTGCAAATGGCATTGTTTCATTTTTTCACTAGCGAATATTCCAGTTGTACATGGAGGAGTTCTTCTTTGTCCTCCCATCTGTTGGTAGACTTCTGTTTACTTCCATATCTTGGCTATTGTAATACTGTGCAATGCAGATTTGCCTGCCTGTGTCTTTCCAATTCTCTCTTCTTAGATTATAGGTGGAGGAGTGGGCCTGCTGGATCATATGGTAGCTCAATGTTTACCTTTTTAAGGCACCTCCATTCTGTTCTCATTGGTGGTCCTTTCCAACTTACGTCCCACTTGAAGTTGAGGGTAGGCATTTCTCCACAACACCTTCAGCATTTATTGTTTGTAGTTTTCTTGCTGATGGTTATTCTGACAAGTGTGAGCTGATACCTCTTTGTGGTTGAATTCGCATGTGCCTCATAATCCGTTGAAATTGAGCTTGAAGGCATGTCCTTTTTATTTTTCAAGCTGTGATTACCCCTTAGTTCTTCAAAGTGTTCTCTTAAAGTATCTGTCACATTTTGAAGTGTTTTGGCCATTACCTCCCTGAAGACATGTTGAGGGCAGGTTTCATTTACAGTTCTGCAGTACTTGTTCCTATGAAATGACCATTAGCACAGGCTTTAAAACTGCTTTTGCAGGTAACTGCCAGAGGGCGGCAGCCTTTCTATGTTCCCCACCCTGTTAACTAGGGAAAAGCCCTTGCGGCCTGTGGTGTTTCTCGGTTATAGAGTGGAGTGTGCCCGGAGAAACCCACACAAGCTGATGTCTCCTTACTTTTGTTGGATATTTAAATTTAATTTTTATTTTTTATTGGAGTAATTTTCCACTGTGTACGTGGACCACTTCTTCTTTGTGCATTCCTCGGTTGATGGACATTTTCATTGCTTCCAAGTGTTGGCTATGGTAAATATTGTTGGAGTGCAGGATTGCCAGCCTGTGACTTTTTGATTCTCATTTTCTCAGGTGATAGGCCCAGCAGTGGGTGTGATTGACTGACTGGTAGCACCGTTTTTCCCTTTCCAAGCACCTTCTTTGTGTTTTCATTCCTGGCACTTAGCACGTCCGCCTTAGAATCGAGGGTACACATTTCTCCTCAATCGCTTCAGCATTTATTGTTTGCAGCATTTATGCTAATGGCCCTACTGGCTCCTGTGAGCTGATAGGGTTTTGTAATTTGGGTTTGCATGTCTTTGAAAATTCGTAAAACTCATCATTTTTCTCCGCGGTTTTCTTTTCTGTTAAAAAAAGGAAACAATTGGGAGTACAATATAACTCTTGATATTGTCTTCTTGGAAGGCTGCCCTCTTTTGAATTTTTTGTTCGATCTTCACCTCAGACTTTTTTTAGAGAGCAGGTGTCATTTACCAAACTGCAAGTTTGGTGAATATTTAGTGACCTTTAGCAAGGGTTTTAAATCTCCTGTTGTGGGAAGTGGCCTGAAGCAGGCAGCATTTCTCCATTCCCAAATCTGGGTAATAGGGCAGCAGAGCCTTTCTGGAAGTCGTGTTCCTAGGTTGTAAATTACATTGGAATGTGCATGGAGAAAGCCCCATAAGTTTATGTCTCATTATTTCTTCTTGGTTTTAATTTTTCTTTAATTGGGGTAAAGCTTAGAATATTGTTTGTCCTAGGTGAACACAATCTGGTTCATTTGTACATTATATATATCTATTCAAGTACAGATCCTCTTCCCATGTAAAATGTTAACAGAGGGTTCCGCAGACCTCCCTTGCTATATGGTCGGTCTTTTTGAGATATGTATATAATATGAGTTTGTATACATATAGTAACACTAATCTTAACTTATCTATTCCCCCCACCTTTCGTTTTAGATGAGCATAGTTTGTTTTCTAATTCTGTGAGTGTCTTTCTCTGTGGAAATATGTTCATTTGTGTCAGTTATTAGATAACGCCTATAAGTGATATCATAGAATACAGGTCTTTTGCTTTCCAACTTACCTCATCTTTCGTGATTATCTCCAGACTCATTTGTGGTGCCTCAAAGAGCAATGGTTCATTGTCTTCCATGGCTAATATTCCATTGTGTATATGGACCACTTCTTCTTTATCCATTTACCTGTTGTTGGACATTTTGATTGCTTCACTGTCTTGGATATTGTGAATAAGGCTGCACTGCAGCTTTTGCGGCCTGTGTCTTCTCGATTCTTGTCTTCTCAGGTGAGAGGTCCAATGGTGCCCCTGCTGGATTGAATGGTACCTCCATTTTTACTTTTAAACACAGCTGCTTTCTGTTCTCACTATTGGCTGTTACCCCTTTATGTCTCACCAGTAGGTAGAGGGTACACAGTTCTCTAAAACCCCTTCAGCATTTATTGTTTGTAGACATTTTGCTGATGGTCAGTCGACTGGTGTAAGTTGAAACTTTTTGTAGATTAGTTACCATGCGTCTAACACTCCCTGAGGTTGAGCTTTTATCCATTTTCCTTTTTTTAAAAAGAGTGTAAGTAAAACTTAACTCTTCATAATCTCTTCTTGAAACATTTGCCTGTTTTGAATTTTTTTGTCCATTCTCTACTTCAGCACAAATTTTTAGGGCAAGTTTCCTTTACAGCCCTGAGTCCTTGTGAATGTTAAGTGACCATTAGCTGTGACTTTAAAGCTGCTCTTGCAGGAAACGGCCACAAGGTGGCAGCATTTCTCCTTTACCAAATTTGGTTACTAGGGAAACAGAGCCTTAATGGAAGTGGTGTTCTAGGTTGTATATTAGAATGGAAAATGCCAGGAAAAAGCCCTTTAAGTTTATGTCTCATTACTTCTTGTCCATATTTGTAATTTACTTTTAATTTTTTATCCCAGCAAATTTGATTACAATGGTTTGTTTGTTCTAGGTGTGCAAGATGTGGTTCTTTCACACATATACAGGTATCTATTCTTCCTCGCATCCTTTTCCCATGTAGGTTATGACACAATGTTGAGTAGTCTTCTCCTGGTCTTCCGTACGTCTTTCCTGGTTATATATTTCACATGGTTTGTATATCTCTGTTAACCCCAATATGGTAATGTATCCAATCCTCATCCCTTTCTATTTGGTGAACCATAAGTTTTTTAATGAATCTGTGATTGCCTTTCTCTGTGGAAATATCTTCATTGGTATCAATTTTTAAGTAACTCCTAAAAGTGATATGATAGGATATGTGGCTTTTGCTTTCTCACTTACTACAGGTGGCGTGATTACGTCTAGACTCATCTACGGTGCTGCAAATGGCATTGTTTCATTTTTTTCACTAGCGAATATTCCAGTTGTACATGGAGGAGTTCTTCTTTGTCCTCCCATCTGTTGGTAGACTTCTGTTTACTTCCATATCTTGGCTATTGTAATACTGTGCAATGCAGATTTGCCTGCCTGTGTCTTTCCAATTCTCTCTTCTTAGATTATAGGTGGAGGAGTGGGCCTGCTGGATCATATGGTAGCTCAATGTTTACCTTTTTAAGGCACCTCCATTCTGTTCTCATTGGTGGTCCTTTCCAACTTACGTCCCACTTGAAGTTGAGGGTAGGCATTTCTCCACAACACCTTCAGCATTTATTGTTTGTAGTTTTCTTGCTGATGGTTATTCTGACAAGTGTGAGCTGATACCTCTTTGTGGTTGAATTCGCATGTGCCTCATAATCCGTTGAAATTGAGCTTGAAGGCATGTCCTTTTTATTTTTCAAGCTGTGATTACCCCTTAGTTCTTCAAAGTGTTCTCTTAAAGTATCTGTCACATTTTGAAGTGTTTTGGCCATTACCTCCCTGAAGACATGTTGAGGGCAGGTTTCATTTACAGTTCTGCAGTACTTGTTCCTATGAAATGACCATTAGCACAGGCTTTAAAACTGCTTTTGCAGGTAACTGCCAGAGGGCGGCAGCCTTTCTATGTTCCCCACCCTGTTAACTAGGGAAAAGCCCTTGCGGCCTGTGGTGTTTCTCGGTTATAGAGTGGAGTGTGCCCGGAGAAACCCACACAAGCTGATGTCTCCTTACTTTTGTTGGATATTTAAATTTAATTTTTATTTTTTATTGGAGTAATTTTCCACTGTGTACGTGGACCACTTCTTCTTTGTGCATTCCTCGGTTGATGGACATTTTCATTGCTTCCAAGTGTTGGCTATGGTAAATATTGTTGGAGTGCAGGATTGCCAGCCTGTGACTTTTTGATTCTCATTTTCTCAGGTGATAGGCCCAGCAGTGGGTGTGATTGACTGACTGGTAGCACCGTTTTTCCCTTTCCAAGCACCTTCTTTGTGTTTTCATTCCTGGCACTTAGCACGTCCGCCTTAGAATCGAGGGTACACATTTCTCCTCAATCGCTTCAGCATTTATTGTTTGCAGCATTTATGCTAATGGCCCTACTGGCTCCTGTGAGCTGATAGGGTTTTGTAATTTGGGTTTGCATGTCTTTGAAAATTCGTAAAACTCATCATTTTTCTCCGCGGTTTTCTTTTCTGTTAAAAAAAGGAAACAATTGGGAGTACAATATAACTCTTGATATTGTCTTCTTGGAAGGCTGCCCTCTTTTGAATTTTTTGTTCGATCTTCACCTCAGACTTTTTTTAGAGAGCAGGTGTCATTTACCAAACTGCAAGTTTGGTGAATATTTAGTGACCTTTAGCAAGGGTTTTAAATCTCCTGTTGTGGGAAGTGGCCTGAAGCAGGCAGCATTTCTCCATTCCCAAATCTGGGTAATAGGGCAGCAGAGCCTTTCTGGAAGTCGTGTTCCTAGGTTGTAAATTACATTGGAATGTGCATGGAGAAAGCCCCATAAGTTTATGTCTCATTATTTCTTCTTGGTTTTAATTTTTCTTTAATTGGGGTAAAGCTTAGAATATTGTTTGTCCTAGGTGAACACAATCTGGTTCATTTGTACATTATATATATCTATTCAAGTACAGATCCTCTTCCCATGTAAAATGTTAACAGAGGGTTCCGCAGACCTCCCTTGCTATATGGTCGGTCTTTTTGAGATATGTATATAATATGAGTTTGTATACATATAGTAACACTAATCTTAACTTATCTATTCCCCCCACCTTTCGTTTTAGATGAGCATAGTTTGTTTTCTAATTCTGTGAGTGTCTTTCTCTGTGGAAATATGTTCATTTGTGTCAGTTATTAGATAACGCCTATAAGTGATATCATAGAATACAGGTCTTTTGCTTTCCAACTTACCTCATCTTTCGTGATTATCTCCAGACTCATTTGTGGTGCCTCAAAGAGCAATGGTTCATTGTCTTCCATGGCTAATATTCCATTGTGTATATGGACCACTTCTTCTTTATCCATTTACCTGTTGTTGGACATTTTGATTGCTTCACTGTCTTGGATATTGTGAATAAGGCTGCACTGCAGCTTTTGCGGCCTGTGTCTTCTCGATTCTTGTCTTCTCAGGTGAGAGGTCCAATGGTGCCCCTGCTGGATTGAATGGTACCTCCATTTTTACTTTTAAACACAGCTGCTTTCTGTTCTCACTATTGGCTGTTACCCCTTTATGTCTCACCAGTAGGTAGAGGGTACACAGTTCTCTAAAACCCCTTCAGCATTTATTGTTTGTAGACATTTTGCTGATGGTCAGTCGACTGGTGTAAGTTGAAACTTTTTGTAGATTAGTTACCATGCGTCTAACACTCCCTGAGGTTGAGCTTTTATCCATTTTCCTTTTTTTAAAAAGAGTGTAAGTAAAACTTAACTCTTCATAATCTCTTCTTGAAACATTTGCCTGTTTTGAATTTTTTTGTCCATTCTCTACTTCAGCACAAATTTTTAGGGCAAGTTTCCTTTACAGCCCTGAGTCCTTGTGAATGTTAAGTGACCATTAGCTGTGACTTTAAAGCTGCTCTTGCAGGAAACGGCCACAAGGTGGCAGCATTTCTCCTTTACCAAATTTGGTTACTAGGGAAACAGAGCCTTAATGGAAGTGGTGTTCTAGGTTGTATATTAGAATGGAAAATGCCAGGAAAAAGCCCTTTAAGTTTATGTCTCATTACTTCTTGTCCATATTTGTAATTTACTTTTAATTTTTTATCCCAGCAAATTTGATTACAATGGTTTGTTTGTTCTAGGTGTGCAAGATGTGGTTCTTTCACACATATACAGGTATCTATTCTTCCTCGCATCCTTTTCCCATGTAGGTTATGACACAATGTTGAGTAGTCTTCTCCTGGTCTTCCGTACGTCTTTCCTGGTTATATATTTCACATGGTTTGTATATCTCTGTTAACCCCAATATGGTAATGTATCCAATCCTCATCCCTTTCTATTTGGTGAACCATAAGTTTTTTAATGAATCTGTGATTGCCTTTCTCTGTGGAAATATCTTCATTGGTATCAATTTTTAAGTAACTCCTAAAAGTGATATGATAGGATATGTGGCTTTTGCTTTCTCACTTACTACAGGTGGCGTGATTACGTCTAGACTCATCTACGGTGCTGCAAATGGCATTGTTTCATTTTTTTCACTAGCGAATATTCCAGTTGTACATGGAGGAGTTCTTCTTTGTCCTCCCATCTGTTGGTAGACTTCTGTTTACTTCCATATCTTGGCTATTGTAATACTGTGCAATGCAGATTTGCCTGCCTGTGTCTTTCCAATTCTCTCTTCTTAGATTATAGGTGGAGGAGTGGGCCTGCTGGATCATATGGTAGCTCAATGTTTACCTTTTTAAGGCACCTCCATTCTGTTCTCATTGGTGGTCCTTTCCAACTTACGTCCCACTTGAAGTTGAGGGTAGGCATTTCTCCACAACACCTTCAGCATTTATTGTTTGTAGTTTTCTTGCTGATGGTTATTCTGACAAGTGTGAGCTGATACCTCTTTGTGGTTGAATTCGCATGTGCCTCATAATCCGTTGAAATTGAGCTTGAAGGCATGTCCTTTTTATTTTTCAAGCTGTGATTACCCCTTAGTTCTTCAAAGTGTTCTCTTAAAGTATCTGTCACATTTTGAAGTGTTTTGGCCATTACCTCCCTGAAGACATGTTGAGGGCAGGTTTCATTTACAGTTCTGCAGTACTTGTTCCTATGAAATGACCATTAGCACAGGCTTTAAAACTGCTTTTGCAGGTAACTGCCAGAGGGCGGCAGCCTTTCTATGTTCCCCACCCTGTTAACTAGGGAAAAGCCCTTGCGGCCTGTGGTGTTTCTCGGTTATAGAGTGGAGTGTGCCCGGAGAAACCCACACAAGCTGATGTCTCCTTACTTTTGTTGGATATTTAAATTTAATTTTTATTTTTTATTGGAGTAATTTTCCACTGTGTACGTGGACCACTTCTTCTTTGTGCATTCCTCGGTTGATGGACATTTTCATTGCTTCCAAGTGTTGGCTATGGTAAATATTGTTGGAGTGCAGGATTGCCAGCCTGTGACTTTTTGATTCTCATTTTCTCAGGTGATAGGCCCAGCAGTGGGTGTGATTGACTGACTGGTAGCACCGTTTTTCCCTTTCCAAGCACCTTCTTTGTGTTTTCATTCCTGGCACTTAGCACGTCCGCCTTAGAATCGAGGGTACACATTTCTCCTCAATCGCTTCAGCATTTATTGTTTGCAGCATTTATGCTAATGGCCCTACTGGCTCCTGTGAGCTGATAGGGTTTTGTAATTTGGGTTTGCATGTCTTTGAAAATTCGTAAAACTCATCATTTTTCTCCGCGGTTTTCTTTTCTGTTAAAAAAAGGAAACAATTGGGAGTACAATATAACTCTTGATATTGTCTTCTTGGAAGGCTGCCCTCTTTTGAATTTTTTGTTCGATCTTCACCTCAGACTTTTTTTAGAGAGCAGGTGTCATTTACCAAACTGCAAGTTTGGTGAATATTTAGTGACCTTTAGCAAGGGTTTTAAATCTCCTGTTGTGGGAAGTGGCCTGAAGCAGGCAGCATTACTCCATTCCCAAATCTGGGTAATAGGGCAGCAGAGCCTTTCTGGAAGTCGTGTTCCTAGGTTGTAAATTACATTGGAATGTGCATGGAGAAAGCCCCATAAGTTTATGTCTCATTATTTCTTCTTGGTTTTAATTTTTCTTTAATTGGGGTAAAGCTTAGAATATTGTTTGTCCTAGGTGAACACAATCTGGTTCATTTGTACATTATATATATCTATTCAAGTACAGATCCTCTTCCCATGTAAAATGTTAACAGAGGGTTCCGCAGACTTCCCTTGCTATATGGTCGGTCTTTTTGAGATATGTATATAATATGAGTTTGTATACATATAGTAACACTAATCTTAACTTATCTATTCCCCCCACCTTTCGTTTTAGATGAGCATAGTTTGTTTTCTAATTCTGTGAGTGTCTTTCTCTGTGGAAATATGTTCATTTGTGTCAGTTATTAGATAACGCCTATAAGTGATATCATAGAATACAGGTCTTTTGCTTTCCAACTTACCTCATCTTTCGTGATTATCTCCAGACTCATTTGTGGTGCCTCAAAGAGCAATGGTTCATTGTCTTCCATGGCTAATATTCCATTGTGTATATGGACCACTTCTTCTTTATCCATTTACCTGTTGTTGGACATTTTGATTGCTTCACTGTCTTGGATATTGTGAATAAGGCTGCACTGCAGCTTTTGCGGCCTGTGTCTTCTCGATTCTTGTCTTCTCAGGTGAGAGGTCCAATGGTGCCCCTGCTGGATTGAATGGTACCTCCATTTTTACTTTTAAACACAGCTGCTTTCTGTTCTCACTATTGGCTGTTACCCCTTTATGTCTCACCAGTAGGTAGAGGGTACACAGTTCTCTAAAACCCCTTCAGCATTTATTGTTTGTAGACATTTTGCTGATGGTCAGTCGACTGGTGTAAGTTGAAACTTTTTGTAGATTAGTTACCATGCGTCTAACACTCCCTGAGGTTGAGCTTTTATCCATTTTCCTTTTTTTAAAAAGAGTGTAAGTAAAACTTAACTCTTCATAATCTCTTCTTGAAACATTTGCCTGTTTTGAATTTTTTTGTCCATTCTCTACTTCAGCACAAATTTTTAGGGCAAGTTTCCTTTACAGCCCTGAGTCCTTGTGAATGTTAAGTGACCATTAGCTGTGACTTTAAAGCTGCTCTTGCAGGAAACGGCCACAAGGTGGCAGCATTTCTCCTTTACCAAATTTGGTTACTAGGGAAACAGAGCCTTAATGGAAGTGGTGTTCTAGGTTGTATATTAGAATGGAAAATGCCAGGAAAAAGCCCTTTAAGTTTATGTCTCATTACTTCTTGTCCATATTTGTAATTTACTTTTAATTTTTTATCCCAGCAAATTTGATTACAATGGTTTGTTTGTTCTAGGTGTGCAAGATGTGGTTCTTTCACACATATACAGGTATCTATTCTTCCTCGCATCCTTTTCCCATGTAGGTTATGACACAATGTTGAGTAGTCTTCTCCTGGTCTTCCGTACGTCTTTCCTGGTTATATATTTCACATGGTTTGTATATCTCTGTTAACCCCAATATGGTAATGTATCCAATCCTCATCCCTTTCTATTTGGTGAACCATAAGTTTTTTAATGAATCTGTGATTGCCTTTCTCTGTGGAAATATCTTCATTGGTATCAATTTTTAAGTAACTCCTAAAAGTGATATGATAGGATATGTGGCTTTTGCTTTCTCACTTACTACAGGTGGCGTGATTACGTCTAGACTCATCTACGGTGCTGCAAATGGCATTGTTTCATTTTTTTCACTAGCGAATATTCCAGTTGTACATGGAGGAGTTCTTCTTTGTCCTCCCATCTGTTGGTAGACTTCTGTTTACTTCCATATCTTGGCTATTGTAATACTGTGCAATGCAGATTTGCCTGCCTGTGTCTTTCCAATTCTCTCTTCTTAGATTATAGGTGGAGGAGTGGGCCTGCTGGATCATATGGTAGCTCAATGTTTACCTTTTTAAGGCACCTCCATTCTGTTCTCATTGGTGGTCCTTTCCAACTTACGTCCCACTTGAAGTTGAGGGTAGGCATTTCTCCACAACACCTTCAGCATTTATTGTTTGTAGTTTTCTTGCTGATGGTTATTCTGACAAGTGTGAGCTGATACCTCTTTGTGGTTGAATTCGCATGTGCCTCATAATCCGTTGAAATTGAGCTTGAAGGCATGTCCTTTTTATTTTTCAAGCTGTGATTACCCCTTAGTTCTTCAAAGTGTTCTCTTAAAGTATCTGTCACATTTTGAAGTGTTTTGGCCATTACCTCCCTGAAGACATGTTGAGGGCAGGTTTCATTTACAGTTCTGCAGTACTTGTTCCTATGAAATGACCATTAGCACAGGCTTTAAAACTGCTTTTGCAGGTAACTGCCAGAGGGCGGCAGCCTTTCTATGTTCCCCACCCTGTTAACTAGGGAAAAGCCCTTGCGGCCTGTGGTGTTTCTCGGTTATAGAGTGGAGTGTGCCCGGAGAAACCCACACAAGCTGATGTCTCCTTACTTTTGTTGGATATTTAAATTTAATTTTTATTTTTTATTGGAGTAATTTTCCACTGTGTACGTGGACCACTTCTTCTTTGTGCATTCCTCGGTTGATGGACATTTTCATTGCTTCCAAGTGTTGGCTATGGTAAATATTGTTGGAGTGCAGGATTGCCAGCCTGTGACTTTTTGATTCTCATTTTCTCAGGTGATAGGCCCAGCAGTGGGTGTGATTGACTGACTGGTAGCACCGTTTTTCCCTTTCCAAGCACCTTCTTTGTGTTTTCATTCCTGGCACTTAGCACGTCCGCCTTAGAATCGAGGGTACACATTTCTCCTCAATCGCTTCAGCATTTATTGTTTGCAGCATTTATGCTAATGGCCCTACTGGCTCCTGTGAGCTGATAGGGTTTTGTAATTTGGGTTTGCATGTCTTTGAAAATTCGTAAAACTCATCATTTTTCTCCGCGGTTTTCTTTTCTGTTAAAAAAAGGAAACAACTGGGAGTACAATATAACTCTTGATATTGTCTTCTTGGAAGGCTGCCCTCTTTTGAATTTTTTGTTCGATCTTCACCTCAGACTTTTTTTAGAGAGCAGGTGTCATTTACCAAACTGCAAGTTTGGTGAATATTTAGTGACCTTTAGCAAGGGTTTTAAATCTCCTGTTGTGGGAAGTGGCCTGAAGCAGGCAGCATTTCTCCATTCCCAAATCTGGGTAATAGGGCAGCAGAGCCTTTCTGGAAGTCGTGTTCCTAGGTTGTAAATTACATTGGAATGTGCATGGAGAAAGCCCCATAAGTTTATGTCTCATTATTTCTTCTTGGTTTTAATTTTTCTTTAATTGGGGTAAAGCTTAGAATATTGTTTGTCCTAGGTGAACACAATCTGGTTCATTTGTACATTATATATATCTATTCAAGTACAGATCCTCTTCCCATGTAAAATGTTAACAGAGGGTTCCGCAGACCTCCCTTGCTATATGGTCGGTCTTTTTGAGATATGTATATAATATGAGTTTGTATACATATAGTAACACTAATCTTAACTTATCTATTCCCCCCACCTTTCGTTTTAGATGAGCATAGTTTGTTTTCTAATTCTGTGAGTGTCTTTCTCTGTGGAAATATGTTCATTTGTGTCAGTTATTAGATAACGCCTATAAGTGATATCATAGAATACAGGTCTTTTGCTTTCCAACTTACCTCATCTTTCGTGATTATCTCCAGACTCATTTGTGGTGCCTCAAAGAGCAATGGTTCATTGTCTTCCATGGCTAATATTCCATTGTGTATATGGACCACTTCTTCTTTATCCATTTACCTGTTGTTGGACATTTTGATTGCTTCACTGTCTTGGATATTGTGAATAAGGCTGCACTGCAGCTTTTGCGGCCTGTGTCTTCTCGATTCTTGTCTTCTCAGGTGAGAGGTCCAATGGTGCCCCTGCTGGATTGAATGGTACCTCCATTTTTACTTTTAAACACAGCTGCTTTCTGTTCTCACTATTGGCTGTTACCCCTTTATGTCTCACCAGTAGGTAGAGGGTACACAGTTCTCTAAAACCCCTTCAGCATTTATTGTTTGTAGACATTTTGCTGATGGTCAGTCGACTGGTGTAAGTTGAAACTTTTTGTAGATTAGTTACCATGCGTCTAACACTCCCTGAGGTTGAGCTTTTATCCATTTTCCTTTTTTTAAAAAGAGTGTAAGTAAAACTTAACTCTTCATAATCTCTTCTTGAAACATTTGCCTGTTTTGAATTTTTTTGTCCATTCTCTACTTCAGCACAAATTTTTAGGGCAAGTTTCCTTTACAGCCCTGAGTCCTTGTGAATGTTAAGTGACCATTAGCTGTGACTTTAAAGCTGCTCTTGCAGGAAACGGCCACAAGGTGGCAGCATTTCTCCTTTACCAAATTTGGTTACTAGGGAAACAGAGCCTTAAAGGAAGTGGTGTTCTAGGTTGTATATTAGAATGGAAAATGCCAGGAAAAAGCCCTTTAAGTTTATGTCTCATTACTTCTTGTCCATATTTGTAATTTACTTTTAATTTTTTATCCCAGCAAATTTGATTACAATGGTTTGTTTGTTCTAGGTGTGCAAGATGTGGTTCTTTCACACATATACAGGTATCTATTCTTCCTCGCATCCTTTTCCCATGTAGGTTATGACACAATGTTGAGTAGTCTTCTCCTGGTCTTCCGTACGTCTTTCCTGGTTATATATTTCACATGGTTTGTATATCTCTGTTAACCCCAATATGGTAATGTATCCAATCCTCATCCCTTTCTATTTGGTGAACCATAAGTTTTTTAATGAATCTGTGATTGCCTTTCTCTGTGGAAATATCTTCATTGGTATCAATTTTTAAGTAACTCCTAAAAGTGATATGATAGGATATGTGGCTTTTGCTTTCTCACTTACTACAGGTGGCGTGATTACGTCTAGACTCATCTACGGTGCTGCAAATGGCATTGTTTCATTTTTTTCACTAGCGAATATTCCAGTTGTACATGGAGGAGTTCTTCTTTGTCCTCCCATCTGTTGGTAGACTTCTGTTTACTTCCATATCTTGGCTATTGTAATACTGTGCAATGCAGATTTGCCTGCCTGTGTCTTTCCAATTCTCTCTTCTTAGATTATAGGTGGAGGAGTGGGCCTGCTGGATCATATGGTAGCTCAATGTTTACCTTTTTAAGGCACCTCCATTCTGTTCTCATTGGTGGTCCTTTCCAACTTACGTCCCACTTGAAGTTGAGGGTAGGCATTTCTCCACAACACCTTCAGCATTTATTGTTTGTAGTTTTCTTGCTGATGGTTATTCTGACAAGTGTGAGCTGATACCTCTTTGTGGTTGAATTCGCATGTGCCTCATAATCCGTTGAAATTGAGCTTGAAGGCATGTCCTTTTTATTTTTCAAGCTGTGATTACCCCTTAGTTCTTCAAAGTGTTCTCTTAAAGTATCTGTCACATTTTGAAGTGTTTTGGCCATTACCTCCCTGAAGACATGTTGAGGGCAGGTTTCATTTACAGTTCTGCAGTACTTGTTCCTATGAAATGACCATTAGCACAGGCTTTAAAACTGCTTTTGCAGGTAACTGCCAGAGGGCGGCAGCCTTTCTATGTTCCCCACCCTGTTAACTAGGGAAAAGCCCTTGCGGCCTGTGGTGTTTCTCGGTTATAGAGTGGAGTGTGCCCGGAGAAACCCACACAAGCTGATGTCTCCTTACTTTTGTTGGATATTTAAATTTAATTTTTATTTTTTATTGGAGTAATTTTCCACTGTGTACGTGGACCACTTCTTCTTTGTGCATTCCTCGGTTGATGGACATTTTCATTGCTTCCAAGTGTTGGCTATGGTAAATATTGTTGGAGTGCAGGATTGCCAGCCTGTGACTTTTTGATTCTCATTTTCTCAGGTGATAGGCCCAGCAGTGGGTGTGATTGACTGACTGGTAGCACCGTTTTTCCCTTTCCAAGCACCTTCTTTGTGTTTTCATTCCTGGCACTTAGCACGTCCGCCTTAGAATCGAGGGTACACATTTCTCCTCAATCGCTTCAGCATTTATTGTTTGCAGCATTTATGCTAATGGCCCTACTGGCTCCTGTGAGCTGATAGGGTTTTGTAATTTGGGTTTGCATGTCTTTGAAAATTCGTAAAACTCATCATTTTTCTCCGCGGTTTTCTTTTCTGTTAAAAAAAGGAAACAATTGGGAGTACAATATAACTCTTGATATTGTCTTCTTGGAAGGCTGCCCTCTTTTGAATTTTTTGTTCGATCTTCACCTCAGACTTTTTTTAGAGAGCAGGTGTCATTTACCAAACTGCAAGTTTGGTGAATATTTAGTGACCTTTAGCAAGGGTTTTAAATCTCCTGTTGTGGGAAGTGGCCTGAAGCAGGCAGCATTTCTCCATTCCCAAATCTGGGTAATAGGGCAGCAGAGCCTTTCTGGAAGTCGTGTTCCTAGGTTGTAAATTACATTGGAATGTGCATGGAGAAAGCCCCATAAGTTTATGTCTCATTATTTCTTCTTGGTTTTAATTTTTTTTTTAATTGGGGTAAAGCTTAGAATATTGTTTGTCCTAGGTGAACACAATCTGGTTCATTTGTACATTATATATATCTATTCAAGTACAGATCCTCTTCCCATGTAAAATGTTAACAGAGGGTTCCGCAGACCTCCCTTGCTATATGGTCGGTCTTTTTGAGATATGTATATAATATGAGTTTGTATACATATAGTAACACTAATCTTAACTTATCTATTCCCCCCACCTTTCGTTTTAGATGAGCATAGTTTGTTTTCTAATTCTGTGAGTGTCTTTCTCTGCGGAAATATGTTCATTTGTGTCAGTTATTAGATAACGCCTATAAGTGATATCATAGAATACAGGTCTTTTGCTTTCCAACTTACCTCATCTTTCGTGATTATCTCCAGACTCATTTGTGGTGCCTCAAAGAGAAATGGTTCATTGTCTTCCATGGCTAATATTCCATTGTGTATATGGACCACTTCTTCTTTATCCATTTACCTGTCGTTGGACATTTTGATTGCTTCACTGTCTTGGATATTGTGAATAAGGCTGCACTGAAGCTTTTGCGGCCTGTGTCTTCTCGATTCTTGTCTTCTCAGGTGAGAGGTCCAATGGTGCCCCTGCTGGATTGAATGGTACCTCCAATTTTACTTTTAAACACAGCTGCTTTCTGTTCTCACTATTGGCTGTTACCCCTTTATGTCTCACCAGCAGGTAGAGGGTACACAGTTCTCTAAAACCCCTTCAGCATTTATTGTTTGTAGACATTTTGCTGATGGTCAGTCGACTGGTGTAAGTTGAAACTTTTTGTAGATTAGTTACCATGCGTCTAACACTCCCTGAGGTTGAGCTTTTATCCATTTTCCTTTTTTTAAAAAGAGTGTAAGTAAAACTTAACTCTTCATTATCTCTTCTTGAAACATTTGCCTGTTTTGAATTTTTTTGTCCATTCTCTAATTCAGCACAAATTTTTAGGGGAAGTTTCCTTTACAGCCCTGAGTCCTTGTGAATGTTAAGTGACCATTAGCTGTGACTTTAAAGCTGCTCTTGCAGGAAACGGCCACAAGGTGGCAGCATTTCTCCTTTACCAAAATTGGTTACTAGGGAAACAGAGCCTTAATGGAAGTGGTGTTCTAGGTTGTATATTAGAATGGAAAATGCCAGGAAAAAGCCCTTTAAGTTTATGTCTCATTACTTCTTGTCCATATTTGTAATTTACTTTTAATTTTTTATCCCAGCAAATTTGATTACAATGGTTTGTTTGTTCTAGGTGTGCAAGATGTGGTTCTTTCACACATATACAGGTATCTATTCTTCCTCGCATCCTTTTCCCATGTAGGTTATGACACAATGTTGAGTAGTCTTCTCCTGGTCTTCCGTACGTCTTTCCTGGTTATATATTTCACATGGTTTGTATATCTCTGTTAACCCCAATATGGTAATGTATCCAATCCTCATCTCTTTCTATTTGGTGAACCATAAGTTTTTTAATGAATCTGTGATTGCCTTTCTCTGTGGAAATATCTTCATTGGTATCAATTTTTAAGTAACTCTTAAAAGTGATATGATAGGATATGTGGCTTTTGCTTTCTCACTTACTACAGGTGGCGTGATTACGTCTAGACTCATCTACGGTGCTGCAAATGGCATTGTTTCATTTTTTTCACTAGCGAATATTCCAGTTGTACATGGAGGAGTTCTTCTTTGTCCTCCCATCTGTTGGTAGACTTTTGTTTACTTCCATATCTTGGCTATTGTAATACTGTGCAATGCAGATTTGCCTGCCTGTGTCTTTCCAATTCTCTCTTCTTAGATTATAGGTGGAGGAGTGGGCCTGCTGGATCATATGGTAGCTCAATGTTTACCTTTTTAAGGCACCTCCATTCTGTTCTCATTGGTGGTCCTTTCCAACTTACGTCCCACTTGAAGTTGAGGGTATGCATTTCTCCACAACACCTTCAGCATTTATTGTTTGTAGTTTTCTTGCTGATGGTTATTCTGACAAGTGTGAGCTGATACCTCTTTGTGGTTGAATTCGCATGTGCCTCATAATCCGTTGAAATTGAGCTTGAAGGCATGGCCTTTTTATTTTTCAAGCTGTGATTACCCCTTAGTTCTTCAAAGTGTTCTCTTAAAGTATCTGTCACATTTTGCAGTGTTTTGGCCATTACCTCCCTGAAGACATGTTGAGGGCAGGTTTCATTTACAGTTCTGCAGTACTTGTTCCTATGAAATGACCATTAGCACAGGCTTTAAAACTGCTTTTGCAGGTAACTGCCAGAGGGCGGCAGCCTTTCTATGTTCCCCACCCTGTTAACTAGGGAAAAGCCCTTGCGGCCTGTGGTGTTTCTCGGTTATAGAGTGGAGTGTGCCCGGAGAAACCCACACAAGGTGATGTCTCCTTACTTTTGTTGGATATTTAAATTTAATTTTTATTTTTTATTGGAGTAATTTTCCACTGTGTACGTGGACCACTTCTTCTTTGTGCATTCCTCGGTTGATGGACATTTTCATTGCTTCCAAGTGTTGGCTATGGTAAATATTGTTGGAGTGCAGGATTGCCAGCCTGTGACTTTTTGATTCTCATTTTCTCAGGTGATAGGCCCAGCAGTGGGTGTGATTGACTGACTGGTAGCACCGTTTTTCCCTTTCCAAGCACCTTCTTTGTGTTTTCATTCCTGGCACTTAGCACGTCACCCTTAGAATCGTGGGTACACATTTCTCCTCAATCGCTTCAGCATTTATTGTTTGCAGCATTTATGCTAATGGCCCTACTGGCTCCTGTGAGCTGATAGGGTTTTGTAATTTGGGTTTGCATGTCTTTGAAAATTCGTAAAACTCATCATTTTTCTCCGCGGTTTTCTTTTCTGTTAAAAAAAGGAAACAATTGGGAGTACAATATAACTCTTGATATTGTCTTCTTGGAAGGCTGCCCTCTTTTGAATTTTTTGTTCGATCTTCACCTCAGACTTTTTTTAGAGAGCAGGTGTCATTTACCAAACTGCAAGTTTGGTGAATATTTAGTGACCTTTAGCAAGGGTTTTAAATCTCCTGTTGTGGGAAGTGGCCTGAAGCAGGCAGCATTTCTCCATTCCCAAATCTGGGTAATAGGGCAGCAGAGCCTTTCTGGAAGTCGTGTTCCTAGGTTGTAAATTACATTGGAATGTGCATGGAGAAAGCCCCATAAGTTTATGTCTCATTATTTCTTCTTGGTTTTAATTTTTTTTTAATTGGGGTAAAGCTTAGAATATTGTTTGTCCTAGGTGAACACAATCTGGTTCATTTGTACATTATATATATCTATTCAAGTACAGATCCTCTTCCCATGTAAAATGTTAACAGAGGGTTCCGCAGACCTCCCTTGCTATATGGTCGGTCTTTTTGAGATATGTATATAATATGAGTTTGTATACATATAGTAACACTAATCTTAACTTATCTATTCCCCCCACCTTTCGTTTTAGATGAGCATAGTTTGTTTTCTAATTCTGTGAGTGTCTTTCTCTGCGGAAATATGTTCATTTGTGTCAGTTATTAGATAACGCCTATAAGTGATATCATAGAATACAGGTCTTTTGCTTTCCAACTTACCTCATCTTTCGTGATTATCTCCAGACTCATTTGTGGTGCCTCAAAGAGAAATGGTTCATTGTCTTCCATGGCTAATATTCCATTGTGTATATGGACCACTTCTTCTTTATCCATTTACCTGTCGTTGGACATTTTGATTGCTTCACTGTCTTGGATATTGTGAATAAGGCTGCACTGAAGCTTTTGCGGCCTGTGTCTTCTCGATTCTTGTCTTCTCAGGTGAGAGGTCCAATGGTGCCCCTGCTGGATTGAATGGTACCTCCATTTTTACTTTTAAACACAGCTGCTTTCTGTTCTCACTATTGGCTGTTACCCCTTTATGTCTCACCAGCAGGTAGAGGGTACACAGTTCTCTAAAACCCCTTCAGCATTTATTGGTTGTAGAAATTTTGATGATGGTCAGTCGACTGGTGTAAGTTGAAACTTTTTGTAGATTAGTTACCATGCGTCTAACACTCCCTGAGGTTGAGCTTTTATCCATTTTTCTTTTTTTAAACAGAGTGTAAGTAAAACTTAACTCTTCATAATCTCTTCTTGAAACATTTGCCTGTTTTGAATTTTTTTGTCCATTCTCTACTTCAGCACAAATTTTTAGGGGAAGTTTCCTTTACAGCCCTGAGTCCTTGTGAATGTTAAGTGACCATTAGCTGTGACTTTAAAGCTGCTGTTGCAGGAAACGGCCACAAGGTGGCAGCATTTCTCCTTTACCAAATTTGGTTACTAGGGAAACAGAGCCTTAATGGCAGTGGTGTTCTAGGTTGTATATTAGAATGGAAAATGCCAGGAAAAAGCCCTTTAAGTTTATGTCTCATTACTTCTTGTCCATATTTGTAATTTACTTTTAATTTTTTATCCCAGCAAATTTGATTACAATGGTTTGTTTGTTCTAGGTGTGCAAGATGTGGTTCTTTCACACATATACAGGTATCTATTCTTCCTCGCATCCTTTTCCCATGTAGGTTATGACACAATGTTGAGTAGTCTTCTCCTGGTCTTCCGTACGTCTTTCCTGGTTATATATTTCACATGGTTTGTATATCTCTGTTAACCCCAATATGGTAATGTATCCAATCCTCATACTTTTCTATTTGGTGAACCATAAGTTTTTTAATGAATCTGTGATTGCCTTTCTCTGTGGAAATATCTTCATTGGTATCAATTTTTAAGTAACTCCTAAAAGTGATATGATAGGATATGTGTCTTTTGCTTTCTCACTTACTACAGGTGGCGTGATTACGTCTAGACTCATCTACGGTGCTGCAAATGGCATTGTTTCATTTTTTTCACTAGCGAATATTCCAGTTGTACATGGAGGAGTTCTTCTTTGTCCTCCCATCTGTTGGTAGACTTCTGTTTACTTCCATATCTTGGCTATTGTAATACTGTGCAATGCAGATTTGCCTGCCTGTGTCTTTCCAATTCTCTCTTCTTAGATTATAGGTGGAGGAGTGGGCCTGCTGGATCATATGGTAGCTCAATGTTTACCTTTTTAAGGCACCTCCATTCTGTTCTCATTGGTGGTCCTTTCCAACTTACGTCCCACTTGAAGTTGAGGGTAGGCATTTCTCCACAACACCTTCAGCATTTATTGTTTGTAGTTTTCTTGCTGATGGTTATTCTGACAAGTGTGAGCTGATACCTCTTTGTGGTTGAATTCGCATGTGCCTCATAATCCGTTGAAATTGAGCTTGAAGGCATGTCCTTTTTATTTTTCAAGCTGTGATTACCCCTTAGTTCTTCAAAGTGTTCTCTTAAAGTATCTGTCACATTTTGAAGTGTTTTGGCCATTACCTCCCTGAAGACATGTTGAGGGCAGGTTTCATTTACAGTTCTGCAGTACTTGTTCCTATGAAATGACCATTAGCACAGGCTTTAAAACTGCTTTTGCAGGTAACTGCCAGAGGGCGGCAGCCTTTCTATGTTCCCCACCCTGTTAACTAGGGAAAAGCCCTTGCGGCCTGTGGTGTTTCTCGGTTATAGAGTGGAGTGTGCCCGGAGAAACCCACACAAGCTGATGTCTCCTTACTTTTGTTGGATATTTAAATTTAATTTTTATTTTTTATTGGAGTAATTTTCCACTGTGTACGTGGACCACTTCTTCTTTGTGCATTCCTCGGTTGATGGACATTTTCATTGCTTCCAAGTGTTGGCTATGGTAAATATTGTTGGAGTGCAGGATTGCCAGCCTGTGACTTTTTGATTCTCATTTTCTCAGGTGATAGGCCCAGCAGTGGGTGTGATTGACTGACTGGTAGCACCGTTTTTCCCTTTCCAAGCACCTTCTTTGTGTTTTCATTCCTGGCACTTAGCACGTCCGCCTTAGAATCGAGGGTACACATTTCTCCTCAATCGCTTCAGCATTTATTGTTTGCAGCATTTATGCTAATGGCCCTACTGGCTCCTGTGAGCTGATAGGGTTTTGTAATTTGGGTTTGCATGTCTTTGAAAATTCGTAAAACTCATCATTTTTCTCCGCGGTTTTCTTTTCTGTTAAAAAAAGGAAACAATTGGGAGTACAATATAACTCTTGATATTGTCTTCTTGGAAGGCTGCCCTCTTTTGAATTTTTTGTTCGATCTTCACCTCAGACTTTTTTTAGAGAGCAGGTGTCATTTACCAAACTGCAAGTTTGGTGAATATTTAGTGACCTTTAGCAAGGGTTTTAAATCTCCTGTTGTGGGAAGTGGCCTGAAGCAGGCAGCATTTCTCCATTCCCAAATCTGGGTAATAGGGCAGCAGAGCCTTTCTGGAAGTCGTGTTCCTAGGTTGTAAATTACATTGGAATGTGCATGGAGAAAGCCCCATAAGTTTATGTCTCATTATTTCTTCTTGGTTTTAATTTTTTTTTAATTGGGGTAAAGCTTAGAATATTGTTTGTCCTAGGTGAACACAATCTGGTTCATTTGTACATTATATATATCTATTCAAGTACAGATCCTCTTCCCATGTAAAATGTTAACAGAGGGTTCCGCAGACCTCCCTTGCTATATGGTCGGTCTTTCTGAGATGTGTATATAATATGAGTTTGTATACATATAGTAACACTAATCTTAACTTATCTATTCCCCCCACCTTTCGTTTTAGATGAGCATAGTTTGTTTTCTAATTCTGTGAGTGTCTTTCTCTGCGGAAATATGTTCATTTGTGTCAGTTATTAGATAACGCCTATAAGTGATATCATAGAATACAGGTCTTTTGCTTTCCAACTTACCTCATCTTTCGTGATTATCTCCAGACTCATTTGTGGTGCCTCAAAGAGCAATGGTTCATTGTCTTCCATGGCTAATATTCCATTGTGTATATGGACCACTTCTTCTTTATCCATTTACCTGTTGTTGGACATTTTGATTGCTTCACTGTCTTGGATATTGTGAATAAGGCTGCACTGCAGCTTTTGCGGCCTGTGTCTTCTCGATTCTTGTCTTCTCAGGTGAGAGGTCCAATGGTGCCCCTGCTGGATTGAATGGTACCTCCATTTTTACTTTTAAACACAGCTGCTTTCTGTTCTCACTATTGGCTGTTACCCCTTTATGTCTCACCAGCAGGTAGAGGGTACACAGTTCTCTAAAACCCCTTCAGCATTTATTGTTTGTAGACATTTTGCTGATGGTCAGTCGACTGGTGTAAGTTGAAACTTTTTGTAGATTAGTTACCATGCGTCTAACACTCCCTGAGGTTGAGCTTTTATCCATTTTCCTTTTTTTAAAAAGAGTGTAAGTAAAACTTAACTCTTCATAATCTCTTCTTGAAACATTTGCCTGTTTTGAATTTTTTTGTCCATTCTCTACTTCAGCACAAATTTTTAGGGCAAGTTTCCTTTACAGCCCTGAGTCCTTGTGAATGTTAAGTGACCATTAGCTGTGACTTTAAAGCTGCTCTTGCAGGAAACGGCCACAAGGTGGCAGCATTTCTCCTTTACCAAATTTGGTTACTAGGGAAACAGAGCCTTAATGGAAGTGGTGTTCTAGGTTGTATATTAGAATGGAAAATGCCAGGAAAAAGCCCTTTAAGTTTATGTCTCATTACTTCTTGTCCATATTTGTAATTTACTTTTAATTTTTTATCCCAGCAAATTTGATTACAATGGTTTGTTTGTTCTAGGTGTGCAAGATGTGGTTCTTTCACACATATACAGGTATCTATTCTTCCTCGCATCCTTTTCCCATGTAGGTTATGACACAATGTTGAGTAGTCTTCTCCTGGTCTTCCGTACGTCTTTCCTGGTTATATATTTCACATGGTTTGTATATCTCTGTTAACCCCAATATGGTAATGTATCCAATCCTCATAATTTTCTATTTGGTGAACCATAAGTTTTTTAATGAATCTGTGATTGCCTTTCTCTGTGGAAATATCTTCATTGGTATCAATTTTTAAGTAACTCCTAAAAGTGATATGATAGGATATGTGTCTTTTGCTTTCTCACTTACTACAGGTGGCGTGATTACGTCTAGACTCATCTACGGTGCTGCAAATGGCATTGTTTCATTTTTTTCACTAGCGAATATTCCAGTTGTACATGGAGGAGTTCTTCTTTGTCCTCCCATCTGTTGGTAGACTTCTGTTTACTTCCATATCTTGGCTATTGTAATACTGTGCAATGCAGATTTGCCTGCCTGTGTCTTTCCAATTCTCTCTTCTTAGATTATAGGTGGAGGAGTGGGCCTGCTGGATCATATGGTAGCTCAATGTTTACCTTTTTAAGGCACCTCCATTCTGTTCTCATTGGTGGTCCTTTCCAACTTACGTCCCACTTGAAGTTGAGGGTAGGCATTTCTCCACAACACCTTCAGCATTTATTGTTTGTAGTTTTCTTGCTGATGGTTATTCTGACAAGTGTGAGCTGATACCTCTTTGTGGTTGAATTCGCATGTGCCTCATAATCCGTTGAAATTGAGCTTGAAGGCATGTCCTTTTTATTTTTCAAGCTGTGATTACCCCTTAGTTCTTCAAAGTGTTCTCTTAAAGTATCTGTCACATTTTGAAGTGTTTTGGCCATTACCTCCCTGAAGACATGTTGAGGGCAGGTTTCATTTACAGTTCTGCAGTACTTGTTCCTATGAAATGACCATTAGCACAGGCTTTAAAACTGCTTTTGCAGGTAACTGCCAGAGGGCGGCAGCCTTTCTATGTTCCCCACCCTGTTAACTAGGGAAAAGCCCTTGCGGCCTGTGGTGTTTCTCGGTTATAGAGTGGAGTGTGCCCGGAGAAACCCACACAAGCTGATGTCTCCTTACTTTTGTTGGATATTTAAATTTAATTTTTATTTTTTATTGGAGTAATTTTCCACTGTGTACGTGGACCACTTCTTCTTTGTGCATTCCTCGGTTGATGGACATTTTCATTGCTTCCAAGTGTTGGGTATGGTAAATATTGTTGGAGTGCAGGATTGCCAGCCTGTGACTTTTTGATTCTCATTTTCTCAGGTGATAGGCCCAGCAGTGGGTGTGATTGACTGACTGGTAGCACCGTTTTTCCCTTTCCAAGCACCTTCTTTGTGTTTTCATTCCTGGCACTTAGCACGTCCGCCTTAGAATCGAGGGTACACATTTCTCCTCAATCGCTTCAGCATTTATTGTTTGCAGCATTTATGCTAATGGCCCTACTGGCTCCTGTGAGCTGATAGGGTTTTGTAATTTGGGTTTGCATGTCTTTGAAAATTCGTAAAACTCATCATTTTTCTCCGCGGTTTTCTTTTCTGTTAAAAAAAGGAAACAATTGGGAGTACAATATAACTCTTGATATTGTCTTCTTGGAAGGTTGCCCTCTTTTGAATTTTTTGTTCGATCTTCACCTCAGACTTTTTTTAGAGAGCAGGTGTCATTTACCAAACTGCAAGTTTGGTGAATATTTAGTGACCTTTAGCAAGGGTTTTAAATCTCCTGTTGTGGGAAGTGGCCTGAAGCAGGCAGCATTTCTCCATTCCCAAATCTGGGTAATAGGGCAGCAGAGCCTTTCTGGAAGTCGTGTTCCTAGGTTGTAAATTACATTGGAATGTGCATGGAGAAAGCCCCATAAGTTTATGTCTCATTATTTCTTCTTGGTTTTAATTTTTTTTTAATTGGGGTAAAGCTTAGAATATTGTTTGTCCTAGGTGAACACAATCTGGTTCATTTGTACATTATATATATCTATTCAAGTACAGATCCTCTTCCCATGTAAAATGTTAACAGAGGGTTCCGCAGACCTCCCTTGCTATATGGTCGGTCTTTTTGAGATATGTATATAATATGAGTTTGTATACATATAGTAACACTAATCTTAACTTATCTATTCCCCCCACCTTTCGTTTTAGATGAGCATAGTTTGTTTTCTAATTCTGTGAGTGTCTTTCTCTGCGGAAATATGTTCATTTGTGTCAGTTATTAGATAACGCCTATAAGTGATATCATAGAATACAGGTCTTTTGCTTTCCAACTTACCTCATCTTTCGTGATTATCTCCAGACTCATTTGTGGTGCCTCAAAGAGCAATGGTTCATTGTCTTCCATGGCTAATATTCCATTGTGTATATGGACCACTTCTTCTTTATCCATTTACCTGTCGTTGGACATTTTGATTGCTTCACTGTCTTGGATATTGTGAATAAGGCTGCACTGCAGCTTTTGCGGCCTGTGTCTTCTCGATTCTTGTCTTCTCAGGTGAGAGGTCCAATGGTGCCCCTGCTGGATTGAATGGTACCTCCATTTTTACTTTTAAACACAGCTGCTTTCTGTTCTCACTATTGGCTGTTACCCCTTTATGTCTCACCAGCAGGTAGAGGGTACACAGTTCTCTAAAACCCCTTCAGCATTTATTGTTTGTAGACATTTTGCTGATGGTCAGTCGACTGGTGTAAGTTGAAACTTTTTGTAGATTAGTTACCATGCGTCTAACACTCCCTGAGGTTGAGCTTTTATCCATTTTCCTTTTTTTAAAAAGAGTGTAAGTAAAACTTAACTCTTCATAATCTCTTCTTGAAACATTTGCCTGTTTTGAATTTTTTTGTCCATTCTCTACTTCAGCACAAATTTTTAGGGCAAGTTTCCTTTACAGCCCTGAGTCCTTGTGAATGTTAAGTGACCATTAGCTGTGACTTTAAAGCTGCTCTTGCAGGAAACGGCCACAAGGTGGCAGCATTTCTCCTTTACCAAATTTGGTTACTAGGGAAACAGAGCCTTAATGGAAGTGGTGTTCTAGGTTGTATATTAGAATGGAAAATGCCAGGAAAAAGCCCTTTAAGTTTATGTCTCATTACTTCTTGTCCATATTTGTAATTTACTTTTAATTTTTTATCCCAGCAAATTTGATTACAATGGTTTGTTTGTTCTAGGTGTGCAAGATGTGGTTCTTTCACACATATACAGGTATCTATTCTTCCTCGCATCCTTTTCCCATGTAGGTTATGACACAATGTTGAGTAGTCTTCTCCTGGTCTTCCGTACGTCTTTCCTGGTTATATATTTCACATGGTTTGTATATCTCTGTTAACCCCAATATGGTAATGTATCCAATCCTCATCCCTTTCTATTTGGTGAACCATAAGTTTTTTAATGAATCTGTGATTGCCTTTCTCTGTGGAAATATCTTCATTGGTATCAATTTTTAAGTAACTCCTAAAAGTGATATGATAGGATATGTGGCTTTTGCTTTCTCACTTACTACAGGTGGCGTGATTACGTCTAGACTCATCTACGGTGCTGCAAATGGCATTGTTTCATTTTTTTCACTAGCGAATATTCCAGTTGTACATGGAGGAGTTCTTCTTTGTCCTCCCATCTGTTGGTAGACTTCTGTTTACTTCCATATCTTGGCTATTGTAATACTGTGCAATGCAGATTTGCCTGCCTGTGTCTTTCCAATTCTCTCTTCTTAGATTATAGGTGGAGGAGTGGGCCTGCTGGATCATATGGTAGCTCAATGTTTACCTTTTTAAGGCACCTCCATTCTGTTCTCATTGGTGGTCCTTTCCAACTTACGTCCCACTTGAAGTTGAGGGTAGGCATTTCTCCACAACACCTTCAGCATTTATTGTTTGTAGTTTTCTTGCTGATGGTTATTCTGACAAGTGTGAGCTGATACCTCTTTGTGGTTGAATTCGCATGTGCCTCATAATCCGTTGAAATTGAGCTTGAAGGCATGTCCTTTTTATTTTTCAAGCTGTGATTACCCCTTAGTTCTTCAAAGTGTTCTCTTAAAGTATCTGTCACATTTTGAAGTGTTTTGGCCATTACCTCCCTGAAGACATGTTGAGGGCAGGTTTCATTTACAGTTCTGCAGTACTTGTTCCTATGAAATGACCATTAGCACAGGCTTTAAAACTGCTTTTGCAGGTAACTGCCAGAGGGCGGCAGCCTTTCTATGTTCCCCACCCTGTTAACTAGGGAAAAGCCCTTGCGGCCTGTGGTGTTTCTCGGTTATAGAGTGGAGTGTGCCCAGAGAAACCCACACAAGCTGATGTCTCCTTACTTTTGTTGGATATTTAAATTTAATTTTTATTTTTTATTGGAGTAATTTTCCACTGTGTACGTGGACCACTTCTTCTTTGTGCATTCCTCGGTTGATGGACATTTTCATTGCTTCCAAGTGTTGGGTATGGTAAATATTGTTGGAGTGCAGGATTGCCAGCCTGTGACTTTTTGATTCTCATTTTCTCAGGTGATAGGCCCAGCAGTGGGTGTGATTGACTGACTGGTAGCACCGTTTTTCCCTTTCCAAGCACCTTCTTTGTGTTTTCATTCCTGGCACTTAGCACGTCCGCCTTAGAATCGAGGGTACACATTTCTCCTCAATCGCTTCAGCATTTATTGTTTGCAGCATTTATGCTAATGGCCCTACTGGCTCCTGTGAGCTGATAGGGTTTTGTAATTTGGGTTTGCATGTCTTTGAAAATTCGTAAAACTCATCATTTTTCTCCGCGGTTTTCTTTTCTGTTAAAAAAAGGAAACAATTGGGAGTACAATATAACTCTTGATATTGTCTTCTTGGAAGGCTGCCCTCTTTTGAATTTTTTGTTCGATCTTCACCTCAGACTTTTTTTAGAGAGCAGGTGTCATTTACCAAACTGCAAGTTTGGTGAATATTTAGTGACCTTTAGCAAGGGTTTTAAATCTCCTGTTGTGGGAAGTGGCCTGAAGCAGGCAGCATTTCTCCATTCCCAAATCTGGGTAATAGGGCAGCAGAGCCTTTCTGGAAGTCGTGTTCCTAGGTTGTAAATTACATTGGAATGTGCATGGAGAAAGCCCCATAAGTTTATGTCTCATTATTTCTTCTTGGTTTTAATTTTTTTTTAATTGGGGTAAAGCTTAGAATATTGTTTGTCCTAGGTGAACACAATCTGGTTCATTTGTACATTATATATATCTATTCAAGTACAGATCCTCTTCCCATGTAAAATGTTAACAGAGGGTTACGCAGACCTCCCTTGCTATATGGTCGGTCTTTTTGAGATATGTATATAATATGAGTTTGTATACATATAGTAACACTAATCTTAACTTATCTATTCCCCCCACCTTTCGTTTTAGATGAGCATAGTTTGTTTTCTAATTCTGTGAGTGTCTTTCTCTGCGGAAATATGTTCATTTGTGTCAGTTATTAGATAACGCCTATAAGTGATATCATAGAATACAGGTCTTTTGCTTTCCAACTTACCTCATCTTTCGTGATTATCTCCAGACTCATTTGTGGTGCCTCAAAGAGCAATGGTTCATTGTCTTCCATGGCTAATATTCCATTGTGTATATGGACCACTTCTTCTTTATCCATTTACCTGTCGTTGGACATTTTGATTGCTTCACTGTCTTGGATATTGTGAATAAGGCTGCACTGCAGCTTTTGCGGCCTGTGTCTTCTCGATTCTTGTCTTCTCAGGTGAGAGGTCCAATGGTGCCCCTGCTGGATTGAATGGTACCTCCATTTTTACTTTTAAACACAGCTGCTTTCTGTTCTCACTATTGGCTGTTACCCCTTTATGTCTCACCAGCAGGTAGAGGGTACACAGTTCTCTAAAACCCCTTCAGCATTTATTGTTTGTAGACATTTTGATGATGGTCAGTCGACTGGTGTAAGTTGAAACTTTTTGTAGATTAGTTACCATGCGTCTAACACTCCCTGAGGTTGAGCTTTTATCCATTTTCCTTTTTTTAAAAAGAGTGTAAGTAAAACTTAACTCTTCATAATCTCTTCTTGAAACATTTGCCTGTTTTGAATTTTTTTGTCCATTCTCTACTTCAGCACAAATTTTTAGGGCAAGTTTCCTTTACAGCCCTGAGTCCTTGTGAATGTTAAGTGACCATTAGCTGTGACTTTAAAGCTGCTCTTGCAGGAAACGGCCACAAGGTGGCAGCATTTCTCCTTTACCAAATTTGGTTACTAGGGAAACAGAGCCTTAATGGAAGTGGTGTTCTAGGTTGTATATTAGAATGGAAAATGCCAGGAAAAAGCCCTTTAAGTTTATGTCTCATTACTTCTTGTCCATATTTGTAATTTACTTTTAATTTTTTATCCCAGCAAATTTGATTACAATGGTTTGTTTGTTCTAGGTGTGCAAGATGTGGTTCTTTCACACATATACAGGTATCTATTCTTCCTCGCATCCTTTTCCCATGTAGGTTATGACACAATGTTGAGTAGTCTTCTCCTGGTCTTCCGTACGTCTTTCCTGGTTATATATTTCACATGGTTTGTATATCTCTGTTAACCCCAATATGGTAATGTATCCAATCCTCATCCCTTTCTATTTGGTGAACCATAAGTTTTTTAATGAATCTGTGATTGCCTTTCTCTGTGGAAATATCTTCATTGGTATCAATTTTTAAGTAACTCCTAAAAGTGATATGATAGGATATGTGGCTTTTGCTTTCTCACTTACTACAGGTGGCGTGATTACGTCTAGACTCATCTACGGTGCTGCAAATGGCATTGTTTCATTTTTTTCACTAGCGAATATTCCAGTTGTACATGGAGGAGTTCTTCTTTGTCCTCCCATCTGTTGGTAGACTTCTGTTTACTTCCATATCTTGGCTATTGTAATACTGTGCAATGCAGATTTGCCTGCCTGTGTCTTTCCAATTCTCTCTTCTTAGATTATAGGTGGAGGAGTGGGCCTGCTGGATCATATGGTAGCTCAATGTTTACCTTTTTAAGGCACCTCCATTCTGTTCTCATTGGTGGTCCTTTCCAACTTACGTCCCACTTGAAGTTGAGGGTAGGCATTTCTCCACAACACCTTCAGCATTTATTGTTTGTAGTTTTCTTGCTGATGGTTATTCTGACAAGTGTGAGCTGATACCTCTTTGTGGTTGAATTCGCATGTGCCTCATAATCCGTTGAAATTGAGCTTGAAGGCATGTCCTTTTTATTTTTCAAGCTGTGATTACCCCTTAGTTCTTCAAAGTGTTCTCTTAAAGTATCTGTCACATTTTGAAGTGTTTTGGCCATTACCTCCCTGAAGACATGTTGAGGGCAGGTTTCATTTACAGTTCTGCAGTACTTGTTCCTATGAAATGACCATTAGCACAGGCTTTAAAACTGCTTTTGCAGGTAACTGCCAGAGGGCGGCAGCCTTTCTATGTTCCCCACCCTGTTAACTAGGGAAAAGCCCTTGCGGCCTGTGGTGTTTCTCGGTTATAGAGTGGAGTGTGCCCGGAGAAACCCACACAAGCTGATGTCTCCTTACTTTTGTTGGATATTTAAATTTAATTTTTATTTTTTATTGGAGTAATTTTCCACTGTGTACGTGGACCACTTCTTCTTTGTGCATTCCTCGGTTGATGGACATTTTCATTGCTTCCAAGTGTTGGCTATGGTAAATATTGTTGGAGTGCAGGATTGCCAGCCTGTGACTTTTTGATTCTCATTTTCTCAGGTGATAGGCCCAGCAGTGGGTGTGATTGACTGACTGGTAGCACCGTTTTTCCCTTTCCAAGCACCTTCTTTGTGTTTTCATTCCTGGCACTTAGCACGTCCGCCTTAGAATCGAGGGTACACATTTCTCCTCAATCGCTTCAGCATTTATTGTTTGCAGCATTTATGCTAATGGCCCTACTGGCTCCTGTGAGCTGATAGGGTTTTGTAATTTGGGTTTGCATGTCTTTGAAAATTCGTAAAACTCATCATTTTTCTCCGCGGTTTTCTTTTCTGTTAAAAAAAGGAAACAATTGGGAGTACAATATAACTCTTGATATTGTCTTCTTGGAAGGCTGCCCTCTTTTGAATTTTTTGTTCGATCTTCACCTCAGACTTTTTTTAGAGAGCAGGTGTCATTTACCAAACTGCAAGTTTGGTGAATATTTAGTGACCTTTAGCAAGGGTTTTAAATCTCCTGTTGTGGGAAGTGGCCTGAAGCAGGCAGCATTTCTCCATTCCCAAATCTGGGTAATAGGGCAGCAGAGCCTTTCTGGAAGTCGTGTTCCTAGGTTGTAAATTACATTGGAATGTGCATGGAGAAAGCCCCATAAGTTTATGTCTCATTATTTCTTCTTGGTTTTAATTTTTTTTTAATTGGGGTAAAGCTTAGAATATTGTTTGTCCTAGGTGAACACAATCTGGTTCATTTGTACATTATATATATCTATTCAAGTACAGATCCTCTTCCCATGTAAAATGTTAACAGAGGGTTACGCAGACCTCCCTTGCTATATGGTCGGTCTTTTTGAGATATGTATATAATATGAGTTTGTATACATATAGTAACACTAATCTTAACTTATCTATTCCCCCCACCTTTCGTTTTAGATGAGCATAGTTTGTTTTCTAATTCTGTGAGTGTCTTTCTCTGCGGAAATATGTTCATTTGTGTCAGTTATTAGATAACGCCTATAAGTGATATCATAGAATACAGGTCTTTTGCTTTCCAACTTACCTCATCTTTCGTGATTATCTCCAGACTCATTTGTGGTGCCTCAAAGAGAAATGGTTCATTGTCTTCCATGGCTAATATTCCATTGTGTATATGGACCACTTCTTCTTTATCCATTTACCTGTCGTTGGACTTTTTGATTGCTTCACTGTCTTGGATATTGTGAATAAGGCTGCACTGAAGCTTTTGCGGCCTGTGTCTTCTCGATTCTTGTCTTCTCAGGTGAGAGGTCCAATGGTGCCCCTGCTGGATTGAATGGTACCTCCATTTTTACTTTTAAACACAGCTGCTTTCTGTTCTCACTATTGGCTCTTACCCCTTTATGTCTCACCAGCAGGTAGAGGGTACACAGTTCTCTAAAACCCCTTCAGCATTTATTGTTTGTAGACATTTTGCTGATGGTCAGTCGACTGGTGTAAGTTGAAACTTTTTGTAGATTAGTTACCATGCGTCTAACACTCCCTGAGGTTGAGCTTTTATCCATTTTCCTTTTTTTAAAAAGAGTGTAAGTAAAACTTAACTCTTCATAATCTCTTCTTGAAACATTTGCCTGTTTTGAATTTTTTTGTCCATTCTCTACTTCAGCACAAATTTTTAGGGGAAGTTTCCTTTACAGCCCTGAGTCCTTGTGAATGTTAAGTGACCATTAGCTGTGACTTTAAAGCTGCTCTTGCAGGAAACGGCCACAAGGTGGCAGCATTTCTCCTTTACCAAAATTGGTTACTAGGGAAACAGAGCCTTAATGGAAGTGGTGTTCTAGGTTGTATATTAGAATGGAAAATGCCAGGAAAAAGCCCTTTAAGTTTATGTCTCATTACTTCTTGTCCATATTTGTAATTTACTTTTAATTTTTTATCCCAGCAAATTTGATTACAATGGTTTGTTTGTTCTAGGTGTGCAAGATGTGGTTCTTTCACACATATACAGGTATCTATTCTTCCTCGCATCCTTTTCCCATGTAGGTTATGACACAATGTTGAGTAGTCTTCTCCTGGTCTTCCGTACGTCTTTCCTGGTTATATATTTCACATGGTTTGTATATCTCTGTTAACCCCAATATGGTAATGTATCCAATCCTCATCCCTTTCTATTTGGTGAACCATAAGTTTTTTAATGAATCTGTGATTGCCTTTCTCTGTGGAAATATCTTCATTGGTATCAATTTTTAAGTAACTCCTAAAAGTGATATGATAGGATATGTGGCTTTTGCTTTCTCACTTACTACAGGTGGCGTGATTACGTCTAGACTCATCTACGGTGCTGCAAATGGCATTGTTTCATTTTTTTCACTAGCGAATATTCCAGTTGTACATGGAGGAGTTCTTCTTTGTCCTCCCATCTGTTGGTAGACTTCTGTTTACTTCCATATCTTGGCTATTGTAATACTGTGCAATGCAGATTTGCCTGCCTGTGTCTTTCCAATTCTCTCTTCTTAGATTATAGGTGGAGGAGTGGGCCTGCTGGATCATATGGTAGCTCAATGTTTACCTTTTTAAGGCACCTCCATTCTGTTCTCATTGGTGGTCCTTTCCAACTTACGTCCCACTTGAAGTTGAGGGTAGGCATTTCTCCACAACACCTTCAGCATTTATTGTTTGTAGTTTTCTTGCTGATGGTTATTCTGACAAGTGTGAGCTGATACCTCTTTGTGGTTGAATTCGCATGTGCCTCATAATCCGTTGAAATTGAGCTTGAAGGCATGTCCTTTTTATTTTTCAAGCTGTGATTACCCCTTAGTTCTTCAAAGTGTTCTCTTAAAGTATCTGTCACATTTTGAAGTGTTTTGGCCATTACCTCCCTGAAGACATGTTGAGGGCAGGTTTCATTTACAGTTCTGCAGTACTTGTTCCTATGAAATGACCATTAGCACAGGCTTTAAAACTGCCTTTGCAGGTAACTGCCAGAGGGCGGCAGCCTTTCTATGTTCCCCACCCTGTTAACTAGGGAAAAGCCCTTGCGGCCTGTGGTGTTTCTCGGTTATAGAGTGGAGTGTGCCCGGAGAAACCCACACAAGCTGATGTCTCCTTACTTTTGTTGGATATTTAAATTTAATTTTTATTTTTTATTGGAGTAATTTTCCACTGTGTACGTGGACCACTTCTTCTTTGTGCATTCCTCGGTTGATGGACATTTTCATTGCTTCCAAGTGTTGGCTATGGTAAATATTGTTGGAGTGCAGGATTGCCAGCCTGTGACTTTTTGATTCTCATTTTCTCAGGTGATAGGCCCAGCAGTGGGTGTGATTGACTGACTGGTAGCACCGTTTTTCCCTTTCCAAGCACCTTCTTTGTGTTTTCATTCCTGGCACTTAGCACGTCCGCCTTAGAATCGAGGGTACACATTTCTCCTCAATCGCTTCAGCATTTATTGTTTGCAGCATTTATGCTAATGGCCCTACTGGCTCCTGTGAGCTGATAGGGTTTTGTAATTTGGGTTTGCATGTCTTTGAAAATTCGTAAAACTCATCATTTTTCTCCGCGGTTTTCTTTTCTGTTAAAAAAAGGAAACAATTGGGAGTACAATATAACTCTTGATATTGTCTTCTTGGAAGGCTGCCCTCTTTTGAATTTTTTGTTCGATCTTCACCTCAGACTTTTTTTAGAGAGCAGGTGTCATTTACCAAACTGCAAGTTTGGTGAATATTTAGTGACCTTTAGCAAGGGTTTTAAATCTCCTGTTGTGGGAAGTGGCCTGAAGCAGGCAGCATTTCTCCATTCCCAAATCTGGGTAATAGGGCAGCAGAGCCTTTCTGGAAGTCGTGTTCCTAGGTTGTAAATTACATTGGAATGTGCATGGAGAAAGCCCCATAAGTTTATGTCTCATTATTTCTTCTTGGTTTTAATTTTTTTTTAATTGGGGTAAAGCTTAGAATATTGTTTGTCCTAGGTGAACACAATCTGGTTCATTTGTACATTATATATATCTATTCAAGTACAGATCCTCTTCCCATGTAAAATGTTAACAGAGGGTTACGCAGACCTCCCTTGCTATATGGTCGGTCTTTTTGAGATATGTATATAATATGAGTTTGTATACATATAGTAACACTAATCTTAACTTATCTATTCCCCCCACCTTTCGTTTTAGATGAGCATAGTTTGTTTTCTAATTCTGTGAGTGTCTTTCTCTGCGGAAATATGTTCATTTGTGTCAGTTATTAGATAACGCCTATAAGTGATATCATAGAATACAGGTCTTTTGCTTTCCAACTTACCTCATCTTTCGTGATTATCTCCAGACTCATTTGTGGTGCCTCAAAGAGAAATGGTTCATTGTCTTCCATGGCTAATATTCCATTGTGTATATGGACCACTTCTTCTTTATCCATTTACCTGTCGTTGGACATTTTGATTGCTTCACTGTCTTGGATATTGTGAATAAGGCTGCACTGAAGCTTTTGCGGCCTGTGTCTTCTCGATTCTTGTCTTCTCAGGTGAGAGGTCCAATGGTGCCCCTGCTGGATTGAATGGTACCTCCATTTTTACTTTTAAACACAGCTGCTTTCTGTTCTCACTATTGGCTGTTACCCCTTTATGTCTCACCAGCAGGTAGAGGGTACACAGTTCTCTAAAACCCCTTCAGCATTTATTGTTTGTAGACATTTTGATGATGGTCAGTCGACTGGTGTAAGTTGAAACTTTTTGTAGATTAGTTACCATGCGTCTAACACTCCCTGAGGTTGAGCTTTTATCCATTTTCCTTTTTTTAAAAAGAGTGTAAGTAAAACTTAACTCTTCATAATCTCTTCTTGAAACATTTGCCTGTTTTGAATTTTTTTGTCCATTCTCTACTTCAGCACAAATTTTTAGGGCAAGTTTCCTTTACAGCCCTGAGTCCTTGTGAATGTTAAGTGACCATTAGCTGTGACTTTAAAGCTGCTCTTGCAGGAAACGGCCACAAGGTGGCAGCATTTCTCCTTTACCAAATTTGGTTACTAGGGAAACAGAGCCTTAATGGAAGTGGTGTTCTAGGTTGTATATTAGAATGGAAAATGCCAGGAAAAAGCCCTTTAAGTTTATGTCTCATTACTTCTTGTCCATATTTGTAATTTACTTTTAATTTTTTATCCCAGCAAATTTGATTACAATGGTTTGTTTGTTCTAGGTGTGCAAGATGTGGTTCTTTCACACATATACAGGTATCTATTCTTCCTCGCATCCTTTTCCCATGTAGGTTATGACACAATGTTGAGTAGTCTTCTCCTGGTCTTCCGTACGTCTTTCCTGGTTATATATTTCACATGGTTTGTATATCTCTGTTAACCCCAATATGGTAATGTATCCAATCCTCATCCCTTTCTATTTGGTGAACCATAAGTTTTTTAATGAATCTGTGATTGCCTTTCTCTGTGGAAATATCTTCATTGGTATCAATTTTTAAGTAACTCCTAAAAGTGATATGATAGGATATGTGGCTTTTGCTTTCTCACTTACTACAGGTGGCGTGATTACGTCTAGACTCATCTACGGTGCTGCAAATGGCATTGTTTCATTTTTTTCACTAGCGAATATTCCAGTTGTACATGGAGGAGTTCTTCTTTGTCCTCCCATCTGTTGGTAGACTTCTGTTTACTTCCATATCTTGGCTATTGTAATACTGTGCAATGCAGATTTGCCTGCCTGTGTCTTTCCAATTCTCTCTTCTTAGATTATAGGTGGAGGAGTGGGCCTGCTGGATCATATGGTAGCTCAATGTTTACCTTTTTAAGGCACCTCCATTCTGTTCTCATTGGTGGTCCTTTCCAACTTACGTCCCACTTGAAGTTGAGGGTAGGCATTTCTCCACAACACCTTCAGCATTTATTGTTTGTAGTTTTCTTGCTGATGGTTATTCTGACAAGTGTGAGCTAATACCTCTTTGTGGTTGAATTCGCATGTGCCTCATAATCCGTTGAAATTGAGCTTGAAGGCATGTCCTTTTTATTTTTCAAGCTGTGATTACCCCTTAGTTCTTCAAAGTGTTCTCTTAAAGTATCTGTCACATTTTGAAGTGTTTTGGCCATTACCTCCCTGAAGACATGTTGAGGGCAGGTTTCATTTACAGTTCTGCAGTACTTGTTCCTATGAAATGACCATTAGCACAGGCTTTAAAACTGCTTTTGCAGGTAACTGCCAGAGGGCGGCAGCCTTTCTATGTTCCCCACCCTGTTAACTAGGGAAAAGCCCTTGCGGCCTGTGGTGTTTCTCGGTTATAGAGTGGAGTGTGCCCAGAGAAACCCACACAAGCTGATGTCTCCTTACTTTTGTTGGATATTTAAATTTAATTTTTATTTTTTATTGGAGTAATTTTCCACTGTGTACGTGGACCACTTCTTCTTTGTGCATTCCTCGGTTGATGGACATTTTCATTGCTTCCAAGTGTTGGCTATGGTAAATATTGTTGGAGTGCAGGATTGCCAGCCTGTGACTTTTTGATTCTCATTTTCTCAGGTGATAGGCCCAGCAGTGGGTGTGATTGACTGACTGGTAGCACCGTTTTTCCCTTTCCAAGCACCTTCTTTGTGTTTTCATTCCTGGCACTTAGCACGTCCGCCTTAGAATCGAGGGTACACATTTCTCCTCAATCGCTTCAGCATTTATTGTTTGCAGCATTTATGCTAATGGCCCTACTGGCTCCTGTGAGCTGATAGGGTTTTGTAATTTGGGTTTGCATGTCTTTGAAAATTCGTAAAACTCATCATTTTTCTCCGCGGTTTTCTTTTCTGTTAAAAAAAGGAAACAATTGGGAGTACAATATAACTCTTGATATTGTCTTCTTGGAAGGCTGCCCTCTTTTGAATTTTTTGTTCGATCTTCACCTCAGACTTTTTTTAGAGAGCAGGTGTCATTTACCAAACTGCAAGTTTGGTGAATATTTAGTGACCTTTAGCAAGGGTTTTAAATCTCCTGTTGTGGGAAGTGGCCTGAAGCAGGCAGCATTTCTCCATTCCCAAATCTGGGTAATAGGGCAGCAGAGCCTTTCTGGAAGTCGTGTTCCTAGGTTGTAAATTACATTGGAATGTGCATGGAGAAAGCCCCATAAGTTTATGTCTCATTATTTCTTCTTGGTTTTAATTTTTTTTTAATTGGGGTAAAGCTTAGAATATTGTTTGTCCTAGGTGAACACAATCTGGTTCATTTGTACATTATATATATCTATTCAAGTACAGATCCTCTTCCCATGTAAAATGTTAACAGAGGGTTACGCAGACCTCCCTTGCTATATGGTCGGTCTTTTTGAGATATGTATATAATATGAGTTTGTATACATATAGTAACACTAATCTTAACTTATCTATTCCCCCCACCTTTCGTTTTAGATGAGCATAGTTTGTTTTCTAATTCTGTGAGTGTCTTTCTCTGCGGAAATATGTTCATTTGTGTCAGTTATTAGATAACGCCTATAAGTGATATCATAGAATACAGGTCTTTTGCTTTCCAACTTACCTCATCTTTCGTGATTATCTCCAGACTCATTTGTGGTGCCTCAAAGAGCAATGGTTCATTGTCTTCCATGGCTAATATTCCATTGTGTATATGGACCACTTCTTCTTTATCCATTTACCTGTCGTTGGACATTTTGATTGCTTCACTGTCTTGGATATTGTGAATAAGGCTGCACTGCAGCTTTTGCGGCCTGTGTCTTCTCGATTCTTGTCTTCTCAGGTGAGAGGTCCAATGGTGCCCCTGCTGGATTGAATGGTACCTCCATTTTTACTTTTAAACACAGCTGCTTTCTGTTCTCACTATTGGCTCTTACCCCTTTATGTCTCACCAGCAGGTAGAGGGTACACAGTTCTCTAAAACCCCTTCAGCATTTATTGTTTGTAGACATTTTGCTGATGGTCAGTCGACTGGTGTAAGTTGAAACTTTTTGTAGATTAGTTACCATGCGTCTAACACTCCCTGAGGTTGAGCTTTTATCCATTTTCCTTTTTTTAAAAAGAGTGTAAGTAAAACTTAACTCTTCATAATCTCTTCTTGAAACATTTGCCTGTTTTGAATTTTTTTGTCCATTCTCTACTTCAGCACAAATTTTTAGGGGAAGTTTCCTTTACAGCCCTGAGTCCTTGTGAATGTTAAGTGACCATTAGCTGTGACTTTAAAGCTGCTCTTGCAGGAAACGGCCACAAGGTGGCAGCATTTCTCCTTTACCAAATTTGGTTACTAGGGAAACAGAGCCTTAATGGAAGTGGTGTTCTAGGTTGTATATTAGAATGGAAAATGCCAGGAAAAAGCCCTTTAAGTTTATGTCTCATTACTTCTTGTCCATATTTGTAATTTACTTTTAATTTTTTATCCCAGCAAATTTGATTACAATGGTTTGTTTGTTCTAGGTGTGCAAGATGTGGTTCTTTCACACATATACAGGTATCTATTCTTCCTCGCATCCTTTTCCCATGTAGGTTATGACACAATGTTGAGTAGTCTTCTCCTGGTCTTCCGTACGTCTTTCCTGGTTATATATTTCACATGGTTTGTATATCTCTGTTAACCCCAATATGGTAATGTATCCAATCCTCATCCCTTTCTATTTGGTGAACCATAAGTTTTTTAATGAATCTGTGATTGCCTTTCTCTGTGGAAATATCTTCATTGGTATCAATTTTTAAGTAACTCCTAAAAGTGATATGATAGGATATGTGGCTTTTGCTTTCTCACTTACTACAGGTGGCGTGATTACGTCTTGACTCATCTACGGTGCTGCAAATGGCATTGTTTCATTTTTTTCACTAGCGAATATTCCAGTTGTACATGGAGGAGTTCTTCTTTGTCCTCCCATCTGTTGGTAGACTTCTGTTTACTTCCATATCTTGGCTATTGTAATACTGTGCAATGCAGATTTGCCTGCCTGTGTCTTTCCAATTCTCTCTTCTTAGATTATAGGTGGAGGAGTGGGCCTGCTGGATCATATGGTAGCTCAATGTTTACCTTTTTAAGGCACCTCCATTCTGTTCTCATTGGTGGTCCTTTCCAACTTACGTCCCACTTGAAGTTGAGGGTAGGCATTTCTCCACAACACCTTCAGCATTTATTGTTTGTAGTTTTCTTGCTGATGGTTATTCTGACAAGTGTGAGCTGATACCTCTTTGTGGTTGAATTCGCATGTGCCTCATAATCCGTTGAAATTGAGCTTGAAGGCATGTCCTTTTTATTTTTCAAGCTGTGATTACCCCTTAGTTCTTCAAAGTGTTCTCTTAAAGTATCTGTCACATTTTGAAGTGTTTTGGCCATTACCTCCCTGAAGACATGTTGAGGGCAGGTTTCATTTACAGTTCTGCAGTACTTGTTCCTATGAAATGACCATTAGCACAGGCTTTAAAACTGCTTTTGCAGGTAACTGCCAGAGGGCGGCAGCCTTTCTATGTTCCCCACCCTGTTAACTAGGGAAAAGCCCTTGCGGCCTGTGGTGTTTCTCGGTTATAGAGTGGAGTGTGCCCGGAGAAACCCACACAAGCTGATGTCTCCTTACTTTTGTTGGATATTTAAATTTAATTTTTATTTTTTATTGGAGTAATTTTCCACTGTGTACGTGGACCACTTCTTCTTTGTGCATTCCTCGGTTGATGGACATTTTCATTGCTTCCAAGTGTTGGCTATGGTAAATATTGTTGGAGTGCAGGATTGCCAGCCTGTGACTTTTTGATTCTCATTTTCTCAGGTGATAGGCCCAGCAGTGGGTGTGATTGACTGACTGGTAGCACCGTTTTTCCCTTTCCAAGCACCTTCTTTGTGTTTTCATTCCTGGCACTTAGCACGTCCGCCTTAGAATCGAGGGTACACATTTCTCCTCAATCGCTTCAGCATTTATTGTTTGCAGCATTTATGCTAATGGCCCTACTGGCTCCTGTGAGCTGATAGGGTTTTGTAATTTGGGTTTGCATGTCTTTGAAAATTCGTAAAACTCATCATTTTTCTCCGCGGTTTTCTTTTCTGTTAAAAAAAGGAAACAATTGGGAGTACAATATAACTCTTGATATTGTCTTCTTGGAAGGCTGCCCTCTTTTGAATTTTTTGTTCGATCTTCACCTCAGACTTTTTTTAGAGAGCAGGTGTCATTTACCAAACTGCAAGTTTGGTGAATATTTAGTGACCTTTAGCAAGGGTTTTAAATCTCCTGTTGTGGGAAGTGGCCTGAAGCAGGCAGCATTTCTCCATTCCCAAATCTGGGTAATAGGGCAGCAGAGCCTTTCTGGAAGTCGTGTTCCTAGGTTGTAAATTACATTGGAATGTGCATGGAGAAAGCCCCATAAGTTTATGTCTCATTATTTCTTCTTGGTTTTAATTTTTTTTTAATTGGGGTAAAGCTTAGAATATTGTTTGTCCTAGGTGAACACAATCTGGTTCATTTGTACATTATATATATCTATTCAAGTACAGATCCTCTTCCCATGTAAAATGTTAACAGAGGGTTCCGCAGACCTCCCTTGCTATATGGTCGGTCTTTTTGAGATATGTATATAATATGAGTTTGTATACATATAGTAACACTAATCTTAACTTATCTATTCCCCCCACCTTTCGTTTTAGATGAGCATAGTTTGTTTTCTAATTCTGTGAGTGTCTTTCTCTGCGGAAATATGTTCATTTGTGTCAGTTATTAGATAACGCCTATAAGTGATATCATAGAATACAGGTCTTTTGCTTTCCAACTTACCTCATCTTTCGTGATTATCTCCAGACTCATTTGTGGTGCCTCAAAGAGCAATGGTTCATTGTCTTCCATGGCTAATATTCCATTGTGTATATGGACCACTTCTTCTTTATCCATTTACCTGTCGTTGGACATTTTGATTGCTTCACTGTCTTGGATATTGTGAATAAGGCTGCACTGCAGCTTTTGCGGCCTGTGTCTTCTCGATTCTTGTCTTCTCAGGTGAGAGGTCCAATGGTGCCCCTGCTGGATTGAATGGTACCTCCATTTTTACTTTTAAACACAGCTGCTTTCTGTTCTCACTATTGGCTCTTACCCCTTTATGTCTCACCAGCAGGTAGAGGGTACACAGTTCTCTAAAACCCCTTCAGCATTTATTGTTTGTAGACATTTTGCTGATGGTCAGTCGACTGGTGTAAGTTGAAACTTTTTGTAGATTAGTTACCATGCGTCTAACACTCCCTGAGGTTGAGCTTTTATCCATTTTCCTTTTTTTAAAAAGAGTGTAAGTAAAACTTAACTCTTCATAATCTCTTCTTGAAACATTTGCCTGTTTTGAATTTTTTTGTCCATTCTCTACTTCAGCACAAATTTTTAGGGGAAGTTTCCTTTACAGCCCTGAGTCCTTGTGAATGTTAAGTGACCATTAGCTGTGACTTTAAAGCTGCTCTTGCAGGAAACGGCCACAAGGTGGCAGCATTTCTCCTTTACCAAATTTGGTTACTAGGGAAACAGAGCCTTAATGGAAGTGGTGTTCTAGGTTGTATATTAGAATGGAAAATGCCAGGAAAAAGCCCTTTAAGTTTATGTCTCATTACTTCTTGTCCATATTTGTAATTTACTTTTAATTTTTTATCCCAGCAAATTTGATTACAATGGTTTGTTTGTTCTAGGTGTGCAAGATGTGGTTCTTTCACACATATACAGGTATCTATTCTTCCTCGCATCCTTTTCCCATGTAGGTTATGACACAATGTTGAGTAGTCTTCTCCTGGTCTTCCGTACGTCTTTCCTGGTTATATATTTCACATGGTTTGTATATCTCTGTTAACCCCAATATGGTAATGTATCCAATCCTCATCCCTTTCTATTTGGTGAACCATAAGTTTTTTAATGAATCTGTGATTGCCTTTCTCTGTGGAAGTATCTTCATTGGTATCAATTTTTAAGTAACTCCTAAAAGTGATATGATAGGATATGTGGCTTTTGCTTTCTCACTTACTACAGGTGGCGTGATTACGTCTAGACTCATCTACGGTGCTGCAAATGGCATTGTTTCATTTTTTTCACTAGCGAATATTCCAGTTGTACATGGAGGAGTTCTTCTTTGTCCTCCCATCTGTTGGTAGACTTCTGTTTACTTCCATATCTTGGCTATTGTAATACTGTGCAATGCAGATTTGCCTGCCTGTGTCTTTCCAATTCTCTCTTCTTAGATTATAGGTGGAGGAGTGGGCCTGCTGGATCATATGGTAGCTCAATGTTTACCTTTTTAAGGCACCTCCATTCTGTTCTCATTGGTGGTCCTTTCCAACTTACGTCCCACTTGAAGTTGAGGGTAGGCATTTCTCCACAACACCTTCAGCATTTATTGTTTGTAGTTTTCTTGCTGATGGTTATTCTGACAAGTGTGAGCTGATACCTCTTTGTGGTTGAATTCGCATGTGCCTCATAATCCGTTGAAATTGAGCTTGAAGGCATGTCCTTTTTATTTTTCAAGCTGTGATTACCCCTTAGTTCTTCAAAGTGTTCTCTTAAAGTATCTGTCACATTTTGAAGTGTTTTGGCCATTACCTCCCTGAAGACATGTTGAGGGCAGGTTTCATTTACAGTTCTGCAGTACTTGTTCCTATGAAATGACCATTAGCACAGGCTTTAAAACTGCCTTTGCAGGTAACTGCCAGAGGGCGGCAGCCTTTCTATGTTCCCCACCCTGTTAACTAGGGAAAAGCCCTTGCGGCCTGTGGTGTTTCTCGGTTATAGAGTGGAGTGTGCCCGGAGAAACCCACACAAGCTGATGTCTCCTTACTTTTGTTGGATATTTAAATTTAATTTTTATTTTTTATTGGAGTAATTTTCCACTGTGTACGTGGACCACTTCTTCTTTGTGCATTCCTCGGTTGATGGACATTTTCATTGCTTCCAAGTGTTGGCTATGGTAAATATTGTTGGAGTGCAGGATTGCCAGCCTGTGACTTTTTGATTCTCATTTTCTCAGGTGATAGGCCCAGCAGTGGGTGTGATTGACTGACTGGTAGCACCGTTTTTCCCTTTCCAAGCACCTTCTTTGTGTTTTCATTCCTGGCACTTAGCACGTCCGCCTTAGAATCGAGGGTACACATTTCTCCTCAATCGCTTCAGCATTTATTGTTTGCAGCATTTATGCTAATGGCCCTACTGGCTCCTGTGAGCTGATAGGGTTTTGTAATTTGGGTTTGCATGTCTTTGAAAATTCGTAAAACTCATCATTTTTCTCCGCGGTTTTCTTTTCTGTTAAAAAAAGGAAACAATTGGGAGTACAATATAACTCTTGATATTGTCTTCTTGGAAGGCTGCCCTCTTTTGAATTTTTTGTTCGATCTTCACCTCAGACTTTTTTTAGAGAGCAGGTGTCATTTACCAAACTGCAAGTTTGGTGAATATTTAGTGACCTTTAGCAAGGGTTTTAAATCTCCTGTTGTGGGAAGTGGCCTGAAGCAGGCAGCATTTCTCCATTCCCAAATCTGGGTAATAGGGCAGCAGAGCCTTTCTGGAAGTCGTGTTCCTAGGTTGTAAATTACATTGGAATGTGCATGGAGAAAGCCCCATAAGTTTATGTCTCATTATTTCTTCTTGGTTTTAATTTTTTTTTAATTGGGGTAAAGCTTAGAATATTGTTTGTCCTAGGTGAACACAATCTGGTTCATTTGTACATTATATATATCTATTCAAGTACAGATCCTCTTCCCATGTAAAATGTTAACAGAGGGTTACGCAGACCTCCCTTGCTATATGGTCGGTCTTTTTGAGATATGTATATAATATGAGTTTGTATACATATAGTAACACTAATCTTAACTTATCTATTCCCCCCACCTTTCGTTTTAGATGAGCATAGTTTGTTTTCTAATTCTGTGAGTGTCTTTCTCTGCGGAAATATGTTCATTTGTGTCAGTTATTAGATAACGCCTATAAGTGATATCATAGAATACAGGTCTTTTGCTTTCCAACTTACCTCATCTTTCGTGATTATCTCCAGACTCATTTGTGGTGCCTCAAAGAGAAATGGTTCATTGTCTTCCATGGCTAATATTCCATTGTGTATATGGACCACTTCTTCTTTATCCATTTACCTGTCGTTGGACATTTTGATTGCTTCACTGTCTTGGATATTGTGAATAAGGCTGCACTGAAGCTTTTGCGGCCTGTGTCTTCTCGATTCTTGTCTTCTCAGGTGAGAGGTCCAATGGTGCCCCTGCTGGATTGAATGGTACCTCCATTTTTACTTTTAAACACAGCTGCTTTCTGTTCTCACTATTGGCTGTTACCCCTTTATGTCTCACCAGCAGGTAGAGGGTACACAGTTCTCTAAAACCCCTTCAGCATTTATTGTTTGTAGACATTTTGCTGATGGTCAGTCGACTGGTGTAAGTTGAAACTTTTTGTAGATTAGTTACCACGCGTCTAACACTCCCTGAGGTTGAGCTTTTATCCATTTTCCTTTTTTTAAAAAGAGTGTAAGTAAAACTTAACTCTTCATAATCTCTTCTTGAAACATTTGCCTGTTTTGAATTTTTTTGTCCATTCTCTACTTCAGCACAAATTTTTAGGGGAAGTTTCCTTTACAGCCCTGAGTCCTTGTGAATGTTAAGTGACCATTAGCTGTGACTTTAAAGCTGCTCTTGCAGGAAACGGCCACAAGGTGGCAGCATTTCTCCTTTACCAAATTTGGTTACTAGGGAAACAGAGCCTTAATGGAAGTGGTGTTCTAGGTTGTATATTAGAATGGAAAATGCCAGGAAAAAGCCCTTTAAGTTTATGTCTCATTACTTCTTGTCCATATTTGTAATTTACTTTTAATTTTTTATCCCAGCAAATTTGATTACAATGGTTTGTTTGTTCTAGGTGTGCAAGATGTGGTTCTTTCACACATATACAGGTATCTATTCTTCCTCGCATCCTTTTCCCATGTAGGTTATGACACAATGTTGAGTAGTCTTCTCCTGGTCTTCCGTACGTCTTTCCTGGTTATATATTTCACATGGTTTGTATATCTCTGTTAACCCCAATATGGTAATGTATCCAATCCTCATCCCTTTCTATTTGGTGAACCATAAGTTTTTTAATGAATCTGTGATTGCCTTTCTCTGTGGAAATATCTTCATTGGTATCAATTTTTAAGTAACTCCTAAAAGTGATATGATAGGATATGTGGCTTTTGCTTTCTCACTTACTACAGGTGGCGTGATTACGTCTAGACTCATCTACGGTGCTGCAAATGGCATTGTTTCATTTTTTTCACTAGCGAATATTCCAGTTGTACATGGAGGAGTTCTTCTTTGTCCTCCCATCTGTTGGTAGACTTCTGTTTACTTCCATATCTTGGCTATTGTAATACTGTGCAATGCAGATTTGCCTGCCTGTGTCTTTCCAATTCTCTCTTCTTAGATTATAGGTGGAGGAGTGGGCCTGCTGGATCATATGGTAGCTCAATGTTTACCTTTTTAAGGCACCTCCATTCTGTTCTCATTGGTGGTCCTTTCCAACTTACGTCCCACTTGAAGTTGAGGGTAGGCATTTCTCCACAACACCTTCAGCATTTATTGTTTGTAGTTTTCTTGCTGATGGTTATTCTGACAAGTGTGAGCTGATACCTCTTTGTGGTTGAATTCGCATGTGCCTCATAATCCGTTGAAATTGAGCTTGAAGGCATGTCCTTTTTATTTTTCAAGCTGTGATTACCCCTTAGTTCTTCAAAGTGTTCTCTTAAAGTATCTGTCACATTTTGAAGTGTTTTGGCCATTACCTCCCTGAAGACATGTTGAGGGCAGGTTTCATTTACAGTTCTGCAGTACTTGTTCCTATGAAATGACCATTAGCACAGGCTTTAAAACTGCTTTTGCAGGTAACTGCCAGAGGGCGGCAGCCTTTCTATGTTCCCCACCCTGTTAACTAGGGAAAAGCCCTTGCGGCCTGTGGTGTTTCTCGGTTATAGAGTGGAGTGTGCCCGGAGAAACCCACACAAGCTGATGTCTCCTTACTTTTGTTGGATATTTAAATTTAATTTTTATTTTTTATTGGAGTAATTTTCCACTGTGTACGTGGACCACTTCTTCTTTGTGCATTCCTCGGTTGATGGACATTTTCATTGCTTCCAAGTGTTGGCTATGGTAAATATTGTTGGAGTGCAGGATTGCCAGCCTGTGACTTTTTGATTCTCATTTTCTCAGGTGATAGGCCCAGCAGTGGGTGTGATTGACTGACTGGTAGCACCGTTTTTCCCTTTCCAAGCACCTTCTTTGTGTTTTCATTCCTGGCACTTAGCACGTCCGCCTTAGAATCGAGGGTACACATTTCTCCTCAATCGCTTCAGCATTTATTGTTTGCAGCATTTATGCTAATGGCCCTACTGGCTCCTGTGAGCTGATAGGGTTTTGTAATTTGGGTTTGCATGTCTTTGAAAATTCGTAAAACTCATCATTTTTCTCCGCGGTTTTCTTTTCTGTTAAAAAAAGGAAACAATTGGGAGTACAATATAACTCTTGATATTGTCTTCTTGGAAGGCTGCCCTCTTTTGAATTTTTTGTTCGATCTTCACCTCAGACTTTTTTTAGAGAGCAGGTGTCATTTACCAAACTGCAAGTTTGGTGAATATTTAGTGACCTTTAGCAAGGGTTTTAAATCTCCTGTTGTGGGAAGTGGCCTGAAGCAGGCAGCATTTCTCCATTCCCAAATCTGGGTAATAGGGCAGCAGAGCCTTTCTGGAAGTCGTGTTCCTAGGTTGTAAATTACATTGGAATGTGCATGGAGAAAGCCCCATAAGTTTATGTCTCATTATTTCTTCTTGGTTTTAATTTTTTTTTAATTGGGGTAAAGCTTAGAATATTGTTTGTCCTAGGTGAACACAATCTGGTTCATTTGTACATTATATATATCTATTCAAGTACAGATCCTCTTCCCATGTAAAATGTTAACAGAGGGTTACGCAGACCTCCCTTGCTATATGGTCGGTCTTTTTGAGATATGTATATAATATGAGTTTGTATACATATAGTAACACTAATCTTAACTTATCTATTCCCCCCACCTTTCGTTTTAGATGAGCATAGTTTGTTTTCTAATTCTGTGAGTGTCTTTCTCTGCGGAAATATGTTCATTTGTGTCAGTTATTAGATAACGCCTATAAGTGATATCATAGAATACAGGTCTTTTGCTTTCCAACTTACCTCATCTTTCGTGATTATCTCCAGACTCATTTGTGGTGCCTCAAAGAGAAATGGTTCATTGTCTTCCATGGCTAATATTCCATTGTGTATATGGACCACTTCTTCTTTATCCATTTACCTGTCGTTGGACATTTTGATTGCTTCACTGTCTTGGATATTGTGAATAAGGCTGCACTGAAGCTTTTGCGGCCTGTGTCTTCTCGATTCTTGTCTTCTCAGGTGAGAGGTCCAATGGTGCCCCTGCTGGATTGAATGGTACCTCCAATTTTACTTTTAAACACAGCTGCTTTCTGTTCTCACTATTGGCTGTTACCCCTTTATGTCTCACCAGCAGGTAGAGGGTACACAGTTCTCTAAAACCCCTTCAGCATTTATTGTTTGTAGACATTTTGCTGATGGTCAGTCGACTGGTGTAAGTTGAAACTTTTTGTAGATTAGTTACCATGCGTCTAACACTCCCTGAGGTTGAGCTTTTATCCATTTTCCTTTTTTTAAAAAGAGTGTAAGTAAAACTTAACTCTTCATAATCTCTTCTTGAAACATTTGCCTGTTTTGAATTATTTTGTCCATTCTCTACTTCAGCACAAATTTTTAGGGGAAGTTTCCTTTACAGCCCTGAGTCCTTGTGAATGTTAAGTGACCATTAGCTGTGACTTTAAAGCTGCTCTTGCAGGAAACGGCCACAAGGTGGCAGCATTTCTCCTTTACCAAAATTGGTTACTAGGGAAACAGAGCCTTAATGGAAGTGGTGTTCTAGGTTGTATATTAGAATGGAAAATGCCAGGAAAAAGCCCTTTAAGTTTATGTCTCATTACTTCTTGTCCATATTTGTAATTTACTTTTAATTTTTTATCCCAGCAAATTTGATTACAATGGTTTGTTTGTTCTAGGTGTGCAAGATGTGGTTCTTTCACACATATACAGGTATCTATTCTTCCTCGCATCCTTTTCCCATGTAGGTTATGACACAATGTTGAGTAGTCTTCTCCTGGTCTTCCGTACGTCTTTCCTGGTTATATATTTCACATGGTTTGTATATCTCTGTTAACCCCAATATGGTAATGTATCCAATCCTCATCCCTTTCTATTTGGTGAACCATAAGTTTTTTAATGAATCTGTGATTGCCTTTCTCTGTGGAAATATCTTCATTGGTATCAATTTTTAAGTAACTCCTAAAAGTGATATGATAGGATATGTGGCTTTTGCTTTCTCACTTACTACAGGTGGCGTGATTACGTCTTGACTCATCTACGGTGCTGCAAATGGCATTGTTTCATTTTTTTCACTAGCGAATATTCCAGTTGTACATGGAGGAGTTCTTCTTTGTCCTCCCATCTGTTGGTAGACTTCTGTTTACTTCCATATCTTGGCTATTGTAATACTGTGCAATGCAGATTTGCCTGCCTGTGTCTTTCCAATTCTCTCTTCTTAGATTATAGGTGGAGGAGTGGGCCTGCTGGATCATATGGTAGCTCAATGTTTACCTTTTTAAGGCACCTCCATTCTGTTCTCATTGGTGGTCCTTTCCAACTTACGTCCCACTTGAAGTTGAGGGTAGGCATTTCTCCACAACACCTTCAGCATTTATTGTTTGTAGTTTTCTTGCTGATGGTTATTCTGACAAGTGTGAGCTGATACCTCTTTGTGGTTGAATTCGCATGTGCCTCATAATCCGTTGAAATTGAGCTTGAAGGCATGTCCTTTTTATTTTTCAAGCTGTGATTACCCCTTAGTTCTTCAAAGTGTTCTCTTAAAGTATCTGTCACATTTTGAAGTGTTTTGGCCATTACCTCCCTGAAGACATGTTGAGGGCAGGTTTCATTTACAGTTCTGCAGTACTTGTTCCTATGAAATGACCATTAGCACAGGCTTTAAAACTGCTTTTGCAGGTAACTGCCAGAGGGCGGCAGCCTTTCTATGTTCCCCACCCTGTTAACTAGGGAAAAGCCCTTGCGGCCTGTGGTGTTTCTCGGTTATAGAGTGGAGTGTGCCCGGAGAAACCCACACAAGCTGATGTCTCCTTACTTTTGTTGGATATTTAAATTTAATTTTTATTTTTTATTGGAGTAATTTTCCACTGTGTACGTGGACCACTTCTTCTTTGTGCATTCCTCGGTTGATGGACATTTTCATTGCTTCCAAGTGTTGGCTATGGTAAATATTGTTGGAGTGCAGGATTGCCAGCCTGTGACTTTTTGATTCTCATTTTCTCAGGTGATAGGCCCAGCAGTGGGTGTGATTGACTGACTGGTAGCACCGTTTTTCCCTTTCCAAGCACCTTCTTTGTGTTTTCATTCCTGGCACTTAGCACGTCCGCCTTAGAATCGAGGGTACACATTTCTCCTCAATCGCTTCAGCATTTATTGTTTGCAGCATTTATGCTAATGGCCCTACTGGCTCCTGTGAGCTGATAGGGTTTTGTAATTTGGGTTTGCATGTCTTTGAAAATTCGTAAAACTCATCATTTTTCTCCGCGGTTTTCTTTTCTGTTAAAAAAAGGAAACAATTGGGAGTACAATATAACTCTTGATATTGTCTTCTTGGAAGGCTGCCCTCTTTTGAATTTTTTGTTCGATCTTCACCTCAGACTTTTTTTAGAGAGCAGGTGTCATTTACCAAACTGCAAGTTTGGTGAATATTTAGTGACCTTTAGCAAGGGTTTTAAATCTCCTGTTGTGGGAAGTGGCCTGAAGCAGGCAGCATTTCTCCATTCCCAAATCTGGGTAATAGGGCAGCAGAGCCTTTCTGGAAGTCGTGTTCCTAGGTTGTAAATTACATTGGAATGTGCATGGAGAAAGCCCCATAAGTTTATGTCTCATTATTTCTTCTTGGTTTTAATTTTTTTTTAATTGGGGTAAAGCTTAGAATATTGTTTGTCCTAGGTGAACACAATCTGGTTCATTTGTACATTATATATATCTATTCAAGTACAGATCCTCTTCCCATGTAAAATGTTAACAGAGGGTTCCGCAGACCTCCCTTGCTATATGGTCGGTCTTTTTGAGATATGTATATAATATGAGTTTGTATACATATAGTAACACTAATCTTAACTTATCTATTCCCCCCACCTTTCGTTTTAGATGAGCATAGTTTGTTTTCTAATTCTGTGAGTGTCTTTCTCTGCGGAAATATGTTCATTTGTGTCAGTTATTAGATAACGCCTATAAGTGATATCATAGAATACAGGTCTTTTGCTTTCCAACTTACCTCATCTTTCGTGATTATCTCCAGACTCATTTGTGGTGCCTCAAAGAGAAATGGTTCATTGTCTTCCATGGCTAATATTCCATTGTGTATATGGACCACTTCTTCTTTATCCATTTACCTGTCGTTGGACATTTTGATTGCTTCACTGTCTTGGATATTGTGAATAAGGCTGCACTGAAGCTTTTGCGGCCTGTGTCTTCTCGATTCTTGTCTTCTCAGGTGAGAGGTCCAATGGTGCCCCTGCTGGATTGAATGGTACCTCCAATTTTACTTTTAAACACAGCTGCTTTCTGTTCTCACTATTGGCTGTTACCCCTTTATGTCTCACCAGCAGGTAGAGGGTACACAGTTCTCTAAAACCCCTTCAGCATTTATTGTTTGTAGACATTTTGCTGATGGTCAGTCGACTGGTGTAAGTTGAAACTTTTTGTAGATTAGTTACCATGCGTCTAACACTCCCTGAGGTTGAGCTTTTATCCATTTTCCTTTTTTTAAAAAGAGTGTAAGTAAAACTTAACTCTTCATAATCTCTTCTTGAAACATTTGCCTGTTTTGAATTATTTTGTCCATTCTCTACTTCAGCACAAATTTTTAGGGCAAGTTTCCTTTACAGCCCTGAGTCCTTGTGAATGTTAAGTGACCATTAGCTGTGACTTTAAAGCTGCTCTTGCAGGAAACGGCCACAAGGTGGCAGCATTTCTCCTTTACCAAAATTGGTTACTAGGGAAACAGAGCCTTAATGGAAGTGGTGTTCTAGGTTGTATATTAGAATGGAAAATGCCAGGAAAAAGCCCTTTAAGTTTATGTCTCATTACTTCTTGTCCATATTTGTAATTTACTTTTAATTTTTTATCCCAGCAAATTTGATTACAATGGTTTGTTTGTTCTAGGTGTGCAAGATGTGGTTCTTTCACACATATACAGGTATCTATTCTTCCTCGCATCCTTTTCCCATGTAGGTTATGACACAATGTTGAGTAGTCTTCTCCTGGTCTTCCGTACGTCTTTCCTGGTTATATATTTCACATGGTTTGTATATCTCTGTTAACCCCAATATGGTAATGTATCCAATCCTCATCCCTTTCTATTTGGTGAACCATAAGTTTTTTAATGAATCTGTGATTGCCTTTCTCTGTGGAAATATCTTCATTGGTATCAATTTTTAAGTAACTCCTAAAAGTGATATGATAGGATATGTGGCTTTTGCTTTCTCACTTACTACAGGTGGCGTGATTACGTCTAGACTCATCTACGGTGCTGCAAATGGCATTGTTTCATTTTTTGCACTAGCGAATATTCCAGTTGTACATGGAGGAGTTCTTCTTTGTCCTCCCATCTGTTGGTAGACTTCTGTTTACTTCCATATCTTGGCTATTGTAATACTGTGCAATGCAGATTTGCCTGCCTGTGTCTTTCCAATTCTCTCTTCTTAGATTATAGGTGGAGGAGTGGGCCTGCTGGATCATATGGTAGCTCAATGTTTACCTTTTTAAGGCACCTCCATTCTGTTCTCATTGGTGGTCCTTTCCAACTTACGTCCCACTTGAAGTTGAGGGTATGCATTTCTCCACAACACCTTCAGCATTTATTGTTTGTAGTTTTCTTGCTGATGGTTATTCTGACAAGTGTGAGCTGATACCTCTTTGTGGTTGAATTCGCATGTGCCTCATAATCCGTTGAAATTGAGCTTGAAGGCATGTCCTTTTTATTTTTCAAGCTGTGATTACCCATTAGTTCTTCAGAGTGTTCTCTTAAAGTATGTGTCACATTTTGAAGTGTTTTGGCCATTACCTCCCTGAAGACATTTTGAGGGCAGGTTTCATTTACAGTTCTGCAGTACTTGTTCCTATGAAATGACCATTAGCACAGGCTTTAAAACTGCCTTTGCAGGTAACTGCCAGAGGGCGGCAGCCTTTCTATGTTCCCCGCCCTGGTTACTAGGGAAAAGCCCTTGCGGCCTGTGGTGTTTCTCGGTTATAAATTAGAGTGGAGTGTGCCCGGACAAACCCACACAAGCTGATGTCTCCTTACTTTTGTTGGATTTTTTAATTTAATTTTTATTTTTTATTGGAGTAATTTTCCACTGTGTACGTGGACCACTTCTTCTTTGTGCATTCCTCGGTTGATGGACATTTTCATTGCTTCCAAGTGTTGGCTATGGTAAATATTGTTGGAGTGCAGGATTGCCAGCCTGTGACTTTTTGATTCTCATTTTCTCAGGTGATAGGCCCAGCAGTGGGTGTGATTGACTGACTGGTAGCACCGTTTTTCCCTTTCCAAGCACCTTCTTTGTGTTTTCATTCGTGGCACTTAGCACGTCCCCCTTAGAATCGAGGGTACACATTTCTCCTCAATCGCTTCAGCATTTATTGTTTGCAGCATTTATGCTAATGGCCCTACTGGCTCCTGTGAGCTGATAGGGTTTTGTAATTTGGGTTTGCATGTCTTTGAAAATTCGTAAAACTCATCATTTTTCTCCGCGGTTTTCTTTTCTGTTAAAAAAAGGAAACAATTGGGAGTACAATATAACTCTTGATATTGTCTTCTTGGAAGGCTGCCCTCTTTTGAATTTTTTGTTCGATCTTCACCTCAGACTTTTTTTAGAGAGCAGGTGTCATTTACCAAACTGCAAGTTTGGTGAATATTTAGTGACCTTTAGCAAGGGTTTTAAATCTCCTGTTGTGGGAAGTGGCCTGAAGCAGGCAGCATTTCTCCATTCCCAAAACTGGGTAATAGGGCAGCAGAGCCTTTCTGGAAGTCGTGTTCCTAGGTTGTAAATTACATTGGAATGTGCATGGAGAAAGCCCCATAAGTTTATGTCTCATTATTTCTTCTTGGTTTTAATTTTTTTTTAATTGGGGTAAAGCTTAGAATATTGTTTGTCCTAGGTGAACACAATCTGGTTCATTTGTACATTATATATATCTATTCAAGTACAGATCCTCTTCCCATGTAAAATGTTAACAGAGGGTTCCGCAGACCTCCCTTGCTATATGGTCGGTCTTTTTGAGATATGTATATAATATGAGTTTGTATACATATAGTAACACTAATCTTAACTTATCTATTCCCCCCACCTTTCGTTTTAGATGAGCATAGTTTGTTTTCTAATTCTGTGAGTGTCTTTCTCTGCGGAAATATGTTCATTTGTGTCAGTTATTAGATAACGCCTATAAGTGATATCATAGAATACAGGTCTTTTGCTTTCCAACTTACCTCATCTTTCGTGATTATCTCCAGACTCATTTGTGGTGCCTCAAAGAGCAATGGTTCATTGTCTTCCATGGCTAATATTCCATTGTGTATATGGACCACTTCTTCTTTATCCATTTACCTGTTGTTGGACATTTTGATTGCTTCACTGTCTTGGATATTGTGAATAAGGCTGCACTGCAGCTTTTGCGGCCTGTGTCTTCTCGGTTCTTGTCTTCTCAGGTGAGAGGTCCAATGGTGCCCCTGCTGGATTGAATGGTACCTCCATTTTTACTTTTAAACACAGCTGCTTTCTGTTCTCACTATTGGCTGTTACCCCTTTATGTCTCACCAGCAGGTAGAGGGTACACAGTTCTCTAAAACCCCTTCAGCATTTATTGTTTGTAGACATTTTGCTGATGGTCAGTCGACTGGTGTAAGTTGAAACTTTTTGTAGATTAGTTACCATGCGCCTAACACTCCCTGAGGTTGAGCTTTTATCCATTTTCCTTTTTTTAAAAAGAGTGTAAGTAAAACTTAACTCTTCATAATCTCTTCTTGAAACATTTGCCTGTTTTGAATTTTTTTGTCCATTCTCTACTTCAGCACAAATTTTTAGGGCAAGTTTCCTTTACAGCCCTGAGTCCTTGTGAATGTAAAGTGACCATTAGCTGTGACTTTAAAGCTGCTCTTGCAGGAAACGGCCACAAGGTGGCAGCATTTCTCCTTTACCAAATTTGGTTACTAGGGAAACAGAGCCTTAATGGAAGTGGTGTTCTAGGTTGTATATTAGAATGGAAAATGCCAGGAAAAAGCCCTTTAAGTTTATGTCTCATTACTTCTTGTCCATATTTGTAATTTACTTTTAATTTTTTATCCCAGCAAATTTGATTACAATGGTTTGTTTGTTCTAGGTGTGCAAGATGTGGTTCTTTCACACATATAGAGGTATCTATTCTTCCTCGCATCCTTTTCCCATGTAGGTTATGACACAATGTTGAGTAGTCTTCTCCTGGTCTTCCGTACGTCTTTCCTGGTTATATATTTCACATGGTTTGTATATCTCTGTTAACCCCAATATGGTAATGTATCCAATCCTCATCCCTTTCTATTTGGTGAACCATAAGTTTTTTAATGAATCTGTGATTGCCTTTCTCTGTGGAAATATCTTCATTGGTATCAATTTTTAAGTAACTCCTAAAAGTGATATGATAGGATATGTGGCTTTTGCTTTCTCACTTACTACAGGTGGCGTGATTACGTCTAGACTCATCTACGGTGCTGCAAATGGCATTGTTTCATTTTTTGCACTAGCGAATATTCCAGTTGTACATGGAGGAGTTCTTCTTTGTCCTCCCATCTGTTGGTAGACTTCTGTTTACTTCCATATCTTGGCTATTGTAATACTGTGCAATGCAGATTTGCCTGCCTGTGTCTTTCCAATTCTCTCTTCTTAGATTATAGGTGGAGGAGTGGGCCTGCTGGATCATATGGTAGCTCAATGTTTACCTTTTTAAGGCACCTCCATTCTGTTCTCATTGGTGGTCCTTTCCAACTTACGTCCCACTTGAAGTTGAGGGTATGCATTTCTCCACAACACCTTCAGCATTTATTGTTTGTAGTTTTCTTGCTGATGGTTATTCTGACAAGTGTGAGCTGATACCTCTTTGTGGTTGAATTCGCATGTGCCTCATAATCCGTTGAAATTGAGCTTGAAGGCATGTCCTTTTTATTTTTCAAGCTGTGATTACCCATTAGTTCTTCACAGTGTTCTCTTAAAGTATGTGTCACATTTTGAAGTGTTTTGGCCATTACCTCCCTGAAGACATTTTGAGGGCAGGTTTCATTTACAGTTCTGCAGTACTTGTTCCTATGAAATGACCATTAGCACAGGCTTTAAAACTGCCTTTGCAGGTAACTGCCAGAGGGCGGCAGCCTTTCTATGTTCCCCACCCTGGTAACTAGGGAAAAGCCCTTGCGGCCTGTGGTGTTTCTCGGTTATAAATTAGAGTGGAGTGTGCCCGGACAAACCCACACAAGCTGATGTCTCCTTACTTTTGTTGGATTTTTTAATTTAATTTTTATTTTTTATTGGAGTAATTTTCCACTGTGTACATGGACCACTTCTTCTTTGTGCATTCCTCGGTTGATAGACATTTTCATTGCTTCCAAGTGTTGGCTATGGTAAATATTGTTGGAGTGCAGGATTGCCAGCCTGTGACTTTTTGATTCTCATTTTCTCAGGTGATAGGCCCAGCAGTGGGTGTGATTGACTGACTGGTAGCACCGTTATTCCCTTTCCAAGCACCTTCTTTGTGTTTTCATTCCTGGCACTTAGCACGTCCCCCTTAGAATCGAGGGTACACGTTTCTCCTCAATCGCTTCAGCATTTATTGTTTGCAGCATTTATGCTAATGGCGCTACTGGCTCCTGTGAGCTGATAGGGTTTTGTAATTTCGGTTTGCATGTCTTTGAAAATTCGTAAAACTCATCATTTTTCTCCGCGGTTTTCTTTTCTGTTAAAAAAAGGAAACAATTGGGAGTACAATATAACTCTTGATATTGTCTTCTTGGAAGGCTGCCCTCTTTTGAAATTTTTGGTCGATCTTCACCTCAGACTTTTTTTAGAGAGCAGATGTCATTTACCGAACTGCAAGTTTGGTGAATATTTAGTGACCTTTAGCAAGGGTTTTAAATCTCCTGTTGTGGGAAGTGGCCTGAAGCAGGCAGCATTTCTCCATTCCCAAATCTGGGTAATAGGGCAGCAGAGCCTTTCTGGAAGTCGTGTTCCTAGGTTGTAAATTACATTGGAATGTGCATGGAGAAAGCCCCATAAGTTTATGTCTCATTATTTCTTCTTGGTTTTAATTTTTTTTTAATTGGGGTAAAGCTTAGAATATTGTTTGTCCTAGGTGAACACAATCTGGTTCATTTGTACATTATATATATCTATTCAAGTACAGATCCTCTTCCCATGTAAAATGTTAACAGAGGGTTACGCAGACCTCCCTTGCTATATGGTCGGTCTTTTTGAGATATGTATATAATATGAGTTTGTATACATATAGTAACTCTAATCTTAACTTATCTATTCCCCCCACCTTTCGTTTTAGATGAGCATAGTTTGTTTTCTAATTCTGTGAGTGTCTTTCTCTGCGGAAATATGTTCATTTGTGTCAGTTATTAGATAACGCCTATAAGTGATATCATAGAATACAGGTCTTTTGCTTTCCAACTTACCTCATCTTTCGTGATTATCTCCAGACTCATTTGTGGTGCCTCAAAGAGCAATGGTTCATTGTCTTCCATGGCTAATATTCCATTGTGTATATGGACCACTTCTTCTTTATCCATTTACCTGTTGTTGGACATTTTGATTGCTTCACTGTCTTGGATATTGTGAATAAGGCTGCACTGCAGCTTTTGCGGCCTGTGTCTTCTCGATTCTTGTCTTCTCAGGTGAGAGGTCCAATGGTGCCCCTGCTGGATTGAATGGTACCTCCATTTTTACTTTTAAACACAGCTGCTTTCTGTTCTCACTATTGGCTGTTACCCCTTTATGTCTCACCAGCAGGTAGAGGGTACACAGTTCTCTAAAACCCCTTCAGCATTTATTGTTTGTAGACATTTTGCTGATGGTCAGTCGACTGGTGTAAGTTGAAACTTTTTGTAGATTAGTTACCATGCGCCTAACACTCCCTGAGGTTGAGCTTTTATCCATTTTCCTTTTTTTAAAAAGAGTGTAAGTAAAACTTAACTCTTCATAATCTCTTCTTGAAACATTTGCCTGTTTTGAATTTTTTTGTCCATTCTCTACTTCAGCACAAATTTTTAGGGCAAGTTTCCTTTACAGCCCTGAGTCCTTGTGAATGTAAAGTGACCATTAGCTGTGACTTTAAAGCTGCTCTTGCAGGAAACGGCCACAAGGTGGCAGCATTTCTCCTTTACCAAATTTGGTTACTAGGGAAACAGAGCCTTAATGGAAGTGGTGTTCTAGGTTGTATATTAGAATGGAAAATGCCAGGAAAAAGCCCTTTAAGTTTATGTCTCATTACTTCTTGTTCATATTTGTAATTTACTTTTAATTTTTTATCCCAGCAAATTTGATTACAATGGTTTGTTTGTTCTAGGTGTGCAAGATGTGGTTCTTTCACACATATACAGGTATCTATTCTTCCTCGCATCCTTTTCCCATGTAGGTTATGAAACAATGTTGAGTAGTCTTCTCCTGGTCTTCTGTACGTCTTTCCTGGTTATATATTTCACATGGTTTGTATATCTCTGTTAACCCCAATATGGTAATGTATCCAATCCTCATCCCTTTCTATTTGGTGAACCATAAGTTTTTTAATGAATCTGTGATTGCCTTTCTCTGTGGAAATATCTTCATTGGTATCAATTTTTAAGTAACTCCTAAAAGTGATATGATAGGATATGTGGCTTTTGCTTTCTCACTTACTACAGGTGGCGTGATTACGTCTAGACTCATCTATGGTGCTGCAAATGGCATTGTTTCATTTTTTTCACTAGCAAATATTCCAGTTGTACATGGAGGAGTTCTTCTTTGTCCTCCCATCTGTTGGTAGACTTCTGTTTACTTCCATATCTTGGCTATTGTAATACTGTACAATGCAGATTTGCCTGCCTGTGTCTTTCCAATTCTCTCTTCTTAGATTATAGGTGGAGGAGTGGGCCTGCTGGATCATATGGTAGCTCAATGTTTACCTTTTTAAGGCACCTCCATTCTGTTCTCATTGGTGGTCCTTTCCAACTTACGTCCCACTTGAAGTTGAGGGTATGCATTTCTCCACAACACCTTCAGCATTTATTGTTTGTAGTTTTCTTGCTGATGGTTATTCTGACAAGTGTGAGCTGATACCTCTTTGTGGTTGAATTCGCATGTGCCTCATAATCCGTTGAAATTGAGCTTTAAGGCATGTCCTTTTTATTTTTCAAGCTGTGATTACCCATTCGTTCTTCAGAGTGTTCTCTTAAAGTATGTGTCACATTTTGAAGTGTTTTGGCCATTACCTCCCTGAAGACATTTTGAGGGCAGGTTTCATTTACAGTTCTGCAGTACTTGTTCCTATGAAATGACCATTAGCACAGGCTTTAAAACTGCCTTTGCAGGTAACTGCCAGAGGGCGGCAGCCTTTCTATGTTTCCCACCCTGGTAACTAGGGAAAAGCCCTTGCGGCCTGTGGTGTTTCTCGGTTATAAATTAGAGTGGAGTGTGCCCGGACAAACCCACACAAGCTGATGTCTCCTTACTTTTGTTGGATTTTTTAATTTAATTTTTATTTTTTATTGGAGTAATTTTCCACTGTGTACGTGGACCACTTCTTCTTTGTGCATTCCTCGGTTGATAGACATTTTCATTGCTTCCAAGTGTTGGCTATGGTAAATATTGTTGGAGTGCAGGATTGCCAGCATGTGACTTTTTGATTCTCATTTTCTCAGGTGATAGGCCCAGCAGTGGGTGTGATTGACTGACTGGTAGCACCGTTTTTCCCTTTCCAAGCACCTTCTTTGTGTTTTCATTCGTGGCACTTAGCACGTCCCCCTTAGAATCGAGGGTACACGTTTCTCCTCAATCGCTTCAGCATTTATTGTTTGCAGCATTTATGCTAATGGTGCTACTGGCTCCTGTGAGCTGATAGGGTTTTGTAATTTCGGTTTGCATGTCTTTGAAAATTCGTAAAACTCATCATTTTTCTCCGCGGTTTTCTTTTCTGTTAAAAAAAGGAAACAATTGGGAGTACAATATAACTCTTGATATTGTCTTCTTGGAAGGCTGCCCTCTTTTGAAATTTTTGGTCGATTTTCACCTCAGACTTTTTTTAGAGAGCAGATGTCATTTACCGAACTGCAAGTTTGGTGAATATTTAGTGACCTTTAGCAAGGGTTTTAAATCTCCTGTTGTGGGAAGTGGCCTGAAGCAGGCAGCATTTCTCCATTCCCAAATCTGGGTAATAGGGCAGCAGAGCCTTTCTGGAAGTCGTGTTCCTAGGTTGTAAATTACATTGGAATGTGCATGGAGAAAGCCCCATAAGTTTATGTCTCATTATTTCTTCTTGGTTTTAATTTTTTTTTAATTGGGGTAAAGCTTAGAATATTGTTTGTCCTAAGTGAACACAATCTGGTTCATTTGTACATTATATATATATCTATTCAAGTACAGATCCTCTTCCCATGTAAAATGTTAACAGAGGGTTACGCAGACCTCCCTTGCTATATGGTCGGTCTTTTTGAGATATGTATATAATATGAGTTTGTATACATATAGTAACACTAATCTTAACTTATCTATTCCCCCCACCTTTCGTTTTAGATGAGCATAGTTTGTTTTCTAATTCTGTGAGTGTCTTTCTCTGCGGAAATATGTTCATTTGTGTCAGTTATTAGATAACGCCTATAAGTGATATCATAGAATACAGGTCTTTTGCTTTCCAACTTACCTCATCTTTCGTGATTATCTCCAGACTCATTTGTGGTGCCTCAAAGAGCAATGGTTCATTGTCTTCCATGGCTAATATTCCATTGTGTATATGGACCACTTCTTCTTTATCCATTTACCTGTTGTTGGACATTTTGATTGCTTCACTGTCTTGGATATTGTGAATAAGGCTGCACTGCAGCTTTTGCGGCCTGTGTCTTCTCGATTCTTGTCTTCTCAGGTGAGAGGTCCAATGGTGCCCCTGCTGGATTGAATGGTACCTCCATTTTTACTTTTAAACACAGCTGCTTTCTGTTCTCACTATTGGCTGTTACCCCTTTATGTCTCACCAGCAGGTAGAGGGTACACAGTTCTCTAAAACCCCTTCAGCATTTATTGTTTGTAGACATTTTGCTGATGGTCAGTCGACTGGTGTAAGTTGAAACTTTTTGTAGATTAGTTACCATGCGTCTAAGACTCCCTGAGGTTGAGCTTTTATCCATTTTCCTTTTTTTAAAAAGAGTGTAAGTAAAACTTAACTCTTCATAATCTCTTCTTGAAACATTTGCCTGTTTTGAATTTTTTTGTCCATTCTCTACTTCAGCACAAATTTTTAGGGCAAGTTTCCTTTACAGCCCTGAGTCCCTGTGAATGTTAAGTGACCATTAGCTGTGACTTTAAAGCTGCTCTTGCAGGAAACGGCCACAAGGTGGCAGCATTTCTCCTTTACCAAATTTGGTTACTAGGGAAACAGAGCCTTAATGGAAGTGGTGTTCTATGTTGTATATTAGAATGGAAAATGCCAGGGAAAAGCCCTTTAAGTTTATGTCTCATTACTTCTTGTTCATATTTGTAATTTACTTTTAATTTTTTATCCCAGCAAATTTGATTACAATGGTTTGTTTGTTCTAGGTGTGCAAGATGTGATTCTTTCACACATATACAGGTATCTATTCTTCCTCGCATCCTTTTCCCATGTAGGTTATGACACAATGTTGAGTAGTCTTCTCCTGGTCTTCCGTACGTCTTTCCTGGTTATATATTTCACATGGTTTGTATATCTCTGTTAACCCCAATACGGTAATGTATCCAATCCTCATCCCTTTCTATTTGGTGAACCATAAGTTTTTTAATGAATCTGTGATTGCCTTTCTCTGTGGAAATATCTTCATTGGTATCAATTTTTAAGTAACTCCTAAAAGTGATATGATAGGATATGTGGCTTTTGCTTTCTCACTTACTACAGGTGGCGTGATTACGTCTAGACTCATCTACGGTGCTGCAAATGGCATTGTTTCATTTTTTTCACTAGCGAATATTCCAGTTGTACATGGAGGAGTTCTTCTTTGTCCTCCCATCTGTTGGTAGACTTCTGTTTACTTCCATATCTTGGCTATTGTAATACTGTGCAATGCAGATTTGCCTGCCTGTGTCTTTCCAATTCTCTCTTCTTAGATTATAGGTGGAGGAGTGGGCCTGCTGGATCATATGGTAGCTCAATGTTTACCTTTTTAAGGCACCTCCATTCTGTTCTCATTGGTGGTCCTTTCCAACTTACGTCCCACTTGAAGTTGAGGGTATGCATTTCTCCACAACACCTTCAGCATTTATTGTTTGTAGTTTTCTTGCTGATGGTTATTCTGACAAGTGTGAGCTGATACCTCTTTGTGGTTGAATTCGCATGTGCCTCATAATCCGTTGAAATTGAGCTTGAAGGCATGTCCTTTTTATTTTTCAAGCTGTGATTACCCATTAGTTCTTCAGAGTGTTCTCTTAAAGTATGTGTCACATTTTGAAGTGTTTTGGCCATTACCTCCCTGAAGACATTTTGAGGGCAGGTTTCATTTACAGTTCTGCAGTACTTGTTCCTATGAAATGACCATTAGCACAGGCTTTAAAACTGCCTTTGCAGGTAACTGCCAGAGGGCGGCAGCCTTTCTATGTTCCCCACCCTGGTAACTAGGGAAAAGCCCTTGCGGCCTGTGGTGTTTCTCGGTTATAAATTAGAGTGGAGTGTGCCCGGACAAACCCACACAAGCTGATGTCTCCTTACTTTTGTTGGATTTTTTAATTTAATTTTTATTTTTTATTGGAGTAATTTTCCACTGTGTACGTGGACCACTTCTTCTTTGTGCATTCCTCGGTTGATAGACATTTTCATTGCTTCCAAGTGTTGGCTATGGTAAATATTGTTGGAGTGCAGGATTGCCAGCATGTGACTTTTTGATTCTCATTTTCTCAGGTGATAGGCCCAGCAGTGGGTGTGATTGACTGACTGGTAGCAACGTTTTTCCCTTTCCAAGCACCTTCTTTGTGTTTTCATTCGTGGCACTTAGCACGTCCCCCTTAGAATCGAGGCTACACGTTTCTCCTCAATCGCTTCAGCATTTATTGTTTGCAGCATTTATGCTAATGGCGCTACTGGCTCCTGTGAGCTGATAGGGTTTTGTAATTTCGGTTTGCATGTCTTTGAAAATTCGTAAAACTCATCATTTTTCACCGCGGTTTTCTTTTCTGTTAAAAAAAGGAAACAATTGGGAGTACAATATAACTCTTGATATTGTCTTCTTGGAAGGCTGCCCTCTTTTGAAATTTTTGGTCGATTTTCACCTCAGACTTTTTTTAGAGAGCAGATGTCATTTACCGAACTGCAAGTTTGGTGAATATTTAGTGACCTTTAGCAAGGGTTTTAAATCTCCTGTTGTGGGAAGTGGCCTGAAGCAGGCAGCATTTCTCCATTCCCAAATCTGGGTAATAGGGCAGCAGAGCCTTTCTGGAAGTCGTGTTCCTAGGTTGTAAATTACATTGGAATGTGCATGGAGAAAGCCCCATAAGTTTATGTCTCATTATTTCTTCTTGGTTTTAATTTTTTTTTAATTGGGGTAAAGCTTAGAATATTGTTTGTCCTAGGTGAACACAATCTGGTTCATTTGTACATTATATATATATCTATTCAAGTACAGATCCTCTTCCCATGTAAAATGTTAACAGAGGGTTACGCAGACCTCCCTTGCTATATGGTCGGTCTTTTTGAGATATGTATATAATATGAGTTTGTATACATATAGTAACACTAATCTTAACTTATCTATTCCCCCCACCTTTCGTTTTAGATGAGCATAGTTTGTTTTCTAATTCTGTGAGTGTCTTTCTCTGCGGAAATATGTTCATTTGTGTCAGTTATTAGATAACGCCTATAAGTGATATCATAGAATACAGGTCTTTTGCTTTCCAACTTACCTCATCTTTCGTGATTATCTCCAGACTCATTTGTGGTGCCTCAAAGAGCAATGGTTCATTGTCTTCCATGGCTAATATTCCATTGTGTATATGGACCACTTCTTCTTTATCCATTTACCTGTTGTTGGACATTTTGATTGCTTCACTGTCTTGGATATTGTGAATAAGGCTGCACTGCAGCTTTTGCGGCCTGTGTCTTCTCGATTCTTGTCTTCTCAGGTGAGAGGTCCAATGGTGCCCCTGCTGGATTGAATGGTACCTCCATTTTTACTTTTAAACACAGCTGCTTTCTGTTCTCACTATTGGCTGTTACCCCTTTATGTCTCACCAGCAGGTAGAGGGTACACAGTTCTCTAAAACCCCTTCAGCATTTATTGTTTGTAGACATTTTGCTGATGGTCAGTCGACTGGTGTAAGTTGAAACTTTTTGTAGATTAGTTACCATGCGTCTAAGACTCCCTGAGGTTGAGCTTTTATCCATTTTCCTTTTTTTAAAAAGAGTGTAAGTAAAACTTAACTCTTCATAATCTCTTCTTGAAACATTTGCCTGTTTTGAATTTTTTTGTCCATTCTCTACTTCAGCACAAATTTTTAGGGCAAGTTTCCTTTACAGCCCTGAGTCCCTGTGAATGTTAAGTGACCATTAGCTGTGACTTTAAAGCTGCTCTTGCAGGAAACGGCCACAAGGTGGCAGCATTTCTCCTTTACCAAATTTGGTTACTAGGGAAACAGAGCCTTAATGGAAGTGGTGTTCTATGTTGTATATTAGAATGGAAAATGCCAGGGAAAAGCCCTTTAAGTTTATGTCTCATTACTTCTTGTTCATATTTGTAATTTACTTTTAATTTTTTATCCCAGCAAATTTGATTACAATGGTTTGTTTGTTCTAGGTGTGCAAGATGTGATTCTTTCACACATATACAGGTATCTATTCTTCCTCGCATCCTTTTCCCATGTAGGTTATGACACAATGTTGAGTAGTCTTCTCCTGGTCTTCCGTACGTCTTTCCTGGTTATATATTTCACATGGTTTGTATATCTCTGTTAACCCCAATACGGTAATGTATCCAATCCTCATCCCTTTCTATTTGGTGAACCATAAGTTTTTTAATGAATCTGTGATTGCCTTTCTCTGTGGAAATATCTTCATTGGTATCAATTTTTAAGTAACTCCTAAAAGTGATATGATAGGATATGTGGCTTTTGCTTTCTCACTTACTACAGGTGGCGTGATTACGTCTAGACTCATCTACGGTGCTGCAAATGGCATTGTTTCATTTTTTTCACTAGCGAATATTCCAGTTGTACATGGAGGAGTTCTTCTTTGTCCTCCCATCTGTTGGTAGACTTCTGTTTACTTCCATATCTTGGCTATTGTAATACTGTGCAATGCAGATTTGCCTGCCTGTGTCTTTCCAATTCTCTCTTCTTAGATTATAGGTGGAGGAGTGGGCCTGCTGGATCATATGGTAGCTCAATGTTTACCTTTTTAAGGCACCTCCATTCTGTTCTCATTGGTGGTCCTTTCCAACTTACGTCCCACTTGAAGTTGAGGGTATGCATTTCTCCACAACACCTTCAGCATTTATTGTTTGTAGTTTTCTTGCTGATGGTTATTCTGACAAGTGTGAGCTGATACCTCTTTGTGGTTGAATTCGCATGTGCCTCATAATCCGTTGAAATTGAGCTTGAAGGCATGTCCTTTTTATTTTTCAAGCTGTGATTACCCATTAGTTCTTCAGAGTGTTCTCTTAAAGTATGTGTCACATTTTGAAGTGTTTTGGCCATTACCTCCCTGAAGACATTTTGAGGGCAGGTTTCATTTACAGTTCTGCAGTACTTGTTCCTATGAAATGACCATTAGCACAGGCTTTAAAACTGCCTTTGCAGGTAACTGCCAGAGGGCGGCAGCCTTTCTATGTTCCCCACCCTGGTAACTAGGGAAAAGCCCTTGCGGCCTGTGGTGTTTCTCGGTTATAAATTAGAGTGGAGTGTGCCCGGACAAACCCACACAAGCTGATGTCTCCTTACTTTTGTTGGATTTTTTAATTTAATTTTTATTTTTTATTGGAGTAATTTTCCACTGTGTACGTGGACCACTTCTTCTTTGTGCATTCCTCGGTTGATAGACATTTTCATTGCTTCCAAGTGTTGGCTATGGTAAATATTGTTGGAGTGCAGGATTGCCAGCATGTGACTTTTTGATTCTCATTTTCTCAGGTGATAGGCCCAGCAGTGGGTGTGATTGACTGACTGGTAGCAACGTTTTTCCCTTTCCAAGCACCTTCTTTGTGTTTTCATTCGTGGCACTTAGCACGTCCCCCTTAGAATCGAGGCTACACGTTTCTCCTCAATCGCTTCAGCATTTATTGTTTGCAGCATTTATGCTAATGGCGCTACTGGCTCCTGTGAGCTGATAGGGTTTTGTAATTTCGGTTTGCATGTCTTTGAAAATTCGTAAAACTCATCATTTTTCACCGCGGTTTTCTTTTCTGTTAAAAAAAGGAAACAATTGGGAGTACAATATAACTCTTGATATTGTCTTCTTGGAAGGCTGCCCTCTTTTGAAATTTTTGGTCGATTTTCACCTCAGACTTTTTTTAGAGAGCAGATGTCATTTACCGAACTGCAAGTTTGGTGAATATTTAGTGACCTTTAGCAAGGGTTTTAAATCTCCTGTTGTGGGAAGTGGCCTGAAGCAGGCAGCATTTCTCCATTCCCAAATCTGGGTAATAGGGCAGCAGAGCCTTTCTGGAAGTCGTGTTCCTAGGTTGTAAATTACATTGGAATGTGCATGGAGAAAGCCCCATAAGTTTATGTCTCATTATTTCTTCTTGGTTTTAATTTTTTTTTAATTGGGGTAAAGCTTAGAATATTGTTTGTCCTAGGTGAACACAATCTGGTTCATTTGTACATTATATATATATCTATTCAAGTACAGATCCTCTTCCCATGTAAAATGTTAACAGAGGGTTACGCAGACCTCCCTTGCTATATGGTCGGTCTTTTTGAGATATGTATATAATATGAGTTTGTATACATATAGTAACACTAATCTTAACTTATCTATTCCCCCCACCTTTCGTTTTAGATGAGCATAGTTTGTTTTCTAATTCTGTGAGTGTCTTTCTCTGCGGAAATATGTTCATTTGTGTCAGTTATTAGATAACGCCTATAAGTGATATCATAGAATACAGGTCTTTTGCTTTCCAACTTACCTCATCTTTCGTGATTATCTCCAGACTCATTTGTGGTGCCTCAAAGAGCAATGGTTCATTGTCTTCCATGGCTAATATTCCATTGTGTATATGGACCACTTCTTCTTTATCCATTTACCTGTTGTTGGACATTTTGATTGCTTCACTGTCTTGGATATTGTGAATAAGGCTGCACTGCAGCTTTTGCGGCCTGTGTCTTCTCGATTCTTGTCTTCTCAGGTGAGAGGTCCAATGGTGCCCCTGCTGGATTGAATGGTACCTCCATTTTTACTTTTAAACACAGCTGCTTTCTGTTCTCACTATTGGCTGTTACCCCTTCATGTCTCACCAGCAGGTAGAGGGTACACAGTTCTCTAAAACCCCTTCAGCATTTATTGTTTGTAGACATTTTGCTGATGGTCAGTCGACTGGTGTAAGTTGAAACTTTTTGTAGATTAGTTACCATGCGTCTAAGACTCCCTGAGGTTGAGCTTTTATCCATTTTCCTTTTTTTAAAAAGAGTGTAAGTAAAACTTAACTCTTCATAATCTCTTCTTGAAACATTTGCCTGTTTTGAATTTTTTTGTCCATTCTCTACTTCAGCACAAATTTTTAGGGCAAGTTTCCTTTACAGCCCTGAGTCCCTGTGAATGTTAAGTGACCATTAGCTGTGACTTTAAAGCTGCTCTTGCAGGAAACGGCCACAAGGTGGCAGCATTTCTCCTTTACCAAATTTGGTTACTAGGGAAACAGAGCCTTAATGGAAGTGGTGTTCTATGTTGTATATTAGAATGGAAAATGCCAGGGAAAAGCCCTTTAAGTTTATGTCTCATTACTTCTTGTTCATATTTGTAATTTACTTTTAATTTTTTATCCCAGCAAATTTGATTACAATGGTTTGTTTGTTCTAGGTGTGCAAGATGTGATTCTTTCACACATATACAGGTATCTATTCTTCCTCGCATCCTTTTCCCATGTAGGTTATGACACAATGTTGAGTAGTCTTCTCCTGGTCTTCCGTACGTCTTTCCTGGTTATATATTTCACATGGTTTGTATATCTCTGTTAACCCCAATACGGTAATGTATCCAATCCTCATCCCTTTCTATTTGGTGAACCATAAGTTTTTTAATGAATCTGTGATTGCCTTTCTCTGTGGAAATATCTTCATTGGTATCAATTTTTAAGTAACTCCTAAAAGTGATATGATAGGATATGTGGCTTTTGCTTTCTCACTTACTACAGGTGGCGTGATTACGTCTAGACTCATCTACGGTGCTGCAAATGGCATTGTTTCATTTTTTTCACTAGCGAATATTCCAGTTGTACATGGAGGAGTTCTTCTTTGTCCTCCCATCTGTTGGTAGACTTCTGTTTACTTCCATATCTTGGCTATTGTAATACTGTGCAATGCAGATTTGCCTGCCTGTGTCTTTCCAATTCTCTCTTCTTAGATTATAGGTGGAGGAGTGGGCCTGCTGGATCATATGGTAGCTCAATGTTTACCTTTTTAAGGCACCTCCATTCTGTTCTCATTGGTGGTCCTTTCCAACTTACGTCCCACTTGAAGTTGAGGGTATGCATTTCTCCACAACACCTTCAGCATTTATTGTTTGTAGTTTTCTTGCTGATGGTTATTCTGACAAGTGTGAGCTGATACCTCTTTGTGGTTGAATTCGCATGTGCCTCATAATCCGTTGAAATTGAGCTTGAAGGCATGTCCTTTTTATTTTTCAAGCTGTGATTACCCATTAGTTCTTCAGAGTGTTCTCTTAAAGTATGTGTCACATTTTGAAGTGTTTTGGCCATTACCTCCCTGAAGACATTTTGAGGGCAGGTTTCATTTACAGTTCTGCAGTACTTGTTCCTATGAAATGACCATTAGCACAGGCTTTAAAACTGCCTTTGCAGGTAACTGCCAGAGGGCGGCAGCCTTTCTATGTTCCCCACCCTGGTAACTAGGGAAAAGCCCTTGCGGCCTGTGGTGTTTCTCGGTTATAAATTAGAGTGGAGTGTGCCCGGACAAACCCACACAAGCTGATGTCTCCTTACTTTTGTTGGATTTTTTAATTTAATTTTTATTTTTTATTGGAGTAATTTTCCACTGTGTACGTGGACCACTTCTTCTTTGTGCATTCCTCGGTTGATAGACATTTTCATTGCTTCCAAGTGTTGGCTATGGTAAATATTGTTGGAGTGCAGGATTGCCAGCATGTGACTTTTTGATTCTCATTTTCTCAGGTGATAGGCCCAGCAGTGGGTGTGATTGACTGACTGGTAGCAACGTTTTTCCCTTTCCAAGCACCTTCTTTGTGTTTTCATTCGTGGCACTTAGCACGTCCCCCTTAGAATCGAGGCTACACGTTTCTCCTCAATCGCTTCAGCATTTATTGTTTGCAGCATTTATGCTAATGGCGCTACTGGCTCCTGTGAGCTGATAGGGTTTTGTAATTTCGGTTTGCATGTCTTTGAAAATTCGTAAAACTCATCATTTTTCACCGCGGTTTTCTTTTCTGTTAAAAAAAGGAAACAATTGGGAGTACAATATAACTCTTGATATTGTCTTCTTGGAAGGCTGCCCTCTTTTGAAATTTTTGGTCGATTTTCACCTCAGACTTTTTTTAGAGAGCAGATGTCATTTACCGAACTGCAAGTTTGGTGAATATTTAGTGACCTTTAGCAAGGGTTTTAAATCTCCTGTTGTGGGAAGTGGCCTGAAGCAGGCAGCATTTCTCCATTCCCAAATCTGGGTAATAGGGCAGCAGAGCCTTTCTGGAAGTCGTGTTCCTAGGTTGTAAATTACATTGGAATGTGCATGGAGAAAGCCCCATAAGTTTATGTCTCATTATTTCTTCTTGGTTTTAATTTTTTTTTAATTGGGGTAAAGCTTAGAATATTGTTTGTCCTAGGTGAACACAATCTGGTTCATTTGTACATTATATATATATCTATTCAAGTACAGATCCTCTTCCCATGTAAAATGTTAACAGAGGGTTACGCAGACCTCCCTTGCTATATGGTCGGTCTTTTTGAGATATGTATATAATATGAGTTTGTATACATATAGTAACACTAATCTTAACTTATCTATTCCCCCCACCTTTCGTTTTAGATGAGCATAGTTTGTTTTCTAATTCTGTGAGTGTCTTTCTCTGCGGAAATATGTTCATTTGTGTCAGTTATTAGATAACGCCTATAAGTGATATCATAGAATACAGGTCTTTTGCTTTCCAACTTACCTCATCTTTCGTGATTATCTCCAGACTCATTTGTGGTGCCTCAAAGAGCAATGGTTCATTGTCTTCCATGGCTAATATTCCATTGTGTATATGGACCACTTCTTCTTTATCCATTTACCTGTTGTTGGACATTTTGATTGCTTCACTGTCTTGGATATTGTGAATAAGGCTGCACTGCAGCTTTTGCGGCCTGTGTCTTCTCGATTCTTGTCTTCTCAGGTGAGAGGTCCAATGGTGCCCCTGCTGGATTGAATGGTACCTCCATTTTTACTTTTAAACACAGCTGCTTTCTGTTCTCACTATTGGCTGTTACCCCTTTATGTCTCACCAGCAGGTAGAGGGTACACAGTTCTCTAAAACCCCTTCAGCATTTATTGTTTGTAGACATTTTGCTGATGGTCAGTCGAATGGTGTAAGTTGAAACTTTTTGTAGATTAGTTACCATGCGTCTAACACTCCCTGAGGTTGAGCTTTTATCCATTTTCCTTTTTTTAAAAAGAGTGTAAGTAAAACTTAACTCTTCATAATCTCTTCTTGAAACATTTGCCTGTTTTGAATTTTTTTGTCCATTCTCTACTTCAGCACAAATTTTTAGGGCAAGTTTCCTTTACAGCCCTGAGTCCTTGTGAATGTTAAGTGACCATTAGCTGTGACTTTAAAGCTGCTCTTGCAGGAAACGGCCACAAGGTGGCAGCATTTCTCCTTTACCAAATTTGGTTACTAGGGAAACAGAGCCTTAATGGAAGTGGTGTTCTAGGTTGTATATTAGAATGGAAAATGCCAGGGAAAAGCCCTTTAAGTTTATGTCTCATTACTTCTTGTTCATATTTGTAATTTACTTTTAATTTTTTATCCCAGCAAATTTGATTACAATGGTTTGTTTGTTCTAGGTGTGCAAGATGTGGTTCTTTCACACATATACAGGTATCTATTCTTCCTCGCATCCTTTTCCCATGTAGGTTATGACACAATGTTGAGTAGTCTTCTCCTGGTCTTCCGTACGTCTTTCCTGGTTATATATTTCACATGGTTTGTATATCTCTGTTAACCCCAATACGGTAATGTATCCAATCCTCATCCCTTTCTATTTGGTGAACCATAAGTTTTTTAATGAATCTGTGATTGCCTTTCTCTGTGGAAATATCTTCATTGGTATCAATTTTTAAGTAACTCCTAAAAGTGATATGATAGGATATGTGGCTTTTGCTTTCTCACTTACTACAGGTGGCGTGATTACGTCTAGACTCATCTACGGTGCTGCAAATGGCATTGTTTCATTTTTTTCACTAGCGAATATTCCAGTTGTACATGGAGGAGTTCTCCTTTGTCCTCCCATCTGTTGGTAGACTTCTGTTTACTTCCATATCTTGGCTATTGTAATACTGTGCAATGCAGATTTGCCTGCCTGTGTCTTTCCAATTCTCTCTTCTTAGATTATAGGTGGAGGAGTGGGCCTGCTGGATCATATGGTAGCTCAATGTTTACCTTTTTAAGGCACCTCCATTCTGTTCTCATTGGTGGTCCTTTCCAACTTACGTCCCACTTGAAGTTGAGGGTATGCATTTCTCCACAACACCTTCAGCATTTATTGTTTGTAGTTTTCTTGCTGATGGTTATTCTGACAAGTGTGAGCTGATACCTCTTTGTGGTTGAATTCGCATGTGCCTCATAATCCGTTGAAATTGAGCTTGAAGGCATGTCCTTTTTATTTTTCAAGCTGTGATTACCCATTAGTTCTTCAGAGTGTTCTCTTAAAGTATGTGTCACATTTTGAAGTGTTTTGGCCATTACCTCCCTGAAGACATTTTGAGGGCAGGTTTCATTTACAGTTCTGCAGTACTTGTTCCTATGAAATGACCATTAGCACAGGCTTTAAAACTGCTTTTGCAGGTAACTGCCAGAGGGCGGCAGCCTTTCTATGTTCCCCACCCTGTTAACTAGGGAAAAGCCCTTGCGGCCTGTGGTGTTTCTCGGTTATAAATTAGAGTGGAGTGTGCCCGGAGAAACCCACACAAGCTGATGTCTCCTTACTTTTGTTGGATATTTAAATTTAATTTTTATTTTTTATTGGAGTAATTTTCCACTGTGTACGTGGACCACTTCTTCTTTGTGCATTCCTCGGTTGATGGACATTTTCATTGCTTCCAAGTGTTGGCTATGGTAAATATTGTTGGAGTGCAGGATTGCCAGCCTGTGACTTTTTGATTCTCATTTTCTCAGGTGATAGGCCCAGCAGTGGGTGTGATTGACTGACTGGTAAAACCGTTTTTCCCTTTCCAAGCACCTTCTTTGTGTTTTCATTCGTGGCACTTAGCACCTCCCCCTTAGAATCGAGGGTACACATTTCTCCTCAATCGCTTCAGCATTTATTGTTTGCAGCATTTATGCTAATGGCCCTACTGGCTCCTGTGAGCTGATAGGGTTTTGTAATTTGGGTTTGCATGTCTTTGAAAATTCGTAAAACTCATCATTTTTCTCCGCGGTTTTCTTTTCTGTTAAAAAAAGGAAACAATTGGGAGTACAATATAATTCTTGATATTGTCTTCTTGGAAGGCTGCCCTCTTTTGAATTTTTTGGTCGATCTTCACCTCAGACTTTTTTTAGAGAGCAGGTGTCATTTACCAAACTGCAAGTTTGGTGAATATTTAGGGACCTTTAGCAAGGGTTTTAAATCTCCTGTTGTGGGAAGTGGCCTGAAGCAGGCAGCATTTCTCCATTCCCAAATCTGGGTAATAGGGCAGCAGAGCCTTTCTGGAAGTCGTGTTCCTAGGTTGTAAATTACATTGGAATGTGCATGGAGAAAGCCCCATAAGTTTATGTCTCATTATTTCTTCTTGGTTTTAATTTTTTTTTAATTGGGGTAAAGCTTAGAATATTGTTTGTCCTAGGTGAACACAATCTGGTTCATTTGTACATTATATATATATCTATTCAAGTACAGATCCTCTTCCCATGTAAAATGTTAACAGAGGGTTACGCAGACCTCCCTTGCTATATGGTCGGTCTTTTTGAGATATGTATATAATATGAGTTTGTATACATATAGTAACACTAATCTTAACTTATCTATTCCCCCCACCTTTCGTTTTAGATGAGCATAGTTTGTTTTCTAATTCTGTGAGTGTCTTTCTCTGCGGAAATATGTTCATTTGTGTCAGTTATTAGATAACGCCTATAAGTGATATCATAGAATACAGGTCTTTTGCTTTCCAACTTACCTCATCTTTCGTGATTATCTCCAGACTCATTTGTGGTGCCTCAAAGAGCAATGGTTCATTGTCTTCCATGGCTAATATTCCATTGTGTATATGGACCACTTCTTCTTTATCCATTTACCTGTTGTTGGACATTTTGATTGCTTCACTGTCTTGGATATTGTGAATAAGGCTGCACTGCAGCTTTTGCGGCCTGTGTCTTCTCGATTCTTGTCTTCTCAGGTGAGAGGTCCAATGGTGCCCCTGCTGGATTGAATGGTACCTCCATTTTTACTTTTAAACACAGCTGCTTTCTGTTCTCACTATTGGCTGTTACCCCTTTATGTCTCACCAGCAGGTAGAGGGTACACAGTTCTCTAAAACCCCTTCAGCATTTATTGTTTGTAGACATTTTGCTGATGGTCAGTCGACTGGTGTAAGTTGAAACTTTTTGTAGATTAGTTACCATGCGTCTAACACTCCCTGAGGTTGAGCTTTTATCCATTTTCCTTTTTTTAAAAAGAGTGTAAGTAAAACTTAACTCTTCATAATCTCTTCTTGAAACATTTGCCTGTTTTGAATTTTTTTGTCCATTCTCTACTTCAGCACAAATTTTTAGGGCAAGTTTCCTTTACAGCCCTGAGTCCTTGTGAATGTTAAGTGACCATTAGCTGTGACTTTAAAGCTGCTCTTGCAGGAAACGGCCACAAGGTGGCAGCATTTCTCCTTTACCAAATTTGGTTACTAGGGAAACAGAGCCTTAATGGAAGTGGTGTTCTATGTTGTATATTAGAATGGAAAATGCCAGGGAAAAGCCCTTTAAGTTTATGTCTCATTACTTCTTGTTCATATTTGTAATTTACTTTTAATTTTTTATCCCAGCAAATTTGATTACAATGGTTTGTTTGTTCTAGGTGTGCAAGATGTGATTCTTTCACACATATACAGGTATCTATTCTTCCTCGCATCCTTTTGCCATGTAGGTTATGACACAATGTTGAGTAGTCTTCTCCTGGTCTTCCGTACGTCTTTCCTGGTTATATATTTCACATGGTTTGTATATCTCTGTTAACCCCAATACGGTAATGTATCCAATCCTCATCCCTTTCTATTTGGTGAACCATAAGTTTTTTAATGAATCTGTGATTGCCTTTCTCTGTGGAAATATCTTCATTGGTATCAATTTTTAAGTAACTCCTAAAAGTGATATGATAGGATATGTGGCTTTTGCTTTCTCACTTACTACAGGTGGCGTGATTACGTCTAGACTCATCTACGGTGCTGCAAATGGCATTGTTTCATTTTTTTCACTAGCGAATATTCCAGTTGTACATGGAGGAGTTCTTCTTTGTCCTCCCATCTGTTGGTAGACTTCTGTTTACTTCCATATCTTGGCTATTGTAATACTGTGCAATGCAGATTTGCCTGCCTGTGTCTTTCCAATTCTCTCTTCTTAGATTATAGGTGGAGGAGTGGGCCTGCTGGATCATATGGTAGCTCAATGTTTACCTTTTTAAGGCACCTCCATTCTGTTCTCATTGGTGGTCCTTTCCAACTTACGTCCCACTTGAAGTTGAGGGTATGCATTTCTCCACAACACCTTCAGCATTTATTGTTTGTAGTTTTCTTGCTGATGGTTATTCTGACAAGTGTGAGCTGATACCTCTTTGTGGTTGAATTCGCATGTGCCTCATAATCCGTTGAAATTGAGCTTGAAGGCATGTCCTTTTTATTTTTCAAGCTGTGATTACCCATTAGTTCTTCAGAGTGTTCTCTTAAAGTATGTGTCACATTTTGAAGTGTTTTGGCCATTACCTCCCTGAAGACATTTTGAGGGCAGGTTTCATTTACAGTTCTGCAGTACTTGTTCCTATGAAATGACCATTAGCACAGGCTTTAAAACTGCCTTTGCAGGTAACTGCCAGAGGGCGGCAGCCTTTCTATGTTCCCCACCCTGGTAACTAGGGAAAAGCCCTTGCGGCCTGTGGTGTTTCTCGGTTATAAATTAGAGTGGAGTGTGCCCGGACAAACACACACAAGCTGATGTCTCCTTACTTTTGTTGGATTTTTTAATTTAATTTTTATTTTTTATTGGAGTAATTTTCCACTGTGTACGTGGACCACTTCTTCTTTGTGCATTCCTCGGTTGATAGACATTTTCATTGCTTCCAAGTGTTGGCTATGGTAAATATTGTTGGAGTGCAGGATTGCCAGCATGTGACTTTTTGATTCTCATTTTCTCAGGTGATAGGCCCAGCAGTGGGTGTGATTGACTGACTGGTAGCAACGTTTTTCCCTTTCCAAGCACCTTCTTTGTGTTTTCATTCGTGGCACTTAGCACGTCCCCCTTAGAATCGAGGCTACACGTTTCTCCTCAATCGCTTCAGCATTTATTGTTTGCAGCATTTATGCTAATGGCGCTACTGGCTCCTGTGAGCTGATAGGGTTTTGTAATTTCGGTTTGCATGTCTTTGAAAATTCGTAAAACTCATCATTTTTCACCGCGGTTTTCTTTTCTGTTAAAAAAAGGAAACAATTGGGAGTACAATATAACTCTTGATATTGTCTTCTTGGAAGGCTGCCCTCTTTTGAAATTTTTGGTCGATTTTCACCTCAGACTTTTTTTAGAGAGCAGATGTCATTTACCGAACTGCAAGTTTGGTGAATATTTAGTGACCTTTAGCAAGGGTTTTAAATCTCCTGTTGTGGGAAGTGGCCTGAAGCAGGCAGCATTTCTCCATTCCCAAATCTGGGTAATAGGGCAGCAGAGCCTTTCTGGAAGTCGTGTTCCTAGGTTGTAAATTACATTGGAATGTGCATGGAGAAAGCCCCATAAGTTTATGTCTCATTATTTCTTCTTGGTTTTAATTTTTTTTTAATTGGGGTAAAGCTTAGAATATTGTTTGTCCTAGGTGAACACAATCTGGTTCATTTGTACATTATATATATATCTATTCAAGTACAGATCCTCTTCCCATGTAAAATGTTAACAGAGGGTTACGCAGACCTCCCTTGCTATATGGTCGGTCTTTTTGAGATATGTATATAATATGAGTTTGTATACATATAGTAACACTAATCTTAACTTATCTATTCCCCCCACCTTTCGTTTTAGATGAGCATAGTTTGTTTTCTAATTCTGTGAGTGTCTTTCTCTGCGGAAATATGTTCATTTGTGTCAGTTATTAGATAACGCCTATAAGTGATATCATAGAATACAGGTCTTTTGCTTTCCAACTTACCTCATCTTTCGTGATTATCTCCAGACTCATTTGTGGTGCCTCAAAGAGCAATGGTTCATTGTCTTCCATGGCTAATATTCCATTGTGTATATGGACCACTTCTTCTTTATCCATTTACCTGTTGTTGGACATTTTGATTGCTTCACTGTCTTGGATATTGTGAATAAGGCTGCACTGCAGCTTTTGCGGCCTGTGTCTTCTCGATTCTTGTCTTCTCAGGTGAGAGGTCCAATGGTGCCCCTGCTGGATTGAATGGTACCTCCATTTTTACTTTTAAACACAGCTGCTTTCTGTTCTCACTATTGGCTGTTACCCCTTTATGTCTCACCAGCAGGTAGAGGGTACACAGTTCTCTAAAACCCCTTCAGCATTTATTGTTTGTAGACATTTTGCTGATGGTCAGTCGACTGGTGTAAGTTGAAACTTTTTGTAGATTAGTTACCATGCGTCTAACACTCCCTGAGGTTGAGCTTTTATCCATTTTCCTTTTTTTAAAAAGAGTGTAAGTAAAACTTAACTCTTCATAATCTCTTCTTGAAACATTTGCCTGTTTTGAATTTTTTTGTCCATTCTCTACTTCAGCACAAATTTTTAGGGCAAGTTTCCTTTACAGCCCTGAGTCCTTGTGAATGTTAAGTGACCATTAGCTGTGACTTTAAAGCTGCTCTTGCAGGAAACGGCCACAAGGTGGCAGCATTTCTCCTTTACCAAATTTGGTTACTAGGGAAACAGAGCCTTAATGGAAGTGGTGTTCTAGGTTGTATATTAGAATGGAAAATGCCAGGGAAAAGCCCTTTAAGTTTATGTCTCATTACTTCTTGTTCATATTTGTAATTTACTTTTAATTTTTTATCCCAGCAAATTTGATTACAATGGTTTGTTTGTTCTAGGTGTGCAAGATGTGGTTCTTTCACACATATACAGGTATCTATTCTTCCTCGCATCCTTTTCCCATGTAGGTTATGACACAATGTTGAGTAGTCTTCTCCTGGTCTTCCGTACGTCTTTCCTGGTTATATATTTCACATGGTTTGTATATCTCTGTTAACCCCAATACGGTAATGTATCCAATCCTCATCCCTTTCTATTTGGTGAACCATAAGTTTTTTAATGAATCTGTGATTGCCTTTCTCTGTGGAAATATCTTCATTGGTATCAATTTTTAAGTAACTCCTAAAAGTGATATGATAGGATATGTGGCTTTTGCTTTCTCACTTACTACAGGTGGCGTGATTACGTCTAGACTCATCTACGGTGCTGCAAATGGCATTGTTTCATTTTTTTCACTAGCGAATATTCCAGTTGTACATGGAGGAGTTCTTCTTTGTCCTCCCATCTGTTGGTAGACTTCTGTTTACTTCCATATCTTGGCTATTGTAATACTGTGCAATGCAGATTTGCCTGCCTGTGTCTTTCCAATTCTCTCTTCTTAGATTATAGGTGGAGGAGTGGGCCTGCTGGATCATATGGTAGCTCAATGTTTACCTTTTTAAGGCACCTCCATTCTGTTCTCATTGGTGGTCCTTTCCAACTTACGTCCCACTTGAAGTTGAGGGTATGCATTTCTCCACAACACCTTCAGCATTTATTGTTTGTAGTTTTCTTGCTGATGGTTATTCTGACAAGTGTGAGCTGATACCTCTTTGTGGTTGAATTCGCATGTGCCTCATAATCCGTTGAAATTGAGCTTGAAGGCATGTCCTTTTTATTTTTCAAGCTGTGATTACCCATTAGTTCTTCAGAGTGTTCTCTTAAAGTATGTGTCACATTTTGAAGTGTTTTGGCCATTACCTCCCTGAAGACATTTTGAGGGCAGGTTTCATTTACAGTTCTGCAGTACTTGTTCCTATGAAATGACCATTAGCACAGGCTTTAAAACTGCCTTTGCAGGTAACTGCCAGAGGGCGGCAGCCTTTCTATGTTCCCCACCCTGGTAACTAGGGAAAAGCCCTTGCGGCCTGTGGTGTTTCTCGGTTATAAATTAGAGTGGAGTGTGCCCGGACAAACCCACACAAGCTGATGTCTCCTTACTTTTGTTGGATTTTTTAATTTAATTTTTATTTTTTATTGGAGTAATTTTCCACTGTGTACGTGGACCACTTCTTCTTTGTGCATTCCTCGGTTGATAGACATTTTCATTGCTTCCAAGTGTTGGCTATGGTAAATATTGTTGGAGTGCAGGATTGCCAGCATGTGACTTTTTGATTCTCATTTTCTCAGGTGATAGGCCCAGCAGTGGGTGTGATTGACTGACTGGTAGCAACGTTTTTCCCTTTCCAAGCACCTTCTTTGTGTTTTCATTCGTGGCACTTAGCACGTCCCCCTTAGAATCGAGGCTACACGTTTCTCCTCAATCGCTTCAGCATTTATTGTTTGCAGCATTTATGCTAATGGCGCTACTGGCTCCTGTGAGCTGATAGGGTTTTGTAATTTTGGTTTGCATGTCTTTGAAAATTCGTAAAACTCATCATTTTTCTCCGCGGTTTTCTTTTCTGTTAAAAAAAGGAAACAATTGGGAGTACAATATAACTCTTGATATTGTTTTCTTGGAAGGCTGCCCTCTTTTGAAATTTTTGGTCGATTTTCACCTCAGACTTTTTTTAGAGAGCAGATGTCATTTACCGAAATGCAAGTTTGGTGAATATTTAGTGACCTTTAGCAAGGGTTTTAAATCTCCTGTTGTGGGAAGTGGCCTGAAGCAGGCAGCATTTCTCCATTCCCAAATCTGGGTAATAGGGCAGCAGAGCCTTTCTGGAAGTCGTGTTCCTAGGTTGTAAATTACATTGGAATGTGCATGGAGAAAGCCCCATAAGTTTATGTCTCATTATTTCTTCTTGGTTTTAATTTTTTTTTAATTGGGGTAAAGCTTAGAATATTGTTTGTCCTAGGTGAACACAATCTGGTTCATTTGTACATTATATATATCTATTCAACTACAGATCCTCTTCCCATGTAAAATGTTAACAGAGGGTTCCGCAGACCACCCTTGCTATATGGTCGGTCTTTTTGAGATATGTATATAATATGAGTTTGTATACATATAGTAACACTAATCTTAACTTATCTATTCCCCCCACCTTTCGTTTTAGATGAGCATAGTTTGTTTTCTAATTCTGTGAGTGTCTTTCTCTGCGGAAATATGTTCATTTGTGTCAGTTATTAGATAACGCCTATAAGTGATATCATAGAATACAGGTCTTTTGCTTTCCAACTTACCTCATCTTTCGTGATTATCTCCAGACTCATTTGTGGTGCCTCAAAGAGCAATGGTTCATTGTCTTCCATGGTTAATATTCCATTGTGTATATGGACCACTTCTTCTTTATCCATTTACCTGTTGTTGGACATTTTGATTGCTTCACTGTCTTGGATATTGTGAATAAGGCTGCACTGCAGCTTTTGCGGCCTGTGTCTTCTCGATTCTTGTCTTCTCAGGTGAGAGGTCCAATGGTGCCCCTGCTGGATTGAATGGTACCTCCATTTTTACTTTTAAACACAGCTGCTTTCTGTTCTCACTATTGGCTGTTACCCCTTTATGTCTCACCAGCAGGTAGAGGGTACACAGTTCTCTAAAACCCCTTCAGCATTTATTGTTTGTAGACATTTTGCTGATGGTCAGTCGACTGGTGTAAGTTGAAACTTTTTGTAGATTAGTTACCATGCGTCTAACACTCCCTGAGGTTGAGCTTTTATCCATTTTCCTTTTTTTAAAAAGAGTGTAAGTAAAACTTAACTCTTCATAATCTCTTCTTGAAACATTTGCCTGTTTTGAATTTTTTTGTCCATTCTCTACTTCAGCACAAATTTTTAGGGCAAGTTTCCTTTACAGCCCTGAGTCCTTGTGAATGTTAAGTGACCATTAGCTGTGACTTTAAAGCTGCTCTTGCAGGAAACGGCCACAAGGTGGCAGCATTTCTCCTTTACCAAATTTGGTTACTACGGAAACAGAGCCTTAATGGAAGTGGTGTTCTAGGTTGTATATTAGAATGGAAAATGCCAGGAAAAAGCCCTTTAAGTTTATGTCTCATTACTTCTTGTCCATATTTGTAATTTACTTTTAATTTTTTATCCCAGCAAATTTGATTACAATGGTTTGTTTGTTCTAGGTGTGCAAGATGTGGTTCTTTCACACATATACAGGTATCTATTCTTCCTCGCATCCTTTTCCCATGTAGGTTATGACACAATGTTGAGTAGTCTTCTCCTGGTCTTCCGTACGTCTTTCCTGGTTATATATTTCACATGGTTTGTATATCTCTGTTAACCCCAATATGGTAATGTATCCAATCCTCATCCCTTTCTATTTGGTGAACCATAAGTTTTTTAATGAATCTGTGATTGCCTTTCTCTGTGGAAATATCTTCATTGGTATCAATTTTTAAGTAACTCCTAAAAGTGATATGATAGGATATGTGGCTTTTGCTTTCTCACTTACTACAGGTGGCGTGATTACGTCTAGACTCATCTACGGTGCTGCAAATGGCATTGTTTCATTTTTTTCACTAGCGAATATTCCAGTTGTACATGGAGGAGTTCTTCTTTGTCCTCCCATCTGTTGGTAGACTTTTGTTTACTTCCATATCTTGGCTATTGTAATACTGTGCAATGCAGATTTGCCTGCCTGTGTCTTTCCAATTCTCTCTTCTTAGATTATAGGTGGAGGAGTGGGCCTGCTGGATCATATGGTAGCTCAATGTTTACCTTTTTAAGGCACCTCCATTCTGTTCTCATTGGTGGTCCTTTCCAACTTACGTCCCACTTGAAGTTGAGGGTATGCATTTCTCCACAACACCTTCAGCATTTATTGTTTGTAGTTTTCTTGCTGATGGTTATTCTGACAAGTGTGAGCTGATACCTCTTTGTGGTTGAATTCGCATGTGCCTCATAATCCGTTGAAACTGAGCTTGAAGGCATGTCCTTTTTATTTTTCAAGCTGTGATTACCCATTAGTTCTTCAGAGTGTTCTCTTAAAGTATGTGTCACATTTTGAAGTGTTTTGGCCATTACCTCCCTGAAGACATTTTGAGGGCAGGTTTCATTTACAGTTCTGCAGTACTTGTTCCTATGAAATGACCATTAGCACAGGCTTTAAAACTGCTTTTGCAGGTAACTGCCAGAGGGCGGCAGCCTTTCTATGTTCCCCACCCTGTTAACTAGGGAAAAGCCCTTGCGGCCTGTGGTGTTTCTAGGTTATAAATTAGAGTGGAGTGTGCCCGGAGAAACCCACACAAGCTGATGTCTCCTTACTTTTGTTGGATATTTAAATTTAATTTTTATTTTTTATTGGAGTAATTTTCCACTGTGTACGTGGACCACTTCTTCTTTGTGCATTCCTCGGTTGATGGACATTTTCATTGCTTCCAAGTGTTGGCTATGGTAAATATTGTTGGAGTGCAGGATTGCCAGCCTGTGACTTTTTGATTCTCATTTTCTCAGGTGATAGGCCCAGCAGTGGGTGTGATTGACTGACTGGTAACACCGTTTTTCCCTTTCCAAGCACCTTCTTTGTGTTTTCATTCGTGGCACTTAGCACCTCCCCCTTAGAATCGAGGGTACACATTTCTCCTCAATCGCTTCAGCATTTATTGTTTGCAGCATTTATGCTAATGGCCCTACTGGCTCCTGTGAGCTGATAGGGTTTTGTAATTTGGGTTTGCATGTCTTTGAAAATTCGTAAAACTCATCATTTTTCTCCGCGGTTTTCTTTTCTGTTAAAAAAAGGAAACAATTGGGAGTACAATATAATTCTTGATATTGTCTTCTTGGAAGGCTGCCCTCTTTTGAATTTTTTGGTCGATCTTCACCTCAGACTTTTTTTAGAGAGCAGGTGTCATTTACCAAACTGCAAGTTTGGTGAATATTTAGGGACCTTTAGCAAGGGTTTTAAATCTCCTGTTGTGGGAAGTGGCCTGAAGCAGGCAGCATTTCTCCATTCCCAAATCTGGGTAATAGGGCAGCAGAGCCTTTCTGGAAGTCGTGTTCCTAGGTTGTAAATTACATTGGAATGTGCATGGAGAAAGCCCCATAAGTTTATGTCTCATTATTTCTTCTTGGTTTTAATTTTTTTTTAATTGGGGTAAAGCTTAGAATATTGTTTGTCCTAGGTGAACACAATCTGGTTCATTTGTACATTATATATATCTATTCATGTACAGATCCTCTTCCCATGTAAAATGTTACAGAGGGTTCCGCAGACCTTCCTTGCTATATGGTCGGTCTTTTTGAGATATGTATATAATATGATTTTGTATACATATAGTACCACTAATCTTAACTTATCTATTCCCCCCACCTTTCGTTTTAGATGAGCATAGTTTGTTTTCTAAATCTGTGAGTGTCTTTCTCTGCGGAAATATGTTCATTTGTATCAGTTATTAGATAACGCCTATTAGTGATATCAAAGAATACAGGTCTTTTGCTTTCCAACTTACCTCATCTTTCGTGATTATCTCCAGACTCATTTGTGGTGCCTCAAAGAGCAATGGTTCATTGTCTTCCATGGCTAATATTCCATTGTGTATATGGACCACTTCTTCTTTATCCATTTACCTGTTGTTGGACATTTTGATTGCTTCACTGTCTTGGATATTGTGAATAAGGCTGCACTGCAGCTTTTGCGGCCTGTGTCTTCTCGATTCTTGTCTTCTCAGGTGAGAGGTCCAATGGTGCCCCTGCTGGATTGCAGGGTACCTCCATTGTTACTTTTAAACACAGCTGCTTTCTGTTCTCACTATTGGCTGTTACCCCTTTATGTCTCACCAGCAGGTAGAGGGTACACAGTTCTCTAAAACCCCTTCAGCATTTATTGTTTGTAGACATTTTGCTGATGGTCAGTCGACTGGTGTAAGTTGAAACTTTTTGTAGATTAGATTCCATGCGTCTAACACTCCCTGAGGTTGAGCTTTTATCCATTTTCCTTTTTTTAAAGAGTGTAAGAAAAACTTAACTCTTCATAATCTCTTCTTGAAACATTTGCCTGTTTTGAATTTTTTTGTCCATTCTCTACTTCAGCACAAATTTTTAGGGCAAGTTTCCTTTACAGCCCTGAGTCCTTGTGAATGTTAAGTGACCATTAGCTGTGACTTTAAAGCTGCTCTTGCAGGAAACGGCCACAAGGTGGCAGCATTTCTCCTTTACCAAATTTGGTTACTAGGGAAACAGAGCCTTAATGGAAGTGGTGTTCTATGTTGTATATTAGAATGGAAAATGCCAGGGAAAAGCCCTTTAAGTTTATGTCTCATTACTTCTTGTTCATATTTGTAATTTACTTTTAATTTTTTATCCCAGCAAATTTGATTACAATGGTTTGTTTGTTCTAGGTGTGCAAGATGTGATTCTTTCACACATATACAGGTATCTATTCTTCCTCGCATCCTTTTGCCATGTAGGTTATGACACAATGTTGAGTAGTCTTCTCCTGGTCTTCCGTACGTCTTTCCTGGTTATATATTTCACATGGTTTGTATATCTCTGTTAACCCCAATACGGTAATGTATCCAATCCTCATCCCTTTCTATTTGGTGAACCATAAGTTTTTTAATGAATCTGTGATTGCCTTTCTCTGTGGAAATATCTTCATTGGTATCAATTTTTAAGTAACTCCTAAAAGTGATATGATAGGATATGTGGCTTTTGCTTTCTCACTTACTACAGGTGGCGTGATTACGTCTAGACTCATCTACGGTGCTGCAAATGGCATTGTTTCATTTTTTTCACTAGCGAATATTCCAGTTGTACATGGAGGAGTTCTTCTTTGTCCTCCCATCTGTTGGTAGACTTCTGTTTACTTCCATATCTTGGCTATTGTAATACTGTGCAATGCAGATTTGCCTGCCTGTGTCTTTCCAATTCTCTCTTCTTAGATTATAGGTGGAGGAGTGGGCCTGCTGGATCATATGGTAGCTCAATGTTTACCTTTTTAAGGCACCTCCATTCTGTTCTCATTGGTGGTCCTTTCCAACTTACGTCCCACTTGAAGTTGAGGGTATGCATTTCTCCACAACACCTTCAGCATTTATTGTTTGTAGTTTTCTTGCTGATGGTTATTCTGACAAGTGTGAGCTGATACCTCTTTGTGGTTGAATTCGCATGTGCCTCATAATCCGTTGAAATTGAGCTTGAAGGCATGTCCTTTTTATTTTTCAAGCTGTGATTACCCATTAGTTCTTCAGAGTGTTCTCTTAAAGTATGTGTCACATTTTGAAGTGTTTTGGCCATTACCTCCCTGAAGACATTTTGAGGGCAGGTTTCATTTACAGTTCTGCAGTACTTGTTCCTATGAAATGACCATTAGCACAGGCTTTAAAACTGCTTTTGCAGGTAACTGCCAGAGGGCGGCAGCCTTTCTATGTTCCCCACCCTGTTAACTAGGGAAAAGCCCTTGCGGCCTGTGGTGTTTCTCGGTTATAAATTAGAGTGGAGTGTGCCCGGAGAAACCCACACAAGCTGATGTCTCCTTACTTTTGTTGGATATTTAAATTTAATTTTTATTTTTTATTGGAGTAATTTTCCACTGTGTACGTGGACCACTTCTTCTTTGTGCATTCCTCGGTTGATGGACATTTTCATTGCTTCCAAGTGTTGGCTATGGTAAATATTGTTGGAGTGCAGGATTGCCAGCCTGTGACTTTTTGATTCTCATTTTCTCAGGTGATAGGCCCAGCAGTGGGTGTGATTGACTGACTGGTAACACCGTTTTTCCCTTTCCAAGCACCTTCTTTGTGTTTTCATTCGTGGCACTTAGCACCTCCCCCTTAGAATCGAGGGTACACATTTCTCCTCAATCGCTTCAGCATTTATTGTTTGCAGCATTTATGCTAATGGCCCTACTGGCTCCTGTGAGCTGATAGGGTTTTGTAATTTGGGTTTGCATGTCTTTGAAAATTCGTAAAACTCATCATTTTTCTCCGCGGTTTTCTTTTCTGTTAAAAAAAGGAAACAATTGGGAGTACAATATAATTCTTGATATTGTCTTCTTGGAAGGCTGCCCTCTTTTGAATTTTTTGGTCGATCTTCACCTCAGACTTTTTTTAGAGAGCAGGTGTCATTTACCAAACTGCAAGTTTGGTGAATATTTAGGGACCTTTAGCAAGGGTTTTAAATCTCCTGTTGTGGGAAGTGGCCTGAAGCAGGCAGCATTTCTCCATTCCCAAATCTGGGTAATAGGGCAGCAGAGCCTTTCTGGAAGTCGTGTTCCTAGGTTGTAAATTACATTGGAATGTGCATGGAGAAAGCCCCATAAGTTTATGTCTCATTATTTCTTCTTGGTTTTAATTTTTTTTTAATTGGGGTAAAGCTTAGAATATTGTTTGTCCTAGGTGAACACAATCTGGTTCATTTGTACATTATATATATATCTATTCAAGTACAGATCCTCTTCCCATGTAAAATGTTAACAGAGGGTTACGCAGACCTCCCTTGCTATATGGTCGGTCTTTTTGAGATATGTATATAATATGAGTTTGTATACATATAGTAACACTAATCTTAACTTATCTATTCCCCCCACCTTTCGTTTTAGATGAGCATAGTTTGTTTTCTAATTCTGTGAGTGTCTTTCTCTGCGGAAATATGTTCATTTGTGTCAGTTATTAGATAACGCCTATAAGTGATATCATAGAATACAGGTCTTTTGCTTTCCAACTTACCTCATCTTTCGTGATTATCTCCAGACTCATTTGTGGTGCCTCAAAGAGCAATGGTTCATTGTCTTCCATGGCTAATATTCCATTGTGTATATGGACCACTTCTTCTTTATCCATTTACCTGTTGTTGGACATTTTGATTGCTTCACTGTCTTGGATATTGTGAATAAGGCTGCACTGCAGCTTTTGCGGCCTGTGTCTTCTCGATTCTTGTCTTCTCAGGTGAGAGGTCCAATGGTGCCCCTGCTGGATTGAATGGTACCTCCATTTTTACTTTTAAACACAGCTGCTTTCTGTTCTCACTATTGGCTGTTACCCCTTTATGTCTCACCAGCAGGTAGAGGGTACACAGTTCTCTAAAACCCCTTCAGCATTTATTGTTTGTAGACATTTTGCTGATGGTCAGTCGACTGGTGTAAGTTGAAACTTTTTGTAGATTAGTTACCATGCGTCTAACACTCCCTGAGGTTGAGCTTTTATCCATTTTCCTTTTTTTAAAAAGAGTGTAAGTAAAACTTAACTCTTCATAATCTCTTCTTGAAACATTTGCCTGTTTTGAATTTTTTTGTCCATTCTCTACTTCAGCACAAATTTTTAGGGCAAGTTTCCTTTACAGCCCTGAGTCCTTGTGAATGTTAAGTGACCATTAGCTGTGACTTTAAAGCTGCTCTTGCAGGAAACGGCCACAAGGTGGCAGCATTTCTCCTTTACCAAATTTGGTTACTAGGGAAACAGAGCCTTAATGGAAGTGGTGTTCTATGTTGTATATTAGAATGGAAAATGCCAGGGAAAAGCCCTTTAAGTTTATGTCTCATTACTTCTTGTTCATATTTGTAATTTACTTTTAATTTTTTATCCCAGCAAATTTGATTACAATGGTTTGTTTGTTCTAGGTGTGCAAGATGTGATTCTTTCACACATATACAGGTATCTATTCTTCCTCGCATCCTTTTGCCATGTAGGTTATGACACAATGTTGAGTAGTCTTCTCCTGGTCTTCCGTACGTCTTTCCTGGTTATATATTTCACATGGTTTGTATATCTCTGTTAACCCCAATACGGTAATGTATCCAATCCTCATCCCTTTCTATTTGGTGAACCATAAGTTTTTTAATGAATCTGTGATTGCCTTTCTCTGTGGAAATATCTTCATTGGTATCAATTTTTAAGTAACTCCTAAAAGTGATATGATAGGATATGTGGCTTTTGCTTTCTCACTTACTACAGGTGGCGTGATTACGTCTAGACTCATCTACGGTGCTGCAAATGGCATTGTTTCATTTTTTTCACTAGCGAATATTCCAGTTGTACATGGAGGAGTTCTTCTTTGTCCTCCCATCTGTTGGTAGACTTCTGTTTACTTCCATATCTTGGCTATTGTAATACTGTGCAATGCAGATTTGCCTGCCTGTGTCTTTCCAATTCTCTCTTCTTAGATTATAGGTGGAGGAGTGGGCCTGCTGGATCATATGGTAGCTCAATGTTTACCTTTTTAAGGCACCTCCATTCTGTTCTCATTGGTGGTCCTTTCCAACTTACGTCCCACTTGAAGTTGAGGGTATGCATTTCTCCACAACACCTTCAGCATTTATTGTTTGTAGTTTTCTTGCTGATGGTTATTCTGACAAGTGTGAGCTGATACCTCTTTGTGGTTGAATTCGCATGTGCCTCATAATCCGTTGAAATTGAGCTTGAAGGCATGTCCTTTTTATTTTTCAAGCTGTGATTACCCATTAGTTCTTCAGAGTGTTCTCTTAAAGTATGTGTCACATTTTGAAGTGTTTTGGCCATTACCTCCCTGAAGACATTTTGAGGGCAGGTTTCATTTACAGTTCTGCAGTACTTGTTCCTATGAAATGACCATTAGCACAGGCTTTAAAACTGCCTTTGCAGGTAACTGCCAGAGGGCGGCAGCCTTTCTATGTTCCCCACCCTGGTAACTAGGGAAAAGCCCTTGCGGCCTGTGGTGTTTCTCGGTTATAAATTAGAGTGGAGTGTGCCCGGACAAACCCACACAAGCTGATGTCTCCTTACTTTTGTTGGATTTTTTAATTTAATTTTTATTTTTTATTGGAGTAATTTTCCACTGTGTACGTGGACCACTTCTTCTTTGTGCATTCCTCGGTTGATAGACATTTTCATTGCTTCCAAGTGTTGGCTATGGTAAATATTGTTGGAGTGCAGGATTGCCAGCATGTGACTTTTTGATTCTCATTTTCTCAGGTGATAGGCCCAGCAGTGGGTGTGATTGACTGACTGGTAGCAACGTTTTTCCCTTTCCAAGCACCTTCTTTGTGTTTTCATTCGTGGCACTTAGCACGTCCCCCTTAGAATCGAGGCTACACGTTTCTCCTCAATCGCTTCAGCATTTATTGTTTGCAGCATTTATGCTAATGGCGCTACTGGCTCCTGTGAGCTGATAGGGTTTTGTAATTTCGGTTTGCATGTCTTTGAAAATTCGTAAAACTCATCATTTTTCACCGCGGTTTTCTTTTCTGTTAAAAAAAGGAAACAATTGGGAGTACAATATAACTCTTGATATTGTCTTCTTGGAAGGCTGCCCTCTTTTGAAATTTTTGGTCGATTTTCACCTCAGACTTTTTTTAGAGAGCAGATGTCATTTACCGAACTGCAAGTTTGGTGAATATTTAGTGACCTTTAGCAAGGGTTTTAAATCTCCTGTTGTGGGAAGTGGCCTGAAGCAGGCAGCATTTCTCCATTCCCAAATCTGGGTAATAGGGCAGCAGAGCCTTTCTGGAAGTCGTGTTCCTAGGTTGTAAATTACATTGGAATGTGCATGGAGAAAGCCCCATAAGTTTATGTCTCATTATTTCTTCTTGGTTTTAATTTTTTTTTAATTGGGGTAAAGCTTAGAATATTGTTTGTCCTAGGTGAACACAATCTGGTTCATTTGTACATTATATATATATCTATTCAAGTACAGATCCTCTTCCCATGTAAAATGTTAACAGAGGGTTACGCAGACCTCCCTTGCTATATGGTCGGTCTTTTTGAGATATGTATATAATATGAGTTTGTATACATATAGTAACACTAATCTTAACTTATCTATTCCCCCCACCTTTCGTTTTAGATGAGCATAGTTTGTTTTCTAATTCTGTGAGTGTCTTTCTCTGCGGAAATATGTTCATTTGTGTCAGTTATTAGATAACGCCTATAAGTGATATCATAGAATACAGGTCTTTTGCTTTCCAACTTACCTCATCTTTCGTGATTATCTCCAGACTCATTTGTGGTGCCTCAAAGAGCAATGGTTCATTGTCTTCCATGGCTAATATTCCATTGTGTATATGGACCACTTCTTCTTTATCCATTTACCTGTTGTTGGACATTTTGATTGCTTCACTGTCTTGGATATTGTGAATAAGGCTGCACTGCAGCTTTTGCGGCCTGTGTCTTCTCGATTCTTGTCTTCTCAGGTGAGAGGTCCAATGGTGCCCCTGCTGGATTGAATGGTACCTCCATTTTTACTTTTAAACACAGCTGCTTTCTGTTCTCACTATTGGCTGTTACCCCTTTATGTCTCACCAGCAGGTAGAGGGTACACAGTTCTCTAAAACCCCTTCAGCATTTATTGTTTGTAGACATTTTGCTGATGGTCAGTCGACTGGTGTAAGTTGAAACTTTTTGTAGATTAGTTACCATGCGTCTAACACTCCCTGAGGTTGAGCTTTTATCCATTTTCCTTTTTTTAAAAAGAGTGTAAGTAAAACTTAACTCTTCATAATCTCTTCTTGAAACATTTGCCTGTTTTGAATTTTTTTGTCCATTCTCTACTTCAGCACAAATTTTTAGGGCAAGTTTCCTTTACAGCCCTGAGTCCTTGTGAATGTTAAGTGACCATTAGCTGTGACTTTAAAGCTGCTCTTGCAGGAAACGGCCACAAGGTGGCAGCATTTCTCCTTTACCAAATTTGGTTACTAGGGAAACAGAGCCTTAATGGAAGTGGTGTTCTAGGTTGTATATTAGAATGGAAAATGCCAGGGAAAAGCCCTTTAAGTTTATGTCTCATTACTTCTTGTTCATATTTGTAATTTACTTTTAATTTTTTATCCCAGCAAATTTGATTACAATGGTTTGTTTGTTCTAGGTGTGCAAGATGTGGTTCTTTCACACATATACAGGTATCTATTCTTCCTCGCATCCTTTTCCCATGTAGGTTATGACACAATGTTGAGTAGTCTTCTCCTGGTCTTCCGTACGTCTTTCCTGGTTATATATTTCACATGGTTTGTATATCTCTGTTAACCCCAATACGGTAATGTATCCAATCCTCATCCCTTTCTATTTGGTGAACCATAAGTTTTTTAATGAATCTGTGATTGCCTTTCTCTGTGGAAATATCTTCATTGGTATCAATTTTTAAGTAACTCCTAAAAGTGATATGATAGGATATGTGGCTTTTGCTTTCTCACTTACTACAGGTGGCGTGATTACGTCTAGACTCATCTACGGTGCTGCAAATGGCATTGTTTCATTTTTTTCACTAGCGAATATTCCAGTTGTACATGGAGGAGTTCTTCTTTGTCCTCCCATCTGTTGGTAGACTTCTGTTTACTTCCATATCTTGGCTATTGTAATACTGTGCAATGCAGATTTGCCTGCCTGTGTCTTTCCAATTCTCTCTTCTTAGATTATAGGTGGAGGAGTGGGCCTGCTGGATCATATGGTAGCTCAATGTTTACCTTTTTAAGGCACCTCCATTCTGTTCTCATTGGTGGTCCTTTCCAACTTACGTCCCACTTGAAGTTGAGGGTATGCATTTCTCCACAACACCTTCAGCATTTATTGTTTGTAGTTTTCTTGCTGATGGTTATTCTGACAAGTGTGAGCTGATACCTCTTTGTGGTTGAATTCGCATGTGCCTCATAATCCGTTGAAATTGAGCTTGAAGGCATGTCCTTTTTATTTTTCAAGCTGTGATTACCCATTAGTTCTTCAGAGTGTTCTCTTAAAGTATGTGTCACATTTTGAAGTGTTTTGGCCATTACCTCCCTGAAGACATTTTGAGGGCAGGTTTCATTTACAGTTCTGCAGTACTTGTTCCTATGAAATGACCATTAGCACAGGCTTTAAAACTGCCTTTGCAGGTAACTGCCAGAGGGCGGCAGCCTTTCTATGTTCCCCACCCTGGTAACTAGGGAAAAGCCCTTGCGGCCTGTGGTGTTTCTCGGTTATAAATTAGAGTGGAGTGTGCCCGGACAAACCCACACAAGCTGATGTCTCCTTACTTTTGTTGGATTTTTTAATTTAATTTTTATTTTTTATTGGAGTAATTTTCCACTGTGTACGTGGACCACTTCTTCTTTGTGCATTCCTCGGTTGATAGACATTTTCATTGCTTCCAAGTGTTGGCTATGGTAAATATTGTTGGAGTGCAGGATTGCCAGCATGTGACTTTTTGATTCTCATTTTCTCAGGTGATAGGCCCAGCAGTGGGTGTGATTGACTGACTGGTAGCAACGTTTTTCCCTTTCCAAGCACCTTCTTTGTGTTTTCATTCGTGGCACTTAGCACGTCCCCCTTAGAATCGAGGCTACACGTTTCTCCTCAATCGCTTCAGCATTTATTGTTTGCAGCATTTATGCTAATGGCGCTACTGGCTCCTGTGAGCTGATAGGGTTTTGTAATTTTGGTTTGCATGTCTTTGAAAATTCGTAAAACTCATCATTTTTCTCCGCGGTTTTCTTTTCTGTTAAAAAAAGGAAACAATTGGGAGTACAATATAACTCTTGATATTGTTTTCTTGGAAGGCTGCCCTCTTTTGAAATTTTTGGTCGATTTTCACCTCAGACTTTTTTTAGAGAGCAGATGTCATTTACCGAAATGCACGTTTGGTGAATATTTAGTGACCTTTAGCAAGGGTTTTAAATCTCCTGTTGTGGGAAGTGGCCTGAAGCAGGCAGCATTTCTCCATTCCCAAATCTGGGTAATAGGGCAGCAGAGCCTTTCTGGAAGTCGTGTTCCTAGGTTGTAAATTACATTGGAATGTGCATGGAGAAAGCCCCATAAGTTTATGTCTCATTATTTCTTCTTGGTTTTAATTTTTTTTTAATTGGGGTAAAGCTTAGAATATTGTTTGTCCTAGGTGAACACAATCTGGTTCATTTGTACATTATATATATCTATTCAACTACAGATCCTCTTCCCATGTAAAATGTTAACAGAGGGTTCCGCAGACCTCCCTTGCTATATGGTCGGTCTTTTTGAGATATGTATATAATATGAGTTTGTATACATATAGTAACACTAATCTTAACTTATCTATTCCCCCCACCTTTCGTTTTAGATGAGCATAGTTTGTTTTCTAATTCTGTGAGTGTCTTTCTCTGCGGAAATATGTTCATTTGTGTCAGTTATTAGATAACGCCTATAAGTGATATCATAGAATACAGGTCTTTTGCTTTCCAACTTACCTCATCTTTCGTGATTATCTCCAGACTCATTTGTGGTGCCTCAAAGAGCAATGGTTCATTGTCTTCCATGGTTAATATTCCATTGTGTATATGGACCACTTCTTCTTTATCCATTTACCTGTTGTTGGACATTTTGATTGCTTCACTGTCTTGGATATTGTGAATAAGGCTGCACTGCAGCTTTTGCGGCCTGTGTCTTCTCGATTCTTGTCTTCTCAGGTGAGAGGTCCAATGGTGCCCCTGCTGGATTGAATGGTACCTCCATTTTTACTTTTAAACACAGCTGCTTTCTGTTCTCACTATTGGCTGTTACCCCTTTATGTCTCACCAGCAGGTAGAGGGTACACAGTTCTCTAAAACCCCTTCAGCATTTATTGTTTGTAGACATTTTGCTGATGGTCAGTCGACTGGTGTAAGTTGAAACTTTTTGTAGATTAGTTACCATGCGTCTAACACTCCCTGAGGTTGAGCTTTTATCCATTTTCCTTTTTTTAAAAAGAGTGTAAGTAAAACTTAACTCTTCATAATCTCTTCTTGAAACATTTGCCTGTTTTGAATTTTTTTGTCCATTCTCTACTTCAGCACAAATTTTTAGGGCAAGTTTCCTTTACAGCCCTGAGTCCTTGTGAATGTTAAGTGACCATTAGCTGTGACTTTAAAGCTGCTCTTGCAGGAAACGGCCACAAGGTGGCAGCATTTCTCCTTTACCAAATTTGGTTACTACGGAAACAGAGCCTTAATGGAAGTGGTGTTCTAGGTTGTATATTAGAATGGAAAATGCCAGGAAAAAGCCCTTTAAGTTTATGTCTCATTACTTCTTGTCCATATTTGTAATTTACTTTTAATTTTTTATCCCAGCAAATTTGATTACAATGGTTTGTTTGTTCTAGGTGTGCAAGATGTGGTTCTTTCACACATATACAGGTATCTATTCTTCCTCGCATCCTTTTCCCATGTAGGTTATGACACAATGTTGAGTAGTCTTCTCCTGGTCTTCCGTACGTCTTTCCTGGTTATATATTTCACATGGTTTGTATATCTCTGTTAACCCCAATATGGTAATGTATCCAATCCTCATCCCTTTCTATTTGGTGAACCATAAGTTTTTTAATGAATCTGTGATTGCCTTTCTCTGTGGAAATATCTTCATTGGTATCAATTTTTAAGTAACTCCTAAAAGTGATATGATAGGATATGTGGCTTTTGCTTTCTCACTTACTACAGGTGGCGTGATTACGTCTAGACTCATCTACGGTGCTGCAAATGGCATTGTTTCATTTTTTTCACTAGCGAATATTCCAGTTGTACATGGAGGAGTTCTTCTTTGTCCTCCCATCTGTTGGTAGACTTTTGTTTACTTCCATATCTTGGCTATTGTAATACTGTGCAATGCAGATTTGCCTGCCTGTGTCTTTCCAATTCTCTCTTCTTAGATTATAGGTGGAGGAGTGGGCCTGCTGGATCATATGGTAGCTCAATGTTTACCTTTTTAAGGCACCTCCATTCTGTTCTCATTGGTGGTCCTTTCCAACTTACGTCCCACTTGAAGTTGAGGGTATGCATTTCTCCACAACACCTTCAGCATTTATTGTTTGTAGTTTTCTTGCTGATGGTTATTCTGACAAGTGTGAGCTGATACCTCTTTGTGGTTGAATTCGCATGTGCCTCATAATCCGTTGAAACTGAGCTTGAAGGCATGTCCTTTTTATTTTTCAAGCTGTGATTACCCATTAGTTCTTCAGAGTGTTCTCTTAAAGTATGTGTCACATTTTGAAGTGTTTTGGCCATTACCTCCCTGAAGACATTTTGAGGGCAGGTTTCATTTACAGTTCTGCAGTACTTGTTCCTATGAAATGACCATTAGCACAGGCTTTAAAACTGCTTTTGCAGGTAACTGCCAGAGGGCGGCAGCCTTTCTATGTTCCCCACCCTGTTAACTAGGGAAAAGCCCTTGCGGCCTGTGGTGTTTCTAGGTTATAAATTAGAGTGGAGTGTGCCCGGAGAAACCCACACAAGCTGATGTCTCCTTACTTTTGTTGGATATTTAAATTTAATTTTTATTTTTTATTGGAGTAATTTTCCACTGTGTACGTGGACCACTTCTTCTTTGTGCATTCCTCGGTTGATGGACATTTTCATTGCTTCCAAGTGTTGGCTATGGTAAATATTGTTGGAGTGCAGGATTGCCAGCCTGTGACTTTTTGATTCTCATTTTCTCAGGTGATAGGCCCAGCAGTGGGTGTGATTGACTGACTGGTAACACCGTTTTTCCCTTTCCAAGCACCTTCTTTGTGTTTTCATTCGTGGCACTTAGCACCTCCCCCTTAGAATCGAGGGTACACATTTCTCCTCAATCGCTTCAGCATTTATTGTTTGCAGCATTTATGCTAATGGCCCTACTGGCTCCTGTGAGCTGATAGGGTTTTGTAATTTGGGTTTGCATGTCTTTGAAAATTCGTAAAACTCATCATTTTTCTCCGCGGTTTTCTTTTCTGTTAAAAAAAGGAAACAATTGGGAGTACAATATAATTCTTGATATTGTCTTCTTGGAAGGCTGCCCTCTTTTGAATTTTTTGGTCGATCTTCACCTCAGACTTTTTTTAGAGAGCAGGTGTCATTTACCAAACTGCAAGTTTGGTGAATATTTAGGGACCTTTAGCAAGGGTTTTAAATCTCCTGTTGTGGGAAGTGGCCTGAAGCAGGCAGCATTTCTCCATTCCCAAATCTGGGTAATAGGGCAGCAGAGCCTTTCTGGAAGTCGTGTTCCTAGGTTGTAAATTACATTGGAATGTGCATGGAGAAAGCCCCATAAGTTTATGTCTCATTATTTCTTCTTGGTTTTAATTTTTTTTTAATTGGGGTAAAGCTTAGAATATTGTTTGTCCTAGGTGAACACAATCTGGTTCATTTGTACATTATATATATCTATTCATGTACAGATCCTCTTCCCATGTAAAATGTTACAGAGGGTTCCGCAGACCTTCCTTGCTATATGGTCGGTCTTTTTGAGATATGTATATAATATGATTTTGTATACATATAGTACCACTAATCTTAACTTATCTATTCCCCCCACCTTTCGTTTTAGATGAGCATAGTTTGTTTTCTAAATCTGTGAGTGTCTTTCTCTGCGGAAATATGTTCATTTGTATCAGTTATTAGATAACGCCTATTAGTGATATCAAAGAATACAGGTCTTTTGCTTTCCAACTTACCTCATCTTTCGTGATTATCTCCAGACTCATTTGTGGTGCCTCAAAGAGCAATGGTTCATTGTCTTCCATGGCTAATATTCCATTGTGTATATGGACCACTTCTTCTTTATCCATTTACCTGTTGTTGGACATTTTGATTGCTTCACTGTCTTGGATATTGTGAATAAGGCTGCACTGCAGCTTTTGCGGCCTGTGTCTTCTCGATTCTTGTCTTCTCAGGTGAGAGGTCCAATGGTGCCCCTGCTGGATTGCAGGGTACCTCCATTGTTACTTTTAAACACAGCTGCTTTCTGTTCTCACTATTGGCTGTTACCCCTTTATGTCTCACCAGCAGGTAGAGGGTACACAGTTCTCTAAAACCCCTTCAGCATTTATTGTTTGTAGACATTTTGCTGATGGTCAGTCGACTGGTGTAAGTTGAAACTTTTTGTAGATTAGATTCCATGCGTCTAACACTCCCTGAGGTTGAGCTTTTATCCATTTTCCTTTTTTTAAAGAGTGTAAGAAAAACTTAACTCTTCATAATCTCTTCTTGAAACATTTGCCTGTTTTGAATTTTTTTGTCCATTCTCTACTTCAGCACAAATTTTTAGGGCAAGTTTCCTTTACAGCCCTGAGTCCTTGTGAATGTTAAGTGACCATTAGCTGTGACTTTAAAGCTGCTCTTGCAGGAAACGGCCACAAGGTGGCAGCATTTCTCCTTTACCAAATTTGGTTACTAGGGAAACAGAGCCTTAATGGAAGTGGTGTTCTATGTTGTATATTAGAATGGAAAATGCCAGGGAAAAGCCCTTTAAGTTTATGTCTCATTACTTCTTGTTCATATTTGTAATTTACTTTTAATTTTTTATCCCAGCAAATTTGATTACAATGGTTTGTTTGTTCTAGGTGTGCAAGATGTGATTCTTTCACACATATACAGGTATCTATTCTTCCTCGCATCCTTTTGCCATGTAGGTTATGACACAATGTTGAGTAGTCTTCTCCTGGTCTTCCGTACGTCTTTCCTGGTTATATATTTCACATGGTTTGTATATCTCTGTTAACCCCAATACGGTAATGTATCCAATCCTCATCCCTTTCTATTTGGTGAACCATAAGTTTTTTAATGAATCTGTGATTGCCTTTCTCTGTGGAAATATCTTCATTGGTATCAATTTTTAAGTAACTCCTAAAAGTGATATGATAGGATATGTGGCTTTTGCTTTCTCACTTACTACAGGTGGCGTGATTACGTCTAGACTCATCTACGGTGCTGCAAATGGCATTGTTTCATTTTTTTCACTAGCGAATATTCCAGTTGTACATGGAGGAGTTCTTCTTTGTCCTCCCATCTGTTGGTAGACTTCTGTTTACTTCCATATCTTGGCTATTGTAATACTGTGCAATGCAGATTTGCCTGCCTGTGTCTTTCCAATTCTCTCTTCTTAGATTATAGGTGGAGGAGTGGGCCTGCTGGATCATATGGTAGCTCAATGTTTACCTTTTTAAGGCACCTCCATTCTGTTCTCATTGGTGGTCCTTTCCAACTTACGTCCCACTTGAAGTTGAGGGTATGCATTTCTCCACAACACCTTCAGCATTTATTGTTTGTAGTTTTCTTGCTGATGGTTATTCTGACAAGTGTGAGCTGATACCTCTTTGTGGTTGAATTCGCATGTGCCTCATAATCCGTTGAAATTGAGCTTGAAGGCATGTCCTTTTTATTTTTCAAGCTGTGATTACCCATTAGTTCTTCAGAGTGTTCTCTTAAAGTATGTGTCACATTTTGAAGTGTTTTGGCCATTACCTCCCTGAAGACATTTTGAGGGCAGGTTTCATTTACAGTTCTGCAGTACTTGTTCCTATGAAATGACCATTAGCACAGGCTTTAAAACTGCTTTTGCAGGTAACTGCCAGAGGGCGGCAGCCTTTCTATGTTCCCCACCCTGTTAACTAGGGAAAAGCCCTTGCGGCCTGTGGTGTTTCTCGGTTATAAATTAGAGTGGAGTGTGCCCGGAGAAACCCACACAAGCTGATGTCTCCTTACTTTTGTTGGATATTTAAATTTAATTTTTATTTTTTATTGGAGTAATTTTCCACTGTGTACGTGGACCACTTCTTCTTTGTGCATTCCTCGGTTGATGGACATTTTCATTGCTTCCAAGTGTTGGCTATGGTAAATATTGTTGGAGTGCAGGATTGCCAGCCTGTGACTTTTTGATTCTCATTTTCTCAGGTGATAGGCCCAGCAGTGGGTGTGATTGACTGACTGGTAACACCGTTTTTCCCTTTCCAAGCACCTTCTTTGTGTTTTCATTCGTGGCACTTAGCACCTCCCCCTTAGAATCGAGGGTACACATTTCTCCTCAATCGCTTCAGCATTTATTGTTTGCAGCATTTATGCTAATGGCCCTACTGGCTCCTGTGAGCTGATAGGGTTTTGTAATTTGGGTTTGCATGTCTTTGAAAATTCGTAAAACTCATCATTTTTCTCCGCGGTTTTCTTTTCTGTTAAAAAAAGGAAACAATTGGGAGTACAATATAATTCTTGATATTGTCTTCTTGGAAGGCTGCCCTCTTTTGAATTTTTTGGTCGATCTTCACCTCAGACTTTTTTTAGAGAGCAGGTGTCATTTACCAAACTGCAAGTTTGGTGAATATTTAGGGACCTTTAGCAAGGGTTTTAAATCTCCTGTTGTGGGAAGTGGCCTGAAGCAGGCAGCATTTCTCCATTCCCAAATCTGGGTAATAGGGCAGCAGAGCCTTTCTGGAAGTCGTGTTCCTAGGTTGTAAATTACATTGGAATGTGCATGGAGAAAGCCCCATAAGTTTATGTCTCATTATTTCTTCTTGGTTTTAATTTTTTTTTAATTGGGGTAAAGCTTAGAATATTGTTTGTCCTAGGTGAACACAATCTGGTTCATTTGTACATTATATATATATCTATTCAAGTACAGATCCTCTTCCCATGTAAAATGTTAACAGAGGGTTACGCAGACCTCCCTTGCTATATGGTCGGTCTTTTTGAGATATGTATATAATATGAGTTTGTATACATATAGTAACACTAATCTTAACTTATCTATTCCCCCCACCTTTCGTTTTAGATGAGCATAGTTTGTTTTCTAATTCTGTGAGTGTCTTTCTCTGCGGAAATATGTTCATTTGTGTCAGTTATTAGATAACGCCTATAAGTGATATCATAGAATACAGGTCTTTTGCTTTCCAACTTACCTCATCTTTCGTGATTATCTCCAGACTCATTTGTGGTGCCTCAAAGAGCAATGGTTCATTGTCTTCCATGGCTAATATTCCATTGTGTATATGGACCACTTCTTCTTTATCCATTTACCTGTTGTTGGACATTTTGATTGCTTCACTGTCTTGGATATTGTGAATAAGGCTGCACTGCAGCTTTTGCGGCCTGTGTCTTCTCGATTCTTGTCTTCTCAGGTGAGAGGTCCAATGGTGCCCCTGCTGGATTGAATGGTACCTCCATTTTTACTTTTAAACACAGCTGCTTTCTGTTCTCACTATTGGCTGTTACCCCTTTATGTCTCACCAGCAGGTAGAGGGTACACAGTTCTCTAAAACCCCTTCAGCATTTATTGTTTGTAGACATTTTGCTGATGGTCAGTCGACTGGTGTAAGTTGAAACTTTTTGTAGATTAGTTACCATGCGTCTAACACTCCCTGAGGTTGAGCTTTTATCCATTTTCCTTTTTTTAAAAAGAGTGTAAGTAAAACTTAACTCTTCATAATCTCTTCTTGAAACATTTGCCTGTTTTGAATTTTTTTGTCCATTCTCTACTTCAGCACAAATTTTTAGGGCAAGTTTCCTTTACAGCCCTGAGTCCTTGTGAATGTTAAGTGACCATTAGCTGTGACTTTAAAGCTGCTCTTGCAGGAAACGGCCACAAGGTGGCAGCATTTCTCCTTTACCAAATTTGGTTACTAGGGAAACAGAGCCTTAATGGAAGTGGTGTTCTATGTTGTATATTAGAATGGAAAATGCCAGGGAAAAGCCCTTTAAGTTTATGTCTCATTACTTCTTGTTCATATTTGTAATTTACTTTTAATTTTTTATCCCAGCAAATTTGATTACAATGGTTTGTTTGTTCTAGGTGTGCAAGATGTGATTCTTTCACACATATACAGGTATCTATTCTTCCTCGCATCCTTTTGCCATGTAGGTTATGACACAATGTTGAGTAGTCTTCTCCTGGTCTTCCGTACGTCTTTCCTGGTTATATATTTCACATGGTTTGTATATCTCTGTTAACCCCAATACGGTAATGTATCCAATCCTCATCCCTTTCTATTTGGTGAACCATAAGTTTTTTAATGAATCTGTGATTGCCTTTCTCTGTGGAAATATCTTCATTGGTATCAATTTTTAAGTAACTCCTAAAAGTGATATGATAGGATATGTGGCTTTTGCTTTCTCACTTACTACAGGTGGCGTGATTACGTCTAGACTCATCTACGGTGCTGCAAATGGCATTGTTTCATTTTTTTCACTAGCGAATATTCCAGTTGTACATGGAGGAGTTCTTCTTTGTCCTCCCATCTGTTGGTAGACTTCTGTTTACTTCCATATCTTGGCTATTGTAATACTGTGCAATGCAGATTTGCCTGCCTGTGTCTTTCCAATTCTCTCTTCTTAGATTATAGGTGGAGGAGTGGGCCTGCTGGATCATATGGTAGCTCAATGTTTACCTTTTTAAGGCACCTCCATTCTGTTCTCATTGGTGGTCCTTTCCAACTTACGTCCCACTTGAAGTTGAGGGTATGCATTTCTCCACAACACCTTCAGCATTTATTGTTTGTAGTTTTCTTGCTGATGGTTATTCTGACAAGTGTGAGCTGATACCTCTTTGTGGTTGAATTCGCATGTGCCTCATAATCCGTTGAAATTGAGCTTGAAGGCATGTCCTTTTTATTTTTCAAGCTGTGATTACCCATTAGTTCTTCAGAGTGTTCTCTTAAAGTATGTGTCACATTTTGAAGTGTTTTGGCCATTACCTCCCTGAAGACATTTTGAGGGCAGGTTTCATTTACAGTTCTGCAGTACTTGTTCCTATGAAATGACCATTAGCACAGGCTTTAAAACTGCCTTTGCAGGTAACTGCCAGAGGGCGGCAGCCTTTCTATGTTCCCCACCCTGGTAACTAGGGAAAAGCCCTTGCGGCCTGTGGTGTTTCTCGGTTATAAATTAGAGTGGAGTGTGCCCGGACAAACCCACACAAGCTGATGTCTCCTTACTTTTGTTGGATTTTTTAATTTAATTTTTATTTTTTATTGGAGTAATTTTCCACTGTGTACGTGGACCACTTCTTCTTTGTGCATTCCTCGGTTGATAGACATTTTCATTGCTTCCAAGTGTTGGCTATGGTAAATATTGTTGGAGTGCAGGATTGCCAGCATGTGACTTTTTGATTCTCATTTTCTCAGGTGATAGGCCCAGCAGTGGGTGTGATTGACTGACTGGTAGCAACGTTTTTCCCTTTCCAAGCACCTTCTTTGTGTTTTCATTCGTGGCACTTAGCACGTCCCCCTTAGAATCGAGGCTACACGTTTCTCCTCAATCGCTTCAGCATTTATTGTTTGCAGCATTTATGCTAATGGCGCTACTGGCTCCTGTGAGCTGATAGGGTTTTGTAATTTCGGTTTGCATGTCTTTGAAAATTCGTAAAACTCATCATTTTTCACCGCGGTTTTCTTTTCTGTTAAAAAAAGGAAACAATTGGGAGTACAATATAACTCTTGATATTGTCTTCTTGGAAGGCTGCCCTCTTTTGAAATTTTTGGTCGATTTTCACCTCAGACTTTTTTTAGAGAGCAGATGTCATTTACCGAACTGCAAGTTTGGTGAATATTTAGTGACCTTTAGCAAGGGTTTTAAATCTCCTGTTGTGGGAAGTGGCCTGAAGCAGGCAGCATTTCTCCATTCCCAAATCTGGGTAATAGGGCAGCAGAGCCTTTCTGGAAGTCGTGTTCCTAGGTTGTAAATTACATTGGAATGTGCATGGAGAAAGCCCCATAAGTTTATGTCTCATTATTTCTTCTTGGTTTTAATTTTTTTTTAATTGGGGTAAAGCTTAGAATATTGTTTGTCCTAGGTGAACACAATCTGGTTCATTTGTACATTATATATATATCTATTCAAGTACAGATCCTCTTCCCATGTAAAATGTTAACAGAGGGTTACGCAGACCTCCCTTGCTATATGGTCGGTCTTTTTGAGATATGTATATAATATGAGTTTGTATACATATAGTAACACTAATCTTAACTTATCTATTCCCCCCACCTTTCGTTTTAGATGAGCATAGTTTGTTTTCTAATTCTGTGAGTGTCTTTCTCTGCGGAAATATGTTCATTTGTGTCAGTTATTAGATAACGCCTATAAGTGATATCATAGAATACAGGTCTTTTGCTTTCCAACTTACCTCATCTTTCGTGATTATCTCCAGACTCATTTGTGGTGCCTCAAAGAGCAATGGTTCATTGTCTTCCATGGCTAATATTCCATTGTGTATATGGACCACTTCTTCTTTATCCATTTACCTGTTGTTGTACATTTTGATTGCTTCACTGTCTTGGATATTGTGAATAAGGCTGCACTGCAGCTTTTGCGGCCTGTGTCTTCTCGATTCTTGTCTTCTCAGGTGAGAGGTCCAATGGTGCCCCTGCTGGATTGAATGGTACCTCCATTTTTACTTTTAAACACAGCTGCTTTCTGTTCTCACTATTGGCTGTTACCCCTTTATGTCTCACCAGCAGGTAGAGGGTACACAGTTCTCTAAAACCCCTTCAGCATTTATTGTTTGTAGACATTTTGCTGATGGTCAGTCGACTGGTGTAAGTTGAAACTTTTTGTAGATTAGTTACCATGCGTCTAACACTCCCTGAGGTTGAGCTTTTATCCATTTTCCTTTTTTTAAAAAGAGTGTAAGTAAAACTTAACTCTTCATAATCTCTTCTTGAAACATTTGCCTGTTTTGAATTTTTTTGTCCATTCTCTACTTCAGCACAAATTTTTAGGGCAAGTTTCCTTTACAGCCCTGAGTCCTTGTGAATGTTAAGTGACCATTAGCTGTGACTTTAAAGCTGCTCTTGCAGGAAACGGCCACAAGGTGGCAGCATTTCTCCTTTACCAAATTTGGTTACTAGGGAAACAGAGCCTTAATGGAAGTGGTGTTCTAGGTTGTATATTAGAATGGAAAATGCCAGGGAAAAGCCCTTTAAGTTTATGTCTCATTACTTCTTGTTCATATTTGTAATTTACTTTTAATTTTTTATCCCAGCAAATTTGATTACAATGGTTTGTTTGTTCTAGGTGTGCAAGATGTGGTTCTTTCACACATATACAGGTATCTATTCTTCCTCGCATCCTTTTCCCATGTAGGTTATGACACAATGTTGAGTAGTCTTCTCCTGGTCTTCCGTACGTCTTTCCTGGTTATATATTTCACATGGTTTGTATATCTCTGTTAACCCCAATACGGTAATGTATCCAATCCTCATCCCTTTCTATTTGGTGAACCATAAGTTTTTTAATGAATCTGTGATTGCCTTTCTCTGTGGAAATATCTTCATTGGTATCAATTTTTAAGTAACTCCTAAAAGTGATATGATAGGATATGTGGCTTTTGCTTTCTCACTTACTACAGGTGGCGTGATTACGTCTAGACTCATCTACGGTGCTGCAAATGGCATTGTTTCATTTTTTTCACTAGCGAATATTCCAGTTGTACATGGAGGAGTTCTTCTTTGTCCTCCCATCTGTTGGTAGACTTCTGTTTACTTCCATATCTTGGCTATTGTAATACTGTGCAATGCAGATTTGCCTGCCTGTGTCTTTCCAATTCTCTCTTCTTAGATTATAGGTGGAGGAGTGGGCCTGCTGGATCATATGGTAGCTCAATGTTTACCTTTTTAAGGCACCTCCATTCTGTTCTCATTGGTGGTCCTTTCCAACTTACGTCCCACTTGAAGTTGAGGGTATGCATTTCTCCACAACACCTTCAGCATTTATTGTTTGTAGTTTTCTTGCTGATGGTTATTCTGACAAGTGTGAGCTGATACCTCTTTGTGGTTGAATTCGCATGTGCCTCATAATCCGTTGAAATTGAGCTTGAAGGCATGTCCTTTTTATTTTTCAAGCTGTGATTACCCATTAGTTCTTCAGAGTGTTCTCTTAAAGTATGTGTCACATTTTGAAGTGTTTTGGCCATTACCTCCCTGAAGACATTTTGAGGGCAGGTTTCATTTACAGTTCTGCAGTACTTGTTCCTATGAAATGACCATTAGCACAGGCTTTAAAACTGCCTTTGCAGGTAACTGCCAGAGGGCGGCAGCCTTTCTATGTTCCCCACCCTGGTAACTAGGGAAAAGCCCTTGCGGCCTGTGGTGTTTCTCGGTTATAAATTAGAGTGGAGTGTGCCCGGACAAACCCACACAAGCTGATGTCTCCTTACTTTTGTTGGATTTTTTAATTTAATTTTTATTTTTTATTGGAGTAATTTTCCACTGTGTACGTGGACCACTTCTTCTTTGTGCATTCCTCGGTTGATAGACATTTTCATTGCTTCCAAGTGTTGGCTATGGTAAATATTGTTGGAGTGCAGGATTGCCAGCATGTGACTTTTTGATTCTCATTTTCTCAGGTGATAGGCCCAGCAGTGGGTGTGATTGACTGACTGGTAGCAACGTTTTTCCCTTTCCAAGCACCTTCTTTGTGTTTTCATTCGTGGCACTTAGCACGTCCCCCTTAGAATCGAGGCTACACGTTTCTCCTCAATCGCTTCAGCATTTATTGTTTGCAGCATTTATGCTAATGGCGCTACTGGCTCCTGTGAGCTGATAGGGTTTTGTAATTTTGGTTTGCATGTCTTTGAAAATTCGTAAAACTCATCATTTTTCTCCGCGGTTTTCTTTTCTGTTAAAAAAAGGAAACAATTGGGAGTACAATATAACTCTTGATATTGTTTTCTTGGAAGGCTGCCCTCTTTTGAAATTTTTGGTCGATTTTCACCTCAGACTTTTTTTAGAGAGCAGATGTCATTTACCGAAATGCACGTTTGGTGAATATTTAGTGACCTTTAGCAAGGGTTTTAAATCTCCTGTTGTGGGAAGTGGCCTGAAGCAGGCAGCATTTCTCCATTCCCAAATCTGGGTAATAGGGCAGCAGAGCCTTTCTGGAAGTCGTGTTCCTAGGTTGTAAATTACATTGGAATGTGCATGGAGAAAGCCCCATAAGTTTATGTCTCATTATTTCTTCTTGGTTTTAATTTTTTTTTAATTGGGGTAAAGCTTAGAATATTGTTTGTCCTAGGTGAACACAATCTGGTTCATTTGTACATTATATATATCTATTCAACTACAGATCCTCTTCCCATGTAAAATGTTAACAGAGGGTTCCGCAGACCTCCCTTGCTATATGGTCGGTCTTTTTGAGATATGTATATAATATGAGTTTGTATACATATAGTAACACTAATCTTAACTTATCTATTCCCCCCACCTTTCGTTTTAGATGAGCATAGTTTGTTTTCTAATTCTGTGAGTGTCTTTCTCTGCGGAAATATGTTCATTTGTGTCAGTTATTAGATAACGCCTATAAGTGATATCATAGAATACAGGTCTTTTGCTTTCCAACTTACCTCATCTTTCGTGATTATCTCCAGACTCATTTGTGGTGCCTCAAAGAGCAATGGTTCATTGTCTTCCATGGTTAATATTCCATTGTGTATATGGACCACTTCTTCTTTATCCATTTACCTGTTGTTGGACATTTTGATTGCTTCACTGTCTTGGATATTGTGAATAAGGCTGCACTGCAGCTTTTGCGGCCTGTGTCTTCTCGATTCTTGTCTTCTCAGGTGAGAGGTCCAATGGTGCCCCTGCTGGATTGAATGGTACCTCCATTTTTACTTTTAAACACAGCTGCTTTCTGTTCTCACTATTGGCTGTTACCCCTTTATGTCTCACCAGCAGGTAGAGGGTACACAGTTCTCTAAAACCCCTTCAGCATTTATTGTTTGTAGACATTTTGCTGATGGTCAGTCGACTGGTGTAAGTTGAAACTTTTTGTAGATTAGTTACCATGCGTCTAACACTCCCTGAGGTTGAGCTTTTATCCATTTTCCTTTTTTTAAAAAGAGTGTAAGTAAAACTTAACTCTTCATAATCTCTTCTTGAAACATTTGCCTGTTTTGAATTTTTTTGTCCATTCTCTACTTCAGCACAAATTTTTAGGGCAAGTTTCCTTTACAGCCCTGAGTCCTTGTGAATGTTAAGTGACCATTAGCTGTGACTTTAAAGCTGCTCTTGCAGGAAACGGCCACAAGGTGGCAGCATTTCTCCTTTACCAAATTTGGTTACTACGGAAACAGAGCCTTAATGGAAGTGGTGTTCTAGGTTGTATATTAGAATGGAAAATGCCAGGAAAAAGCCCTTTAAGTTTATGTCTCATTACTTCTTGTCCATATTTGTAATTTACTTTTAATTTTTTATCCCAGCAAATTTGATTACAATGGTTTGTTTGTTCTAGGTGTGCAAGATGTGGTTCTTTCACACATATACAGGTATCTATTCTTCCTCGCATCCTTTTCCCATGTAGGTTATGACACAATGTTGAGTAGTCTTCTCCTGGTCTTCCGTACGTCTTTCCTGGTTATATATTTCACATGGTTTGTATATCTCTGTTAACCCCAATATGGTAATGTATCCAATCCTCATCCCTTTCTATTTGGTGAACCATAAGTTTTTTAATGAATCTGTGATTGCCTTTCTCTGTGGAAATATCTTCATTGGTATCAATTTTTAAGTAACTCCTAAAAGTGATATGATAGGATATGTGGCTTTTGCTTTCTCACTTACTACAGGTGGCGTGATTACGTCTAGACTCATCTACGGTGCTGCAAATGGCATTGTTTCATTTTTTTCACTAGCGAATATTCCAGTTGTACATGGAGGAGTTCTTCTTTGTCCTCCCATCTGTTGGTAGACTTTTGTTTACTTCCATATCTTGGCTATTGTAATACTGTGCAATGCAGATTTGCCTGCCTGTGTCTTTCCAATTCTCTCTTCTTAGATTATAGGTGGAGGAGTGGGCCTGCTGGATCATATGGTAGCTCAATGTTTACCTTTTTAAGGCACCTCCATTCTGTTCTCATTGGTGGTCCTTTCCAACTTACGTCCCACTTGAAGTTGAGGGTATGCATTTCTCCACAACACCTTCAGCATTTATTGTTTGTAGTTTTCTTGCTGATGGTTATTCTGACAAGTGTGAGCTGATACCTCTTTGTGGTTGAATTCGCATGTGCCTCATAATCCGTTGAAACTGAGCTTGAAGGCATGTCCTTTTTATTTTTCAAGCTGTGATTACCCATTAGTTCTTCAGAGTGTTCTCTTAAAGTATGTGTCACATTTTGAAGTGTTTTGGCCATTACCTCCCTGAAGACATTTTGAGGGCAGGTTTCATTTACAGTTCTGCAGTACTTGTTCCTATGAAATGACCATTAGCACAGGCTTTAAAACTGCTTTTGCAGGTAACTGCCAGAGGGCGGCAGCCTTTCTATGTTCCCCACCCTGTTAACTAGGGAAAAGCCCTTGCGGCCTGTGGTGTTTCTAGGTTATAAATTAGAGTGGAGTGTGCCCGGAGAAACCCACACAAGCTGATGTCTCCTTACTTTTGTTGGATATTTAAATTTAATTTTTATTTTTTATTGGAGTAATTTTCCACTGTGTACGTGGACCACTTCTTCTTTGTGCATTCCTCGGTTGATGGACATTTTCATTGCTTCCAAGTGTTGGCTATGGTAAATATTGTTGGAGTGCAGGATTGCCAGCCTGTGACTTTTTGATTCTCATTTTCTCAGGTGATAGGCCCAGCAGTGGGTGTGATTGACTGACTGGTAACACCGTTTTTCCCTTTCCAAGCACCTTCTTTGTGTTTTCATTCGTGGCACTTAGCACCTCCCCCTTAGAATCGAGGGTACACATTTCTCCTCAATCGCTTCAGCATTTATTGTTTGCAGCATTTATGCTAATGGCCCTACTGGCTCCTGTGAGCTGATAGGGTTTTGTAATTTGGGTTTGCATGTCTTTGAAAATTCGTAAAACTCATCATTTTTCTCCGCGGTTTTCTTTTCTGTTAAAAAAAGGAAACAATTGGGAGTACAATATAATTCTTGATATTGTCTTCTTGGAAGGCTGCCCTCTTTTGAATTTTTTGGTCGATCTTCACCTCAGACTTTTTTTAGAGAGCAGGTGTCATTTACCAAACTGCAAGTTTGGTGAATATTTAGGGACCTTTAGCAAGGGTTTTAAATCTCCTGTTGTGGGAAGTGGCCTGAAGCAGGCAGCATTTCTCCATTCCCAAATCTGGGTAATAGGGCAGCAGAGCCTTTCTGGAAGTCGTGTTCCTAGGTTGTAAATTACATTGGAATGTGCATGGAGAAAGCCCCATAAGTTTATGTCTCATTATTTCTTCTTGGTTTTAATTTTTTTTTAATTGGGGTAAAGCTTAGAATATTGTTTGTCCTAGGTGAACACAATCTGGTTCATTTGTACATTATATATATCTATTCATGTACAGATCCTCTTCCCATGTAAAATGTTACAGAGGGTTCCGCAGACCTTCCTTGCTATATGGTCGGTCTTTTTGAGATATGTATATAATATGATTTTGTATACATATAGTACCACTAATCTTAACTTATCTATTCCCCCCACCTTTCGTTTTAGATGAGCATAGTTTGTTTTCTAAATCTGTGAGTGTCTTTCTCTGCGGAAATATGTTCATTTGTATCAGTTATTAGATAACGCCTATTAGTGATATCAAAGAATACAGGTCTTTTGCTTTCCAACTTACCTCATCTTTCGTGATTATCTCCAGACTCATTTGTGGTGCCTCAAAGAGCAGTGGTTCATTGTCTTCCATGGCTAATATTCCATTGTGTATATGGACCACTTCTTCTTTATCCATTTACCTGTTGTTGGACATTTTGATTGCTTCACTGTCTTGGATATTGTGAATAAGGCTGCACTGCAGCTTTTGCGGCCTGTGTCTTCTCGATTCTTGTCTTCTCAGGTGAGAGGTCCAATGGTGCCCCTGCTGGATTGCAGGGTACCTCCATTGTTACTTTTAAACACAGCTGCTTTCTGTTCTCACTATTGGCTGTTACCCCTTTATGTCTCACCAGCAGGTAGAGGGTACACAGTTCTCTAAAACCCCTTCAGCATTTATTGTTTGTAGACATTTTGCTGATGGTCAGTCGACTGGTGTAAGTTGAAACTTTTTGTAGATTAGATTCCATGCGTCTAACACTCCCTGAGGTTGAGCTTTTATCCATTTTCCTTTTTTTAAAGAGTGTAAGAAAAACTTAACTCTTCATAATCGCTTCTTGAAACATTTGCCTGTTTTGAATTTTTTTGTCCATTCTCTACTTCAGCACAAATTTTTAGGGCAAGTTTCCTTTACAGCCCTGAGTCCTTGTGAATGTTAAGTGACCATTAGCTGTGACTTTAAAGCTGCTCTTGCAGGAAACGGCCACAAGGTGGCAGCATTTCTCCTTTACCAAATTTGGTTACTACGGAAACAGAGCCTTAATGGAAGTGGTGTTCTAGGTTGTATATTAGAATGGAAAATGCCAGGAAAAAGCCCTTTAAGTTTATGTCTCATTACTTCTTGTTCATATTTGTAATTTACTTTTAATTTTTTATCCCAGCAAATTTGATTACAATGGTTTGTTTGTTCTAGGTGTGCAAGATGTGGTTCTTTCACACATATACAGGTATCTATTCTTCCTCGCATCCTTTTCCCATGTAGGTTATGACACAATGTTGAGTAGTCTTCTCCTGGTCTTCCGTACGTCCTTCCTGGTTATATAGCAACCTAGGCAATGACTTCCAGAACGGCTCTGCTGCCGTAGTACCCAGATTTGGGAATGGAGAAATGCTGCATCCTTGTGGCCGTTTCCCACAACAGCAGCTTTAAACCCACGGCAAAAGGTCACTAAATATTCACCAATTGCAGGTGTGTAAATGACACCGGCCCTCCAAAAAATACTGAGGTCGAAAATCGACCAAGAAATTCCAGAGTGCAACCTTCCAAAAGAAAATTTGAAGAGGTATATTATACTCACACATTTTTCTTTTTTCTCTTATCAGAAAATAAAAAGGTGTGGAAAAATGATGAATTGTAGGAATTTTTACAAACATGCAAACCCAAATTACAAAAACCTATCAGCTCACACCAGTCAGAACGGCCATCAACAAAAATGATGCAAACAATAAATGCTGACGTGATTGTGGAGAAATGCGTATCCTCGATTCTAAAGGGGACGTGGTTAGAGCCACTAATCAAAGCACAATTGAGGTGCCTTGAAAAGGTAAACGTTGAGCTACCATTCCAGTCAATCAATCATACCCACTGCTGGGTCTATCACCTGAGAAAATGAAAATCAAAAATCACAGGCTGGCAATCCTGCACTCCAGCAATATTTACCATAGGCAACAGTTGGAAGCAACGAAAATGTCCATCAACAGAGGAATGCACCAAGAAGAAGTGGTCCATGTACACAATGGAATATTAGCCATGGAAAACATTGAAGCACTGCATTTTGAGGCACCATACATGAGCCTGGAGATAATCACAAAACATGAAGTAGGTCGGAAAGCAAAAGACCTATATCCTATATTATCACTTATGGCATTATCTAATAACTGACACAGATGAACATATTTCCAAAGAGAAAGACACTCACAGGCTTAGAAAACAAACTATGCTCATCGAAAAGGAAAGGAGGGGTGAAATTGAGAAATGAAGCTTAGTGTTACTATACATATACAAATACATAGTATATACATGTATCAAAAAGACCGAACATATAGCAAGGGAGGTCGATGGAACACTGTAATATTTTACATGGGAAGAGGATCTGTACATTAATAGACATACATAATGTATAAATGAAGCAGATTGTGTACACCTAGGACAAACAATATTCTAAACTTTACCCAGATTAAAAAAATTTAAAACCAAGAAGAAGTAATGCGACATAAACTTATGGGGATTTCTCCTGGCAAATTCCATTCTAATTTACAACCTAGGAAAATGACTTCCAGAAATGCTCTGCTGCCCTAGTACCCATATTGGGGAATGGAGAAATGCTACCTCCTTGTGGCCGTTTCCCACAACAGCAGCTTTGAACCCACTGCAAAAGGTGACTAAATTTTCACCAACTTGCATTTCTGTAAATGGCACCTGCCTTCCAGAAAATTTCCTCGGTCAAAAATCGACCAAAGGGCTTCCCTGGTGGCGCAGTGGTTGAGAATCCGCCTGCCAATGCAGAGGACATGGGTTCGAGCCCTGGTCTGGGAAGATCCCACATGCCGCAGAGCGGCTGGGCCCGTGAGCCACAATTACTGAGCCTGCGCATCTGGAGCCTGTGCTCGGCAACAAGAGAGGCCGCAATAGTGAGAGGCCTGCGCACCGCGATGAAGAGTGGCCCCCGATTGCCACAACTGGAGAAAGCCGTCGCACAGAAACGAAGACCCAACACAGCCATGAATAAATAAAAATTAAAAAAAAAAAAGAAAAAAAAAAGAACCAAATCCCCATCTTTTATGGGAATAAATCAGTAAACAATATCTACAATTAAAAAAAAAAAATCGACCAAAAACTTCAGAAGAGGGCAACCTTGGAAGAAGACAAGTTCAAGAGCTATATTGTACTCACGGGTTTTTCTTTTAAGAGAAAAGAAAAAGGCGTAGGAATATGATGAATTTTAAAAATTTTAATGACATGCATACCCATATTAAAAAAACCTATCAGCTCACAGCAGTCAGAATGGCCATTAGGAAAAATGCTGCAAAAGACAAATGGTGAAGGGAGTGTGGAGAAATGCGTACCCTCGGTTGTAAGGGGGGGCATGTAAAGAGCCACTAATGAAAACACAGTGTAGGTGCTTTAAAAAGGGAAACATTGAGCTACCAGTCAATCAATCACAACAAATGCTTGGCCTATCACCTGAGAAAATGAGATTCAAAAAGTCACAGGCTGGCAAACTTGTACGCCAGCAAGATTTACCATAGCCAGCACTTGGAAGCAATGAAAATGTCCATCAACCGAGGAATGCACCAAGAAGAATTGGTCCACGTACACAATGGAATATTACTCTAATAATAAATATAAATTCAATTTAAAAACAAACAAAAGCAAGGAGACATCAACATTTGTGGGTTTATCCGGGCACATTGCACTCTAATTTATAACCGAAGAACACCACTGGCTGGTAAGTCTGTTCTCCTAATACCAGCAACGGGACCGGAGAAACGCTGCCGCTTTTTGGCCGATACCTGCAAAAGCAGGTTTAAAGCCTGAGCTAATGGTCATTTCATATGAACAAGTACTGCAGGGCTATAAATGAAACCTGCCCTCAAAATGTCTTGAGGGAGATAATGGCCAAAATATTTCAAATGGTGACACATACTTTAAGAAAACACTTTGAAGAAATAAACTCTAATAACAGCTGGAAAAACAAAAAGGACATGTCTTAAAGCTCAATTTCTACGCATTATGAGACACATGCAAATTCAACCACAAAGAGGTATCAGCTCACACCACTCAGAATAACCATCAGCAAAAAGTACAAAGAATAAATGCTGAAGGTGCAGGGAAGAAATACATACCCTCCACTTTAAGTGGGACGTAACCTGGAAAGAGGCACTAAGGAGAACAGAACAGAGGTGGCTTTAAAAGGTATACATTTAGTTACCATATGATCCAGCAGACCTATTCCTGGACCTATAAACTAAGAAGACAAAATTGGAAGGACGCAGGCATGCAAATCTGTATTGCATAGTATTACAAAAGCCAACATATGGAAATAACCAAAAAGTCCACCGACAGATGGGTGGACAAAGCAGAACTGCTATCTGTACAGATGGAATATGAGCTAGTGAAAAAATGAAACAATGCCATTTGCAGCACCATAGATGAGTCTAGAAGTAATCACGCAACTTGGAGTAAGTGAGAAAGCGAAAGACACATATCCTATTATATCACATATAGGGGTTACCTGAAAAATGATACAAACAAAGATATTTCCAGAGAGAAACACTATCATAGATTCATTAAAAAAACTTATGGTTCACCAAATAGAAAGTTGTGAGGATTGGATACATTACCATATTGAGGTTAACAGAGAGATACAAACACATGTGAAATATGTAATCACCAAAGACCTACGCAATACCAAGAAAAGACTACTCAACATTGTGTCATAACCTACATGGGAAAAGGCTCCGAAGAAGAATAGATATATGTATATGTGTGAAAGAACCACATCTTGCACACCTAGAACAAACAAAACATTGTAATCAAGTTTGCTGTGATAAAAAATAAAAATTAAGTTAAAAATACCAACAAGAAGTAATGAGACATAAATTAAAGGGCGTTTTCCTCTCACATGCCATTCTAATTTACAACCTAGAACACCACTTCCAGTAAGGCTCTGTTGCCCTAGAAACCAGATTTGGTAAAGGAGAAATGCTGCCGCCATGTGGCCGATTCCCGCAAGAGCAGATTTTAACCCACAGCTAATGGTCACTTACCATTCACAAGGACTCAGGGCTGTAAAGGACACCTGCTCTCAAAATTGTGCTGAGGTAGGGAATGGATAAAAAAAATTCAAAACAGGCAAAATTTTCAAGAAGATAGTATGAAGAGGTAAGTTTTACTCACTCTCTTTTTAAAGAAAGGAAAATGGATAAAAGCTCAGCCTCAGGAAGTATTAGACTCATGCAATCTAAGCTACAAAATGTCTTCAACTCACACCAGTCGACTGACCATTGGCAAAAAGTCTACAAACAATAAATGCTGAAGAGGTTTTAGAGAACTGTGTACCCTCTAGCTGCTGGTGAGATGTAAAAGGGTTAATCGCTAATAATGAGAACAGGAAAGAGCTGCGTTTAAAAGGAAAAATTGAGGTACCAGTCAATCCAGCAGGCGCACCAATGGGCCTCTCACCTGAGAAGACCAGAATGAAGAAGACCCGGGCTGCAAAAGCTGCACTGCAGCCTTATTCACAATAGACAAGACAGTGAAGCAACCAAAATGTCCATCTACAGATGAAAGGATAAAGAAGAAGTGGTCCATGTACACAATGAATACTAGCCATGGAAAACAATGAAACACTGCTCTTTGAGGCCCCATAAATGATCTTGGAGATAATCACAGAACATGAGGTAAGTCGGAAAGCAAAAGTCCTATATCCTATGATATCACTTATAGGCGTTATCTAATAACTGACACAAATGAACATATTTCCACACAGAAAGTCAATCACAGACTTATTAAAAAAGAACTATGCTTATCTAAAAGTAAAGGTGGGGGGAATGGATAAATGAAGATTAGCGTTACCATATGTATACAAATACATATTATATACATATATCAAAAAGACCGACCATATAGCAAGGAAGGATTACGGAACACTGTAATAATTTACAAGGGAAGAGGATCTCTACATAAATAGGTATGTAGAATATGTAGATGAACCAGAGTGTGTACACCTTGGACAAGCAACATTCTAACCATTACCCCAATTGAAAAAATTAAAACAACGAACTAGGAGTAATGAGACATAGACTTATGGGGGGTTTTCCTGGCACATTCCATTCAAATTTACAACCTAGACAAACGACTTCTAGAATGGCTCTGCTGCCCTAGTACCCAGATTTGGGAATGGAGAAATGCTGCTTCCTTGTGGCCGTTTCCCACAACAGCAGCTTTAAACCCACTGCAAAAGGTCACTAAATATTCACCAATTGCAGTTCTGTAAATGACACCTGCCCTCCAAAAAATACGGAGGTCGAAAATCGACCAAAAAATTCTAGAGTGCAACCTTCCAAAAAGAATATTTGAAGAGGTATATTATACTCACACTTTTTTTGCTTTTTTCTTTTAACAGAAAAGAAAAAGCTGTGGAAAAATGATGAATTGTAGGAATTTTTACAGACATGTAAACCCATATTACAAAAACCTATCAGCTCACACCAGTCATAATGGCAATCAAAAAAAATTCTGCCAACAATAAATGCTGACGTGATTGTGGAGAAATGCGTACCCTTGATTCTAAGGGGGACGTGGTAAGAGCCACTAATGAAAGCACAATGGAGTTGCCTTGAAAAGGTAAACGTTGAGCTACCGTACCAGTCAATCAATCATACCCACTGCTGGGTCTATCACCTGAGAAAATGAAAATCAAAAATCACAGGCGGGAAATCCTGCACTCCAGCCATATTTACCATAGGCAACACTTGGAAGCAACGAAAATGTCCATCGACAGAGGAATGCACCAAGAAGAAGTGGTCCATGTACACAATGGAATATTAGCCATGGAAAACATTGAAGCACTGCTCTTTGAGGCACCATACTTGAGCCTGGAGATAATCACAAAACATGAAGTAGGTCGGAAAGCAAAACACCTATATCCTATATTATCACTTATGGCATTATCTAATAACTAACACAGATGAACATATTTCCAAAGAGAAAGACACTCACAGGCTTAGAAAACAAACTATGCTCATCTGAAAGGAAAGGAGGGGGGAAACTGAGAAATGAACATTAGAGTTACCATACATATATAAATACATATTATATACATGTATCAAAAACACCGAACATATAGCAAGGGAGGTCGATGGAACACTGTAATATTTTACATGGGAAGAGGATCTGTACATTAATAGACATACATAATGTACAAATGAACCAGATTGTGTACACCTAGGACAAACAATATTCTAAACTTTACCCAGATTAAAAAAATTTTAAAAACCAAGAAGAAGTAATGACACATAAACTTATGGGGATTTCTCCTGGCAATTTCCATTCTAATTTACAACCTAGGACAATGACTTCCAGAAAGGCTCTGCTGCCCTAGTACCCAGATTGGGGAATGGAGAAATGCTACCTCCTTGTGGCCGTTTCCCACAACAGCAGCTTTGAACCCACTGCAAAAGGTCACTAAATTTTCACCAACTTGCAGTTCTGTAAATGATACCTGCCCTCCAGAAAATTTCTGGGGTCAAAAATCGACCAAAAAATTCAAAAGAGGGCAAGCTTCGAAGAAGACAAGTTCAAGAGCTATATTGTACTCACGGGTTTTTCTTTTAAGAGAAAAGAAAAAGGGGTAGGAATATGATGAATTTAAAAAATTTTAATGACATGCATACCCATATTACAAAAACCTATCAGCTCACAGCAGTCAGAATGGCCTTTAGGAAAAATGCTGCAAAAAATAAACCGTGAAGGGAGTGTGGAGAAATGCGTACCTTCGGTTGTAAGGGTGGGCATGTAAAGAGCCACTAATGAAAACACAGTGTAGGTGCTTTGAAAAGGGAAACATTGAGCTACCAGTCAATCAATCACAACCACTGCTTGGCCTATCACTTGAGAAAATGAGAATCAAAAAGTCACAGGCTGGCAAACCTGTACGCCAGCAAGATTTACCATAGCCAGCACTTGGAAGCAATGAAAATGTCCATCAACCGAGGAATGCACCAAGAAGAAGTGGTCCACGTACACAATGGAATATTACTCTAATAATAAATATAAACTCAATTTAAAAACAAACAAAAGCAAGGAGACATCAACATTTGTGGTTTTATCCGGGCACATTGCACTCTAATTTATAACCGAAGAACACCACTGGCCGGTAGGTCTGTTTCCCTAGTACCAGCATGGGAAACGTAGAAAGGCTGCCGCTCTCTGGCCGTTACCTGCAAAAGCAGGTTTAAAGCCTGAGCTAATGGTCACTTCATATGAACAAGTACTGCAGGGCTGTAAATGAAACCTGCCCTCAAAATGTCTTGAGGGAGATAACGGCCAAAATATTACAAATGGTGACACATACTTTAAGAAAACACTGTGAAGAAATAAGCTCTAATCACAGCTGGAAAAATAAAAAGATCATGTCTTAAAGCTCAATTTCAACGCATTATGAGACACATGCAAATTCAACCACAAAGAGGTATCAGCTCACACCACTCAGAATAATCATCAGCAAAAACTACAAAGAATAAATCCTGAAGGTGCTGGGAAGAAATACATGCCCTCCACTTTAAGTGGGACGTAACCTGGAAAGAGCCACTAAGGAGAACAGAACAGAGGTGCCTTTAAAAAGTAAACATTGAGCTACCATGTGATCCAGCAGACCTATTCCTGGACCTATAAACTAAGAAGACAGAATTGGAAGGACACAGCCACGCAAATCTGCATTGCACACTATTACAATAGCCAAGATATGGAAGTAACCAAAAAGTCCACCGACAGATGGGTGGACAAAGAAGAACTGCTACCTGTACAGATGGAATATGAGCTAGTGAAAAAATGAAACAATGCCATTTGCAGCACCGTAGATGAGTCTAGAAGTAATCACGCAACTTGGAGTAAGTGAGAAAGCGAAAGACACATATCCTATCATATCATATATAGGGGTTACCTAAAAAATGATACAAACAAAGATATTTCCACAGAGAAACACTACCATAGAATCAATAAAAAAACTTATGGTTCACCAATTAGAAAGGTGTGAGGAATGGATACATTACCGTATTGAGGTTAACAGAGAGATACAAACACCTGTGAAATATGTAATCACCAAAGACCTACGCAATACCAAGAGAAGACTACTCAACATTGTGTCATAACCTACATGGGAAAAGGCTCCGAAGAAGAATAGATATATGTATATGTGTGAAAGAACCACATCTTGCACACCTAGAACAAACAAAACATTGTAATCAAGTTTGCTGTGATAAAAAATAAAACGTAAGTTCAAAATAACAACAAGAAGTAATGAGACATACATTAAAGGGCGTTTTCCTCTCACATGCCATTCTAATTTACAACCTAGAACACCATTTCCAGTAAGGCTCTGTTGACCTAGTAACCAGATTTGGTAAAGGAGAAATGCTGCCGCCATGTGGCCGATTCCCGCAAGAGCAGCTTTTAACCCACAGCTAATGGTCACTTACCATTCACAAGGACTCAGGGCTGTAAAGGACACCTGCCCTCAAAATTGTGCTGAGGTAGGGAATGGATAAAAAAAATTGAAAACAGGCAAAATTTTCAAGAAGACAGTATGAAGAGGTAAGTTTTACTCACTCTCTTTTTAAAGAAAGGAAAATGGATAAAAGCTCAGCCTCAGGAAGTATTAGACTCATGCAATCTAATCTACAAAAAGTCTTCAACTCACACCAGTCGACTGACCATTGGCAAAAAGTCTACAAACAATAAATGCTGAAGAGGTTTTAGAGAACTGTGTACCCTCTAGCTGCTGGTGAGATGTAAAAGGGTTAAACGCTAATAATGAGAACAGGAAAGAGCTGCGTTTAAAAGGAAAAATTGAGGTACCAGTCAATCCAGCAGGCGCACCAATGGGCCTCTCACCTGAGAAGACCAGAATGAAGAAGACCCGGGCTGCAAAAGCTGCACTGCAGCCTTATTCACAATAGACAAGACAGTGAAGCAACCAAAATGTCCATCTACAGATGAAAGGATAAAGAAGAAGTGGTCCATGTACACAATGAATACTAGCCATGGAAAACAATGAAACACTGCTCTTTGAGGCCCCATAGATGATCTTGGAGATAATCACAGAACATGAGGTAAGTCGGAAAGCAAAAGTCCTATATCCTATGATATCACTTATAGGCGTTATCTAATAACTGACACAAATGAACATATTTCCACACAGAAAGTCAATCACAGACTTATTAAAACAGAACTATGCTTATCTAAAAGTAAAGGTGGGGGGAATGGATAAATGAAGATTAGCGTTACCATATGTATACAAATACATATTATATACATATATCAAAAAGACCGACCATATAGCAAGGAAGGATTACGGAACACTGTAATAATTTACAAGGGAAGAGGATCTCTACATAAATAGGTATGTAGAATATGTAGATGAACCAGAGTGTGTACACCTTGGACAAGCAACATTCTAACCATTACCCCAATTGAAAAAATTAAAACAACGAACTAGGAGTAATGAGACATAGACTTATGGGGGGTTTTCCTGGCACATTCCATTCAAATTTACAACCTAGACAAACGACTTCTAGAATGGCTCTGCTGCCCTAGTACCCAGATTTGGGAATGGAGAAATGCTGCATCCTTGTGGCCGTTTCCCACAACAGCAGCTTTAAACCCACTGCAAAAGGTCACTAAGTATTCACCAATTGCAGTTCTGTAAATGACACCTGACCTCCAAAAAATACTGAGGTCGAAAATCGACCAAAAAATTCTAGAGTGCAACCTTCCAAAAAGAATATTTGAAGAGGTATATTATACTCACACTTTTTTGCTTTTTTCTTTTAACAGAAAAGAAAAAGCCGTGGAAAAATGATGAATTGTAGGAATTTTTACAGACATGTAAACCCAAATTACAAAAACCTATCAGCTCACACCAGTCATAATGGCCATCAAAAAAAATTCTGCCAACAATAAATGCTGACGTGATTGTGGAGAAATGCGTACCCTTGATTCTAAGGGGGACGTGGCAAGAGCCACTAATGAAAGCACAATGGAGTTGCCTTGAAAAGGTAAACGTTGAGCTACCGTACCAGTCAATCAATCATACCCACTGCTGGGTCTATCACCTGAGAAAATGAAAATCAAAAATCACAGGCTGGAAATCCTGCACTCCAGCAATATTTACCATAGGCAACACTTGGAAGCAACGAAAATGTCCATCGACAGAGGAATGCACCAAGAAGAAGTGGTCCATGTACACAATGGAATATTAGCCATGGAAAACATTGAAGCACTGCTCTTTGAGGAACCATACTTGAGCCTGGAGATAATCACAAAACATGAAGTAGGTCGGAAAGCAAAACACCTATATCCTATATTATCACTTATGGCATTATCTAATAACTGACACAGATGAACATATTTCCAAAGAGAAAGACACTCACAGGCTTAGAAAACAAACTATGCTCATCTGAAAGGAAAGGAGGGGGGAAATTGAGAAATGAACATTAGTGTTACCATACATATACAAATACATATTATATACATGTATCAAAAACACCGAACATATAGCAAGGGAGGTCGACGGAACACTGTAATATTTTACATGGGAAGAGGATCTGTACATTAATAGACATACATAATGTACAAATGAACCAGATTGTGTACACCTAGGACAAACAATATTCTAAGCTTTACCCAGATTAAAAAAATTTTAAAAACCAAGAAGAAGTAATGAGACATAAACTTATGGGGATTTCTCCTGGCAATTTCCATTCTAATTTACAACCTAGGACAAGGACTTCCAGAAAGGCTCTGCTGCCCTAGTACCCAGATTGGGGAATGGAGAAATGCTACCTCCTTGTGGCCGTTTCCCACAACAGCAGCTTTGAACCCACTGCAAAAGGTCACTAAATTTTCACCAACTTGCAGTTCTGTAAATGATACCTGCCCTCCAGAAAATTTCTGGGGTCAAAAATCGACCAAAAAATTCAAAAGAGGGCAAGCTTCGAAGAAGACAAGTTCAAGAGCTATATTGTACTCACGGGTTTTTCTTTTAAGAGGAAAGAAAAAGGGGTAGGAATATGACGAATTTAAAAAATTTTAATGACATGCATACCCATATTACAAAAACCTATCAGCTCACAGCAGTCAGAATGGCCATTAGGAAAAATGCTGCAAAAAATAAACCGTGAAGGGAGTGTGGAGAAATGCGTACCTTCGGTTGTAAGGGGGGGCATGTAAAGAGCCACTAATGAAAACACAGTGTAGGTGCTTTGAAAAGGGAAACATTGAGCTACCAGTCAATCAATCACAACCACTGCTTGGCCTATCACTTGAGAAAATGAGAATCAAAAAGTCACAGGCTGGCAAACCTGTACGCCAGCAAGATTTACCATAGCCAGCACTTGGAAGCAATGAAAATGTCCATCAACCGAGGAATGCACCAAGAAGAAGTGGTCCACGTACACAATGGAATATTACTCTAATAATAAATATAAACTCAATTTAAAAACAAACAAAAGCAAGGAGACATCAACATTTGTGGTTTTATCCGGGCACATTGCACTCTAATTTATAACCGAAGAACACCACTGGCCGGTAGGTCTGTTTCCCTAGTACCAGCATGGGAAACGTAGAAAGGCTGCCGCTCTCTGGCCGTTACCTGCAAAAGCAGGTTTAAAGCCTGAGCTAATGGTCACTTCATATGAACAAGTACTGCAGGGCTGTAAATGAAACCTGCCCTCAAAATGTCTTGAGGGAGATAACGGCCAAAATATTACAAATGGTGACACATACTTTAAGAAAACACTGTGAAGAAATAAGCTCTAATCACAGCTGGAAAAATAAAAAGATCATGTCTTAAAGCTCAATTTCAACGCATTATGAGACACATGCAAATTCAACCACAAAGAGGTATCAGCTCACACCACTCAGAATAATCATCAGCAAAAACTACAAAGAATAAATCCTGAAGGTGCTGGGAAGAAATACATGCCCTCCACTTTAAGTGGGACGTAACCTGGAAAGAGCCACTAAGGAGAACAGAACAGAGGTGCCTTTAAAAAGTAAACATTGAGCTACCATGTGATCCAGCAGACCTATTCCTGGACCTATAAACTAAGAAGACAGAATTGGAAGGACACAGCCACGCAAATCTGCATTGCACACTATTACAATAGCCAAGATATGGAAGTAACCAAAAAGTCCACCGACAGATGGGTGGACAAAGAAGAACTGCTACCTGTACAGATGGAATATGAGCTAGTGAAAAAATGAAACAATGCCATTTGCAGCACCGTAGATGAGTCTAGAAGTAATCACGCAACTTGGAGTAAGTGAGAAAGCGAAAGACACATATCCTATCATATCATATATAGGGGTTACCTAAAAAATGATACAAACAAAGATATTTCCACAGAGAAACACTACCATAGAATCAATAAAAAAACTTATGGTTCACCAATTAGAAAGGTGTGAGGAATGGATACATTACCGTATTGAGGTTAACAGAGAGATACAAACACCTGTGAAATATGTAATCACCAAAGACCTACGCAATACCAAGAGAAGACTACTCAACATTGTGTCATAACCTACATGGGAAAAGGCTCCGAAGAAGAATAGATATATGTATATGTGTGAAAGAACCACATCTTGCACACCTAGAACAAACAAAACATTGTAATCAAGTTTGCTGTGATAAAAAATAAAACGTAAGTTCAAAATAACAACAAGAAGTAATGAGACATACATTAAAGGGCGTTTTCCTCTCACATGCCATTCTAATTTACAACCTAGAACACCATTTCCAGTAAGGCTCTGTTGACCTAGTAACCAGATTTGGTAAAGGAGAAATGCTGCCGCCATGTGGCCGATTCCCGCAAGAGCAGCTTTTAACCCACAGCTAATGGTCACTTACCATTCACAAGGACTCAGGGCTGTAAAGGACACCTGCCCTCAAAATTGTGCTGAGGTAGGGAATGGATAAAAAAAATTGAAAACAGGCAAAATTTTCAAGAAGACAGTATGAAGAGGTAAGTTTTACTCACTCTCTTTTTAAAGAAAGGAAAATGGATAAAAGCTCAGCCTCAGGAAGTATTAGACTCATGCAATCTAATCTACAAAAAGTCTTCAACTCACACCAGTCGACTGACCATTGGCAAAAAGTCTACAAACAATAAATGCTGAAGAGGTTTTAGAGAACTGTGTACCCTCTAGCTGCTGGTGAGATGTAAAAGGGTTAAACGCTAATAATGAGAACAGGAAAGAGCTGCGTTTAAAAGGAAAAATTGAGGTACCAGTCAATCCAGCAGGCGCACCAATGGGCCTCTCACCTGAGAAGACCAGAATGAAGAAGACCCGGGCTGCAAAAGCTGCACTGCAGCCTTATTCACAATAGACAAGACAGTGAAGCAACCAAAATGTCCATCTACAGATGAAAGGATAAAGAAGAAGTGGTCCATGTACACAATGAATACTAGCCATGGAAAACAATGAAACACTGCTCTTTGAGGCCCCATAGATGATCTTGGAGATAATCACAGAACATGAGGTAAGTCGGAAAGCAAAAGTCCTATATCCTATGATATCACTTATAGGCGTTATCTAATAACTGACACAAATGAACATATTTCCACACAGAAAGTCAATCACAGACTTATTAAAACAGAACTATGCTTATCTAAAAGTAAAGGTGGGGGGAATGGATAAATGAAGATTAGCGTTACCATATGTATACAAATACATATTATATACATATATCAAAAAGACCGACCATATAGCAAGGAAGGATTACGGAACACTGTAATAATTTACAAGGGAAGAGGATCTCTACATAAATAGGTATGTAGAATATGTAGATGAACCAGAGTGTGTACACCTTGGACAAGCAACATTCTAACCATTACCCCAATTGAAAAAATTAAAACAACGAACTAGGAGTAATGAGACATAGACTTATGGGGGGTTTTCCTGGCACATTCCATTCAAATTTACAACCTAGACAAACGACTTCTAGAATGGCTCTGCTGCCCTAGTACCCAGATTTGGGAATGGAGAAATGCTGCATCCTTGTGGCCGTTTCCCACAACAGCAGCTTTAAACCCACTGCAAAAGGTCACTAAGTATTCACCAATTGCAGTTCTGTAAATGACACCTGACCTCCAAAAAATACTGAGGTCGAAAATCGACCAAAAAATTCTAGAGTGCAACCTTCCAAAAAGAATATTTGAAGAGGTATATTATACTCACACTTTTTTGCTTTTTTCTTTTAACAGAAAAGAAAAAGCCGTGGAAAAATGATGAATTGTAGGAATTTTTACAGACATGTAAACCCAAATTACAAAAACCTATCAGCTCACACCAGTCATAATGGCCATCAAAAAAAATTCTGCCAACAATAAATGCTGACGTGATTGTGGAGAAATGCGTACCCTTGATTCTAAGGGGGACGTGGCAAGAGCCACTAATGAAAGCACAATGGAGTTGCCTTGAAAAGGTAAACGTTGAGCTACCGTACCAGTCAATCAATCATACCCACTGCTGGGTCTATCACCTGAGAAAATGAAAATCAAAAATCACAGGCTGGAAATCCTGCACTCCAGCAATATTTACCATAGGCAACACTTGGAAGCAACGAAAATGTCCATCGACAGAGGAATGCACCAAGAAGAAGTGGTCCATGTACACAATGGAATATTAGCCATGGAAAACATTGAAGCACTGCTCTTTGAGGAACCATACTTGAGCCTGGAGATAATCACAAAACATGAAGTAGGTCGGAAAGCAAAACACCTATATCCTATATTATCACTTATGGCATTATCTAATAACTGACACAGATGAACATATTTCCAAAGAGAAAGACACTCACAGGCTTAGAAAACAAACTATGCTCATCTGAAAGGAAAGGAGGGGGGAAATTGAGAAATGAACATTAGTGTTACCATACATATACAAATACATATTATATACATGTATCAAAAACACCGAACATATAGCAAGGGAGGTCGACGGAACACTGTAATATTTTACATGGGAAGAGGATCTGTACATTAATAGACATACATAATGTACAAATGAACCAGATTGTGTACACCTAGGACAAACAATATTCTAAGCTTTACCCAGATTAAAAAAATTTTAAAAACCAAGAAGAAGTAATGAGACATAAACTTATGGGGATTTCTCCTGGCAATTTCCATTCTAATTTACAACCTAGGACAAGGACTTCCAGAAAGGCTCTGCTGCCCTAGTACCCAGATTGGGGAATGGAGAAATGCTACCTCCTTGTGGCCGTTTCCCACAACAGCAGCTTTGAACCCACTGCAAAAGGTCACTAAATTTTCACCAACTTGCAGTTCTGTAAATGATACCTGCCCTCCAGAAAATTTCTGGGGTCAAAAATCGACCAAAAAATTCAAAAGAGGGCAAGCTTCGAAGAAGACAAGTTCAAGAGCTATATTGTACTCACGGGTTTTTCTTTTAAGAGGAAAGAAAAAGGGGTAGGAATATGACGAATTTAAAAAATTTTAATGACATGCATACCCATATTACAAAAACCTATCAGCTCACAGCAGTCAGAATGGCCATTAGGAAAAATGCTGCAAAAAATAAACCGTGAAGGGAGTGTGGAGAAATGCGTACCTTCGGTTGTAAGGGGGGGCATGTAAAGAGCCACTAATGAAAACACAGTGTAGGTGCTTTGAAAAGGGAAACATTGAGCTACCAGTCAATCAATCACAACCACTGCTTGGCCTATCACTTGAGAAAATGAGAATCAAAAAGTCACAGGCTGGCAAACCTGTACGCCAGCAAGATTTACCATAGCCAGCACTTGGAAGCAATGAAAATGTCCATCAACCGAGGAATGCACCAAGAAGAAGTGGTCCACGTACACAATGGAATATTACTCTAATAATAAATATAAACTCAATTTAAAAACAAACAAAAGCAAGGAGACATCAACATTTGTGGTTTTATCCGGGCACATTGCACTCTAATTTATAACCGAAGAACACCACTGGCCGGTAGGTCTGTTTCCCTAGTACCAGCATGGGAAACGTAGAAAGGCTGCCGCTCTCTGGCCGTTACCTGCAAAAGCAGGTTTAAAGCCTGAGCTAATGGTCACTTCATATGAACAAGTACTGCAGGGCTGTAAATGAAACCTGCCCTCAAAATGTCTTGAGGGAGATAACGGCCAAAATATTACAAATGGTGACACATACTTTAAGAAAACACTGTGAAGAAATAAGCTCTAATCACAGCTGGAAAAATAAAAAGATCATGTCTTAAAGCTCAATTTCAACGCATTATGAGACACATGCAAATTCAACCACAAAGAGGTATCAGCTCACACCACTCAGAATAATCATCAGCAAAAACTACAAAGAATAAATCCTGAAGGTGCTGGGAAGAAATACATGCCCTCCACTTTAAGTGGGACGTAACCTGGAAAGAGCCACTAAGGAGAACAGAACAGAGGTGCCTTTAAAAAGTAAACATTGAGCTACCATGTGATCCAGCAGACCTATTCCTGGACCTATAAACTAAGAAGACAGAATTGGAAGGACACAGCCACGCAAATCTGCATTGCACACTATTACAATAGCCAAGATATGGAAGTAACCAAAAAGTCCACCGACAGATGGGTGGACAAAGAAGAACTGCTACCTGTACAGATGGAATATGAGCTAGTGAAAAAATGAAACAATGCCATTTGCAGCACCGTAGATGAGTCTAGAAGTAATCACGCAACTTGGAGTAAGTGAGAAAGCGAAAGACACATATCCTATCATATCATATATAGGGGTTACCTAAAAAATGATACAAACAAAGATATTTCCACAGAGAAACACTACCATAGAATCAATAAAAAAACTTATGGTTCACCAATTAGAAAGGTGTGAGGAATGGATACATTACCGTATTGAGGTTAACAGAGAGATACAAACACCTGTGAAATATGTAATCACCAAAGACCTACGCAATACCAAGAGAAGACTACTCAACATTGTGTCATAACCTACATGGGAAAAGGCTCCGAAGAAGAATAGATATATGTATATGTGTGAAAGAACCACATCTTGCACACCTAGAACAAACAAAACATTGTAATCAAGTTTGCTGTGATAAAAAATAAAACGTAAGTTCAAAATAACAACAAGAAGTAATGAGACATACATTAAAGGGCGTTTTCCTCTCACATGCCATTCTAATTTACAACCTAGAACACCATTTCCAGTAAGGCTCTGTTGACCTAGTAACCAGATTTGGTAAAGGAGAAATGCTGCCGCCATGTGGCCGATTCCCGCAAGAGCAGCTTTTAACCCACAGCTAATGGTCACTTACCATTCACAAGGACTCAGGGCTGTAAAGGACACCTGCCCTCAAAATTGTGCTGAGGTAGGGAATGGATAAAAAAAATTGAAAACAGGCAAAATTTTCAAGAAGACAGTATGAAGAGGTAAGTTTTACTCACTCTCTTTTTAAAGAAAGGAAAATGGATAAAAGCTCAGCCTCAGGAAGTATTAGACTCATGCAATCTAATCTACAAAAAGTCTTCAACTCACACCAGTCGACTGACCATTGGCAAAAAGTCTACAAACAATAAATGCTGAAGAGGTTTTAGAGAACTGTGTACCCTCTAGCTGCTGGTGAGATGTAAAAGGGTTAAACGCTAATAATGAGAACAGGAAAGAGCTGCGTTTAAAAGGAAAAATTGAGGTACCAGTCAATCCAGCAGGCGCACCAATGGGCCTCTCACCTGAGAAGACCAGAATGAAGAAGACCCGGGCTGCAAAAGCTGCACTGCAGCCTTATTCACAATAGACAAGACAGTGAAGCAACCAAAATGTCCATCTACAGATGAAAGGATAAAGAAGAAGTGGTCCATGTACACAATGAATACTAGCCATGGAAAACAATGAAACACTGCTCTTTGAGGCCCCATAGATGATCTTGGAGATAATCACAGAACATGAGGTAAGTCGGAAAGCAAAAGTCCTATATCCTATGATATCACTTATAGGCGTTATCTAATAACTGACACAAATGAACATATTTCCACACAGAAAGTCAATCACAGACTTATTAAAACAGAACTATGCTTATCTAAAAGTAAAGGTGGGGGGAATGGATAAATGAAGATTAGCGTTACCATATGTATACAAATACATATTATATACATATATCAAAAAGACCGACCATATAGCAAGGAAGGATTACGGAACACTGTAATAATTTACAAGGGAAGAGGATCTCTACATAAATAGGTATGTAGAATATGTAGATGAACCAGAGTGTGTACACCTTGGACAAGCAACATTCTAACCATTACCCCAATTGAAAAAATTAAAACAACGAACTAGGAGTAATGAGACATAGACTTATGGGGGGTTTTCCTGGCACATTCCATTCAAATTTACAACCTAGACAAACGACTTCTAGAATGGCTCTGCTGCCCTAGTACCCAGATTTGGGAATGGAGAAATGCTGCATCCTTGTGGCCGTTTCCCACAACAGCAGCTTTAAACCCACTGCAAAAGGTCACTAAGTATTCACCAATTGCAGTTCTGTAAATGACACCTGACCTCCAAAAAATACTGAGGTCGAAAATCGACCAAAAAATTCTAGAGTGCAACCTTCCAAAAAGAATATTTGAAGAGGTATATTATACTCACACTTTTTTGCTTTTTTCTTTTAACAGAAAAGAAAAAGCCGTGGAAAAATGATGAATTGTAGGAATTTTTACAGACATGTAAACCCAAATTACAAAAACCTATCAGCTCACACCAGTCATAATGGCCATCAAAAAAAATTCTGCCAACAATAAATGCTGACGTGATTGTGGAGAAATGCGTACCCTTGATTCTAAGGGGGACGTGGCAAGAGCCACTAATGAAAGCACAATGGAGTTGCCTTGAAAAGGTAAACGTTGAGCTACCGTACCAGTCAATCAATCATACCCACTGCTGGGTCTATCACCTGAGAAAATGAAAATCAAAAATCACAGGCTGGAAATCCTGCACTCCAGCAATATTTACCATAGGCAACACTTGGAAGCAACGAAAATGTCCATCGACAGAGGAATGCACCAAGAAGAAGTGGTCCATGTACACAATGGAATATTAGCCATGGAAAACATTGAAGCACTGCTCTTTGAGGAACCATACTTGAGCCTGGAGATAATCACAAAACATGAAGTAGGTCGGAAAGCAAAACACCTATATCCTATATTATCACTTATGGCATTATCTAATAACTGACACAGATGAACATATTTCCAAAGAGAAAGACACTCACAGGCTTAGAAAACAAACTATGCTCATCTGAAAGGAAAGGAGGGGGGAAATTGAGAAATGAACATTAGTGTTACCATACATATACAAATACATATTATATACATGTATCAAAAACACCGAACATATAGCAAGGGAGGTCGACGGAACACTGTAATATTTTACATGGGAAGAGGATCTGTACATTAATAGACATACATAATGTACAAATGAACCAGATTGTGTACACCTAGGACAAACAATATTCTAAACTTTACCCAGATTAAAAAAATTTTAAAAACCAAGAAGAAGTAATGAGACATAAACTTATGGGGATTTCTCCTGGCAATTTCCATTCTAATTTACAACCTAGGACAAGGACTTCCAGAAAGGCTCTGCTGCCCTAGTACCCAGATTGGGGAATGGAGAAATGCTACCTCCTTGTGGCCGTTTCCCACAACAGCAGCTTTGAACCCACTGCAAAAGGTCACTAAATTTTCACCAACTTGCAGTTCTGTAAATGATACCTGCCCTCCAGAAAATTTCTGGGGTCAAAAATCGACCAAAAAATTCAAAAGAGGGCAAGCTTCGAAGAAGACAAGTTCAAGAGCTATATTGTACTCACGGGTTTTTCTTTTAAGAGGAAAGAAAAAGGGGTAGGAATATGACGAATTTAAAAAATTTTAATGACATGCATACCCATATTACAAAAACCTATCAGCTCACAGCAGTCAGAATGGCCATTAGGAAAAATGCTGCAAAAAATAAACCGTGAAGGGAGTGTGGAGAAATGCGTACCTTCGGTTGTAAGGGGGGGCATGTAAAGAGCCACTAATGAAAACACAGTGTAGGTGCTTTGAAAAGGGAAACATTGAGCTACCAGTCAATCAATCACAACCACTGCTTGGCCTATCACTTGAGAAAATGAGAATCAAAAAGTCACAGGCTGGCAAACCTGTACGCCAGCAAGATTTACCATAGCCAGCACTTGGAAGCAATGAAAATGTCCATCAACCGAGGAATGCACCAAGAAGACGTGGTCCACGTACACAATGGAATATTACTCTAATAATAAATATAAACTCAATTTAAAAACAAACAAAAGCAAGGAGACATCAACATTTGTGGTTTTATCCGGGCACATTGCACTCTAATTTATAACCGAAGAACACCACTGGCCGTTAGGTCTGTTTCCCTAGTACCAGCCTGGGAAACGTAGAAAGGCTGCCGCTCTCTGGCCGTTACCTGCAAAAGCAGGTTTAAAGCCTGAGCTAATGGTCACTTCATATGAACAAGTACTGCAGGGCTGTAAATGAAACCTGCCCTCAAAATGTCTTGAGGGAGATAACGGCCAAAATATTACAAATGGTGACACATACTTTAAGAAAACACTGTGAAGAAATAAGCTCTAATCACAGCTGGAAAAATAAAAAGATCATGTCTTAAAGCTCAATTTCAACGCATTATGAGACACATGCAAATTCAACCACAAAGAGGTATCAGCTCACACCACTCAGAATAATCATCAGCAAAAACTACAAAGAATAAATCCTGAAGGTGCTGGGAAGAAATACATGCCCTCCACTTTAAGTGGGACGTAACCTGGAAAGAGCCACTAAGGAGAACAGAACAGAGGTGCCTTTAAAAAGTAAACATTGAGCTACCATGTGATCCAGCAGACCTATTCCTGGACCTATAAACTAAGAAGACAGAATTGGAAGGACACAGCCACGCAAATCTGCATTGCACACTATTACAATAGCCAAGATATGGAAGTAACCAAAAAGTCCACCGACAGATGGGTGGACAAAGAAGAACTGCTACCTGTACAGATGGAATATGAGCTAGTGAAAAAATGAAACAATGCCATTTGCAGCACCGTAGATGAGTCTAGAAGTAATCACGCAACTTGGAGTAAGTGAGAAAGCGAAAGACACATATCCTATCATATCATATATAGGGGTTACCTAAAAAATGATACAAACAAAGATATTTCCACAGAGAAACACTATCATAGAATCAATAAAAAAACTTATGGTTCACCAATTAGAAAGGTGTGAGGAATGGATACATTACCGTATTGAGGTTAACAGAGAGATACAAACACCTGTGAAATATGTAATCACCAAAGACCTACGCAATACCAAGAGAAGACTACTCAACATTGTGTCATAACCTACATGGGAAAAGGCTCCGAAGAAGAATAGATATATGTATATGTGTGAAAGAACCACATCTTGCACACCTAGAACAAACAAAACATTGTAATCAAGTTTGCTGTGATAAAAAATAAAACGTAAGTTAAAAATAACAACAAGAAGTAATGAGACATACATTAAAGGGCGTTTTCCTCTCACATGCCATTCTAATTTACAACCTAGAACACCACTTCCAGTAAGGCTCTGTTGACCTAGTAACCAGATTTGGTAAAGGAGAAATGCTGCCGCCATGTGGCCGATTCCCGCAAGAGCAGCTTTTAACCCACAGCTAATGGTCACTTACCATTCACAAGGACTCAGGGCTGTAAAGGACACCTGCCCTCAAAATTGTGCTGAGGTAGGGAATGGATAAAAAAAATTCAAAACAGGCAAAATTTTCAAGAAGACAGTATGAAGAGGTAAGTTTTACTCACTCTCTTTTTAAAGAAAGGAAAATGGATAAAAGCTCAGCCTCAGGAAGTATTAGACTCATGCAATCTAATCTACAAAAAGTCTTCAACTCACACCAGTCGACTGACCATTGGCAAAAAGTCTACAAACAATAAATGCTGAAGAGGTTTTAGAGAACTGTGTACCCTCTAGCTGCTGGTGAGATGTAAAAGGGTTAAACGCTAATAATGAGAACAGGAAAGAGCTGCGTTTAAAAGGAAAAATTGAGGTACCAGTCAATCCAGCAAGCGCACCAATGGGCCTCTCACCTGAGAAGACCAGAATGAAGAAGACCCGGGCTGCAAAAGCTGCACTGCAGCCTTATTCACAATAGACAAGACAGTGAAGCAACCAAAATGTCCATCTACAGATGAAAGGATAAAGAAGAAGTGGTCCATGTACACAATGAATACTAGCCATGGAAAACAATGAAACACTGCTCTTTGAGGCCCCATAGATGATCTTGGAGATAATCACAGAACATGAGGTAAGTCGGAAAGCAAAAGTCCTATATCCTATGATATCACTTATAGGCGTTATCTAATAACTGACACAAATGAACATATTTCCACACAGAAAGTCAATCACAGACTTATTAAAAAAGAACTATGCTTATCTAAAAGTAAAGGTGGGGGGAATGGATAAATGAAGATTAGCGTTACCATATGTATACAAATACATATTATATACATATATCAAAAAGACCGACCATATAGCAAGGAAGGATTACGGAACACTGTAATAATTTACAAGGGAAGAGGATCTCTACATAAATAGGTATGTAGAATATGTAGATGAACCAGAGTGTGTACACCTTGGACAAGCAACATTCTAACCATTACCCCAATTGAAAAAATTAAAACAACGAACTAGGAGTAATGAGACATAGACTTATGGAGGGTTTTCCTGGCACATTCCATTCAAATTTACAACCTAGACAAACGACTTCTAGAATGGCTCTGCTGCCCTAGTACCCAGATTTGGGAATGGAGAAATGCTGCATCCTTGTGGCCGTTTCCCACAACAGCAGCTTTAAACCCACTGCAAAAGGTCACTAAATATTCACCAATTGCAGTTCTGTAAATGACACCTGCCCTCCAAAAAATACTGAGGTCGAAAATCGACCAAAAAATTCTAGAGTGCAACCTTCCAAAAAGAATATTTGAAGAGGTATATTATACTCACACTTTTTTGCTTTTTTCTTTTAACAGAAAAGAAAAAGCCGTGGAAAAATGATGAATTGTAGGAATTTTTACAGACATGTAAACCCAAATTACAAAAACCTATCAGCTCACACCAGTCATAATGGCCATCAAAAAAAATTCTGCCAACAATAAATGCTGACGTGATTGTGGAGAAATGCGTACCCTTGATTCTAAGGGGGACGTGGCAAGAGCCACTAATGAAAGCACAATGGAGTTGCCTTGAAAAGGTAAACGTTGAGCTACCGTACCAGTCAATCAATCATACCCACTGCTGGGTCTATCACCTGAGAAAATGAAAATCAAAAATCACAGGCTGGAAATCCTGCACTCCAGCAATATTTACCATAGGCAACACTTGGAAGCAACGAAAATGTCCATCGACAGAGGAATGCACCAAGAAGAAGTGGTCCATGTACACAATGGAATATTAGCCATGGAAAACATTGAAGCACTGCTCTTTGAGGAACCATACTTGAGCCTGGAGATAATCACAAAACATGAAGTAGGTCGGAAAGCAAAACACCTATATCCTATATTATCACTTATGGCATTATCTAATAACTGACACAGATGAACATATTTCCAAAGAGAAAGACACTCACAGGCTTAGAAAACAAACTATGCTCATCTGAAAGGAAAGGAGGGGGGAAATTGAGAAATGAACATTAGTGTTACCATACATATACAAATACATATTATATACATGTATCAAAAACACTGAACATATAGCAAGGGAGGTCGACGGAACACTGTAATATTTTACATGGGAAGAGGATCTGTACATTAATAGACATACATAATGTACAAATGAACCAGATTGTGTACACCTAGGACAAACAATATTCTAAACTTTACCCAGATTAAAAAAATTTTAAAAACCAAGAAGAAGTAATGAGACATAAACTTATGGGGATTTCTCCTGGCAATTTCCATTCTAATTTACAACCTAGGACAAGGACTTCCAGAAAGGCTCTGCTGCCCTAGTACCCAGATTGGGGAATGGAGAAATGCTACCTCCTTGTGGCCGTTTCCCACAACAGCAGCTTTGAACCCACTGCAAAAGGTCACTAAATTTTCACCAACTTGCAGTTCTGTAAATGATACCTGCCCTCCAGAAAATTTCTGGGGTCAAAAATCGACCAAAAAATTCAAAAGAGGGCAAGCTTCGAAGAAGACAAGTTCAAGAGCTATATTGTACTCACGGGTTTTTCTTTTAAGAGAAAAGAAAAAGGGGTAGGAATATGACGAATTTAAAAAATTTTAATGACATGCATACCCATATTACAAAAACCTATCAGCTCACAGCAGTCAGAATGGCCATTAGGAAAAATGCTGCAAAAAATAAACCGTGAAGGGAGTGTGGAGAAATGCGTACCTTCGGTTGTAAGGGGGGGCATGTAAAGAGCCACTAATGAAAACACAGTGTAGGTGCTTTGAAAAGGGAAACATTGAGCTACCAGTCAATCAATCACAACCACTGCTTGGCCTATCACTTGAGAAAATGAGAATCAAAAAGTCACAGGCTGGCAAACCTGTACGCCAGCAAGATTTACCATAGCCAGCACTTGGAAGCAATGAAAATGTCCATCAACCGAGGAATGCACCAAGAAGAAGTGGTCCACGTACACAATGGAATATTACTCTAATAATAAATATAAACTCAATTTAAAAACAAACAAAAGCAAGGAGACATCAACATTTGTGGTTTTATCCGGGCACATTGCACTCTAATTTATAACCGAAGAACACCACTGGCCGTTAGGTCTGTTTCCCTAGTACCAGCATGGGAAACGTAGAAAGGCTGCCGCTCTCTGGCCGTTACCTGCAAAAGCAGGTTTAAAGCCTGAGCTAATGGTCACTTCATATGAACAAGTACTGCAGGGCTGTAAATGAAACCTGCCCTCAAAATGTCTTGAGGGAGATAACGGCCAAAATATTACAAATGGTGACACATACTTTAAGAAAACACTGTGAAGAAATAAGCTCTAATCACAGCTGGAAAAATAAAAAGATCATGTCTTAAAGCTCAATTTCAACGCATTATGAGACACATGCAAATTCAACCACAAAGAGGTATCAGCTCACACCACTCAGAATAATCATCAGCAAAAACTACAAAGAATAAATCCTGAAGGTGCTGGGAAGAAATACATGCCCTCCACTTTAAGTGGGACGTAACCTGGAAAGAGCCACTAAGGAGAACAGAACAGAGGTGCCTTTAAAAAGTAAACATTGAGCTACCATGTGATCCAGCAGACCTATTCCTGGACCTATAAACTAAGAAGACAGAATTGGAAGGACACAGCCACGCAAATCTGCATTGCACACTATTACAATAGCCAAGATATGGAAGTAACCAAAAAGTCCACCGACAGATGGGTGGACAAAGAAGAACTGCTACCTGTACAGATGGAATATGAGCTAGTGAAAAAATGAAACAATGCCATTTGCAGCACCGTAGATGAGTCTAGAAGTAATCACGCAACTTGGAGTAAGTGAGAAAGCGAAAGACACATATCCTATCATATCATATATAGGGGTTACCTAAAAAATGATACAAACAAAGATATTTCCACAGAGAAACACTATCATAGAATCAATAAAAAAACTTATGGTTCACCAATTAGAAAGGTGTGAGGAATGGATACATTACCGTATTGAGGTTAACAGAGAGATACAAACACCTGTGAAATATGTAATCACCAAAGACCTACGCAATACCAAGAGAAGACTACTCAACATTGTGTCATAACCTACATGGGAAAAGGCTCCGAAGAAGAATAGATATATGTATATGTGTGAAAGAACCACATCTTGCACACCTAGAACAAACAAAACATTGTAATCAAGTTTGCTGTGATAAAAAATAAAACGTAAGTTAAAAATAACAACAAGAAGTAATGAGACATACATTAAAGGGCGTTTTCCTCTCACATGCCATTCTAATTTACAACCTAGAACACCACTTCCAGTAAGGCTCTGTTGACCTAGTAACCAGATTTGGTAAAGGAGAAATGCTGCCGCCATGTGGCCGATTCCCGCAAGAGCAGCTTTTAACCCACAGCTAATGGTCACTTACCATTCACAAGGACTCAGGGCTGTAAAGGACACCTGCCCTCAAAATTGTGCTGAGGTAGGGAATGGATAAAAAAAATTCAAAACAGGCAAAATTTTCAAGAAGACAGTATGAAGAGGTAAGTTTTACTCACTCTCTTTTTAAAGAAAGGAAAATGGATAAAAGCTCAGCCTCAGGAAGTATTAGACTCATGCAATCTAATCTACAAAAAGTCTTCAACTCACACCAGTCGACTGACCATTGGCAAAAAGTCTACAAACAATAAATGCTGAAGAGGTTTTAGAGAACTGTGTACCCTCTAGCTGCTGGTGAGATGTAAAAGGGTTAAACGCTAATAATGAGAACAGGAAAGAGCTGCGTTTAAAAGGAAAAATTGAGGTACCAGTCAATCCAGCAGGCGCACCAATGGGCCTCTCACCTGAGAAGACCAGAATGAAGAAGACCCGGGCTGCAAAAGCTGCACTGCAGCCTTATTCACAATAGACAAGACAGTGAAGCAACCAAAATGTCCATCTACAGATGAAAGGATAAAGAAGAAGTGGTCCATGTACACAATGAATACTAGCCATGGAAAACAATGAAACACTGCTCTTTGAGGCCCCATAGATGATCTTGGAGATAATCACAGAACATGAGGTAAGTCGGAAAGCAAAAGTCCTATATCCTATGATATCACTTATAGGCGTTATCTAATAACTGACACAAATGAACATATTTCCACACAGAAAGTCAATCACAGACTTATTAAAAAAGAACTATGCTTATCTAAAAGTAAAGTTGGGGGGAATGGATAAATGAAGATTAGCGTTACCATATGTATACAAATACATATTATATACATATATCAAAAAGACCGACCATATAGCAAGGAAGGATTACGGAACACTGTAATAATTTACAAGGGAAGAGGATCTCTACATAAATAGGTATGTAGAATATGTAGATGAACCAGAGTGTGTACACCTTGGACAAGCAACATTCTAACCATTACCCCAATTGAAAAAATTAAAACAACGAACTAGGAGTAATGAGACATAGACTTATGGGGGGTTTTCCTGGCACATTCCATTCAAATTTACAACCTAGACAAACGACTTCTAGAATGGCTCTGCTGCCCTAGTACCCAGATTTGGGAATGGAGAAATGCTGCATCCTTGTGGCCGTTTCCCACAACAGCAGCTTTAAACCCACTGCAAAAGGTCACTAAATATTCACCAATTGCAGTTCTGTAAATGACACCTGACCTCCAAAAAATACTGAGGTCGAAAATCGACCAAAAAATTCTAGAGTGCAACCTTCCAAAAAGAATATTTGAAGAGGTATATTATACTCACACTTTTTTGCTTTTTTCTTTTAACAGAAAAGAAAAAGCCGTGGAAAAATGATGAATTGTAGGAATTTTTACAGACATGTAAACCCAAATTACAAAAACCTATCAGCTCACACCAGTCATAATGGCCATCAAAAAAATTCTGCCAACAATAAATGCTGACGTGATTGTGGAGAAATGCGTACCCTTGATTCTAAGGGGGACGTGGCAAGAGCCACTAATGAAAGCACAATGGAGTTGCCTTGAAAAGGTAAACGTTGAGCTACCGTACCAGTCAATCAATCATACCCACTGCTGGGTCTATCACCTGAGAAAATGAAAATCAAAAATCACAGGCTGGAAATCCTGCACTCCAGCCATATTTACCATAGGCAACACTTGGAAGCAACGAAAATGTCCATCGACAGAGGAATGCACCAAGAAGAAGTGGTCCATGTACACAATGGAATATTAGCCATGGAAAACATTGAAGCACTGCTCTTTGAGGAACCATACTTGAGCCTGGAGATAATCACAAAACATGAAGTAGGTCGGAAAGCAAAACACCTATAACCTATATTATCACATATGGCATTATCTAATAACTGACACAGATGAACATATTTCCAAAGAGAAAGACACTCACAGGCTTAGAAAACAAACTATGCTCATCTGAAAGGAAAGGAGGGGGGAAATTGAGAAATGAACATTAGTGTTACCATACATATACAAATACATATTATATACATGTATCAAAAACACCGAACATATAGCAAGGGAGGTCGACGGAACACTGTAATATTTTACATGGGAAGAGGATCTGTACATTAATAGACATACATAATGTACAAATGAACCAGATTGTGTACACCTAGGACAAACAATATTCTAAACTTTACCCAGATTAAAAAAATTTTAAAAACCAAGAAGAAGTAATGAGACATAAACTTATGGGGATTTCTCCTGGCAATTTCCATTCTAATTTACAACCTAGGACAAGGACTTCCAGAAAGGCTCTGCTGCCCTAGTACCCAGATTGGGGAATGGAGAAATGCTACCTCCTTGTGGCCGTTTCCCACAACAGCAGCTTTGAACCCACTGCAAAAGGTCACTAAATTTTCACCAACTTGCAGTTCTGTAAATGATACCTGCCCTCCAGAAAATTTCTGGGGTCAAAAATCGACCAAAAAATTCAAAAGAGGGCAAGCTTCGAAGAAGACAAGTTCAAGAGCTATATTGTACTCACGGGTTTTTCTTTTAAGAGAAAAGAAAAAGGGGTAGGAATATGACGAATTTAAAAAATTTTAATGACATGCATACCCATATTACAAAAACCTATCAGCTCACAGCAGTCAGAATGGCCATTAGGAAAAATGCTGCAAAAAATAAACCGTGAAGGGAGTGTGGAGAAATGCGTACCTTCGGTTGTAAGGGGGGGCATGTAAAGAGCCACTAATGAAAACACAGTGTAGGTGCTTTGAAAAGGGAAACATTGAGCTACCAGTCAATCAATCACAACCACTGCTTGGCCTATCACTTGAGAAAATGAGAATCAAAAAGTCACAGGCTGGCAAACCTGTACGCCAGCAAGATTTACCATAGCCAGCACTTGGAAGCAATGAAAATGTCCATCAACCGAGGAATGCACCAAGAAGAAGTGGTCCACGTACACAATGGAATATTACTCTAATAATAAATATAAACTCAATTTAAAAACAAACAAAAGCAAGGAGACATCAACATTTGTGGGTTTATCCGGGCACATTGCACTCTAATTTATAACCGAAGAACACCACTGGCCGGTAGGTCTGTTTCCCTAGTACCAGCATGGGAAACGTAGAAAGGCTGCCGCTCTCTGGCCGTTACCTGCAAAAGCAGGTTTAAAGCCTGAGCTAATGGTCACTTCATATGAACAAGTACTGCAGGGCTGTAAATGAAACCTGCCCTCAAAATGTCTTGAGGGAGATAACGGCCAAAATATTACAAATGGTGACACATACTTTAAGAAAACACTGTGAAGAAATAAGCTCTAATCACAGCTGGAAAAATAAAAAGATCATGTCTTAAAGCTCAATTTCAACGCATTATGAGACACATGCAAATTCAACCACAAAGAGGTATCAGCTCACACCACTCAGAATAATCATCAGCAAAAACTACAAAGAATAAATCCTGAAGGTGCTGGGAAGAAATACATGCCCTCCACTTTAAGTGGGACGTAACCTGGAAAGAGCCACTAAGGAGAACAGAACAGAGGTGCCTTTAAAAAGTAAACATTGAGCTACCATGTGATCCAGCAGACCTATTCCTGGACCTATAAACTAAGAAGACAGAATTGGAAGGACACAGCCACGCAAATCTGCATTGCACACTATTACAATAGCCAAGATATGGAAGTAACCAAAAAGTCCACCGACAGATGGGTGGACAAAGAAGAACTGCTACCTGTACAGATGGAATATGAGCTAGTGAAAAAATGAAACAATGCCATTTGCAGCACCGTAGATGAGTCTAGAAGTAATCACGCAACTTGGAGTAAGTGAGAAAGCGAAAGACACATATCCTATCATATCATATATAGGGGTTACCTAAAAAATGATACAAACAAAGATATTTCCACAGAGAAACACTATCATAGAATCAATAAAAAAACTTATGGTTCACCAATTAGAAAGGTGTGAGGAATGGATACATTACCGTATTGAGGTTAACAGAGAGATACAAACACCTGTGAAATATGTAATCACCAAAGACCTACGCAATACCAAGAGAAGACTACTCAACATTGTGTCATAACCTACATGGGAAAAGGCTCCGAAGAAGAATAGATATATGTATATGTGTGAAAGAACCACATCTTGCACACCTAGAACAAACAAAACATTGTAATCAAGTTTGCTGTGATAAAAAATAAAACGTAAGTTAAAAATAACAACAAGAAGTAATGAGACATACATTAAAGGGCGTTTTCCTCTCACATGCCATTCTAATTTACAACCTAGAACACCACTTCCAGTAAGGCTCTGTTGACCTAGTAACCAGATTTGGTAAAGGAGAAATGCTGCCGCCATGTGGCCGATTCCCGCAAGAGCAGCTTTTAACCCACAGCTAATGGTCACTTACCATTCACAAGGACTCAGGGCTGTAAAGGACACCTGCCCTCAAAATTGTGCTGAGGTAGGGAATGGATAAAAAAAATTCAAAACAGGCAAAATTTTCAAGAAGACAGTATGAAGAGGTAAGTTTTACTCACTCTCTTTTTAAAGAAAGGAAAATGGATAAAAGCTCAGCCTCAGGAAGTATTAGACTCATGCAATCTAATCTACAAAAAGTCTTCAACTCACACCAGTCGACTGACCATTGGCAAAAAGTCTACAAACAATAAATGCTGAAGAGGTTTTAGAGAACTGTGTACCCTCTAGCTGCTGGTGAGATGTAAAAGGGTTAAACGCTAATAATGAGAACAGGAAAGAGCTGCGTTTAAAAGGAAAAATTGAGGTACCAGTCAATCCAGCAGGCGCACCAATGGGCCTCTCACCTGAGAAGACCAGAATGAAGAAGACCCGGGCTGCAAAAGCTGCACTGCAGCCTTATTCACAATAGACAAGACAGTGAAGCAACCAAAATGTCCATCTACAGATGAAAGGATAAAGAAGAAGTGGTCCATGTACACAATGAATACTAGCCATGGAAAACAATGAAACACTGCTCTTTGAGGCCCCATAGATGATCTTGGAGATAATCACAGAACATGAGGTAAGTCGGAAAGCAAAAGTCCTATATCCTATGATATCACTTATAGGCGTTATCTAATAACTGACACAAATGAACATATTTCCACACAGAAAGTCAATCACAGACTTATTAAAAAAGAACTATGCTTATCTAAAAGTAAAGGTGGGGGGAATGGATAAATGAAGATTAGCGTTACCATATGTATACAAATACATATTATATACATATATCAAAAAGACCGACCATATAGCAAGGAAGGATTACGGAACACTGTAATAATTTACAAGGGAAGAGGATCTCTACATAAATAGGTATGTAGAATATGTAGATGAACCAGAGTGTGTACACCTTGGACAAGCAACATTCTAACCATTACCCCAATTGAAAAAATTAAAACAACGAACTAGGAGTAATGAGACATAGACTTATGGGGGGTTTTCCTGGCACATTCCATTCAAATTTACAACCTAGACAAACGACTTCTAGAATGGCTCTGCTGCCCTAGTACCCAGATTTGGGAATGGAGAAATGCTGCATCCTTGTGGCCGTTTCCCACAACAGCAGCTTTAAACCCACTGCAAAAGGTCACTAAATATTCACCAATTGCAGTTCTGTAAATGACACCTGCCCTCCAAAAAATACTGAGGTCGAAAATCGACCAAAAAATTCTAGAGTGCAACCTTCCAAAAAGAATATTTGAAGAGGTATATTATACTCACACTTTTTTGCTTTTTTCTTTTAACAGAAAAGAAAAAGCCGTGGAAAAATGATGAATTGTAGGAATTTTTACAGACATGTAAACCCAAATTACAAAAACCTATCAGCTCACACCAGTCATAATGGCCATCAAAAAAAATTCTGCCAACAATAAATGCTGACGTGATTGTGGAGAAATGCGTACCCTTGATTCTAAGGGGGACGTGGCAAGAGCCACTAATGAAAGCACAATGGAGTTGCCTTGAAAAGGTAAACGTTGAGCTACCGTACCAGTCAATCAATCATACCCACTGCTGGGTCTATCACCTGAGAAAATGAAAATCAAAAATCACAGGCTGGAAATCCTGCACTCCAGCAATATTTACCATAGGCAACACTTGGAAGCAACGAAAATGTCCATCGACAGAGGAATGCACCAAGAAGAAGTGGTCCATGTACACAATGGAATATTAGCCATGGAAAACATTGAAGCACTGCTCTTTGAGGAACCATACTTGAGCCTGGAGATAATCACAAAACATGAAGTAGGTCGGAAAGCAAAACACCTATATCCTATATTATCACTTATGGCATTATCTAATAACTGACACAGATGAACATATTTCCAAAGAGAAAGACACTCACAGGCTTAGAAAACAAACTATGCTCATCTGAAAGGAAAGGAGGGGGGAAATTGAGAAATGAACATTAGTGTTACCATACATATACAAATACATATTATATACATGTATCAAAAACACCGAACATATAGCAAGGGAGGTCGACGGAACACTGTAATATTTTACATGGGAAGAGGATCTGTACATTAATAGACATACATAATGTACAAATGAACCAGATTGTGTACACCTAGGACAAACAATATTCTAAACTTTACCCAGATTAAAAAAATTTTAAAAACCAAGAAGAAGTAATGAGACATAAACTTATGGGGATTTCTCCTGGCAATTTCCATTCTAATTTACAACCTAGGACAAGGACTTCCAGAAAGGCTCTGCTGCCCTAGTACCCAGATTGGGGAATGGAGAAATGCTACCTCCTTGTGGCCGTTTCCCACAACAGCAGCTTTGAACCCACTGCAAAAGGTCACTAAATTTTCACCAACTTGCAGTTCTGTAAATGATACCTGCCCTCCAGAAAATTTCTGGGGTCAAAAATCGACCAAAAAATTCAAAAGAGGGCAAGCTTCGAAGAAGACAAGTTCAAGAGCTATATTGTACTCACGGGTTTTTCTTTTAAGAGAAAAGAAAAAGGGGTAGGAATATGACGAATTTAAAAAATTTTAATGACATGCATACCCATATTACAAAAACCTATCAGCTCACAGCAGTCAGAATGGCCATTAGGAAAAATGCTGCAAAAAATAAACCGTGAAGGGAGTGTGGAGAAATGCGTACCTTCGGTTGTAAGGGGGGGCATGTAAAGAGCCACTAATGAAAACACAGTGTAGGTGCTTTGAAAAGGGAAACATTGAGCTACCAGTCAATCAATCACAACCACTGCTTGGCCTATCACTTGAGAAAATGAGAATCAAAAAGTCACAGGCTGGCAAACCTGTACGCCAGCAAGATTTACCATAGCCAGCACTTGGAAGCAATGAAAATGTCCATCAACCGAGGAATGCACCAAGAAGAAGTGGTCCACGTACACAATGGAATATTACTCTAATAATAAATATAAACTCAATTTAAAAACAAACAAAAGCAAGGAGACATCAACATTTGTGGTTTTATCCGGGCACATTGCACTCTAATTTATAACCGAAGAACACCACTGGCCGTTAGGTCTGTTTCCCTAGTACCAGCATGGGAAACGTAGAAAGGCTGCCGCTCTCTGGCCGTTACCTGCAAAAGCAGGTTTAAAGCCTGAGCTAATGGTCACTTCATATGAACAAGTACTGCAGGGCTGTAAATGAAACCTGCCCTCAAAATGTCTTGAGGGAGATAACGGCCAAAATATTACAAATGGTGACACATACTTTAAGAAAACACTGTGAAGAAATAAGCTCTAATCACAGCTGGAAAAATAAAAAGATCATGTCTTAAAGCTCAATTTCAACGCATTATGAGACACATGCAAATTCAACCACAAAGAGGTATCAGCTCACACCACTCAGAATAATCATCAGCAAAAACTACAAAGAATAAATCCTGAAGGTGCTGGGAAGAAATACATGCCCTCCACTTTAAGTGGGACGTAACCTGGAAAGAGCCACTAAGGAGAACAGAACAGAGGTGCCTTTAAAAAGTAAACATTGAGCTACCATGTGATCCAGCAGACCTATTCCTGGACCTATAAACGAAGAAGACAGAATTGGAAGGACACAGCCACGCAAATCTGCATTGCACACTATTACAATAGCCAAGATATGGAAGTAACCAAAAAGTCCACCGACAGATGGGTGGACAAAGAAGAACTGCTACCTGTACAGATGGAATATGAGCTAGTGAAAAAATGAAACAATGCCATTTGCAGCACCGTAGATGAGTCTAGAAGTAATCACGCAACTTGGAGTAAGTGAGAAAGCGAAAGACACATATCCTATCATATCATATATAGGGGTTACCTAAAAAATGATACAAACAAAGATATTTCCACAGAGAAACACTATCATAGAATCAATAAAAAAACTTATGGTTCACCAATTAGAAAGGTGTGAGGAATGGATACATTACCGTATTGAGGTTAACAGAGAGATACAAACACCTGTGAAATATGTAATCACCAAAGACCTACGCAATACCAAGAGAAGACTACTCAACATTGTGTCATAACCTACATGGGAAAAGGCTCCGAAGAAGAATAGATATATGTATATGTGTGAAAGAACCACATCTTGCACACCTAGAACAAACAAAACATTGTAATCAAGTTTGCTGTGATAAAAAATAAAACGTAAGTTAAAAATAACAACAAGAAGTAATGAGACATACATTAAAGGGCGTTTTCCTCTCACATGCCATTCTAATTTACAACCTAGAACACCACTTCCAGTAAGGCTCTGTTGACCTAGTAACCAGATTTGGTAAAGGAGAAATGCTGCCGCCATGTGGCCGATTCCCGCAAGAGCAGCTTTTAACCCACAGCTAATGGTCACTTACCATTCACAAGGACTCAGGGCTGTAAAGGACACCTGCCCTCAAAATTGTGCTGAGGTAGGGAATGGATAAAAAAAATTCAAAACAGGCAAAATTTTCAAGAAGACAGTATGAAGAGGTAAGTTTTACTCACTCTCTTTTTAAAGAAAGGAAAATGGATAAAAGCTCAGCCTCAGGAAGTATTAGACTCATGCAATCTAATCTACAAAAAGTCTTCAACTCACACCAGTCGACTGACCATTGGCAAAAAGTCTACAAACAATAAATGCTGAAGAGGTTTTAGAGAACTGTGTACCCTCTAGCTGCTGGTGAGATGTAAAAGGGTTAAACGCTAATAATGAGAACAGGAAAGAGCTGCGTTTAAAAGGAAAAATTGAGGTACCAGTCAATCCAGCAGGCGCACCAATGGGCCTCTCACCTGAGAAGACCAGAATGAAGAAGACCCGGGCTGCAAAAGCTGCACTGCAGCCTTATTCACAATAGACAAGACAGTGAAGCAACCAAAATGTCCATCTACAGATGAAAGGATAAAGAAGAAGTGGTCCATGTACACAATGAATACTAGCCATGGAAAACAATGAAACACTGCTCTTTGAGGCCCCATAGATGATCTTGGAGATAATCACAGAACATGAGGTAAGTCGGAAAGCAAAAGTCCTATATCCTATGATATCACTTATAGGCGTTATCTAATAACTGACACAAATGAACATATTTCCACACAGAAAGTCAATCACAGACTTATTAAAAAAGAACTATGCTTATCTAAAAGTAAAGTTGGGGGGAAGGGATAAATGAAGATTAGCGTTACCATATGTATACAAATACATATTATATACATATATCAAAAAGACCGACCATATAGCAAGGAAGGATTACGGAACACTGTAATAATTTACAAGGGAAGAGGATCTCTACATAAATAGGTATGTAGAATGAACCAGAGTGTGTACACCTTGGACAAGCAACATTCTAACCATTACCCCAATTGAAAAAATTAAAACAACGAACTAGGAGTAATGAGACATAGACTTATGGGGGGATTTCCTGGCACATTCCATTCAAATTTACAACCTAGACAAACGACTTCTAGAATGGCTCTGCTGCCCTAGTACCCAGATTTGGGAATGGAGAAATGCTGCATCCTTGTGGCCGTTTCCCACAACAGCAGCTTTAAACCCACTGCAAAAGGTCACTAAGTATTCACCAATTGCAGTTCTGTAAATGACACCTGACCTCCAAAAAATACTGAGGTCGAAAATCGACCAAAAAATTCTAGAGTGCAACCTTCCAAAAAGAATATTTGAAGAGGTATATTATACTCACACTTTTTTGCTTTTTTCTTTTAACAGAAAAGAAAAAGCCGTGGAAAAATGATGAATTGTAGGAATTTTTACAGACATGTAAACCCAAATTACAAAAACCTATCAGCTCACACCAGTCATAATGGCCATCAAAAAAAATTCTGCCAACAATAAATGCTGACGTGATTGTGGAGAAATGCGTACCCTCGATTCTAAGGGGGACGTGGCAAGAGCCACTAATGAAAGCACAATGGAGTTGCCTTGAAAAGGTAAACGTTGAGCTACCGTACCAGTCAATCAATCATACCCACTGCTGGGTCTATCACCTGAGAAAATGAAAATCAAAAATCACAGGCTGGAAATCCTGCACTCCAGCAATATTTACCATAGGCAACACTTGGAAGCAACGAAAATGTCCATCGACAGAGGAATGCACCAAGAAGAAGTGGTCCATGTACACAATGGAATATTAGCCATGGAAAACATTGAAGCACTGCTCTTTGAGGCACCATACTTGAGCCTGGAGATAATCACAAAACATGAAGTAGGTCGGAAAGCAAAACACCTATATCCTATATTATCACTTATGGCATTATCTAATAACTGACACAGATGAACATATTTCCAAAGAGAAAGACACTCACAGGCTTAGAAAACAAACTATGCTCATCTGAAAGGAAAGGAGGGGGGAAATTGAGAAATGAACATTAGTGTTACCATACATATACAAATACATATTATATACATGTATCAAAAACACCGAACATATAGCAAGGGAGGTCGACGGAACACTGTAATATTTTACATGGGAAGAGGATCTGTACATTAATAGACATACATAATGTACAAATGAACCAGATTGTGTACACCTAGGACAAACAATATTCTAAACTTTACCCAGATTAAAAAAATTTTAAAAACCAAGAAGAAGTAATGAGACATAAACTTATGGGGATTTCTCCTGGCAATTTCCATTCCAATTTACAACCTAGGACAAGGACTTCCAGAAAGGCTCTGCTGCCCTAGTACCCAGATTGGGGAATGGAGAAATGCTACCTCCTTGTGGCCGTTTCCCACAACAGCAGCTTTGAACCCACTGCAAAAGGTCACTAAATTTTCACCAACTTGCAGTTCTGTAAATGATACCTGCCCTCCAGAAAATTTCTGGGGTCAAAAATCGACCAAAAAATTCAAAAGAGGGCAAGCTTCGAAGAAGACAAGTTCAAGAGCTATATTGTACTCACGGGTTTTTCTTTTAAGAGGAAAGAAAAAGGGGTAGGAATATGACGAATTTAAAAAATTTTAATGACATGCATACCCATATTACAAAAACCTATCAGCTCACAGCAGTCAGAATGGCCATTAGGAAAAATGCTGCAAAAAATAAACCGTGAAGGGAGTGTGGAGAAATGCGTACCTTCGGTTGTAAGGGGGGGCATGTAAAGAGCCACTAATGAAAACACAGTGTAGGTGCTTTGAAAAGGGAAACATTGAGCTACCAGTCAATCAATCACAACCACTGCTTGGCCTATCACTTGAGAAAATGAGAATCAAAAAGTCACAGGCTGGCAAACCTGTACGCCAGCAAGATTTACCATAGCCAGCACTTGGAAGCAATGAAAATGTCCATCAACCGAGGAATGCACCAAGAAGAAGTGGTCCACGTACACAATGGAATATTACTCTAATAATAAATATAAACTCAATTTAAAAACAAACAAAAGCAAGGAGACATCAACATTTGTGGTTTTATCCGGGCACATTGCACTCTAATTTATAACCGAAGAACACCACTGGCCGGTAGGTCTGTTTCCCTAGTACCAGCATGGGAAACGTAGAAAGGCTGCCGCTCTCTGGCCGTTACCTGCAAAAGCAGGTTTAAAGCCTGAGCTAATGGTCACTTCATATGAACAAGTACTGCAGGGCTGTAAATGAAACCTGCCCTCAAAATGTCTTGAGGGAGATAACGGCCAAAATATTACAAATGGTGACACATACTTTAAGAAAACACTGTGAAGAAATAAGCTCTAATCACAGCTGGAAAAATAAAAAGATCATGTCTTAAAGCTCAATTTCAACGCATTATGAGACACATGCAAATTCAACCACAAAGAGGTATCAGCTCACACCACTCAGAATAATCATCAGCAAAAACTACAAAGAATAAATCCTGAAGGTGCTGGGAAGAAATACATGCCCTCCACTTTAAGTGGGACGTAACCTGGAAAGAGCCACTAAGGAGAACAGAACAGAGGTGCCTTTAAAAAGTAAACATTGAGCTACCATGTGATCCAGCAGACCTATTCCTGGACCTATAAACTAAGAAGACAGAATTGGAAGGACACAGCCACGCAAATCTGCATTGCACACTATTACAATAGCCAAGATATGGAAGTAACCAAAAAGTCCACCGACAGATGGGTGGACAAAGAAGAACTGCTACCTGTACAGATGGAATATGAGCTAGTGAAAAAATGAAACAATGCCATTTGCAGCACCGTAGATGAGTCTAGAAGTAATCACGCAACTTGGAGTAAGTGAGAAAGCGAAAGACACATATCCTATCATATCATATATAGGGGTTACCTAAAAAATGATACAAACAAAGATATTTCCACAGAGAAACACTATCATAGAATCAATAAAAAAACTTATGGTTCACCAATTAGAAAGGTGTGAGGAATGGATACATTACCGTATTGAGGTTAACAGAGAGATACAAACACCTGTGAAATATGTAATCACCAAAGACCTACGCAATACCAAGAGAAGACTACTCAACATTGTGTCATAACCTACATGGGAAAAGGCTCCGAAGAAGAATAGATATATGTATATGTGTGAAAGAACCACATCTTGCACACCTAGAACAAACAAAACATTGTAATCAAGTTTGCTGTGATAAAAAATAAAACGTAAGTTAAAAATAACAACAAGAAGTAATGAGACATACATTAAAGGGCGTTTTCCTCTCACATGCCATTCTAATTTACAACCTAGAACACCACTTCCAGTAAGGCTCTGTTGACCTAGTAACCAGATTTGGTAAAGGAGAAATGCTGCCGCCATGTGGCCGATTCCCGCAAGAGCAGCTTTTAACCCACAGCTAATGGTCACTTACCATTCACAAGGACTCAGGGCTGTAAAGGACACCTGCCCTCAAAATTGTGCTGAGGTAGGGAATGGATAAAAAAAATTCAAAACAGGCAAAATTTTCAAGAAGACAGTATGAAGAGGTAAGTTTTACTCACTCTCTTTTTAAAGAAAGGAAAATGGATAAAAGCTCAGCCTCAGGAAGTATTAGACTCATGCAATCTAATCTACAAAAAGTCTTCAACTCACACCAGTCGACTGACCATTGGCAAAAAGTCTACAAACAATAAATGCTGAAGAGGTTTTAGAGAACTGTGTACCCTCTAGCTGCTGGTGAGATGTAAAAGGGTTAAACGCTAATAATGAGAACAGGAAAGAGCTGCGTTTAAAAGGAAAAATTGAGGTACCAGTCAATCCAGCAGGCGCACCAATGGGCCTCTCACCTGAGAAGACCAGAATGAAGAAGACCCGGGCTGCAAAAGCTGCACTGCAGCCTTATTCACAATAGACAAGACAGTGAAGCAACCAAAATGTCCATCTACAGATGAAAGGATAAAGAAGAAGTGGTCCATGTACACAATGAATACTAGCCATGGAAAACAATGAAACACTGCTCTTTGAGGCCCCATAGATGATCTTGGAGATAATCACAGAACATGAGGTAAGTCGGAAAGCAAAAGTCCTATATCCTATGATATCACTTATAGGCGTTATCTAATAACTGACACAAATGAACATATTTCCACACAGAAAGTCAATCACAGACTTATTAAAACAGAACTATGCTTATCTAAAAGTAAAGGTGGGGGGAATGGATAAATGAAGATTAGCGTTACCATATGTATACAAATACATATTATATACATATATCAAAAAGACCGACCATATAGCAAGGAAGGATTACGGAACACTGTAATAATTTACAAGGGAAGAGGATCTCTACATAAATAGGTATGTAGAATGAACCAGAGTGTGTACACCTTGGACAAGCAACATTCTAACCATTACCCCAATTGAAAAAATTAAAACAACGAACTAGGAGTAATGAGACATAGACTTATGGGGGGATTTCCTGGCACATTCCATTCAAATTTACAACCTAGACAAACGACTTCTAGAATGGCTCTGCTGCCCTAGTACCCAGATTTGGGAATGGAGAAATGCTGCATCCTTGTGGCCGTTTCCCACAACAGCAGCTTTAAACCCACTGCAAAAGGTCACTAAGTATTCACCAATTGCAGTTCTGTAAATGACACCTGACCTCCAAAAAATACTGAGGTCGAAAATCGACCAAAAAATTCTAGAGTGCAACCTTCCAAAAAGAATATTTGAAGAGGTATATTATACTCACACTTTTTTGCTTTTTTCTTTTAACAGAAAAGAAAAAGCCGTGGAAAAATGATGAATTGTAGGAATTTTTACAGACATGTAAACCCAAATTACAAAAACCTATCAGCTCACACCAGTCATAATGGCCATCAAAAAAAATTCTGCCAACAATAAATGCTGACGTGATTGTGGAGAAATGCGTACCCTCGATTCTAAGGGGGACGTGGCAAGAGCCACTAATGAAAGCACAATGGAGTTGCCTTGAAAAGGTAAACGTTGAGCTACCGTACCAGTCAATCAATCATACCCACTGCTGGGTCTATCACCTGAGAAAATGAAAATCAAAAATCACAGGCTGGAAATCCTGCACTCCAGCAATATTTACCATAGGCAACACTTGGAAGCAACGAAAATGTCCATCGACAGAGGAATGCACCAAGAAGAAGTGGTCCATGTACACAATGGAATATTAGCCATGGAAAACATTGAAGCACTGCTCTTTGAGGCACCATACTTGAGCCTGGAGATAATCACAAAACATGAAGTAGGTCGGAAAGCAAAACACCTATATCCTATATTATCACTTATGGCATTATCTAATAACTGACACAGATGAACATATTTCCAAAGAGAAAGACACTCACAGGCTTAGAAAACAAACTATGCTCATCTGAAAGGAAAGGAGGGGGGAAATTGAGAAATGAACATTAGTGTTACCATACATATACAAATACATATTATATACATGTATCAAAAACACCGAACATATAGCAAGGGAGGTCGACGGAACACTGTAATATTTTACATGGGAAGAGGATCTGTACATTAATAGACATACATAATGTACAAATGAACCAGATTGTGTACACCTAGGACAAACAATATTCTAAACTTTACCCAGATTAAAAAAATTTTAAAAACCAAGAAGAAGTAATGAGACATAAACTTATGGGGATTTCTCCTGGCAATTTCCATTCTAATTTACAACCTAGGACAAGGACTTCCAGAAAGGCTCTGCTGCCCTAGTACCCAGATTGGGGAATGGAGAAATGCTACCTCCTTGTGGCCGTTTCCCACAACAGCAGCTTTGAACCCACTGCAAAAGGTCACTAAATTTTCACCAACTTGCAGTTCTGTAAATGATACCTGCCCTCCAGAAAATTTCTGGGGTCAAAAATCGACCAAAAAATTCAAAAGAGGGCAAGCTTCGAAGAAGACAAGTTCAAGAGCTATATTGTACTCACGGGTTTTTCTTTTAAGAGGAAAGAAAAAGGGGTAGGAATATGACGAATTTAAAAAATTTTAATGACATGCATACCCATATTACAAAAACCTATCAGCTCACAGCAGTCAGAATGGCCATTAGGAAAAATGCTGCAAAAAATAAACCGTGAAGGGAGTGTGGAGAAATGCGTACCTTCGGTTGTAAGGGGGGGCATGTAAAGAGCCACTAATGAAAACACAGTGTAGGTGCTTTGAAAAGGGAAACATTGAGCTACCAGTCAATCAATCACAACCACTGCTTGGCCTATCACTTGAGAAAATGAGAATCAAAAAGTCACAGGCTGGCAAACCTGTACGCCAGCAAGATTTACCATAGCCAGCACTTGGAAGCAATGAAAATGTCCATCAACCGAGGAATGCACCAAGAAGAAGTGGTCCACGTACACAATGGAATATTACTCTAATAATAAATATAAACTCAATTTAAAAACAAACAAAAGCAAGGAGACATCAACATTTGTGGTTTTATCCGGGCACATTGCACTCTAATTTATAACCGAAGAACACCACTGGCCGGTAGGTCTGTTTCCCTAGTACCAGCATGGGAAACGTAGAAAGGCTGCCGCTCTCTGGCCGTTACCTGCAAAAGCAGGTTTAAAGCCTGAGCTAATGGTCACTTCATATGAACAAGTACTGCAGGGCTGTAAATGAAACCTGCCCTCAAAATGTCTTGAGGGAGATAACGGCCAAAATATTACAAATGGTGACACATACTTTAAGAAAACACTGTGAAGAAATAAGCTCTAATCACAGCTGGAAAAATAAAAAGATCATGTCTTAAAGCTCAATTTCAACGCATTATGAGACACATGCAAATTCAACCACAAAGAGGTATCAGCTCACACCACTCAGAATAATCATCAGCAAAAACTACAAAGAATAAATCCTGAAGGTGCTGGGAAGAAATACATGCCCTCCACTTTAAGTGGGACGTAACCTGGAAAGAGCCACTAAGGAGAACAGAACAGAGGTGCCTTTAAAAAGTAAACATTGAGCTACCATGTGATCCAGCAGACCTATTCCTGGACCTATAAACGAAGAAGACAGAATTGGAAGGACACAGCCACGCAAATCTGCATTGCACACTATTACAATAGCCAAGATATGGAAGTAACCAAAAAGTCCACCGACAGATGGGTGGACAAAGAAGAACTGCTACCTGTACAGATGGAATATGAGCTAGTGAAAAAATGAAACAATGCCATTTGCAGCACCGTAGATGAGTCTAGAAGTAATCACGCAACTTGGAGTAAGTGAGAAAGCGAAAGACACATATCCTATCATATCATATATAGGGGTTACCTAAAAAATGATACAAACAAAGATATTTCCACAGAGAAACACTATCATAGAATCAATAAAAAAACTTATGGTTCACCAATTAGAAAGGTGTGAGGAATGGATACATTACCGTATTGAGGTTAACAGAGAGATACAAACACCTGTGAAATATGTAATCACCAAAGACCTACGCAATACCAAGAGAAGACTACTCAACATTGTGTCATAACCTACATGGGAAAAGGCTCCGAAGAAGAATAGATATATGTATATGTGTGAAAGAACCACATCTTGCACACCTAGAACAAACAAAACATTGTAATCAAGTTTGCTGTGATAAAAAATAAAACGTAAGTTAAAAATAACAACAAGAAGTAATGAGACATACATTAAAGGGCGTTTTCCTCTCACATGCCATTCTAATTTACAACCTAGAACACCACTTCCAGTAAGGCTCTGTTGACCTAGTAACCAGATTTGGTAAAGGAGAAATGCTGCCGCCATGTGGCCGATTCCCGCAAGAGCAGCTTTTAACCCACAGCTAATGGTCACTTACCATTCACAAGGACTCAGGGCTGTAAAGGACACCTGCCCTCAAAATTGTGCTGAGGTAGGGAATGGATAAAAAAAATTCAAAACAGGCAAAATTTTCAAGAAGACAGTATGAAGAGGTAAGTTTTACTCACTCTCTTTTTAAAGAAAGGAAAATGGATAAAAGCTCAGCCTCAGGAAGTATTAGACTCATGCAATCTAATCTACAAAAAGTCTTCAACTCACACCAGTCGACTGACCATTGGCAAAAAGTCTACAAACAATAAATGCTGAAGAGGTTTTAGAGAACTGTGTACCCTCTAGCTGCTGGTGAGATGTAAAAGGGTTAAACGCTAATAATGAGAACAGGAAAGAGCTGCGTTTAAAAGGAAAAATTGAGGTACCAGTCAATCCAGCAAGCGCACCAATGGGCCTCTCACCTGAGAAGACCAGAATGAAGAAGACCCGGGCTGCAAAAGCTGCACTGCAGCCTTATTCACAATAGACAAGACAGTGAAGCAACCAAAATGTCCATCTACAGATGAAAGGATAAAGAAGAAGTGGTCCATGTACACAATGAATACTAGCCATGGAAAACAATGAAACACTGCTCTTTGAGGCCCCATAGATGATCTTGGAGATAATCACAGAACATGAGGTAAGTCGGAAAGCAAAAGTCCTATATCCTATGATATCACTTATAGGCGTTATCTAATAACTGACACAAATGAACATATTTCCACACAGAAAGTCAATCACAGACTTATTAAAAAAGAACTATGCTTATCTAAAAGTAAAGGTGGGGGGAATGGATAAATGAAGATTAGCGTTACCATATGTATACAAATACATATTATATACATATATCAAAAAGACCGACCATATAGCAAGGAAGGATTACGGAACACTGTAATAATTTACAAGGGAAGAGGATCTCTACATAAATAGGTATGTAGAATATGTAGATGAACCAGAGTGTGTACACCTTGGACAAGCAACATTCTAACCATTACCCCAATTGAAAAAATTAAAACAACGAACTAGGAGTAATGAGACATAGACTTATGGAGGGTTTTCCTGGCACATTCCATTCAAATTTACAACCTAGACAAACGACTTCTAGAATGGCTCTGCTGCCCTAGTACCCAGATTTGGGAATGGAGAAATGCTGCATCCTTGTGGCCGTTTCCCACAACAGCAGCTTTAAACCCACTGCAAAAGGTCACTAAATATTCACCAATTGCAGTTCTGTAAATGACACCTGACCTCCAAAAAATACTGAGGTCGAAAATCGACCAAAAAATTCTAGAGTGCAACCTTCCAAAAAGAATATTTGAAGAGGTATATTATACTCACACTTTTTTGCTTTTTTCTTTTAACAGAAAAGAAAAAGCCGTGGAAAAATGATGAATTGTAGGAATTTTTACAGACATGTAAACCCAAATTACAAAAACCTATCAGCTCACACCAGTCATAATGGCCATCAAAAAAAATTCTGCCAACAATAAATGCTGACGTGATTGTGGAGAAATGCGTACCCTTGATTCTAAGGGGGACGTGGCAAGAGCCACTAATGAAAGCACAATGGAGTTGCCTTGAAAAGGTAAACGTTGAGCTACCGTACCAGTCAATCAATCATACCCACTGCTGGGTCTATCACCTGAGAAAATGAAAATCAAAAATCACAGGCTGGAAATCCTGCACTCCAGCAATATTTACCATAGGCAACACTTGGAAGCAACGAAAATGTCCATCGACAGAGGAATGCACCAAGAAGAAGTGGTCCATGTACACAATGGAATATTAGCCATGGAAAACATTGAAGCACTGCTCTTTGAGGAACCATACTTGAGCCTGGAGATAATCACAAAACATGAAGTAGGTCGGAAAGCAAAACACCTATATCCTATATTATCACTTATGGCATTATCTAATAACTGACACAGATGAACATATTTCCAAAGAGAAAGACACTCACAGGCTTAGAAAACAAACTATGCTCATCTGAAAGGAAAGGAGGGGGGAAATTGAGAAATGAACATTAGTGTTACCATACATATACAAATACATATTATATACATGTATCAAAAACACCGAACATATAGCAAGGGAGGTCGACGGAACACTGTAATATTTTACATGGGAAGAGGATCTGTACATTAATAGACATACATAATGTACAAATGAACCAGATTGTGTACACCTAGGACAAACAATATTCTAAACTTTACCCAGATTAAAAAAATTTTAAAAACCAAGAAGAAGTAATGAGACATAAACTTATGGGGATTTCTCCTGGCAATTTCCATTCCAATTTACAACCTAGGACAAGGACTTCCAGAAAGGCTCTGCTGCCCTAGTACCCAGATTGGGGAATGGAGAAATGCTACCTCCTTGTGGCCGTTTCCCACAACAGCAGCTTTGAACCCACTGCAAAAGGTCACTAAATTTTCACCAACTTGCAGTTCTGTAAATGATACCTGCCCTCCAGAAAATTTCTGGGGTCAAAAATCGACCAAAAAATTCAAAAGAGGGCAAGCTTCGAAGAAGACAAGTTCAAGAGCTATATTGTACTCACGGGTTTTTCTTTTAAGAGGAAAGAAAAAGGGGTAGGAATATGACGAATTTAAAAAATTTTAATGACATGCATACCCATATTACAAAAACCTATCAGCTCACAGCAGTCAGAATGGCCATTAGGAAAAATGCTGCAAAAAATAAACCGTGAAGGGAGTGTGGAGAAATGCGTACCTTCGGTTGTAAGGGGGGGCATGTAAAGAGCCACTAATGAAAACACAGTGTAGGTGCTTTGAAAAGGGAAACATTGAGCTACCAGTCAATCAATCACAACCACTGCTTGGCCTATCACTTGAGAAAATGAGAATCAAAAAGTCACAGGCTGGCAAACCTGTACGCCAGCAAGATTTACCATAGCCAGCACTTGGAAGCAATGAAAATGTCCATCAACCGAGGAATGCACCAAGAAGAAGTGGTCCACGTACACAATGGAATATTACTCTAATAATAAATATAAACTCAATTTAAAAACAAACAAAAGCAAGGAGACATCAACATTTGTGGTTTTATCCGGGCACATTGCACTCTAATTTATAACCGAAGAACACCACTGGCCGTTAGGTCTGTTTCCCTAGTACCAGCATGGGAAACGTAGAAAGGCTGCCGCTCTCTGGCCGTTACCTGCAAAAGCAGGTTTAAAGCCTGAGCTAATGGTCACTTCATATGAACAAGTACTGCAGGGCTGTAAATGAAACCTGCCCTCAAAATGTCTTGAGGGAGATAACGGCCAAAATATTACAAATGGTGACACATACTTTAAGAAAACACTGTGAAGAAATAAGCTCTAATCACAGCTGGAAAAATAAAAAGATCATGTCTTAAAGCTCAATTTCAACGCATTATGAGACACATGCAAATTCAACCACAAAGAGGTATCAGCTCACACCACTCAGAATAATCATCAGCAAAAACTACAAAGAATAAATCCTGAAGGTGCTGGGAAGAAATACATGCCCTCCACTTTAAGTGGGACGTAACCTGGAAAGAGCCACTAAGGAGAACAGAACAGAGGTGCCTTTAAAAAGTAAACATTGAGCTACCATGTGATCCAGCAGACCTATTCCTGGACCTATAAACTAAGAAGACAGAATTGGAAGGACACAGCCACGCAAATCTGCATTGCACACTATTACAATAGCCAAGATATGGAAGTAACCAAAAAGTCCACCGACAGATGGGTGGACAAAGAAGAACTGCTACCTGTACAGATGGAATATGAGCTAGTGAAAAAATGAAACAATGCCATTTGCAGCACCGTAGATGAGTCTAGAAGTAATCACGCAACTTGGAGTAAGTGAGAAAGCGAAAGACACATATCCTATCATATCATATATAGGGGTTACCTAAAAAATGATACAAACAAAGATATTTCCACAGAGAAACACTATCATAGAATCAATAAAAAAACTTATGGTTCACCAATTAGAAAGGTGTGAGGAATGGATACATTACCGTATTGAGGTTAACAGAGAGATACAAACACCTGTGAAATATGTAATCACCAAAGACCTACGCAATACCAAGAGAAGACTACTCAACATTGTGTCATAACCTACATGGGAAAAGGCTCCGAAGAAGAATAGATATATGTATATGTGTGAAAGAACCACATCTTGCACACCTAGAACAAACAAAACATTGTAATCAAGTTTGCTGTGATAAAAAATAAAACGTAAGTTAAAAATAACAACAAGAAGTAATGAGACATACATTAAAGGGCGTTTTCCTCTCACATGCCATTCTAATTTACAACCTAGAACACCACTTCCAGTAAGGCTCTGTTGACCTAGTAACCAGATTTGGTAAAGGAGAAATGCTGCCGCCATGTCGCCGATTCCCGCAAGAGCAGCTTTTAACCCACAGCTAATGGTCACTTACCATTCACAAGGACTCAGGGCTGTAAAGGACACCTGCCCTCAAAATTGTGCTGAGGTAGGGAATGGATAAAAAAAATTCAAAACAGGCAAAATTTTCAAGAAGACAGTATGAAGAGGTAAGTTTTACTCACTCTCTTTTTAAAGAAAGGAAAATGGATAAAAGCTCAGCCTCAGGAAGTATTAGACTCATGCAATCTAATCTACAAAAAGTCTTCAACTCACACCAGTCGACTGACCATTGGCAAAAAGTCTACAAACAATAAATGCTGAAGAGGTTTTAGAGAACTGTGTACCCTCTAGCTGCTGGTGAGATGTAAAAGGGTTAAACGCTAATAATGAGAACAGGAAAGAGCTGCGTTTAAAAGGAAAAATTGAGGTACCAGTCAATCCAGCAGGCGCACCAATGGGCCTCTCACCTGAGAAGACCAGAATGAAGAAGACCCGGGCTGCAAAAGCTGCACTGCAGCCTTATTCACAATAGACAAGACAGTGAAGCAACCAAAATGTCCATCTACAGATGAAAGGATAAAGAAGAAGTGGTCCATGTACACAATGAATACTAGCCATGGAAAACAATGAAACACTGCTCTTTGAGGCCCCATAGATGATCTTGGAGATAATCACAGAACATGAGGTAAGTCGGAAAGCAAAAGTCCTATATCCTATGATATCACTTATAGGCGTTATCTAATAACTGACACAAATGAACATATTTCCACACAGAAAGTCAATCACAGACTTATTAAAAAAGAACTATGCTTATCTAAAAGTAAAGTTGGGGGGAATGGATAAATGAAGATTAGCGTTACCATATGTATACAAATACATATTATATACATATATCAAAAAGACCGACCATATAGCAAGGAAGGATTACGGAACACTGTAATAATTTACAAGGGAAGAGGATCTCTACATAAATAGGTATGTAGAATATGTAGATGAACCAGAGTGTGTACACCTTGGACAAGCAACATTCTAACCATTACCCCAATTGAAAAAATTAAAACAACGAACTAGGAGTAATGAGACATAGACTTATGGGGGGTTTTCCTGGCACATTCCATTCAAATTTACAACCTAGACAAACGACTTCTAGAATGGCTCTGCTGCCCTAGTACCCAGATTTGGGAATGGAGAAATGCTGCATCCTTGTGGCCGTTTCCCACAACAGCAGCTTTAAACCCACTGCAAAAGGTCACTAAATATTCACCAATTGCAGTTCTGTAAATGACACCTGACCTCCAAAAAATACTGAGGTCGAAAATCGACCAAAAAATTCTAGAGTGCAACCTTCCAAAAAGAATATTTGAAGAGGTATATTATACTCACACTTTTTTGCTTTTTTCTTTTAACAGAAAAGAAAAGGCCGTGGAAAAATGATGAATTGTAGGAATTTTTACAGACATGTAAACCCAAATTACAAAAACCTATCAGCTCACACCAGTCATAATGGCCATCAAAAAAAATTCTGCCAACAATAAATGCTGACGTGATTGTGGAGAAATGCGTACCCTTGATTCTAAGGGGGACGTGGCAAGAGCCACTAATGAAAGCACAATGGAGTTGCCTTGAAAAGGTAAACGTTGAGCTACCGTACCAGTCAATCAATCATACCCACTGCTGGGTCTATCACCTGAGAAAATGAAAATCAAAAATCACAGGCTGGAAATCCTGCACTCCAGCAATATTTACCATAGGCAACACTTGGAAGCAACGAAAATGTCCATCGACAGAGGAATGCACCAAGAAGAAGTGGTCCATGTACACAATGGAATATTAGCCATGGAAAACATTGAAGCACTGCTCTTTGAGGAACCATACTTGAGCCTGGAGATAATCACAAAACATGAAGTAGGTCGGAAAGCAAAACACCTATATCCTATATTATCACTTATGGCATTATCTAATAACTGACACAGATGAACATATTTCCAAAGAGAAAGACACTCACAGGCTTAGAAAACAAACTATGCTCATCTGAAAGGAAAGGAGGGGGGAAATTGAGAAATGAACATTAGTGTTACCATACATATACAAATACATATTATATACATGTATCAAAAACACCGAACATATAGCAAGGGAGGTCGACGGAACACTGTAATATTTTACATGGGAAGAGGATCTGTACATTAATAGACATACATAATGTACAAATGAACCAGATTGTGTACACCTAGGACAAACAATATTCTAAACTTTACCCAGATTAAAAAAATTTTAAAAACCAAGAAGAAGTAATGAGACATAAACTTATGGGGATTTCTCCTGGCAATTTCCATTCTAATTTACAACCTAGGACAAGGACTTCCAGAAAGGCTCTGCTGCCCTAGTACCCAGATTGGGGAATGGAGAAATGCTACCTCCTTGTGGCCGTTTCCCACAACAGCAGCTTTGAACCCACTGCAAAAGGTCACTAAATTTTCACCAACTTGCAGTTCTGTAAATGATACCTGCCCTCCAGAAAATTTCTGGGGTCAAAAATCGACCAAAAAATTCAAAAGAGGGCAAGCTTCGAAGAAGACAAGTTCAAGAGCTATATTGTACTCACGGGTTTTTCTTTTAAGAGAAAAGAAAAAGGGGTAGGAATATGACGAATTTAAAAAATTTTAATGACATGCATACCCATATTACAAAAACCTATCAGCTCACAGCAGTCAGAATGGCCATTAGGAAAAATGCTGCAAAAAATAAACCGTGAAGGGAGTGTGGAGAAATGCGTACCTTCGGTTGTAAGGGGGGGCATGTAAAGAGCCACTAATGAAAACACAGTGTAGGTGCTTTGAAAAGGGAAACATTGAGCTACCAGTCAATCAATCACAACCACTGCTTGGCCTATCACTTGAGAAAATGAGAATCAAAAAGTCACAGGCTGGCAAACCTGTACGCCAGCAAGATTTACCATAGCCAGCACTTGGAAGCAATGAAAATGTCCATCAACCGAGGAATGCACCAAGAAGAAGTGGTCCACGTACACAATGGAATATTACTCTAATAATAAATATAAACTCAATTTAAAAACAAACAAAAGCAAGGAGACATCAACATTTGTGGTTTTATCCGGGCACATTGCACTCTAATTTATAACCGAAGAACACCACTGGCCGTTAGGTCTGTTTCCCTAGTACCAGCATGGGAAACGTAGAAAGGCTGCCGCTCTCTGGCCGTTACCTGCAAAAGCAGGTTTAAAGCCTGAACTAATGGTCACTTCATATGAACAAGTACTGCAGGGCTGTAAATGAAACCTGCCCTCAAAATGTCTTGAGGGAGATAACGGCCAAAATATTACAAATGGTGACACATACTTTAAGAAAACACTGTGAAGAAATAAGCTCTAATCACAGCTGGAAAAATAAAAAGATCATGTCTTAAAGCTCAATTTCAACGCATTATGAGACACATGCAAATTCAACCACAAAGAGGTATCAGCTCACACCACTCAGAATAATCATCAGCAAAAACTACAAAGAATAAATCCTGAAGGTGCTGGGAAGAAATACATGCCCTCCACTTTAAGTGGGACGTAACCTGGAAAGAGCCACTAAGGAGAACAGAACAGAGGTGCCTTTAAAAAGTAAACATTGAGCTACCATGTGATCCAGCAGACCTATTCCTGGACCTATAAACGAAGAAGACAGAATTGGAAGGACACAGCCACGCAAATCTGCATTGCACACTATTACAATAGCCAAGATATGGAAGTAACCAAAAAGTCCACCGACAGATGGGTGGACAAAGAAGAACTGCTACCTGTACAGATGGAATATGAGCTAGTGAAAAAATGAAACAATGCCATTTGCAGCACCGTAGATGAGTCTAGAAGTAATCACGCAACTTGGAGTAAGTGAGAAAGCGAAAGACACATATCCTATCATATCATATATAGGGGTTACCTAAAAAATGATACAAACAAAGATATTTCCACAGAGAAACACTATCATAGAATCAATAAAAAAACTTATGGTTCACCAATTAGAAAGGTGTGAGGAATGGATACATTACCGTATTGAGGTTAACAGAGAGATACAAACACCTGTGAAATATGTAATCACCAAAGACCTACGCAATACCAAGAGAAGACTACTCAACATTGTGTCATAACCTACATGGGAAAAGGCTCCGAAGAAGAATAGATATATGTATATGTGTGAAAGAACCACATCTTGCACACCTAGAACAAACAAAACATTGTAATCAAGTTTGCTGTGATAAAAAATAAAACGTAAGTTAAAAATAACAACAAGAAGTAATGAGACATACATTAAAGGGCGTTTTCCTCTCACATGCCATTCTAATTTACAACCTAGAACACCACTTCCAGTAAGGCTCTGTTGACCTAGTAACCAGATTTGGTAAAGGAGAAATGCTGCCGCCATGTGGCCGATTCCCGCAAGAGCAGCTTTTAACCCACAGCTAATGGTCACTTACCATTCACAAGGACTCAGGGCTGTAAAGGACACCTGCCCTCAAAATTGTGCTGAGGTAGGGAATGGATAAAAAAAATTCAAAACAGGCAAAATTTTCAAGAAGACAGTATGAAGAGGTAAGTTTTACTCACTCTCTTTTTAAAGAAAGGAAAATGGATAAAAGCTCAGCCTCAGGAAGTATTAGACTCATGCAATCTAATCTACAAAAAGTCTTCAACTCACACCAGTCGACTGACCATTGGCAAAAAGTCTACAAACAATAAATGCTGAAGAGGTTTTAGAGAACTGTGTACCCTCTAGCTGCTGGTGAGATGTAAAAGGGTTAAACGCTAATAATGAGAACAGGAAAGAGCTGCGTTTAAAAGGAAAAATTGAGGTACCAGTCAATCCAGCAGGCGCACCAATGGGCCTCTCACCTGAGAAGACCAGAATGAAGAAGACCCGGGCTGCAAAAGCTGCACTGCAGCCTTATTCACAATAGACAAGACAGTGAAGCAACCAAAATGTCCATCTACAGATGAAAGGATAAAGAAGAAGTGGTCCATGTACACAATGAATACTAGCCATGGAAAACAATGAAACACTGCTCTTTGAGGCCCCATAGATGATCTTGGAGATAATCACAGAACATGAGGTAAGTCGGAAAGCAAAAGTCCTATATCCTATGATATCACTTATAGGCGTTATCTAATAACTGACACAAATGAACATATTTCCACACAGAAAGTCAATCACAGACTTATTAAAAAAGAACTATGCTTATCTAAAAGTAAAGTTGGGGGGAATGGATAAATGAAGATTAGCGTTACCATATGTATACAAATACATATTATATACATATATCAAAAAGACCGACCATATAGCAAGGAAGGATTACGGAACACTGTAATAATTTACAAGGGAAGAGGATCTCTACATAAATAGGTATGTAGAATATGTAGATGAACCAGAGTGTGTACACCTTGGACAAGCAACATTCTAACCATTACCCCAATTGAAAAAATTAAAACAACGAACTAGGAGTAATGAGACATAGACTTATGGGGGGTTTTCCTGGCACATTCCATTCAAATTTACAACCTAGACAAACGACTTCTAGAATGGCTCTGCTGCCCTAGTACCCAGATTTGGGAATGGAGAAATGCTGCATCCTTGTGGCCGTTTCCCACAACAGCAGCTTTAAACCCACTGCAAAAGGTCACTAAATATTCACCAATTGCAGTTCTGTAAATGACACCTGCCCTCCAAAAAATACTGAGGTCGAAAATCGACCAAAAAATTCTAGAGTGCAACCTTCCAAAAAGAATATTTGAAGAGGTATATTATACTCACACTTTTTTGCTTTTTTCTTTTAACAGAAAAGAAAAAGCCGTGGAAAAATGCTGAACTGTAGGAATTTTTACAGACATGTAAACCCAAATTACAAAAACCTATCAGCTCACACCAGTCATAATGGCCATCAAAAAAAATTCTGCCAACAATAAATGCTGACGTGATTGTGGAGAAATGCGTACCCTTGATTCTAAGGGGGACGTGGCAAGAGCCACTAATGAAAGCACAATGGAGTTGCCTTGAAAAGGTAAACGTTGAGCTACCGTACCAGTCAATCAATCATACCCACTGCTGGGTCTATCACCTGAGAAAATGAAAATCAAAAATCACAGGCTGGAAATCCTGCACTCCAGCAATATTTACCATAGGCAACACTTGGAAGCAACGAAAATGTCCATCGACAGAGGAATGCACCAAGAAGAAGTGGTCCATGTACACAATGGAATATTAGCCATGGAAAACATTGAAGCACTGCTCTTTGAGGAACCATACTTGAGCCTGGAGATAATCACAAAACATGAAGTAGGTCGGAAAGCAAAACACCTATATCCTATATTATCACTTATGGCATTATCTAATAACTGACACAGATGAACATATTTCCAAAGAGAAAGACACTCACAGGCTTAGAAAACAAACTATGCTCATCTGAAAGGAAAGGAGGGGGGAAATTGAGAAATGAACATTAGTGTTACCATACATATACAAATACATATTATATACATGTATCAAAAACACCGAACATATAGCAAGGGAGGTCGACGGAACACTGTAATATTTTACATGGGAAGAGGATCTGTACATTAATAGACATACATAATGTACAAATGAACCAGATTGTGTACACCTAGGACAAACAATATTCTAAACTTTACCCAGATTAAAAAAATTTTAAAAACCAAGAAGAAGTAATGAGACATAAACTTATGGGGATTTCTCCTGGCAATTTCCATTCTAATTTACAACCTAGGACAAGGACTTCCAGAAAGGCTCTGCTGCCCTAGTACCCAGATTGGGGAATGGAGAAATGCTACCTCCTTGTGGCCGTTTCCCACAACAGCAGCTTTGAACCCACTGCAAAAGGTCACTAAATTTTCACCAACTTGCAGTTCTGTAAATGATACCTGCCCTCCAGAAAATTTCTGGGGTCAAAAATCGACCAAAAAATTCAAAAGAGGGCAAGCTTCGAAGAAGACAAGTTCAAGAGCTATATTGTACTCACGGGTTTTTCTTTTAAGAGAAAAGAAAAAGGGGTAGGAATATGACGAATTTAAAAAATTTTAATGACATGCATACCCATATTACAAAAACCTATCAGCTCACAGCAGTCAGAATGGCCATTAGGAAAAATGCTGCAAAAAATAAACCGTGAAGGGAGTGTGGAGAAATGCGTACCTTCGGTTGTAAGGGGGGGCATGTAAAGAGCCACTAATGAAAACACAGTGTAGGTGCTTTGAAAAGGGAAACATTGAGCTACCAGTCAATCAATCACAACCACTGCTTGGCCTATCACTTGAGAAAATGAGAATCAAAAAGTCACAGGCTGGCAAACCTGTACGCCAGCAAGATTTACCATAGCCAGCACTTGGAAGCAATGAAAATGTCCATCAACCGAGGAATGCACCAAGAAGAAGTGGTCCACGTACACAATGGAATATTACTCTAATAATAAATATAAACTCAATTTAAAAACAAACAAAAGCAAGGAGACATCAACATTTGTGGTTTTATCCGGGCACATTGCACTCTAATTTATAACCGAAGAACACCACTGGCCGTTAGGTCTGTTTCCCTAGTACCAGCATGGGAAACGTAGAAAGGCTGCCGCTCTCTGGCCGTTACCTGCAAAAGCAGGTTTAAAGCCTGAGCTAATGGTCACTTCATATGAACAAGTACTGCAGGGCTGTAAATGAAACCTGCCCTCAAAATGTCTTGAGGGAGATAACGGCCAAAATATTACAAATGGTGACACATACTTTAAGAAAACACTGTGAAGAAATAAGCTCTAATCACAGCTGGAAAAATAAAAAGATCATGTCTTAAAGCTCAATTTCAACGCATTATGAGACACATGCAAATTCAACCACAAAGAGGTATCAGCTCACACCACTCAGAATAATCATCAGCAAAAACTACAAAGAATAAATCCTGAAGGTGCTGGGAAGAAATACATGCCCTCCACTTTAAGTGGGACGTAACCTGGAAAGAGACACTAAGGAGAACAGAACAGAGGTGCCTTTAAAAAGTAAACATTGAGCTACCATGTGATCCAGCAGACCTATTCCTGGACCTATAAACGAAGAAGACAGAATTGGAAGGACACAGCCACGCAAATCTGCATTGCACACTATTACAATAGCCAAGATATGGAAGTAACCAAAAAGTCCACCGACAGATGGGTGGACAAAGAAGAACTGCTACCTGTACAGATGGAATATGAGCTAGTGAAAAAATGAAACAATGCCATTTGCAGCACCGTAGATGAGTCTAGAAGTAATCACGCAACTTGGAGTAAGTGAGAAAGCGAAAGACACATATCCTATCATATCATATATAGGGGTTACCTAAAAAATGATACAAACAAAGATATTTCCACAGAGAAACACTATCATAGAATCAATAAAAAAACTTATGGTTCACCAATTAGAAAGGTGTGAGGAATGGATACATTACCGTATTGAGGTTAACAGAGAGATACAAACACCTGTGAAATATGTAATCACCAAAGACCTACGCAATACCAAGAGAAGACTACTCAACATTGTGTCATAACCTACATGGGAAAAGGCTCCGAAGAAGAATAGATATATGTATATGTGTGAAAGAACCACATCTTGCACACCTAGAACAAACAAAACATTGTAATCAAGTTTGCTGTGATAAAAAATAAAACGTAAGTTAAAAATAACAACAAGAAGTAATGAGACATACATTAAAGGGCGTTTTCCTCTCACATGCCATTCTAATTTACAACCTAGAACACCACTTCCAGTAAGGCTCTGTTGACCTAGTAACCAGATTTGGTAAAGGAGAAATGCTGCCGCCATGTGGCCGAATCCCGCAAGAGCAGCTTTTAACCCACAGCTAATGGTCACTTACCATTCACAAGGACTCAGGGCTGTAAAGGACACCTGCCCTCAAAATTGTGCTGAGGTAGGGAATGGATAAAAAAAATTCAAAACAGGCAAAATTTTCAAGAAGACAGTATGAAGAGGTAAGTTTTACTCACTCTCTTTTTAAAGAAAGGAAAATGGATAAAAGCTCAGCCTCAGGAAGTATTAGACTCATGCAATCTAATCTACAAAAAGTCTTCAACTCACACCAGTCGACTGACCATTGGCAAAAAGTCTACAAACAATAAATGCTGAAGAGGTTTTAGAGAACTGTGTACCCTCTAGCTGCTGGTGAGATGTAAAAGGGTTAAACGCTAATAATGAGAACAGGAAAGAGCTGCGTTTAAAAGGAAAAATTGAGGTACCAGTCAATCCAGCAGGCGCACCAATGGGCCTCTCACCTGAGAAGACCAGAATGAAGAAGACCCGGGCTGCAAAAGCTGCACTGCAGCCTTATTCACAATAGACAAGACAGTGAAGCAACCAAAATGTCCATCTACAGATGAAAGGATAAAGAAGAAGTGGTCCATGTACACAATGAATACTAGCCATGGAAAACAATGAAACACTGCTCTTTGAGGCCCCATAGATGATCTTGGAGATAATCACAGAACATGAGGTAAGTCGGAAAGCAAAAGTCCTATATCCTATGATATCACTTATAGGCGTTATCTAATAACTGACACAAATGAACATATTTCCACACAGAAAGTCAATCACAGACTTATTAAAAAAGAACTATGCTTATCTAAAAGTAAAGTTGGGGGGAATGGATAAATGAAGATTAGCGTTACCATATGTATACAAATACATATTATATACATATATCAAAAAGACCGACCATATAGCAAGGAAGGATTACGGAACACTGTAATAATTTACAAGGGAAGAGGATCTCTACATAAATAGGTATGTAGAATATGTAGATGAACCAGAGTGTGTACACCTTGGACAAGCAACATTCTAACCATTACCCCAATTGAAAAAATTAAAACAACGAACTAGGAGTAATGAGACATAGACTTATGGGGGGTTTTCCTGGCACATTCCATTCAAATTTACAACCTAGACAAACGACTTCTAGAATGGCTCTGCTGCCCTAGTACCCAGATTTGGGAATGGAGAAATGCTGCATCCTTGTGGCCGTTTCCCACAACAGCAGCTTTAAACCCACTGCAAAAGGTCACTAAATATTCACCAATTGCAGTTCTGTAAATGACACCTGACCTCCAAAAAATACTGAGGTCGAAAATCGACCAAAAAATTCTAGAGTGCAACCTTCCAAAAAGAATATTTGAAGAGGTATATTATACTCACACTTTTTTGCTTTTTTCTTTTAACAGAAAAGAAAAGGCCGTGGAAAAATGATGAATTGTAGGAATTTTTACAGACATGTAAACCCAAATTACAAAAACCTATCAGCTCACACCAGTCATAATGGCCATCAAAAAAAATTCTGCCAACAATAAATGCTGACGTGATTGTGGAGAAATGCGTACCCTTGATTCTAAGGGGGACGTGGCAAGAGCCACTAATGAAAGCACAATGGAGTTGCCTTGAAAAGGTAAACGTTGAGCTACCGTACCAGTCAATCAATCATACCCACTGCTGGGTCTATCACCTGAGAAAATGAAAATCAAAAATCACAGGCTGGAAATCCTGCACTCCAGCAATATTTACCATAGGCAACACTTGGAAGCAACGAAAATGTCCATCGACAGAGGAATGCACCAAGAAGAAGTGGTCCATGTACACAATGGAATATTAGCCATGGAAAACATTGAAGCACTGCTCTTTGAGGAACCATACTTGAGCCTGGAGATAATCACAAAACATGAAGTAGGTCGGAAAGCAAAACACCTATATCCTATATTATCACTTATGGCATTATCTAATAACTGACACAGATGAACATATTTCCAAAGAGAAAGACACTCACAGGCTTAGAAAACAAACTATGCTCATCTGAAAGGAAAGGAGGGGGGAAATTGAGAAATGAACATTAGTGTTACCATACATATACAAATACATATTATATACATGTATCAAAAACACCGAACATATAGCAAGGGAGGTCGACGGAACACTGTAATATTTTACATGGGAAGAGGATCTGTACATTAATAGACATACATAATGTACAAATGAACCAGATTGTGTACACCTAGGACAAACAATATTCTAAACTTTACCCAGATTAAAAAAATTTTAAAAACCAAGAAGAAGTAATGAGACATAAACTTATGGGGATTTCTCCTGGCAATTTCCATTCTAATTTACAACCTAGGACAAGGACTTCCAGAAAGGCTCTGCTGCCCTAGTACCCAGATTGGGGAATGGAGAAATGCTACCTCCTTGTGGCCGTTTCCCACAACAGCAGCTTTGAACCCACTGCAAAAGGTCACTAAATTTTCACCAACTTGCAGTTCTGTAAATGATACCTGCCCTCCAGAAAATTTCTGGGGTCAAAAATCGACCAAAAAATTCAAAAGAGGGCAAGCTTCGAAGAAGACAAGTTCAAGAGCTATATTGTACTCACGGGTTTTTCTTTTAAGAGAAAAGAAAAAGGGGTAGGAATATGACGAATTTAAAAAATTTTAATGACATGCATACCCATATTACAAAAACCTATCAGCTCACAGCAGTCAGAATGGCCATTAGGAAAAATGCTGCAAAAAATAAACCGTGAAGGGAGTGTGGAGAAATGCGTACCTTCGGTTGTAAGGGGGGGCATGTAAAGAGCCACTAATGAAAACACAGTGTAGGTGCTTTGAAAAGGGAAACATTGAGCTACCAGTCAATCAATCACAACCACTGCTTGGCCTATCACTTGAGAAAATGAGAATCAAAAAGTCACAGGCTGGCAAACCTGTACGCCAGCAAGATTTACCATAGCCAGCACTTGGAAGCAATGAAAATGTCCATCAACCGAGGAATGCACCAAGAAGAAGTGGTCCACGTACACAATGGAATATTACTCTAATAATAAATATAAACTCAATTTAAAAACAAACAAAAGCAAGGAGACATCAACATTTGTGGTTTTATCCGGGCACATTGCACTCTAATTTATAACCGAAGAACACCACTGGCCGTTAGGTCTGTTTCCCTAGTACCAGCATGGGAAACGTAGAAAGGCTGCCGCTCTCTGGCCGTTACCTGCAAAAGCAGGTTTAAAGCCTGAACTAATGGTCACTTCATATGAACAAGTACTGCAGGGCTGTAAATGAAACCTGCCCTCAAAATGTCTTGAGGGAGATAACGGCCAAAATATTACAAATGGTGACACATACTTTAAGAAAACACTGTGAAGAAATAAGCTCTAATCACAGCTGGAAAAATAAAAAGATCATGTCTTAAAGCTCAATTTCAACGCATTATGAGACACATGCAAATTCAACCACAAAGAGGTATCAGCTCACACCACTCAGAATAATCATCAGCAAAAACTACAAAGAATAAATCCTGAAGGTGCTGGGAAGAAATACATGCCCTCCACTTTAAGTGGGACGTAACCTGGAAAGAGCCACTAAGGAGAACAGAACAGAGGTGCCTTTAAAAAGTAAACATTGAGCTACCATGTGATCCAGCAGACCTATTCCTGGACCTATAAACGAAGAAGACAGAATTGGAAGGACACAGCCACGCAAATCTGCATTGCACACTATTACAATAGCCAAGATATGGAAGTAACCAAAAAGTCCACCGACAGATGGGTGGACAAAGAAGAACTGCTACCTGTACAGATGGAATATGAGCTAGTGAAAAAATGAAACAATGCCATTTGCAGCACCGTAGATGAGTCTAGAAGTAATCACGCAACTTGGAGTAAGTGAGAAAGCGAAAGACACATATCCTATCATATCATATATAGGGGTTACCTAAAAAATGATACAAACAAAGATATTTCCACAGAGAAACACTATCATAGAATCAATAAAAAAACTTATGGTTCACCAATTAGAAAGGTGTGAGGAATGGATACATTACCGTATTGAGGTTAACAGAGAGATACAAACACCTGTGAAATATGTAATCACCAAAGACCTACGCAATACCAAGAGAAGACTACTCAACATTGTGTCATAACCTACATGGGAAAAGGCTCCGAAGAAGAATAGATATATGTATATGTGTGAAAGAACCACATCTTGCACACCTAGAACAAACAAAACATTGTAATCAAGTTTGCTGTGATAAAAAATAAAACGTAAGTTAAAAATAACAACAAGAAGTAATGAGACATACATTAAAGGGCGTTTTCCTCTCACATGCCATTCTAATTTACAACCTAGAACACCACTTCCAGTAAGGCTCTGTTGACCTAGTAACCAGATTTGGTAAAGGAGAAATGCTGCCGCCATGTGGCCGATTCCCGCAAGAGCAGCTTTTAACCCACAGCTAATGGTCACTTACCATTCACAAGGACTCAGGGCTGTAAAGGACACCTGCCCTCAAAATTGTGCTGAGGTAGGGAATGGATAAAAAAAATTCAAAACAGGCAAAATTTTCAAGAAGACAGTATGAAGAGGTAAGTTTTACTCACTCTCTTTTTAAAGAAAGGAAAATGGATAAAAGCTCAGCCTCAGGAAGTATTAGACTCATGCAATCTAATCTACAAAAAGTCTTCAACTCACACCAGTCGACTGACCATTGGCAAAAAGTCTACAAACAATAAATGCTGAAGAGGTTTTAGAGAACTGTGTACCCTCTAGCTGCTGGTGAGATGTAAAAGGGTTAAACGCTAATAATGAGAACAGGAAAGAGCTGCGTTTAAAAGGAAAAATTGAGGTACCAGTCAATCCAGCAGGCGCACCAATGGGCCTCTCACCTGAGAAGACCAGAATGAAGAAGACCCGGGCTGCAAAAGCTGCACTGCAGCCTTATTCACAATAGACAAGACAGTGAAGCAACCAAAATGTCCATCTACAGATGAAAGGATAAAGAAGAAGTGGTCCATGTACACAATGAATACTAGCCATGGAAAACAATGAAACACTGCTCTTTGAGGCCCCATAGATGATCTTGGAGATAATCACAGAACATGAGGTAAGTCGGAAAGCAAAAGTCCTATATCCTATGATATCACTTATAGGCGTTATCTAATAACTGACACAAATGAACATATTTCCACACAGAAAGTCAATCACAGACTTATTAAAAAAGAACTATGCTTATCTAAAAGTAAAGTTGGGGGGAATGGATAAATGAAGATTAGCGTTACCATATGTATACAAATACATATTATATACATATATCAAAAAGACCGACCATATAGCAAGGAAGGATTACGGAACACTGTAATAATTTACAAGGGAAGAGGATCTCTACATAAATAGGTATGTAGAATATGTAGATGAACCAGAGTGTGTACACCTTGGACAAGCAACATTCTAACCATTACCCCAATTGAAAAAATTAAAACAACGAACTAGGAGTAATGAGACATAGACTTATGGGGGGTTTTCCTGGCACATTCCATTCAAATTTACAACCTAGACAAACGACTTCTAGAATGGCTCTGCTGCCCTAGTACCCAGATTTGGGAATGGAGAAATGCTGCATCCTTGTGGCCGTTTCCCACAACAGCAGCTTTAAACCCACTGCAAAAGGTCACTAAATATTCACCAATTGCAGTTCTGTAAATGACACCTGCCCTCCAAAAAATACTGAGGTCGAAAATCGACCAAAAAATTCTAGAGTGCAACCTTCCAAAAAGAATATTTGAAGAGGTATATTATACTCACACTTTTTTGCTTTTTTCTTTTAACAGAAAAGAAAAAGCCGTGGAAAAATGCTGAACTGTAGGAATTTTTACAGACATGTAAACCCAAATTACAAAAACCTATCAGCTCACACCAGTCATAATGGCCATCAAAAAAAATTCTGCCAACAATAAATGCTGACGTGATTGTGGAGAAATGCGTACCCTTGATTCTAAGGGGGACGTGGCAAGAGCCACTAATGAAAGCACAATGGAGTTGCCTTGAAAAGGTAAACGTTGAGCTACCGTACCAGTCAATCAATCATACCCACTGCTGGGTCTATCACCTGAGAAAATGAAAATCAAAAATCACAGGCTGGAAATCCTGCACTCCAGCAATATTTACCATAGGCAACACTTGGAAGCAACGAAAATGTCCATCGACAGAGGAATGCACCAAGAAGAAGTGGTCCATGTACACAATGGAATATTAGCCATGGAAAACATTGAAGCACTGCTCTTTGAGGAACCATACTTGAGCCTGGAGATAATCACAAAACATGAAGTAGGTCGGAAAGCAAAACACCTATATCCTATATTATCACTTATGGCATTATCTAATAACTGACACAGATGAACATATTTCCAAAGAGAAAGACACTCACAGGCTTAGAAAACAAACTATGCTCATCTGAAAGGAAAGGAGGGGGGAAATTGAGAAATGAACATTAGTGTTACCATACATATACAAATACATATTATATACATGTATCAAAAACACCGAACATATAGCAAGGGAGGTCGACGGAACACTGTAATATTTTACATGGGAAGAGGATCTGTACATTAATAGACATACATAATGTACAAATGAACCAGATTGTGTACACCTAGGACAAACAATATTCTAAACTTTACCCAGATTAAAAAAATTTTAAAAACCAAGAAGAAGTAATGAGACATAAACTTATGGGGATTTCTCCTGGCAATTTCCATTCTAATTTACAACCTAGGACAAGGACTTCCAGAAAGGCTCTGCTGCCCTAGTACCCAGATTGGGGAATGGAGAAATGCTACCTCCTTGTGGCCGTTTCCCACAACAGCAGCTTTGAACCCACTGCAAAAGGTCACTAAATTTTCACCAACTTGCAGTTCTGTAAATGATACCTGCCCTCCAGAAAATTTCTGGGGTCAAAAATCGACCAAAAAATTCAAAAGAGGGCAAGCTTCGAAGAAGACAAGTTCAAGAGCTATATTGTACTCACGGGTTTTTCTTTTAAGAGAAAAGAAAAAGGGGTAGGAATATGACGAATTTAAAAAATTTTAATGACATGCATACCCATATTACAAAAACCTATCAGCTCACAGCAGTCAGAATGGCCATTAGGAAAAATGCTGCAAAAAATAAACCGTGAAGGGAGTGTGGAGAAATGCGTACCTTCGGTTGTAAGGGGGGGCATGTAAAGAGCCACTAATGAAAACACAGTGTAGGTGCTTTGAAAAGGGAAACATTGAGCTACCAGTCAATCAATCACAACCACTGCTTGGCCTATCACTTGAGAAAATGAGAATCAAAAAGTCACAGGCTGGCAAACCTGTACGCCAGCAAGATTTACCATAGCCAGCACTTGGAAGCAATGAAAATGTCCATCAACCGAGGAATGCACCAAGAAGAAGTGGTCCACGTACACAATGGAATATTACTCTAATAATAAATATAAACTCAATTTAAAAACAAACAAAAGCAAGGAGACATCAACATTTGTGGTTTTATCCGGGCACATTGCACTCTAATTTATAACCGAAGAACACCACTGGCCGTTAGGTCTGTTTCCCTAGTACCAGCATGGGAAACGTAGAAAGGCTGCCGCTCTCTGGCCGTTACCTGCAAAAGCAGGTTTAAAGCCTGAGCTAATGGTCACTTCATATGAACAAGTACTGCAGGGCTGTAAATGAAACCTGCCCTCAAAATGTCTTGAGGGAGATAACGGCCAAAATATTACAAATGGTGACACATACTTTAAGAAAACACTGTGAAGAAATAAGCTCTAATCACAGCTGGAAAAATAAAAAGATCATGTCTTAAAGCTCAATTTCAACGCATTATGAGACACATGCAAATTCAACCACAAAGAGGTATCAGCTCACACCACTCAGAATAATCATCAGCAAAAACTACAAAGAATAAATCCTGAAGGTGCTGGGAAGAAATACATGCCCTCCACTTTAAGTGGGACGTAACCTGGAAAGAGACACTAAGGAGAACAGAACAGAGGTGCCTTTAAAAAGTAAACATTGAGCTACCATGTGATCCAGCAGACCTATTCCTGGACCTATAAACGAAGAAGACAGAATTGGAAGGACACAGCCACGCAAATCTGCATTGCACACTATTACAATAGCCAAGATATGGAAGTAACCAAAAAGTCCACCGACAGATGGGTGGACAAAGAAGAACTGCTACCTGTACAGATGGAATATGAGCTAGTGAAAAAATGAAACAATGCCATTTGCAGCACCGTAGATGAGTCTAGAAGTAATCACGCAACTTGGAGTAAGTGAGAAAGCGAAAGACACATATCCTATCATATCATATATAGGGGTTACCTAAAAAATGATACAAACAAAGATATTTCCACAGAGAAACACTATCATAGAATCAATAAAAAAACTTATGGTTCACCAATTAGAAAGGTGTGAGGAATGGATACATTACCGTATTGAGGTTAACAGAGAGATACAAACACCTGTGAAATATGTAATCACCAAAGACCTACGCAATACCAAGAGAAGACTACTCAACATTGTGTCATAACCTACATGGGAAAAGGCTCCGAAGAAGAATAGATATATGTATATGTGTGAAAGAACCACATCTTGCACACCTAGAACAAACAAAACATTGTAATCAAGTTTGCTGTGATAAAAAATAAAACGTAAGTTAAAAATAACAACAAGAAGTAATGAGACATACATTAAAGGGCGTTTTCCTCTCACATGCCATTCTAATTTACAACCTAGAACACCACTTCCAGTAAGGCTCTGTTGACCTAGTAACCAGATTTGGTAAAGGAGAAATGCTGCCGCCATGTGGCCGAATCCCGCAAGAGCAGCTTTTAACCCACAGCTAATGGTCACTTACCATTCACAAGGACTCAGGGCTGTAAAGGACACCTGCCCTCAAAATTGTGCTGAGGTAGGGAATGGATAAAAAAAATTCAAAACAGGCAAAATTTTCAAGAAGACAGTATGAAGAGGTAAGTTTTACTCACTCTCTTTTTAAAGAAAGGAAAATGGATAAAAGCTCAGCCTCAGGAAGTATTAGACTCATGCAATCTAATCTACAAAAAGTCTTCAACTCACACCAGTCGACTGACCATTGGCAAAAAGTCTACAAACAATAAATGCTGAAGAGGTTTTAGAGAACTGTGTACCCTCTAGCTGCTGGTGAGATGTAAAAGGGTTAAACGCTAATAATGAGAACAGGAAAGAGCTGCGTTTAAAAGGAAAAATTGAGGTACCAGTCAATCCAGCAGGCGCACCAATGGGCCTCTCACCTGAGAAGACCAGAATGAAGAAGACCCGGGCTGCAAAAGCTGCACTGCAGCCTTATTCACAATAGACAAGACAGTGAAGCAACCAAAATGTCCATCTACAGATGAAAGGATAAAGAAGAAGTGGTCCATGTACACAATGAATACTAGCCATGGAAAACAATGAAACACTGCTCTTTGAGGCCCCATAGATGATCTTGGAGATAATCACAGAACATGAGGTAAGTCGGAAAGCAAAAGTCCTATATCCTATGATATCACTTATAGGCGTTATCTAATAACTGACACAAATGAACATATTTCCACACAGAAAGTCAATCACAGACTTATTAAAAAAGAACTATGCTTATCTAAAAGTAAAGGTGGGGGGAATGGATAAATGAAGATTAGCGTTACCATATGTATACAAATACATATTATATACATATATCAAAAAGACCGACCATATAGCAAGGAAGGATTACGGAACACTGTAATAATTTACAAGGGAAGAGGATCTCTACATAAATAGGTATGTAGAATATGTAGATGAACCAGAGTGTGTACACCTTGGACAAGCAACATTCTAACCATTACCCCAATTGAAAAAATTAAAACAACGAACTAGGAGTAATGAGACATAGACTTATGGGGGGATTTCCTGGCACATTCCATTCAAATTTACAACCTAGACAAACGACTTCTAGAATGGCTCTGCTGCCCTAGTACCCAGATTTGGGAATGGAGAAATGCTGCATCCTTGTGGCCGTTTCCCACAACAGCAGCTTTAAACCCACTGCAAAAGGTCACTAAGTATTCACCAATTGCAGTTCTGTAAATGACACCTGACCTCCAAAAAATACTGAGGTCGAAAATCGACCAAAAAATTCTAGAGTGCAACCTTCCAAAAAGAATATTTGAAGAGGTATATTATACTCACACTTTTTTGCTTTTTTCTTTTAACAGAAAAGAAAAAGCCGTGGAAAAATGATGAATTGTAGGAATTTTTACAGACATGTAAACCCAAATTACAAAAACCTATCAGCTCACACCAGTCATAATGGCCATCAAAAAAAATTCTGCCAACAATAAATGCTGACGTGATTGTGGAGAAATGCGTACCCTCGATTCTAAGGGGGACGTGGCAAGAGCCACTAATGAAAGCACAATGGAGTTGCCTTGAAAAGGTAAACGTTGAGCTACCGTACCAGTCAATCAATCATACCCACTGCTGGGTCTATCACCTGAGAAAATGAAAATCAAAAATCACAGGCTGGAAATCCTGCACTCCAGCAATATTTACCATAGGCAACACTTGGAAGCAACGAAAATGTCCATCGACAGAGGAATGCACCAAGAAGAAGTGGTCCATGTACACAATGGAATATTAGCCATGGAAAACATTGAAGCACTGCTCTTTGAGGCACCATACTTGAGCCTGGAGATAATCACAAAACATGAAGTAGGTCGGAAAGCAAAACACCTATATCCTATATTATCACTTATGGCATTATCTAATAACTGACACAGATGAACATATTTCCAAAGAGAAAGACACTCACAGGCTTAGAAAACAAACTATGCTCATCTGAAAGGAAAGGAGGGGGGAAATTGAGAAATGAACATTAGTGTTACCATACATATACAAATACATATTATATACATGTATCAAAAACACCGAACATATAGCAAGGGAGGTCGACGGAACACTGTAATATTTTACATGGGAAGAGGATCTGTACATTAATAGACATACATAATGTACAAATGAACCAGATTGTGTACACCTAGGACAAACAATATTCTAAACTTTACCCAGATTAAAAAAATTTTAAAAACCAAGAAGAAGTAATGAGACATAAACTTATGGGGATTTCTCCTGGCAATTTCCATTCTAATTTACAACCTAGGACAATGACTTCCAGAAAGGCTCTGCTGCCCTAGTACCCAGATTGGGGAATGGAGAAATGCTACCTCCTTGTGGCCGTTTCCCACAACAGCAGCTTTGAACCCACTGCAAAAGGTCACTAAATTTTCAGCAACTTGCAGTTCTGTAAATGATACCTGCCCTCCAGAAAATTTCTGGGGTCAAAAATCGACCAAAAAATTCAAAAGAGGGCAAGCTTCGAAGAAGACAAGTTCAAGAGCTATATTGTACTCACGGGTTTTTCTTTTAAGAGAAAAGAAAAAGGGGTAGGAATATGACGAATTTAAAAAATTTTAATGACATGCATACCCATATTACAAAAACCTATCAGCTCACAGCAGTCAGAATGGCCATTAGGAAAAATGCTGCAAAAAATAAACCGTGAAGGGAGTGTGGAGAAATGCGTACCTTCGGTTGTAAGGGGGGGCATGTAAAGAGCCACTAATGAAAACACAGTGTAGGTGCTTTGAAAAGGGAAACATTGAGCTACCAGTCAATCAATCACAACCACTGCTTGGCCTATCACTTGAGAAAATGAGAATCAAAAAGTCACAGGCTGGCAAACCTGTACGCCAGCAAGATTTACCATAGCCAGCACTTGGAAGCAATGAAAATGTCCATCAACCGAGGAATGCACCAAGAAGAAGTGGTCCACGTACACAATGGAATATTACTCTAATAATAAATATAAACTCAATTTAAAAACAAACAAAAGCAAGGAGACATCAACATTTGTGGTTTTATCCGGGCACATTGCACTCTAATTTATAACCGAAGAACACCACTGGCCGGTAGGTCTGTTTCCCTAGTACCAGCATGGGAAACGTAGAAAGGCTGCCGCTCTCTGGCCGTTACCTGCCAAAGCAGGTTTAAAGCCTGAGCTAATGGTCACTTCACATGAACAAGTACTGCAGGGCTGTAAATGAAACCTGCCCTCAAAATGTCTTGAGGGAGATAACGGCCAAAATATTACAAATGGTGACACATACTTTAAGAAAACACTGTGAAGAAATAAGCTCTAATCACAGCTGGAAAAATAAAAAGATCATGTCTTAAAGCTCAATTTCAACGCATTATGAGACACATGCAAATTCAACCACAAAGAGGTATCAGCTCACACCACTCAGAATAATCATCAGCAAAAACTACAAAGAATAAATCCTGAAGGTGCTGGGAAGAAATACATGCCCTCCACTTTAAGTGGGACGTAACCTGGAAAGAGCCACTAAGGAGAACAGAACAGAGGTGCCTTTAAAAAGTAAACATTGAGCTACCATGTGATCCAGCAGACCTATTCCTGGACCTATAAACTAAGAAGACAGAATTGGAAGGACACAGCCACGCAAATCTGCATTGCACACTATTACAATAGCCAAGATATGGAAGTAACCAAAAAGTCCACCGACAGATGGGTGGACAAAGAAGAACTGCTACCTGTACAGATGGAATATGAGCTAGTGAAAAAATGAAACAATGCCATTTGCAGCACCGTAGATGAGTCTAGAAGTAATCACGCAACTTGGAGTAAGTGAGAAAGCGAAAGACACATATCCTATCATATCATATATAGGGGTTACCTAAAAAATGATACAAACAAAGATATTTCCACAGAGAAACACTATCATAGAATCAATAAAAAAACTTATGGTTCACCAATTAGAAAGGTGTGAGGAATGGATACATTACCGTATTGAGGTTAACAGAGAGATACAAACACCTGTGAAATATGTAATCACCAAAGACCTACGCAATACCAAGAGAAGACTACTCAACATTGTGTCATAACCTACATGGGAAAAGGCTCCGAAGAAGAATAGATATATGTATATGTGTGAAAGAACCACATCTTGCACACCTAGAACAAACAAAACATTGTAATCAAGTTTGCTGTGATAAAAAATAAAACTTAAGTTCAAAATAACAACAAGAAGTAATGAGACATACATTAAAGGGCGTTTTCCTCTCACATGCCATTCTAATTTACAACCTAGAACACCACTTCCAGTAAGGCTCTGTTGACCTAGTAACCAGATTTGGTAAAGGAGAAATGCTGCCGCCATGTGGCCGATTCCCGCAAGAGCAGCTTTCAACCCACAGCTAATGGTCACTTACCATTCACAAGGACTCAGGGCTGTAAAGGACACCTGCCCTCAAAATTGTGCTGAGGTAGGGAATGGATAAAAAAAATTCAAAACAGGCAAAATTTTCAAGAAGACAGTATGAAGAGGTAAGTTTTACTCACTCTCTTTTTAAAGAAAGGAAAATGGATAAAAGCTCAGCCTCAGGAAGTATTAGACTCATGCAATCTAATCTACAAAAAGTCTTCAACTCACACCAGTCGACTGACCATTGGCAAAAAGTCTACAAACAATAAATGCTGAAGAGGTTTTAGAGAACTGTGTACCCTCTAGCTGCTGGTGAGATGTAAAAGGGTTAAACGCTAATAATGAGAACAGGAAAGAGCTGCGTTTAAAAGGAAAAATTGAGGTACCAGTCAATCCAGCAGGCGCACCAATGGGCCTCTCACCTGAGAAGACCAGAATGAAGAAGACCCGGGCTGCAAAAGCTGCACTGCAGCCTTATTCACAATAGACAAGACAGTGAAGCAACCAAAATGTCCATCTACAGATGAAAGGATAAAGAAGAAGTGGTCCATGTACACAATGAATACTAGCCATGGAAAACAATGAAACACTGCTCTTTGAGGCCCCATAGATGATCTTGGAGATAATCACAGAACATGAGGTAAGTCGGAAAGCAAAAGTCCTATATCCTATGATATCACTTATAGGCGTTATCTAATAACTGACACAAATGAACATATTTCCACACAGAAAGTCAATCACAGACTTATTAAAAAAGAACTATGCTTATCTAAAAGTAAAGGTGGGGGGAATGGATAAATGAAGATTAGCGTTACCATATGTATACAAATACATATTATATACATATATCAAAAAGACCGACCATATAGCAAGGAAGGATTACGGAACACTGTAATAATTTACAAGGGAAGAGGATCTCTACATAAATAGGTATGTAGAATATGTAGATGAACCAGAGTGTGTACACCTTGGACAAGCAACATTCTAACCATTACCCCAATTGAAAAAATTAAAACAACGAACTAGGAGTAATGAGACATAGACTTATGGGGGGTTTTCCTGGCACATTCCATTCAAATTTACAACCTAGACAAACGACTTCTAGAATGGCTCTGCTGCCCTAGTACCCAGATTTGGGAATGGAGAAATGCTGCATCCTTGTGGCCGTTTCCCACAACAGCAGCTTTAAACCCACTGCAAAAGGTCACTAAGTATTCACCAATTGCAGTTCTGTAAATGACACCTGCCCTCCAAAAAATACTGAGGTCGAAAATCGACCAAAAAATTCTAGAGTGCAACCTTCCAAAAAGAATATTTGAAGAGGTATATTATACTCACACTTTTTTGCTTTTTTCTTTTAACAGAAAAGAAAAAGCCGTGGAAAAATGATGAATTGTAGGAATTTTTACAGACATGTAAACCCAAATTACAAAAACCTATCAGCTCACACCAGTCATAATGGCCATCAAAAAAAATTCTGCCAACAATAAATGCTGACGTGATTGTGGAGAAATGCGTACCCTCGATTCTAAGGGGGACGTGGCAAGAGCCACTAATGAAAGCACAATGGAGTTGCCTTGAAAAGGTAAACGTTGAGCTACCGTACCAGTCAATCAATCATACCCACTGCTGGGTCTATCACCTGAGAAAATGAAAATCAAAAATCACAGGCTGGAAATCCTGCACTCCAGCAATATTTACCATAGGCAACACTTGGAAGCAACGAAAATGTCCATCGACAGAGGAATGCACCAAGAAGAAGTGGTCCATGTACACAATGGAATATTAGCCATGGAAAACATTGAAGCACTGCTCTTTGAGGCACCATACTTGAGCCTGGAGATAATCACAAAACATGAAGTAGGTCGGAAAGCAAAACACCTATATCCTATATTATCACTTATGGCATTATCTAATAACTGACACAGATGAACATATTTCCAAAGAGAAAGACACTCACAGGCTTAGAAAACAAACTATGCTCATCTGAAAGGAAAGGAGGGGGGAAATTGAGAAATGAACATTAGTGTTACCATACATATACAAATACATATTATATACATGTATCAAAAACACCGAACATATAGCAAGGGAGGTCGACGGAACACTGTAATATTTTACATGGGAAGAGGATCTGTACATTAATAGACATACATAATGTACAAATGAACCAGATTGTGTACACCTAGGACAAACAATATTCTAAACTTTACCCAGATTAAAAAAATTTTAAAAACCAAGAAGAAGTAATGGGACATAAACTTATGGGGATTTCTCTTGGCAATTTCCATTCTAATTTACAACCTAGGACAATGACTTCCAGAAAGGCTCTGCTGCCCTAGTACCCAGATTGGGGAATGGAGAAATGCTACCTCCTTGTGGCCGTTTCCCACAACAGCAGCTTTGAACCCACTGCAAAAGGTTACTAAATTTTCACCAACTTGCAGTTCTGTAAATGATACCTGCCCTCCAGAAAATTTCTGGGGTCAAAAATCGACCAAAAATTTCAAAAGAGGGCAAGCTTCGAAGAAGACAAGTTCAAGAGCTATATTGTACTCACGGGTTTTTCTTTTAAGAGAAAAGAAAAAGGGGTAGGAATATGACGAATTTAAAAAATTTTAATGACATGCATACCCATATTACAAAAACCTATCAGCTCACAGCAGTCAGAATGGCCATTAGGAAAAATGCTGCAAAAAATAAACCGTGAAGGGAGTGTGGAGAAATGCGTACCTTCGGTTGTAAGGGGGGGCATGTAAAGAGCCACTAATGAAAACACAGTGTAGGTGCTTTGAAAAGGGAAACATTGAGCTACCAGTCAATCAATCACAACCACTGCTTGGCCTATCACTTGAGAAAATGAGAATCAAAAAGTCACAGGCTGGCAAACCTGTACGCCAGCAAGATTTACCATAGCCAGCACTTGGAAGCAATGAAAATGTCCATCAACCGAGGAATGCACCAAGAAGAAGTGGTCCACGTACACAATGGAATATTACTCTAATAATAAATATAAACTCAATTTAAAAACAAACAAAAGCAAGGAGACATCAACATTTGTGGTTTTATCCGGGCACATTGCACTCTAATTTATAACCGAAGAACACCACTGGCCGGTAGGTCTGTTTCCCTAGTACCAGCATGGGAAACGTAGAAAGGCTGCCGCTCTCTGGCCGTTACCTGCCAAAGCAGGTTTAAAGCCTGAGCTAATGGTCACTTCACATGAACAAGTACTGCAGGGCTGTAAATGAAACCTGCCCTCAAAATGTCTTGAGGGAGATAACGGCCAAAATATTACAAATGGTGACACATACTTTAAGAAAACACTGTGAAGAAATAAGCTCTAATCACAGCTGGAAAAATAAAAAGATCATGTCTTAAAGCTCAATTTCAACGCATTATGAGACACATGCAAATTCAACCACAAAGAGGTATCAGCTCACACCACTCAGAATAATCATCAGCAAAAACTACAAAGAATAAATCCTGAAGGTGCTGGGAAGAAATACATGCCCTCCACTTTAAGTGGGACGTAACCTGGAAAGAGCCACTAAGGAGAACAGAACAGAGGTGCCTTTAAAAAGTAAACATTGAGCTACCATGTGATCCAGCAGACCTATTCCTGGACCTATAAACTAAGAAGACAGAATTGGAAGGACACAGCCACGCAAATCTGCATTGCACACTATTACAATAGCCAAGATATGGAAGTAACCAAAAAGTCCACCGACAGATGGGTGGACAAAGAAGAACTGCTACCTGTACAGATGGAATATGAGCTAGTGAAAAAATGAAACAATGCCATTTGCAGCACCGTAGATGAGTCTAGAAGTAATCACGCAACTTGGAGTAAGTGAGAAAGCGAAAGACACATATCCTATCATATCATATATAGGGGTTACCTAAAAAATGATACAAACAAAGATATTTCCACAGAGAAACACTATCATAGAATCAATAAAAAAACTTATGGTTCACCAATTAGAAAGGTGTGAGGAATGGATACATTACCGTATTGAGGTTAACAGAGAGATACAAACACCTGTGAAATATGTAATCACCAAAGACCTACGCAATACCAAGAGAAGACTACTCAACATTGTGTCATAACCTACATGGGAAAAGGCTCCGAAGAAGAATAGATATATGTATATGTGTGAAAGAACCACATCTTGCACACCTAGAACAAACAAAACATTGTAATCAAGTTTGCTGTGATAAAAAATAAAACTTAAGTTCAAAATAACAACAAGAAGTAATGAGACATACATTAAAGGGCGTTTTCCTCTCACATGCCATTCTAATTTACAACCTAGAACACCACTTCCAGTAAGGCTCTGTTGACCTAGTAACCAGATTTGGTAAAGGAGAAATGCTGCCGCCATGTGGCCGATTCCCGCAAGAGCAGCTTTCAACCCACAGCTAATGGTCACTTACCATTCACAAGGACTCAGGGCTGTAAAGGACACCTGCCCTCAAAATTGTGCTGAGGTAGGGAATGGATAAAAAAAATTCAAAACAGGCAAAATTTTCAAGAAGACAGTATGAAGAGGTAAGTTTTACTCACTCTCTTTTTAAAGAAAGGAAAATGGATAAAAGCTCAGCCTCAGGAAGTATTAGACTCATGCAATCTAATCTACAAAAAGTCTTCAACTCACACCAGTCGACTGACCATTGGCAAAAAGTCTACAAACAATAAATGCTGAAGAGGTTTTAGAGAACTGTGTACCCTCTAGCTGCTGGTGAGATGTAAAAGGGTTAAACGCTAATAATGAGAACAGGAAAGAGCTGCGTTTAAAAGGAAAAATTGAGGTACCAGTCAATCCAGCAGGCGCACCAATGGGCCTCTCACCTGAGAAGACCAGAATGAAGAAGACCCGGGCTGCAAAAGCTGCACTGCAGCCTTATTCACAATAGACAAGACAGTGAAGCAACCAAAATGTCCATCTACAGATGAAAGGATAAAGAAGAAGTGGTCCATGTACACAATGAATACTAGCCATGGAAAACAATGAAACACTGCTCTTTGAGGCCCCATAGATGATCTTGGAGATAATCACAGAACATGAGGTAAGTCGGAAAGCAAAAGTCCTATATCCTATGATATCACTTATAGGCGTTATCTAATAACTGACACAAATGAACATATTTCCACACAGAAAGTCAATCACAGACTTATTAAAAAAGAACTATGCTTATCTAAAAGTAAAGGTGGGGGGAATGGATAAATGAAGATTAGCGTTACCATATGTATACAAATACATATTATATACATATATCAAAAAGACCGACCATATAGCAAGGAAGGATTACGGAACACTGTAATAATTTACAAGGGAAGAGGATCTCTACATAAATAGGTATGTAGAATATGTAGATGAACCAGAGTGTGTACACCTTGGACAAGCAACATTCTAACCATTACCCCAATTGAAAAAATTAAAACAACGAACTAGGAGTAATGAGACATAGACTTATGGGGGGTTTTCCTGGCACATTCCATTCAAATTTACAACCTAGACAAACGACTTCTAGAATGGCTCTGCTGCCCTAGTACCCAGATTTGGGAATGGAGAAATGCTGCATCCTTGTGGCCGTTTCCCACAACAGCAGCTTTAAACCCACTGCAAAAGGTCACTAAGTATTCACCAATTGCAGTTCTGTAAATGACACCTGCCCTCCAAAAAATACTGAGGTCGAAAATCGACCAAAAAATTCTAGAGTGCAACCTTCCAAAAAGAATATTTGAAGAGGTATATTATACTCACACTTTTTTGCTTTTTTCTTTTAACAGAAAAGAAAAAGCCGTGGAAAAATGATGAATTGTAGGAATTTTTACAGACATGTAAACCCAAATTACAAAAACCTATCAGCTCACACCAGTCATAATGGCCATCAAAAAAAATTCTGCCAACAATAAATGCTGACGTGATTGTGGAGAAATGCGTACCCTCGATTCTAAGGGGGACGTGGCAAGAGCCACTAATGAAAGCACAATGGAGTTGCCTTGAAAAGGTAAACGTTGAGCTACCGTACCAGTCAATCAATCATACCCACTGCTGGGTCTATCACCTGAGAAAATGAAAATCAAAAATCACAGGCTGGAAATCCTGCACTCCAGCAATATTTACCATAGGCAACACTTGGAAGCAACGAAAATGTCCATCGACAGAGGAATGCACCAAGAAGAAGTGGTCCATGTACACAATGGAATATTAGCCATGGAAAACATTGAAGCACTGCTCTTTGAGGCACCATACTTGAGCCTGGAGATAATCACAAAACATGAAGTAGGTCGGAAAGCAAAACACCTATATCCTATATTATCACTTATGGCATTATCTAATAACTGACACAGATGAACATATTTCCAAAGAGAAAGACACTCACAGGCTTAGAAAACAAACTATGCTCATCTGAAAGGAAAGGAGGGGGGAAATTGAGAAATGAACATTAGTGTTACCATACATATACAAATACATATTATATACATGTATCAAAAACACCGAACATATAGCAAGGGAGGTCGACGGAACACTGTAATATTTTACATGGGAAGAGGATCTGTACATTAATAGACATACATAATGTACAAATGAACCAGATTGTGTACACCTAGGACAAACAATATTCTAAACTTTACCCAGATTAAAAAAATTTTAAAAACCAAGAAGAAGTAATGGGACATAAACTTATGGGGATTTCTCTTGGCAATTTCCATTCTAATTTACAACCTAGGACAATGACTTCCAGAAAGGCTCTGCTGCCCTAGTACCCAGATTGGGGAATGGAGAAATGCTACCTCCTTGTGGCCGTTTCCCACAACAGCAGCTTTGAACCCACTGCAAAAGGTTACTAAATTTTCACCAACTTGCAGTTCTGTAAATGATACCTGCCCTCCAGAAAATTTCTGGGGTCAAAAATCGACCAAAAATTTCAAAAGAGGGCAAGCTTCGAAGAAGACAAGTTCAAGAGCTATATTGTACTCACGGGTTTTTCTTTTAAGAGAAAAGAAAAAGGGGTAGGAATATGACGAATTTAAAAAATTTTAATGACATGCATACCCATATTACAAAAACCTATCAGCTCACAGCAGTCAGAATGGCCATTAGGAAAAATGCTGCAAAAAATAAACCGTGAAGGGAGTGTGGAGAAATGCGTACCTTCGGTTGTAAGGGGGGGCATGTAAAGAGCCACTAATGAAAACACAGTGTAGGTGCTTTGAAAAGGGAAACATTGAGCTACCAGTCAATCAATCACAACCACTGCTTGGCCTATCACTTGAGAAAATGAGAATCAAAAAGTCACAGGCTGGCAAACCTGTACGCCAGCAAGATTTACCATAGCCAGCACTTGGAAGCAATGAAAATGTCCATCAACCGAGGAATGCACCAAGAAGAAGTGGTCCACGTACACAATGGAATATTACTCTAATAATAAATATAAACTCAATTTAAAAACAAACAAAAGCAAGGAGACATCAACATTTGTGGTTTTATCCGGGCACATTGCACTCTAATTTATAACCGAAGAACACCACTGGCCGGTAGGTCTGTTTCCCTAGTACCAGCATGGGAAACGTAGAAAGGCTGCCGCTCTCTGGCCGTTACCTGCCAAAGCAGGTTTAAAGCCTGAGCTAATGGTCACTTCACATGAACAAGTACTGCAGGGCTGTAAATGAAACCTGCCCTCAAAATGTCTTGAGGGAGATAACGGCCAAAATATTACAAATGGTGACACATACTTTAAGAAAACACTGTGAAGAAATAAGCTCTAATCACAGCTGGAAAAATAAAAAGATCATGTCTTAAAGCTCAATTTCAACGCATTATGAGACACATGCAAATTCAACCACAAAGAGGTATCAGCTCACACCACTCAGAATAATCATCAGCAAAAACTACAAAGAATAAATCCTGAAGGTGCTGGGAAGAAATACATGCCCTCCACTTTAAGTGGGACGTAACCTGGAAAGAGCCACTAAGGAGAACAGAACAGAGGTGCCTTTAAAAAGTAAACATTGAGCTACCATGTGATCCAGCAGACCTATTCCTGGACCTATAAACGAAGAAGACAGAATTGGAAGGACACAGCCACGCAAATCTGCATTGCACACTATTACAATAGCCAAGATATGGAAGTAACCAAAAAGTCCACCGACAGATGGGTGGACAAAGAAGAACTGCTACCTGTACAGATGGAATATGAGCTAGTGAAAAAATGAAACAATGCCATTTGCAGCACCGTAGATGAGTCTAGAAGTAATCACGCAACTTGGAGTAAGTGAGAAAGCGAAAGACACATATCCTATCATATCATATATAGGGGTTACCTAAAAAATGATACAAACAAAGATATTTCCACAGAGAAACACTATCATAGAATCAATAAAAAAACTTATGGTTCACCAATTAGAAAGGTGTGAGGAATGGATACATTACCGTATTGAGGTTAACAGAGAGATACAAACACCTGTGAAATATGTAATCACCAAAGACCTACGCAATACCAAGAGAAGACTACTCAACATTGTGTCATAACCTACATGGGAAAAGGCTCCGAAGAAGAATAGATATATGTATATGTGTGAAAGAACCACATCTTGCACACCTAGAACAAACAAAACATTGTAATCAAGTTTGCTGTGATAAAAAATAAAACTTAAGTTCAAAATAACAACAAGAAGTAATGAGACATACATTAAAGGGCGTTTTCCTCTCACATGCCATTCTAATTTACAACCTAGAACACCACTTCCAGTAAGGCTCTGTTGACCTAGTAACCAGATTTGGTAAAGGAGAAATGCTGCCGCCATGTGGCCGATTCCCGCAAGAGCAGCTTTCAACCCACAGCTAATGGTCACTTACCATTCACAAGGACTCAGGGCTGTAAAGGACACCTGCCCTCAAAATTGTGCTGAGGTAGGGAATGGATAAAAAAAATTCAAAACAGGCAAAATTTTCAAGAAGACAGTATGAAGAGGTAAGTTTTACTCACTCTCTTTTTAAAGAAAGGAAAATGGATAAAAGCTCAGCCTCAGGAAGTATTAGACTCATGCAATCTAATCTACAAAAAGTCTTCAACTCACACCAGTCGACTGACCATTGGCAAAAAGTCTACAAACAATAAATGCTGAAGAGGTTTTAGAGAACTGTGTACCCTCTAGCTGCTGGTGAGATGTAAAAGGGTTAAACGCTAATAATGAGAACAGGAAAGAGCTGCGTTTAAAAGGAAAAATTGAGGTACCAGTCAATCCAGCAGGCGCACCAATGGGCCTCTCACCTGAGAAGACCAGAATGAAGAAGACCCGGGCTGCAAAAGCTGCACTGCAGCCTTATTCACAATAGACAAGACAGTGAAGCAACCAAAATGTCCATCTACAGATGAAAGGATAAAGAAGAAGTGGTCCATGTACACAATGAATACTAGCCATGGAAAACAATGAAACACTGCTCTTTGAGGCCCCATAGATGATCTTGGAGATAATCACAGAACATGAGGTAAGTCGGAAAGCAAAAGTCCTATATCCTATGATATCACTTATAGGCGTTATCTAATAACTGACACAAATGAACATATTTCCACACAGAAAGTCAATCACAGACTTATTAAAAAAGAACTATGCTTATCTAAAAGTAAAGGTGGGGGGAATGGATAAATGAAGATTAGCGTTACCATATGTATACAAATACATATTATATACATATATCAAAAAGACCGACCATATAGCAAGGAAGGATTACGGAACACTGTAATAATTTACAAGGGAAGAGGATCTCTACATAAATAGGTATGTAGAATATGTAGATGAACCAGAGTGTGTACACCTTGGACAAGCAACATTCTAACCATTACCCCAATTGAAAAAATTAAAACAACGAACTAGGAGTAATGAGACATAGACTTATGGGGGGTTTTCCTGGCACATTCCATTCAAATTTACAACCTAGACAAACGACTTCTAGAATGGCTCTGCTGCCCTAGTACCCAGATTTGGGAATGGAGAAATGCTGCATCCTTGTGGCCGTTTCCCACAACAGCAGCTTTAAACCCACTGCAAAAGGTCACTAAGTATTCACCAATTGCAGTTCTGTAAATGACACCTGCCCTCCAAAAAATACTGAGGTCGAAAATCGACCAAAAAATTCTAGAGTGCAACCTTCCAAAAAGAATATTTGAAGAGGTATATTATACTCACACTTTTTTGCTTTTTTCTTTTAACAGAAAAGAAAAAGCCGTGGAAAAATGATGAATTGTAGGAATTTTTACAGACATGTAAACCCAAATTACAAAAACCTATCAGCTCACACCAGTCATAATGGCCATCAAAAAAAATTCTGCCAACAATAAATGCTGACGTGATTGTGGAGAAATGCGTACCCTCGATTCTAAGGGGGACGTGGCAAGAGCCACTAATGAAAGCACAATGGAGTTGCCTTGAAAAGGTAAACGTTGAGCTACCGTACCAGTCAATCAATCATACCCACTGCTGGGTCTATCACCTGAGAAAATGAAAATCAAAAATCACAGGCTGGAAATCCTGCACTCCAGCAATATTTACCATAGGCAACACTTGGAAGCAACGAAAATGTCCATCGACAGAGGAATGCACCAAGAAGAAGTGGTCCATGTACACAATGGAATATTAGCCATGGAAAACATTGAAGCACTGCTCTTTGAGGCACCATACTTGAGCCTGGAGATAATCACAAAACATGAAGTAGGTCGGAAAGCAAAACACCTATATCCTATATTATCACTTATGGCATTATCTAATAACTGACACAGATGAACATATTTCCAAAGAGAAAGACACTCACAGGCTTAGAAAACAAACTATGCTCATCTGAAAGGAAAGGAGGGGGGAAATTGAGAAATGAACATTAGTGTTACCATACATATACAAATACATATTATATACATGTATCAAAAACACCGAACATATAGCAAGGGAGGTCGACGGAACACTGTAATATTTTACATGGGAAGAGGATCTGTACATTAATAGACATACATAATGTACAAATGAACCAGATTGTGTACACCTAGGACAAACAATATTCTAAACTTTACCCAGATTAAAAAAATTTTAAAAACCAAGAAGAAGTAATGGGACATAAACTTATGGGGATTTCTCTTGGCAATTTCCATTCTAATTTACAACCTAGGACAATGACTTCCAGAAAGGCTCTGCTGCCCTAGTACCCAGATTGGGGAATGGAGAAATGCTACCTCCTTGTGGCCGTTTCCCACAACAGCAGCTTTGAACCCACTGCAAAAGGTTACTAAATTTTCACCAACTTGCAGTTCTGTAAATGATACCTGCCCTCCAGAAAATTTCTGGGGTCAAAAATCGACCAAAAATTTCAAAAGAGGGCAAGCTTCGAAGAAGACAAGTTCAAGAGCTATATTGTACTCACGGGTTTTTCTTTTAAGAGAAAAGAAAAAGGGGTAGGAATATGACGAATTTAAAAAATTTTAATGACATGCATACCCATATTACAAAAACCTATCAGCTCACAGCAGTCAGAATGGCCATTAGGAAAAATGCTGCAAAAAATAAACCGTGAAGGGAGTGTGGAGAAATGCGTACCTTCGGTTGTAAGGGGGGGCATGTAAAGAGCCACTAATGAAAACACAGTGTAGGTGCTTTGAAAAGGGAAACATTGAGCTACCAGTCAATCAATCACAACCACTGCTTGGCCTATCACTTGAGAAAATGAGAATCAAAAAGTCACAGGCTGGCAAACCTGTACGCCAGCAAGATTTACCATAGCCAGCACTTGGAAGCAATGAAAATGTCCATCAACCGAGGAATGCACCAAGAAGAAGTGGTCCACGTACACAATGGAATATTACTCTAATAATAAATATAAACTCAATTTAAAAACAAACAAAAGCAAGGAGACATCAACATTTGTGGTTTTATCCGGGCACATTGCACTCTAATTTATAACCGAAGAACACCACTGGCCGGTAGGTCTGTTTCCCTAGTACCAGCATGGGAAACGTAGAAAGGCTGCCGCTCTCTGGCCGTTACCTGCCAAAGCAGGTTTAAAGCCTGAGCTAATGGTCACTTCACATGAACAAGTACTGCAGGGCTGTAAATGAAACCTGCCCTCAAAATGTCTTGAGGGAGATAACGGCCAAAATATTACAAATGGTGACACATACTTTAAGAAAACACTGTGAAGAAATAAGCTCTAATCACAGCTGGAAAAATAAAAAGATCATGTCTTAAAGCTCAATTTCAACGCATTATGAGACACATGCAAATTCAACCACAAAGAGGTATCAGCTCACACCACTCAGAATAATCATCAGCAAAAACTACAAAGAATAAATCCTGAAGGTGCTGGGAAGAAATACATGCCCTCCACTTTAAGTGGGACGTAACCTGGAAAGAGCCACTAAGGAGAACAGAACAGAGGTGCCTTTAAAAAGTAAACATTGAGCTACCATGTGATCCAGCAGACCTATTCCTGGACCTATAAACTAAGAAGACAGAATTGGAAGGACACAGCCACGCAAATCTGCATTGCACACTATTACAATAGCCAAGATATGGAAGTAACCAAAAAGTCCACCGACAGATGGGTGGACAAAGAAGAACTGCTACCTGTACAGATGGAATATGAGCTAGTGAAAAAATGAAACAATGCCATTTGCAGCACCGTAGATGAGTCTAGAAGTAATCACGCAACTTGGAGTAAGTGAGAAAGCGAAAGACACATATCCTATCATATCATATATAGGGGTTACCTAAAAAATGATACAAACAAAGATATTTCCACAGAGAAACACTATCATAGAATCAATAAAAAAACTTATGGTTCACCAATTAGAAAGGTGTGAGGAATGGATACATTACCGTATTGAGGTTAACAGAGAGATACAAACACCTGTGAAATATGTAATCACCAAAGACCTACGCAATACCAAGAGAAGACTACTCAACATTGTGTCATAACCTACATGGGAAAAGGCTCCGAAGAAGAATAGATATATGTATATGTGTGAAAGAACCACATCTTGCACACCTAGAACAAACAAAACATTGTAATCAAGTTTGCTGTGATAAAAAATAAAACTTAAGTTCAAAATAACAACAAGAAGTAATGAGACATACATTAAAGGGCGTTTTCCTCTCACATGCCATTCTAATTTACAACCTAGAACACCACTTCCAGTAAGGCTCTGTTGACCTAGTAACCAGATTTGGTAAAGGAGAAATGCTGCCGCCATGTGGCCGATTCCCGCAAGAGCAGCTTTCAACCCACAGCTAATGGTCACTTACCATTCACAAGGACTCAGGGCTGTAAAGGACACCTGCCCTCAAAATTGTGCTGAGGTAGGGAATGGATAAAAAAAATTCAAAACAGGCAAAATTTTCAAGAAGACAGTATGAAGAGGTAAGTTTTACTCACTCTCTTTTTAAAGAAAGGAAAATGGATAAAAGCTCAGCCTCAGGAAGTATTAGACTCATGCAATCTAATCTACAAAAAGTCTTCAACTCACACCAGTCGACTGACCATTGGCAAAAAGTCTACAAACAATAAATGCTGAAGAGGTTTTAGAGAACTGTGTACCCTCTAGCTGCTGGTGAGATGTAAAAGGGTTAAACGCTAATAATGAGAACAGGAAAGAGCTGCGTTTAAAAGGAAAAATTGAGGTACCAGTCAATCCAGCAGGCGCACCAATGGGCCTCTCACCTGAGAAGACCAGAATGAAGAAGACCCGGGCTGCAAAAGCTGCACTGCAGCCTTATTCACAATAGACAAGACAGTGAAGCAACCAAAATGTCCATCTACAGATGAAAGGATAAAGAAGAAGTGGTCCATGTACACAATGAATACTAGCCATGGAAAACAATGAAACACTGCTCTTTGAGGCCCCATAGATGATCTTGGAGATAATCACAGAACATGAGGTAAGTCGGAAAGCAAAAGTCCTATATCCTATGATATCACTTATAGGCGTTATCTAATAACTGACACAAATGAACATATTTCCACACAGAAAGTCAATCACAGACTTATTAAAAAAGAACTATGCTTATCTAAAAGTAAAGGTGGGGGGAATGGATAAATGAAGATTAGCGTTACCATATGTATACAAATACATATTATATACATATATCAAAAAGACCGACCATATAGCAAGGAAGGATTACGGAACACTGTAATAATTTACAAGGGAAGAGGATCTCTACATAAATAGGTATGTAGAATATGTAGATGAACCAGAGTGTGTACACCTTGGACAAGCAACATTCTAACCATTACCCCAATTGAAAAAATTAAAACAACGAACTAGGAGTAATGAGACATAGACTTATGGGGGGTTTTCCTGGCACATTCCATTCAAATTTACAACCTAGACAAACGACTTCTAGAATGGCTCTGCTGCCCTAGTACCCAGATTTGGGAATGGAGAAATGCTGCATCCTTGTGGCCGTTTCCCACAACAGCAGCTTTAAACCCACTGCAAAAGGTCACTAAGTATTCACCAATTGCAGTTCTGTAAATGACACCTGCCCTCCAAAAAATACTGAGGTCGAAAATCGACCAAAAAATTCTAGAGTGCAACCTTCCAAAAAGAATATTTGAAGAGGTATATTATACTCACACTTTTTTGCTTTTTTCTTTTAACAGAAAAGAAAAAGCCGTGGAAAAATGATGAATTGTAGGAATTTTTACAGACATGTAAACCCAAATTACAAAAACCTATCAGCTCACACCAGTCATAATGGCCATCAAAAAAAATTCTGCCAACAATAAATGCTGACGTGATTGTGGAGAAATGCGTACCCTCGATTCTAAGGGGGACGTGGCAAGAGCCACTAATGAAAGCACAATGGAGTTGCCTTGAAAAGGTAAACGTTGAGCTACCGTACCAGTCAATCAATCATACCCACTGCTGGGTCTATCACCTGAGAAAATGAAAATCAAAAATCACAGGCTGGAAATCCTGCACTCCAGCAATATTTACCATAGGCAACACTTGGAAGCAACGAAAATGTCCATCGACAGAGGAATGCACCAAGAAGAAGTGGTCCATGTACACAATGGAATATTAGCCATGGAAAACATTGAAGCACTGCTCTTTGAGGCACCATACTTGAGCCTGGAGATAATCACAAAACATGAAGTAGGTCGGAAAGCAAAACACCTATATCCTATATTATCACTTATGGCATTATCTAATAACTGACACAGATGAACATATTTCCAAAGAGAAAGACACTCACAGGCTTAGAAAACAAACTATGCTCATCTGAAAGGAAAGGAGGGGGGAAATTGAGAAATGAACATTAGTGTTACCATACATATACAAATACATATTATATACATGTATCAAAAACACCGAACATATAGCAAGGGAGGTCGACGGAACACTGTAATATTTTACATGGGAAGAGGATCTGTACATTAATAGACATACATAATGTACAAATGAACCAGATTGTGTACACCTAGGACAAACAATATTCTAAACTTTACCCAGATTAAAAAAATTTTAAAAACCAAGAAGAAGTAATGGGACATAAACTTATGGGGATTTCTCTTGGCAATTTCCATTCTAATTTACAACCTAGGACAATGACTTCCAGAAAGGCTCTGCTGCCCTAGTACCCAGATTGGGGAATGGAGAAATGCTACCTCCTTGTGGCCGTTTCCCACAACAGCAGCTTTGAACCCACTGCAAAAGGTTACTAAATTTTCACCAACTTGCAGTTCTGTAAATGATACCTGCCCTCCAGAAAATTTCTGGGGTCAAAAATCGACCAAAAATTTCAAAAGAGGGCAAGCTTCGAAGAAGACAAGTTCAAGAGCTATATTGTACTCACGGGTTTTTCTTTTAAGAGAAAAGAAAAAGGGGTAGGAATATGACGAATTTAAAAAATTTTAATGACATGCATACCCATATTACAAAAACCTATCAGCTCACAGCAGTCAGAATGGCCATTAGGAAAAATGCTGCAAAAAATAAACCGTGAAGGGAGTGTGGAGAAATGCGTACCTTCGGTTGTAAGGGGGGGCATGTAAAGAGCCACTAATGAAAACACAGTGTAGGTGCTTTGAAAAGGGAAACATTGAGCTACCAGTCAATCAATCACAACCACTGCTTGGCCTATCACTTGAGAAAATGAGAATCAAAAAGTCACAGGCTGGCAAACCTGTACGCCAGCAAGATTTACCATAGCCAGCACTTGGAAGCAATGAAAATGTCCATCAACCGAGGAATGCACCAAGAAGAAGTGGTCCACGTACACAATGGAATATTACTCTAATAATAAATATAAACTCAATTTAAAAACAAACAAAAGCAAGGAGACATCAACATTTGTGGTTTTATCCGGGCACATTGCACTCTAATTTATAACCGAAGAACACCACTGGCCGGTAGGTCTGTTTCCCTAGTACCAGCATGGGAAACGTAGAAAGGCTGCCGCTCTCTGGCCGTTACCTGCCAAAGCAGGTTTAAAGCCTGAGCTAATGGTCACTTCACATGAACAAGTACTGCAGGGCTGTAAATGAAACCTGCCCTCAAAATGTCTTGAGGGAGATAACGGCCAAAATATTACAAATGGTGACACATACTTTAAGAAAACACTGTGAAGAAATAAGCTCTAATCACAGCTGGAAAAATAAAAAGATCATGTCTTAAAGCTCAATTTCAACGCATTATGAGACACATGCAAATTCAACCACAAAGAGGTATCAGCTCACACCACTCAGAATAATCATCAGCAAAAACTACAAAGAATAAATCCTGAAGGTGCTGGGAAGAAATACATGCCCTCCACTTTAAGTGGGACGTAACCTGGAAAGAGACACTAAGGAGAACAGAACAGAGGTGCCTTTAAAAAGTAAACATTGAGCTACCATATGATCCAGCAGACCTATTCCTGGACCTATAAACTAAGAAGACAGAATTGGAAGGACACAGCCACGCAAATCTGCATTGCACACTATTACAATAGCCAAGATATGGAAGTAACCAAAAAGTCCACCGACAGATGGGTGGACAAAGAAGAACTGCTACCTGTACAGATGGAATATGAGCTAGTGAAAAAAGGAAACAATGCCATTTGCAGCACCGTAGATGAGTCTAGAAGTAATCACGCAACTTGGAGTAAGTGAGAAAGCGAAAGACACATATCCTATCATATCATATATAGGGGTTACCTAAAAAATGATACAAACAAAGATATTTCCACAGAGAAACACTATCATAGAATCAATAAAAAAACTTATGGTTCACCAATTAGAAAGGTGTGAGGAATGGATACATTACCGTATTGAGGTTAACAGAGAGATACAAACACCTGTGAAATATGTAATCACCAAAGACCTACGCAATACCAAGAGAAGACTACTCAACATTGTGTCATAACCTACATGGGAAAAGGCTCCGAAGAAGAATAGATATATGTATATGTGTGAAAGAACCACATCTTGCACACCTAGAACAAACAAAACATTGTAATCAAGTTTGCTGTGATAAAAAATAAAACTTAAGTTAAAAATAACAACAAGAAGTAATGAGACATACATTAAAGGGCGTTTTCCTCTCACATGCCATTCTAATTTACAACCTAGAACACCACTTCCAGTAAGGCTCTGTTGACCTAGTAACCAGATTTGGTAAAGGAGAAATGCTGCCGCCATGTGGCCGATTCCCGCAAGAGCAGCTTTTAACCCACAGCTAATGGTCACTTACCATTCACAAGGACTCAGGGCTGTAAAGGACACCTGCCCTCAAAATTGTGCTGAGGTAGGGAATGGATAAAAAAAATTCAAAACAGGCAAAATTTTCAAGAAGACAGTATGAAGAGGTAAGTTTTACTCACTCTCTTTTTAAAGAAAGGAAAATGGATAAAAGCTCAGCCTCAGGAAGTATTAGACTCATGCAATCTAATCTACAAAAAGTCTTCAACTCACACCAGTCGACTGACCATTGGCAAAAAGTCTACAAACAATAAATGCTGAAGAGGTTTTAGAGAACTGTGTACCCTCTAGCTGCTGGTGAGATGTAAAAGGGTTAAACGCTAATAATGAGAACAGGAAAGAGCTGCGTTTAAAAGGAAAAATTGAGGTACCAGTCAATCCAGCAGGCGCACCAATGGGCCTCTCACCTGAGAAGACCAGAATGAAGAAGACCCGGGCTGCAAAAGCTGCACTGCAGCCTTATTCACAATAGACAAGACAGTGAAGCAACCAAAATGTCCATCTACAGATGAAAGGATAAAGAAGAAGTGGTCCATGTACACAATGAATACTAGCCATGGAAAACAATGAAACACTGCTCTTTGAGGCCCCATAGATGATCTTGGAGATAATCACAGAACATGAGGTAAGTCGGAAAGCAAAAGTCCTATATCCTATGATATCACTTATAGGCGTTATCTAATAACTGACACAAATGAACATATTTCCACACAGAAAGTCAATCACAGACTTATTAAAAAAGAACTATGCTTATCTCAAAGTAAAGGTGGGGGGAATGGATAAATGAAGATTAGCGTTACCATATGTATACAAATACATATTATATACATATATCAAAAAGACCGACCATATAGCAAGGAAGGATTACGGAACACTGTAATAATTTACAAGGGAAGAGGATCTCTACATAAATAGGTATGTAGAATATGTAGATGAACCAGAGTGTGTACACCTTGGACAAGCAACATTCTAACCATTACCCCAATTGAAAAAATTAAAGCAACGAACTAGGAGTAATGAGACATAGACTTATGGGGGGTTTTCCTGGCACATTCCATTCAAATTTACAACCTAGACAAACGACTTCTAGAATGGCTCTGCTGCCCTAGTACCCAGATTTGGGAATGGAGAAATGCTGCATCCTTGTGGCCGTTTCCCACAACAGCAGCTTTAAACCCACTGCAAAAGGTCACTAAGTATTCACCAATTGCAGTTCTGTAAATGACACCTGCCCTCCAAAAAATACTGAGGTCGAAAATCGACCAAAAAATTCTAGAGTGCAACCTTCCAAAAAGAATATTTGAAGAGGTATATTATACTCACACTTTTTTGCTTTTTTCTTTTAACAGAAAAGAAAAAGCCGTGGAAAAATGATGAATTGTAGGAATTTTTACAGACATGTAAACCCAAATTACAAAAACCTATCAGCTCAAACCAGTCATAATGGCCATCAAAAAAAATTCTGCCAACAATAAATGCTGACGTGATTGTGGAGAAATGCGTACCCTTGATTCTAAGGGGGACGTGGTAAGAGCCACTAATGAAAGCACAATGGAGTTGCCTTGAAAAGGTAAACGTTGAGCTACCGTACCAGTCAATCAATCATACCCACTGCTGGGTCTATCACCTGAGAAAATGAAAATCAAAAATCACAGGCTGGAAATCCTGCACTCCAGCAATATTTACCATAGGCAACACTTGGAAGCAACGAAAATGTCCATCGACAGAGGAATGCACCAAGAAGAAGTGGTCCATGTACACAATGGAATATTAGCCATGGAAAACATTGAAGCACTGCTCTTTGAGGAACCATACTTGAGCCTGGAGATAATCACAAAACATGAAGTAGGTCGGAAAGCAAAACACCTATATACTATATTATCACTTATGGCATTATCTAATAACTGACACAGATGAACATATTTCCAAAGAGAAAGACACTCACAGGCTTAGAAAACAAACTATGCTCATCTGAAAGGAAAGGAGGGGGGGAAATTGAGAAATGAACATTAGTGTTACCATACATATACAAATACATATTATATACATGTATCAAAAACACCGAACATATAGCAAGGGAGGTCGACGGAACACTGTAATATTTTACATGGGAAGAGGATCTGTACATTAATAGACATACATAATGTACAAATGAACCAGATTGTGTACACCTAGGACAAACAATATTTTAAACTTTACCCAGATTAAAAAAATTTTAAAAACCAAGAAGAAGTAATGGGACATAAACTTATGGGGATTTCTCCTGGCAATTTCCATTCTAATTTACAACCTAGGACAATGACTTCCAGAAAGGCTCTGCTGCCCTAGTACCCAGATTGGGGAATGGAGAAATGCTACCTCCTTGTGGCCGTTTCCCACAACAGCAGCTTTGAACCCACTGCAAAAGGTCACTAAATTTTCACCAACTTGCAGTTCTGTAAATGATACCTGCCCTCCAGAAAATTTCTGGGGTCAAAAATCGACCAAAAAATTCAAAAGAGGGCAAGCTTCGAAGAAGACAAGTTCAAGAGCTATATTGTACTCACGGGTTTTTCTTTTAAGAGAAAAGAAAAAGGGGTAGGAATATGACGAATTTAAAAAATTTTAATGACATGCATACCCATATTACAAAAACCTATCAGCTCACAGCAGTCAGAATGGCCATTAGGAAAAATGCTGCAAAAAATAAACCGTGAAGGGAGTGTGGAGAAATGCGTACCTTCGGTTGTAAGGGGGGGCATGTAAAGAGCCACTAATGAAAACACAGTGTAGGTGCTTTGAAAAGGGAAACATTGAGCTACCAGTCAATCAATCACAACCACTGCTTGGCCTATCACTTGAGAAAATGAGAATCAAAAAGTCACAGGCTGGCAAACCTGTACGCCAGCAAGATTTACCATAGCCAGCACTTGGAAGCAATGAAAATGTCCATCAACCGAGGAATGCACCAAGAAGAAGTGGTCCACGTACACAATGGAATATTACTCTAATAATAAATATAAACTCAATTTAAAAACAAACAAAAGCAAGGAGACATCAACATTTGTGGTTTTATCCGGGCACATTGCACTCTAATTTATAACCGAAGAACACCACTGGCCGGTAGGTCTGTTTCCCTAGTACCAGCATGGGAAACGTAGAAAGGCTGCCGCTCTCTGGCCGTTACCTGCCAAAGCAGGTTTAAAGCCTGAGCTAATGGTCACTTCACATGAACAAGTACTGCAGGGCTGTAAATGAAACCTGCCCTCAAAATGTCTTGAGGGAGATAACGGCCAAAATATTACAAATGGTGACACATACTTTAAGAAAACACTGTGAAGAAATAAGCTCTAATCACAGCTGGAAAAATAAAAAGATCATGTCTTAAAGCTCAATTTCAACGCATTATGAGACACATGCAAATTCAACCACAAAGAGGTATCAGCTCACACCACTCAGAATAATCATCAGCAAAAACTACAAAGAATAAATCCTGAAGGTGCTGGGAAGAAATACATGCCCTCCACTTTAAGTGGGACGTAACCTGGAAAGAGACACTAAGGAGAACAGAACAGAGGTGCCTTTAAAAAGTAAACATTGAGCTACCATATGATCCAGCAGACCTATTCCTGGACCTATAAACTAAGAAGACAGAATTGGAAGGACACAGCCACGCAAATCTGCATTGCACACTATTACAATAGCCAAGATATGGAAGTAACCAAAAAGTCCACCGACAGATGGGTGGACAAAGAAGAACTGCTACCTGTACAGATGGAATATGAGCTAGTGAAAAAAGGAAACAATGCCATTTGCAGCACCGTAGATGAGTCTAGAAGTAATCACGCAACTTGGAGTAAGTGAGAAAGCGAAAGACACATATCCTATCATATCATATATAGGGGTTACCTAAAAAATGATACAAACAAAGATATTTCCACAGAGAAACACTATCATAGAATCAATAAAAAAACTTATGGTTCACCAATTAGAAAGGTGTGAGGAATGGATACATTACCGTATTGAGGTTAACAGAGAGATACAAACACCTGTGAAATATGTAATCACCAAAGACCTACGCAATACCAAGAGAAGACTACTCAACATTGTGTCATAACCTACATGGGAAAAGGCTCCGAAGAAGAATAGATATATGTATATGTGTGAAAGAACCACATCTTGCACACCTAGAACAAACAAAACATTGTAATCAAGTTTGCTGTGATAAAAAATAAAACTTAAGTTAAAAATAACAACAAGAAGTAATGAGACATACATTAAAGGGCGTTTTCCTCTCACATGCCATTCTAATTTACAACCTAGAACACCACTTCCAGTAAGGCTCTGTTGACCTAGTAACCAGATTTGGTAAAGGAGAAATGCTGCCGCCATGTGGCCGATTCCCGCAAGAGCAGCTTTTAACCCACAGCTAATGGTCACTTACCATTCACAAGGACTCAGGGCTGTAAAGGACACCTGCCCTCAAAATTGTGCTGAGGTAGGGAATGGATAAAAAAAATTCAAAACAGGCAAAATTTTCAAGAAGACAGTATGAAGAGGTAAGTTTTACTCACTCTCTTTTTAAAGAAAGGAAAATGGATAAAAGCTCAGCCTCAGGAAGTATTAGACTCATGCAATCTAATCTACAAAAAGTCTTCAATTCACACCAGTCGACTGACCATTGGCAAAAAGTCTACAAACAATAAATGCTGAAGAGGTTTTAGAGAACTGTGTACCCTCTAGCTGCTGGTGAGATGTAAAAGGGTTAAACGCTAATAATGAGAACAGGAAAGAGCTGCGTTTAAAAGGAAAAATTGAGGTACCAGTCAATCCAGCAGGCGCACCAATGGGCCTCTCACCTGAGAAGACCAGAATGAAGAAGACCCGGGCTGCAAAAGCTGCACTGCAGCCTTATTCACAATAGACAAGACAGTGAAGCAACCAAAATGTCCATCTACAGATGAAAGGATAAAGAAGAAGTGGTCCATGTACACAATGAATACTAGCCATGGAAAACAATGAAACACTGCTCTTTGAGGCCCCATAGATGATCTTGGAGATAATCACAGAACATGAGGTAAGTCGGAATGCAAAAGTCCTATATCCTATGATATCACTTATAGGCGTTATCTAATAACTGACACAAATGAACATATTTCCACACAGAAAGTCAATCACAGACTTATTAAAAAAGAACTATGCTTATCTAAAAGTAAAGGTGGGGGGAATGGATAAATGAAGATTAGCGTTACCATATGTATACAAATACATATTATATACATATATCAAAAAGACCGACCATATAGCAAGGAAGGATTACGGAACACTGTAATAATTTACAAGGGAAGAGGATCTCTACATAAATAGGTATGTAGAATATGTAGATGAACCAGAGTGTGTACACCTTGGACAAGCAACATTCTAACCATTACCCCAATTGAAAAAATTAAAGCAACGAACTAGGAGTAATGAGACATAGACTTATGGGGGGTTTTCCTGGCACATTCCATTCAAATTTACAACCTAGACAAACGACTTCTAGAATGGCTCTGCTGCCCTAGTACCCAGATTTGGGAATGGAGAAATGCTGCATCCTTGTGGCCGTTTCCCACAACAGCAGCTTTAAACCCACTGCAAAAGGTCACTAAGTATTCACCAATTGCAGTTCTGTAAATGACACCTGCCCTCCAAAAAATACTGAGGTCGAAAATCGACCAAAAAATTCTAGAGTGCAACCTTCCAAAAAGAATATTTGAAGAGGTATATTATACTCACACTTTTTTGCTTTTTTCTTTTAACAGAAAAGAAAAAGCCGTGGAAAAATGATGAATTGTAGGAATTTTTACAGACATGTAAACCCAAATTACAAAAACCTATCAGCTCACACCAGTCATAATGGCCATCAAAAAAAATTCTGCCAACAATAAATGCTGACGTGATTGTGGAGAAATGCGTACCCTTGATTCTAAGGGGGACGTGGCAAGAGCCACTAATGAAAGCACAATGGAGTTGCCTTGAAAAGGTAAACGTTGAGCTACCGTACCAGTCAATCAATCATACCCACTGCTGGGTCTATCACCTGAGAAAATGAAAATCAAAAATCACAGGCTGGAAATCCTGCACTCCAGCAATATTTACCATAGGCAACACTTGGAAGCAACGAAAATGTCCATCGACAGAGGAATGCACCAAGAAGAAGTGGTCCATGTACACAATGGAATATTAGCCATGGAAAACATTGAAGCACTGCTCTTTGAGGAACCATACTTGAGCCTGGAGATAATCACAAAACATGAAGTAGGTCTTAAAGCAAAACACCTATATCCTATATTATCACTTATGGCATTATCTAATAACTGACACAGATGAACATATTTCCAAAGAGAAAGACACTCACAGGCTTAGAAAACAAACTATGCTCATCTGAAAGGAAAGGAGGGGGGAAATTGAGAAATGAACATTAGTGTTACCATACATATACAAATACATATTATATACATGTATCAAAAACACCGAACATATAGCAAGGGAGGTCGACGGAACACTGTAATATTTTACATGGGAAGAGGATCTGTACATTAATAGACATACATAATGTACAAATGAACCAGATTGTGTACACCTAGGACAAACAATATTCTAAACTTTACCCAGATTAAAAAAATTTTAAAAACCAAGAAGAAGTAATGAGACATAAACTTATGGGGATTTCTCCTGGCAATTTCCATTCTAATTTACAACCTAGGACAAGGACTTCCAGAAAGGCTCTGCTGCCCTAGTACCCAGATTGGGGAATGGAGAAATGCTACCTCCTTGTGGCCGTTTCCCACAACAGCAGCTTTGAACCCACTGCAAAAGGTCACTAAATTTTCACCAACTTGCAGTTCTGTAAATGATACCTGCCCTCCAGAAAATTTCTGGGGTCAAAAATCGACCAAAAAATTCAAAAGAGGGCAAGCTTCGAAGAAGACAAGTTCAAGAGCTATATTGTACTCACGGGTTTTTCTTTTAAGAGAAAAGAAAAAGGGGTAGGAATATGACGAATTTAAAAAATTTTAATGACATGCATACCCATATTACAAAAACCTATCAGCTCACAGCAGTCAGAATGGCCATTAGGAAAAATGCTGCAAAAAATAAACCGTGAAGGGAGTGTGGAGAAATGCGTACCTTCGGTTGTAAGGGGGGGCATGTAAAGAGCCACTAATGAAAACACAGTGTAGGTGCTTTGAAAAGGGAAACATTGAGCTACCAGTCAATCAATCACAACCACTGCTTGGCCTATCACTTGAGAAAATGAGAATCAAAAAGTCACAGGCTGGCAAACCTGTACGCCAGCAAGATTTACCATAGCCAGCACTTGGAAGCAATGAAAATGTCCATCAACCGAGGAATGCACCAAGAAGAAGTGGTCCACGTACACAATGGAATATTACTCTAATAATAAATATAAACTCAATTTAAAAACAAACAAAAGCAAGGAGACATCAACATTTGTGGTTTTATCCGGGCACATTGCACTCTAATTTATAACCGAAGAACACCACTGGCCGTTAGGTCTGTTTCCCTAGTACCAGCATGGGAAACGTAGAAAGGCTGCCGCTCTCTGGCCGTTACCTGCAAAAGCAGGTTTAAAGCCTGAGCTAATGGTCACTTCATATGAACAAGTACTGCAGGGCTGTAAATGAAACCTGCCCTCAAAATGTCTTGAGGGAGATAACGGCCAAAATATTACAAATGGTGACACATACTTTAAGAAAACACTGTGAAGAAATAAGCTCTAATCACAGCTGGAAAAATAAAAAGATCATGTCTTAAAGCTCAATTTCAACGCATTATGAGACACATGCAAATTCAACCACAAAGAGGTATCAGCTCACACCACTCAGAATAATCATCAGCAAAAACTACAAAGAATAAATCCTGAAGGTGCTGGGAAGAAATACATGCCCTCCACTTTAAGTGGGACGTAACCTGGAAAGAGCCACTAAGGAGAACAGAACAGAGGTGCCTTTAAAAAGTAAACATTGAGCTACCATGTGATCCAGCAGACCTATTCCTGGACCTATAAACTAAGAAGACAGAATTGGAAGGACACAGCCACGCAAATCTGCATTGCACACTATTACAATAGCCAAGATATGGAAGTAACCAAAAAGTCCACCGACAGATGGGTGGACAAAGAAGAACTGCTACCTGTACAGATGGAATATGAGCTAGTGAAAAAATGAAACAATGCCATTTGCAGCACCGTAGATGAGTCTAGAAGTAATCACGCAACTTGGAGTAAGTGAGAAAGCGAAAGACACATATCCTATCATATCATATATAGGGGTTACCTAAAAAATGATACAAACAAAGATATTTCCACAGAGAAACACTATCATAGAATCAATAAAAAAACTTATGGTTCACCAATTAGAAAGGTGTGAGGAATGGATACATTACCGTATTGAGGTTAACAGAGAGATACAAACACCTGTGAAATATGTAATCACCAAAGACCTACGCAATACCAAGAGAAGACTACTCAACATTGTGTCATAACCTACATGGGAAAAGGCTCCGAAGAAGAATAGATATATGTATATGTGTGAAAGAACCACATCTTGCACACCTAGAACAAACAAAACATTGTAATCAAGTTTGCTGTGATAAAAAATAAAACGTAAGTTAAAAATAACAACAAGAAGTAATGAGACATACATTAAAGGGCGTTTTCCTCTCACATGCCATTCTAATTTACAACCTAGAACACCACTTCCAGTAAGGCTCTGTTGACCTAGTAACCAGATTTGGTAAAGGAGAAATGCTGCCGCCATGTGGCCGATTCCCGCAAGAGCAGCTTTTAACCCACAGCTAATGGTCACTTACCATTCACAAGGACTCAGGGCTGTAAAGGACACCTGCCCTCAAAATTGTGCTGAGGTAGGGAATGGATAAAAAAAATTCAAAACAGGCAAAATTTTCAAGAAGACAGTATGAAGAGGTAAGTTTTACTCACTCTCTTTTTAAAGAAAGGAAAATGGATAAAAGCTCAGCCTCAGGAAGTATTAGACTCATGCAATCTAATCTACAAAAAGTCTTCAACTCACACCAGTCGACTGACCATTGGCAAAAAGTCTACAAACAATAAATGCTGAAGAGGTTTTAGAGAACTGTGTACCCTCTAGCTGCTGGTGAGATGTAAAAGGGTTAAACGCTAATAATGAGAACAGGAAAGAGCTGCGTTTAAAAGGAAAAATTGAGGTACCAGTCAATCCAGCAGGCGCACCAATGGGCCTCTCACCTGAGAAGACCAGAATGAAGAAGACCCGGGCTGCAAAAGCTGCACTGCAGCCTTATTCACAATAGACAAGACAGTGAAGCAACCAAAATGTCCATCTACAGATGAAAGGATAAAGAAGAAGTGGTCCATGTACACAATGAATACTAGCCATGGAAAACAATGAAACACTGCTCTTTGAGGCCCCATAGATGATCTTGGAGATAATCACAGAACATGAGGTAAGTCGGAAAGCAAAAGTCCTATATCCTATGATATCACTTATAGGCGTTATCTAATAACTGACACAAATGAACATATTTCCACACAGAAAGTCAATCACAGACTTATTAAAAAAGAACTATGCTTATCTAAAAGTAAAGGTGGGGGGAATGGATAAATGAAGATTAGCGTTACCATATGTATACAAATACATATTATATACATATATCAAAAAGACCGACCATATAGCAAGGAAGGATTACGGAACACTGTAATAATTTACAAGGGAAGAGGATCTCTACATAAATAGGTATGTAGAATATGTAGATGAACCAGAGTGTGTACACCTTGGACAAGCAACATTCTAACCATTACCCCAATTGAAAAAATTAAAACAACGAACTAGGAGTAATGAGACATAGACTTATGGGGGGTTTTCCTGGCACATTCCATTCAAATTTACAACCTAGACAAACGACTTCTAGAATGGCTCTGCTGCCCTAGTACCCAGATTTGGGAATGGAGAAATGCTGCATCCTTGTGGCCGTTTCCCACAACAGCAGCTTTAAACCCACTGCAAAAGGTCACTAAATATTCACCAATTGCAGTTCTGTAAATGACACCTGCCCTCCAAAAAATACTGAGGTCGAAAATCGACCAAAAAATTCTAGAGTGCAACCTTCCAAAAAGAATATTTGAAGAGGTATATTATACTCACACTTTTTTGCTTTTTTCTTTTAACAGAAAAGAAAAAGCCGTGGAAAAATGATGAATTGTAGGAATTTTTACAGACATGTAAACCCAAATTACAAAAACCTATCAGCTCACACCAGTCATAATGGCCATCAAAAAAAATTCTGCCAACAATAAATGCTGACGTGATTGTGGAGAAATGCGTACCCTTGATTCTAAGGGGGACGTGGCAAGAGCCACTAATGAAAGCACAATGGAGTTGCCTTGAAAAGGTAAACGTTGAGCTACCGTACCAGTCAATCAATCATACCCACTGCTGGGTCTATCACCTGAGAAAATGAAAATCAAAAATCACAGGCTGGAAATCCTGCACTCCAGCAATATTTACCATAGGCAACACTTGGAAGCAACGAAAATGTCCATCGACAGAGGAATGCACCAAGAAGAAGTGGTCCATGTACACAATGGAATATTAGCCATGGAAAACATTGAAGCACTGCTCTTTGAGGAACCATACTTGAGCCTGGAGATAATCACAAAACATGAAGTAGGTCGGAAAGCAAAACACCTATATCCTATATTATCACTTATGGCATTATCTAATAACTGACACAGATGAACATATTTCCAAAGAGAAAGACACTCACAGGCTTAGAAAACAAACTATGCTCATCTGAAAGGAAAGGAGGGGGGAAATTGAGAAATGAACATTAGTGTTACCATACATATACAAATACATATTATATACATGTATCAAAAACACCGAACATATAGCAAGGGAGGTCGACGGAACACTGTAATATTTTACATGGGAAGAGGATCTGTACATTAATAGACATACATAATGTACAAATGAACCAGATTGTGTACACCTAGGACAAACAATATTCTAAACTTTACCCAGATTAAAAAAATTTTAAAAACCAAGAAGAAGTAATGAGACATAAACTTATGGGGATTTCTCCTGGCAATTTCCATTCTAATTTACAACCTAGGACAAGGACTTCCAGAAAGGCTCTGCTGCCCTAGTACCCAGATTGGGGAATGGAGAAATGCTACCTCCTTGTGGCCGTTTCCCACAACAGCAGCTTTGAACCCACTGCAAAAGGTCACTAAATTTTCACCAACTTGCAGTTCTGTAAATGATACCTGCCCTCCAGAAAATTTCTGGGGTCAAAAATCGACCAAAAAATTCAAAAGAGGGCAAGCTTCGAAGAAGACAAGTTCAAGAGCTATATTGTACTCACGGGTTTTTCTTTTAAGAGAAAAGAAAAAGGGGTAGGAATATGACGAATTTAAAAAATTTTAATGACATGCATACCCATATTACAAAAACCTATCAGCTCACAGCAGTCAGAATGGCCATTAGGAAAAATGCTGCAAAAAATAAACCGTGAAGGGAGTGTGGAGAAATGCGTACCTTCGGTTGTAAGGGGGGGCATGTAAAGAGCCACTAATGAAAACACAGTGTAGGTGCTTTGAAAAGGGAAACATTGAGCTACCAGTCAATCAATCACAACCACTGCTTGGCCTATCACTTGAGAAAATGAGAATCAAAAAGTCACAGGCTGGCAAACCTGTACGCCAGCAAGATTTACCATAGCCAGCACTTGGAAGCAATGAAAATGTCCATCAACCGAGGAATGCACCAAGAAGAAGTGGTCCACGTACACAATGGAATATTACTCTAATAATAAATATAAACTCAATTTAAAAACAAACAAAAGCAAGGAGACATCAACATTTGTGGTTTTATCCGGGCACATTGCACTCTAATTTATAACCGAAGAACACCACTGGCCGTTAGGTCTGTTTCCCTAGTACCAGCATGGGAAACGTAGAAAGGCTGCCGCTCTCTGGCCGTTACCTGCAAAAGCAGGTTTAAAGCCTGAGCTAATGGTCACTTCATATGAACAAGTACTGCAGGGCTGTAAATGAAACCTGCCCTCAAAATGTCTTGAGGGAGATAACGGCCAAAATATTACAAATGGTGACACATACTTTAAGAAAACACTGTGAAGAAATAAGCTCTAATCACAGCTGGAAAAATAAAAAGATCATGTCTTAAAGCTCAATTTCAACGCATTATGAGACACATGCAAATTCAACCACAAAGAGGTATCAGCTCACACCACTCAGAATAATCATCAGCAAAAACTACAAAGAATAAATCCTGAAGGTGCTGGGAAGAAATACATGCCCTCCACTTTAAGTGGGACGTAACCTGGAAAGAGCCACTAAGGAGAACAGAACAGAGGTGCCTTTAAAAAGTAAACATTGAGCTACCATGTGATCCAGCAGACCTATTCCTGGACCTATAAACGAAGAAGACAGAATTGGAAGGACACAGCCACGCAAATCTGCATTGCACACTATTACAATAGCCAAGATATGGAAGTAACCAAAAAGTCCACCGACAGATGGGTGGACAAAGAAGAACTGCTACCTGTACAGATGGAATATGAGCTAGTGAAAAAATGAAACAATGCCATTTGCAGCACCGTAGATGAGTCTAGAAGTAATCACGCAACTTGGAGTAAGTGAGAAAGCGAAAGACACATATCCTATCATATCATATATAGGGGTTACCTAAAAAATGATACAAACAAAGATATTTCCACAGAGAAACACTATCATAGAATCAATAAAAAAACTTATGGTTCACCAATTAGAAAGGTGTGAGGAATGGATACATTACCGTATTGAGGTTAACAGAGAGATACAAACACCTGTGAAATATGTAATCACCAAAGACCTACGCAATACCAAGAGAAGACTACTCAACATTGTGTCATAACCTACATGGGAAAAGGCTCCGAAGAAGAATAGATATATGTATATGTGTGAAAGAACCACATCTTGCACACCTAGAACAAACAAAACATTGTAATCAAGTTTGCTGTGATAAAAAATAAAACGTAAGTTAAAAATAACAACAAGAAGTAATGAGACATACATTAAAGGGCGTTTTCCTCTCACATGCCATTCTAATTTACAACCTAGAACACCACTTCCAGTAAGGCTCTGTTGACCTAGTAACCAGATTTGGTAAAGGAGAAATGCTGCCGCCATGTGGCCGATTCCCGCAAGAGCAGCTTTTAACCCACAGCTAATGGTCACTTACCATTCACAAGGACTCAGGGCTGTAAAGGACACCTGCCCTCAAAATTGTGCTGAGGTAGGGAATGGATAAAAAAAATTCAAAACAGGCAAAATTTTCAAGAAGACAGTATGAAGAGGTAAGTTTTACTCACTCTCTTTTTAAAGAAAGGAAAATGGATAAAAGCTCAGCCTCAGGAAGTATTAGACTCATGCAATCTAATCTACAAAAAGTCTTCAACTCACACCAGTCGACTGACCATTGGCAAAAAGTCTACAAACAATAAATGCTGAAGAGGTTTTAGAGAACTGTGTACCCTCTAGCTGCTGGTGAGATGTAAAAGGGTTAAACGCTAATAATGAGAACAGGAAAGAGCTGCGTTTAAAAGGAAAAATTGAGGTACCAGTCAATCCAGCAGGCGCACCAATGGGCCTCTCACCTGAGAAGACCAGAATGAAGAAGACCCGGGCTGCAAAAGCTGCACTGCAGCCTTATTCACAATAGACAAGACAGTGAAGCAACCAAAATGTCCATCTACAGATGAAAGGATAAAGAAGAAGTGGTCCATGTACACAATGAATACTAGCCATGGAAAACAATGAAACACTGCTCTTTGAGGCCCCATAGATGATCTTGGAGATAATCACAGAACATGAGGTAAGTCGGAAAGCAAAAGTCCTATATCCTATGATATCACTTATAGGCGTTATCTAATAACTGACACAAATGAACATATTTCCACACAGAAAGTCAATCACAGACTTATTAAAAAAGAACTATGCTTATCTAAAAGTAAAGGTGGGGGGAATGGATAAATGAAGATTAGCGTTACCATATGTATACAAATACATATTATATACATATATCAAAAAGACCGACCATATAGCAAGGAAGGATTACGGAACACTGTAATAATTTACAAGGGAAGAGGATCTCTACATAAATAGGTATGTAGAATATGTAGATGAACCAGAGTGTGTACACCTTGGACAAGCAACATTCTAACCATTACCCCAATTGAAAAAATTAAAACAACGAACTAGGAGTAATGAGACATAGACTTATGGGGGGTTTTCCTGGCACATTCCATTCAAATTTACAACCTAGACAAACGACTTCTAGAATGGCTCTGCTGCCCTAGTACCCAGATTTGGGAATGGAGAAATGCTGCATCCTTGTGGCCGTTTCCCACAACAGCAGCTTTAAACCCACTGCAAAAGGTCACTAAATATTCACCAATTGCAGTTCTGTAAATGACACCTGCCCTCCAAAAAATACTGAGGTCGAAAATCGACCAAAAAATTCTAGAGTGCAACCTTCCAAAAAGAATATTTGAAGAGGTATATTATACTCACACTTTTTTGCTTTTTTCTTTTAACAGAAAAGAAAAAGCCGTGGAAAAATGATGAATTGTAGGAATTTTTACAGACATGTAAACCCAAATTACAAAAACCTATCAGCTCACACCAGTCATAATGGCCATCAAAAAAAATTCTGCCAACAATAAATGCTGACGTGATTGTGGAGAAATGCGTACCCTCGATTCTAAGGGGGACGTGGCAAGAGCCACTAATGAAAGCACAATGGAGTTGCCTTGAAAAGGTAAACGTTGAGCTACCGTACCAGTCAATCAATCATACCCACTGCTGGGTCTATCACCTGAGAAAATGAAAATCAAAAATCACAGGCTGGAAATCCTGCACTCCAGCAATATTTACCATAGGCAACACTTGGAAGCAACGAAAATGTCCATCGACAGAGGAATGCACCAAGAAGAAGTGGTCCATGTACACAATGGAATATTAGCCATGGAAAACATTGAAGCACTGCTCTTTGAGGAACCATACTTGAGCCTGGAGATAATCACAAAACATGAAGTAGGTCGGAAAGCAAAACACCTATATCCTATATTATCACTTATGGCATTATCTAATAACTGACACAGATGAACATATTTCCAAAGAGAAAGACACTCACAGGCTTAGAAAACAAACTATGCTCATCTGAAAGGAAAGGAGGGGGGAAATTGAGAAATGAGCATTAGTGTTACCATACATATACAAATACATATTATATACATGTATCAAAAACACCAAACATATAGCAAGGGAGGTCGACGGAACACTGTAATATTTTACATGGGAAGAGGATCTGTACATTAATAGACATACATAATGTACAAATGAACCAGATTGTGTACACCTAGGACAAACAATATTCTAAACTTTACCCAGATTAAAAAAATTTTAAAAACCAAGAAGAAGTAATGAGACATAAACTTATGGGGATTTCTCCTGGCAATTTCCATTCTAATTTACAACCTAGGACAAGGACTTCCAGAAAGGCTCTGCTGCCCTAGTACCCAGATTGGGGAATGGAGAAATGCTACCTCCTTGTGGCCGTTTCCCACAACAGCAGCTTTGAACCCACTGCAAAAGGTCACTAAATTTTCACCAACTTGCAGTTCTGTAAATGATACCTGCCCTCCAGAAAATTTCTGGGGTCAAAAATCGACCAAAAAATTCAAAAGAGGGCAAGCTTCGAAGAAGACAAGTTCAAGAGCTATATTGTACTCACGGGTTTTTCTTTTAAGAGAAAAGAAAAAGGGGTAGGAATATGACGAATTTAAAAAATTTTAATGACATGCATACCCATATTACAAAAACCTATCAGCTCACAGCAGTCAGAATGGCCATTAGGAAAAATGCTGCAAAAAATAAACCGTGAAGGGAGTGTGGAGAAATGCGTACCTTCGGTTGTAAGGGGGGGCATGTAAAGAGCCACTAATGAAAACACAGTGTAGGTGCTTTGAAAAGGGAAACATTGAGCTACCAGTCAATCAATCACAACCACTGCTTGGCCTATCACTTGAGAAAATGAGAATCAAAAAGTCACAGGCTGGCAAACCTGTACGCCAGCAAGATTTACCATAGCCAGCACTTGGAAGCAATGAAAATGTCCATCAACCGAGGAATGCACCAAGAAGAAGTGGTCCACGTACACAATGGAATATTACTCTAATAATAAATATAAACTCAATTTAAAAACAAACAAAAGCAAGGAGACATCAACATTTGTGGTTTTATCCGGGCACATTGCACTCTAATTTATAACCGAAGAACACCACTGGCCGTTAGGTCTGTTTCCCTAGTACCAGCATGGGAAACGTAGAAAGGCTGCCGCTCTCTGGCCGTTACCTGCAAAAGCAGGTTTAAAGCCTGAGCTAATGGTCACTTCATATGAACAAGTACTGCAGGGCTGTAAATGAAACCTGCCCTCAAAATGTCTTGAGGGAGATAACGGCCAAAATATTACAAATGGTGACACATACTTTAAGAAAACACTGTGAAGAAATAAGCTCTAATCACAGCTGGAAAAATAAAAAGATCATGTCTTAAAGCTCAATTTCAACGCATTATGAGACACATGCAAATTCAACCACAAAGAGGTATCAGCTCACACCACTCAGAATAATCATCAGCAAAAACTACAAAGAATAAATCCTGAAGGTGCTGGGAAGAAATACATGCCCTCCACTTTAAGTGGGACGTAACCTGGAAAGAGCCACTAAGGAGAACAGAACAGAGGTGCCTTTAAAAAGTAAACATTGAGCTACCATGTGATCCAGCAGACCTATTCCTGGACCTATAAACGAAGAAGACAGAATTGGAAGGACACAGCCACGCAAATCTGCATTGCACACTATTACAATAGCCAAGATATGGAAGTAACCAAAAAATCCACCGACAGATGGGTGGACAAAGAAGAACTGCTACCTGTACAGATGGAATATGAGCTAGTGAAAAAATGAAACAATGCCATTTGCAGCACCGTAGATGAGTCTAGAAGTAATCACGCAACTTGGAGTAAGTGAGAAAGCGAAAGACACATATCCTATCATATCATATATAGGGGTTACCTAAAAAATGATACAAACAAAGATATTTCCACAGAGAAACACTATCATAGAATCAATAAAAAAACTTATGGTTCACCAATTAGAAAGGTGTGAGGAATGGATACATTACCGTATTGAGGTTAACAGAGAGATACAAACACCTGTGAAATATGTAATCACCAAAGACCTACGCAATACCAAGAGAAGACTACTCAACATTGTGTCATAACCTACATGGGAAAAGGCTCCGAAGAAGAATAGATATATGTATATGTGTGAAAGAACCACATCTTGCACACCTAGAACAAACAAAACATTGTAATCAAGTTTGCTGTGATAAAAAATAAAACTTAAGTTCAAAATAACAACAAGAAGTAATGAGACATACATTAAAGGGCGTTTTCCTCTCACATGCCATTCTAATTTACAACCTAGAACACCACTTCCAGTAAGGCTCTGTTGACCTAGTAACCAGATTTGGTAAAGGAGAAATGCTGCCGCCATGTGGCCGATTCCCGCAAGAGCAGCTTTCAACCCACAGCTAATGGTCACTTACCATTCACAAGGACTCAGGGCTGTAAAGGACACCTGCCCTCAAAATTGTGCTGAGGTAGGGAATGGATAAAAAAAATTCAAAACAGGCAAAATTTTCAAGAAGACAGTATGAAGAGGTAAGTTTTACTCACTCTCTTTTTAAAGAAAGGAAAATGGATAAAAGCTCAGCCTCAGGAAGTATTAGACTCATGCAATCTAATCTACAAAAAGTCTTCAACTCACACCAGTCGACTGACCATTGGCAAAAAGTCTACAAACAATAAATGCTGAAGAGGTTTTAGAGAACTGTGTACCCTCTAGCTGCTGGTGAGATGTAAAAGGGTTAAACGCTAATAATGAGAACAGGAAAGAGCTGCGTTTAAAAGGAAAAATTGAGGTACCAGTCAATCCAGCAGGCGCACCAATGGGCCTCTCACCTGAGAAGACCAGAATGAAGAAGACCCGGGCTGCAAAAGCTGCACTGCAGCCTTATTCACAATAGACAAGACAGTGAAGCAACCAAAATGTCCATCTACAGATGAAAGGATAAAGAAGAAGTGGTCCATGTACACAATGAATACTAGCCATGGAAAACAATGAAACACTGCTCTTTGAGGCCCCATAGATGATCTTGGAGATAATCACAGAACATGAGGTAAGTCGGAAAGCAAAAGTCCTATATCCTATGATATCACTTATAGGCGTTATCTAATAACTGACACAAATGAACATATTTCCACACAGAAAGTCAATCACAGACTTATTAAAAAAGAACTATGCTTATCTAAAAGTAAAGGTGGGGGGAATGGATAAATGAAGATTAGCGTTACCATATGTATACAAATACATATTATATACATATATCAAAAAGACCGACCATATAGCAAGGAAGGATTACGGAACACTGTAATAATTTACAAGGGAAGAGGATCTCTACATAAATAGGTATGTAGAATATGTAGATGAACCAGAGTGTGTACACCTTGGACAAGCAACATTCTAACCATTACCCCAATTGAAAAAATTAAAACAACGAACTAGGAGTAATGAGACATAGACTTATGGGGGGTTTTCCTGGCACATTCCATTCAAATTTACAACCTAGACAAACGACTTCTAGAATGGCTCTGCTGCCCTAGTACCCAGATTTGGGAATGGAGAAATGCTGCATCCTTGTGGCCGTTTCCCACAACAGCAGCTTTAAACCCACTGCAAAAGGTCACTAAGTATTCACCAATTGCAGTTCTGTAAATGACACCTGCCCTCCAAAAAATACTGCGGTCGAAAATCGACCAAAAAATTCTAGAGTGCAACCTTCCAAAAAGAATATTTGAAGAGGTATATTATACTCACACTTTTTTGCTTTTTTCTTTTAACAGAAAAGAAAAAGCCGTGGAAAAATGATGAATTGTAGGAATTTTTACAGACATGTAAACCCAAATTACAAAAACCTATCAGCTCACACCAGTCATAATGGCCATCAAAAAAAATTCTGCCAACAATAAATGCTGACGTGATTGTGGAGAAATGCGTACCCTCGATTCTAAGGGGGACGTGGCAAGAGCCACTAATGAAAGCACAATGGAGTTGCCTTGAAAAGGTAAACGTTGAGCTACCGTACCAGTCAATCAATCATACCCACTGCTGGGTCTATCACCTGAGAAAATGAAAATCAAAAATCACAGGCTGGAAATCCTGCACTCCAGCAATATTTACCATAGGCAACACTTGGAAGCAACGAAAATGTCCATCGACAGAGGAATGCACCAAGAAGAAGTGGTCCATGTACACAATGGAATATTAGCCATGGAAAACATTGAAGCACTGCTCTTTGAGGCACCATACTTGAGCCTGGAGATAATCACAAAACATGAAGTAGGTCGGAAAGCAAAACACCTATATCCTATATTATCACTTATGGCATTATCTAATAACTGACACAGATGAACATATTTCCAAAGAGAAAGACACTCACAGGCTTAGAAAACAAACTATGCTCATCTGAAAGGAAAGGAGGGGGGAAATTGAGAAATGAACATTAGTGTTACCATACATATACAAATACATATTATATACATGTATCACAAACACCGAACATATAGCAAGGGAGGTCGACGGAACACTGTAAAATTTTACATGGGAAGAGGATCTGTACATTAATAGACATACATAATGTACAAATGAACCAGATTGTGTACACCTAGGACAAACAATATTTTAAACTTTACCCAGATTAAAAAAATTTTAAAAACCAAGAAGAAGTAATGGGACATAAACTTATGGGGATTTCTCCTGGCAATTTCCATTCTAATTTACAACCTAGGACAATGACTTCCAGAAAGGCTCTGCTGCCCTAGTACCCAGATTGGGGAATGGAGAAATGCTACCTCCTTGTGGCCGTTTCCCACAACAGCAGCTTTGAACCCACTGCAAAAGGTCACTAAATTTTCACCAACTTGCAGTTCTGTAAATGATACCTGCCCTCCAGAAAATTTCTGGGGTCAAAAATCGACCAAAAAATTCAAAAGAGGGCAAGCTTCGAAGAAGACAAGTTCAAGAGCTATATTGTACTCACGGGTTTTTCTTTTAAGAGAAAAGAAAAAGGGGTAGGAATATGACGAATTTAAAAAATTTTAATGACATGCATACCCATATTACAAAAACCTATCAGCTCACAGCAGTCAGAATGGCCATTAGGAAAAATGCTGCAAAAAATAAACCGTGAAGGGAGTGTGGAGAAATGCGTACCTTCGGTTGTAAGGGGGGGCATGTAAAGAGCCACTAATGAAAACACAGTGTAGGTGCTTTGAAAAGGGAAACATTGAGCTACCAGTCAATCAATCACAACCACTGCTTGGCCTATCACTTGAGAAAATGAGAATCAAAAAGTCACAGGCTGGCAAACCTGTACGCCAGCAAGATTTACCATAGCCAGCACTTGGAAGCAATGAAAATGTCCATCAACCGAGGAATGCACCAAGAAGAAGTGGTCCACGTACACAATGGAATATTACTCTAATAATAAATATAAACTCAATTTAAAAACAAACAAAAGCAAGGAGACATCAACATTTGTGGTTTTATCCGGGCACATTGCACTCTAATTTATAACCGAAGAACACCACTGGCCGGTAGGTCTGTTTCCCTAGTACCAGCATGGGAAACGTAGAAAGGCTGCCGCTCTCTGGCCGTTACCTGCCAAAGCAGGTTTAAAGCCTGAGCTAATGGTCACTTCACATGAACAAGTACTGCAGGGCTGTAAATGAAACCTGCCCTCAAAATGTCTTGAGGGAGATAACGGCCAAAATATTACAAATGGTGACACATACTTTAAGAAAACACTGTGAAGAAATAAGCTCTAATCACAGCTGGAAAAATAAAAAGATCATGTCTTAAAGCTCAATTTCAACGCATTATGAGACACATGCAAATTCAACCACAAAGAGGTATCAGCTCACACCACTCAGAATAATCATCAGCAAAAACTACAAAGAATAAATCCTGAAGGTGCTGGGAAGAAATACATGCCCTCCACTTTAAGTGGGACGTAACCTGGAAAGAGACACTAAGGAGAACAGAACAGAGGTGCCTTTAAAAAGTAAACATTGAGCTACCATATGATCCAGCAGACCTATTCCTGGACCTATAAACTAAGAAGACAGAATTGGAAGGACACAGCCACGCAAATCTGCATTGCACACTATTACAATAGCCAAGATATGGAAGTAACCAAAAAGTCCACCGACAGATGGGTGGACAAAGAAGAACTGCTACCTGTACAGATGGAATATGAGCTAGTGAAAAAAGGAAACAATGCCATTTGCAGCACCGTAGATGAGTCTAGAAGTAATCACGCAACTTGGAGTAAGTGAGAAAGCGAAAGACACATATCCTATCATATCATATATAGGGGTTACCTAAAAAATGATACAAACAAAGATATTTCCACAGAGAAACACTATCATAGAATCAATAAAAAAACTTATGGTTCACCAATTAGAAAGGTGTGAGGAATGGATACATTACCGTATTGAGGTTAACAGAGAGATACAAACACCTGTGAAATATGTAATCACCAAAGACCTACGCAATACCAAGAGAAGACTACTCAACATTGTGTCATAACCTACATGGGAAAAGGCTCCGAAGAAGAATAGATATATGTATATGTGTGAAAGAACCACATCTTGCACACCTAGAACAAACAAAACATTGTAATCAAGTTTGCTGTGATAAAAAATAAAACTTAAGTTAAAAATAACAACAAGAAGTAATGAGACATACATTAAAGGGCGTTTTCCTCTCACATGCCATTCTAATTTACAACCTAGAACACCACTTCCAGTAAGGCTCTGTTGACCTAGTAACCAGATTTGGTAAAGGAGAAATGCTGCCGCCATGTGGCCGATTCCCGCAAGAGCAGCTTTTAACCCACAGCTAATGGTCACTTACCATTCACAAGGACTCAGGGCTGTAAAGGACACCTGCCCTCAAAATTGTGCTGAGGTAGGGAATGGATAAAAAAAATTCAAAACAGGCAAAATTTTCAAGAAGACAGTATGAAGAGGTAAGTTTTACTCACTCTCTTTTTAAAGAAAGGAAAATGGATAAAAGCTCAGCCTCAGGAAGTATTAGACTCATGCAATCTAATCTACAAAAAGTCTTCAATTCACACCAGTCGACTGACCATTGGCAAAAAGTCTACAAACAATAAATGCTGAAGAGGTTTTAGAGAACTGTGTACCCTCTAGCTGCTGGTGAGATGTAAAAGGGTTAAACGCTAATAATGAGAACAGGAAAGAGCTGCGTTTAAAAGGAAAAATTGAGGTACCAGTCAATCCAGCAGGCGCACCAATGGGCCTCTCACCTGAGAAGACCAGAATGAAGAAGACCCGGGCTGCAAAAGCTGCACTGCAGCCTTATTCACAATAGACAAGACAGTGAAGCAACCAAAATGTCCATCTACAGATGAAAGGATAAAGAAGAAGTGGTCCATGTACACAATGAATACTAGCCATGGAAAACAATGAAACACTGCTCTTTGAGGCCCCATAGATGATCTTGGAGATAATCACAGAACATGAGGTAAGTCGGAATGCAAAAGTCCTATATCCTATGATATCACTTATAGGCGTTATCTAATAACTGACACAAATGAACATATTTCCACACAGAAAGTCAATCACAGACTTATTAAAAAAGAACTATGCTTATCTCAAAGTAAAGGTGGGGGGAATGGATAAATGAAGATTAGCGTTACCATATGTATACAAATACATATTATATACATATATCAAAAAGACCGACCATATAGCAAGGAAGGATTACGGAACACTGTAATAATTTACAAGGGAAGAGGATCTCTACATAAATAGGTATGTAGAATATGTAGATGAACCAGAGTGTGTACACCTTGGACAAGCAACATTCTAACCATTACCCCAATTGAAAAAATTAAAGCAACGAACTAGGAGTAATGAGACATAGACTTATGGGGGGTTTTCCTGGCACATTCCATTCAAATTTACAACCTAGACAAACGACTTCTAGAATGGCTCTGCTGCCCTAGTACCCAGATTTGGGAATGGAGAAATGCTGCATCCTTGTGGCCGTTTCCCACAACAGCAGCTTTAAACCCACTGCAAAAGGTCACTAAGTATTCACCAATTGCAGTTCTGTAAATGACACCTGCCCTCCAAAAAATACTGAGGTCGAAAATCGACCAAAAAATTCTAGAGTGCAACCTTCCAAAAAGAATATTTGAAGAGGTATATTATACTCACACTTTTTTGCTTTTTTCTTTTAACAGAAAAGAAAAAGCCGTGGAAAAATGATGAATTGTAGGAATTTTTACAGACATGTAAACCCAAATTACAAAAACCTATCAGCTCAAACCAGTCATAATGGCCATCAAAAAAAATTCTGCCAACAATAAATGCTGACGTGATTGTGGAGAAATGCGTACCCTTGATTCTAAGGGGGACGTGGTAAGAGCCACTAATGAAAGCACAATGGAGTTGCCTTGAAAAGGTAAACGTTGAGCTACCGTACCAGTCAATCAATCATACCCACTGCTGGGTCTATCACCTGAGAAAATGAAAATCAAAAATCACAGGCTGGAAATCCTGCACTCCAGCAATATTTACCATAGGCAACACTTGGAAGCAACGAAAATGTCCATCGACAGAGGAATGCACCAAGAAGAAGTGGTCCATGTACACAATGGAATATTAGCCATGGAAAACATTGAAGCACTGCTCTTTGAGGAACCATACTTGAGCCTGGAGATAATCACAAAACATGAAGTAGGTCGGAAAGCAAAACACCTATATACTATATTATCACTTATGGCATTATCTAATAACTGACACAGATGAACATATTTCCAAAGAGAAAGACACTCACAGGCTTAGAAAACAAACTATGCTCATCTGAAAGGAAAGGAGGGGGGGAAATTGAGAAATGAACATTAGTGTTACCATACATATACAAATACATATTATATACATGTATCAAAAACACCGAACATATAGCAAGGGAGGTCGACGGAACACTGTAATATTTTACATGGGAAGAGGATCTGTACATTAATAGACATACATAATGTACAAATGAACCAGATTGTGTACACCTAGGACAAACAATATTTTAAACTTTACCCAGATTAAAAAAATTTTAAAAACCAAGAAGAAGTAATGGGACATAAACTTATGGGGATTTCTCCTGGCAATTTCCATTCTAATTTACAACCTAGGACAATGACTTCCAGAAAGGCTCTGCTGCCCTAGTACCCAGATTGGGGAATGGAGAAATGCTACCTCCTTGTGGCCGTTTCCCACAACAGCAGCTTTGAACCCACTGCAAAAGGTCACTAAATTTTCACCAACTTGCAGTTCTGTAAATGATACCTGCCCTCCAGAAAATTTCTGGGGTCAAAAATCGACCAAAAAATTCAAAAGAGGGCAAGCTTCGAAGAAGACAAGTTCAAGAGCTATATTGTACTCACGGGTTTTTCTTTTAAGAGAAAAGAAAAAGGGGTAGGAATATGACGAATTTAAAAAATTTTAATGACATGCATACCCATATTACAAAAACCTATCAGCTCACAGCAGTCAGAATGGCCATTAGGAAAAATGCTGCAAAAAATAAACCGTGAAGGGAGTGTGGAGAAATGCGTACCTTCGGTTGTAAGGGGGGGCATGTAAAGAGCCACTAATGAAAACACAGTGTAGGTGCTTTGAAAAGGGAAACATTGAGCTACCAGTCAATCAATCACAACCACTGCTTGGCCTATCACTTGAGAAAATGAGAATCAAAAAGTCACAGGCTGGCAAACCTGTACGCCAGCAAGATTTACCATAGCCAGCACTTGGAAGCAATGAAAATGTCCATCAACCGAGGAATGCACCAAGAAGAAGTGGTCCACGTACACAATGGAATATTACTCTAATAATAAATATAAACTCAATTTAAAAACAAACAAAAGCAAGGAGACATCAACATTTGTGGTTTTATCCGGGCACATTGCACTCTAATTTATAACCGAAGAACACCACTGGCCGGTAGGTCTGTTTCCCTAGTACCAGCATGGGAAACGTAGAAAGGCTGCCGCTCTCTGGCCGTTACCTGCCAAAGCAGGTTTAAAGCCTGAGCTAATGGTCACTTCACATGAACAAGTACTGCAGGGCTGTAAATGAAACCTGCCCTCAAAATGTCTTGAGGGAGATAACGGCCAAAATATTACAAATGGTGACACATACTTTAAGAAAACACTGTGAAGAAATAAGCTCTAATCACAGCTGGAAAAATAAAAAGATCATGTCTTAAAGCTCAATTTCAACGCATTATGAGACACATGCAAATTCAACCACAAAGAGGTATCAGCTCACACCACTCAGAATAATCATCAGCAAAAACTACAAAGAATAAATCCTGAAGGTGCTGGGAAGAAATACATGCCCTCCACTTTAAGTGGGACGTAACCTGGAAAGAGACACTAAGGAGAACAGAACAGAGGTGCCTTTAAAAAGTAAACATTGAGCTACCATATGATCCAGCAGACCTATTCCTGGACCTATAAACTAAGAAGACAGAATTGGAAGGACACAGCCACGCAAATCTGCATTGCACACTATTACAATAGCCAAGATATGGAAGTAACCAAAAAGTCCACCGACAGATGGGTGGACAAAGAAGAACTGCTACCTGTACAGATGGAATATGAGCTAGTGAAAAAAGGAAACAATGCCATTTGCAGCACCGTAGATGAGTCTAGAAGTAATCACGCAACTTGGAGTAAGTGAGAAAGCGAAAGACACATATCCTATCATATCATATATAGGGGTTACCTAAAAAATGATACAAACAAAGATATTTCCACAGAGAAACACTATCATAGAATCAATAAAAAAACTTATGGTTCACCAATTAGAAAGGTGTGAGGAATGGATACATTACCGTATTGAGGTTAACAGAGAGATACAAACACCTGTGAAATATGTAATCACCAAAGACCTACGCAATACCAAGAGAAGACTACTCAACATTGTGTCATAACCTACATGGGAAAAGGCTCCGAAGAAGAATAGATATATGTATATGTGTGAAAGAACCACATCTTGCACACCTAGAACAAACAAAACATTGTAATCAAGTTTGCTGTGATAAAAAATAAAACTTAAGTTAAAAATAACAACAAGAAGTAATGAGACATACATTAAAGGGCGTTTTCCTCTCACATGCCATTCTAATTTACAACCTAGAACACCACTTCCAGTAAGGCTCTGTTGACCTAGTAACCAGATTTGGTAAAGGAGAAATGCTGCCGCCATGTGGCCGATTCCCGCAAGAGCAGCTTTTAACCCACAGCTAATGGTCACTTACCATTCACAAGGACTCAGGGCTGTAAAGGACACCTGCCCTCAAAATTGTGCTGAGGTAGGGAATGGATAAAAAAAATTCAAAACAGGCAAAATTTTCAAGAAGACAGTATGAAGAGGTAAGTTTTACTCACTCTCTTTTTAAAGAAAGGAAAATGGATAAAAGCTCAGCCTCAGGAAGTATTAGACTCATGCAATCTAATCTACAAAAAGTCTTCAATTCACACCAGTCGACTGACCATTGGCAAAAAGTCTACAAACAATAAATGCTGAAGAGGTTTTAGAGAACTGTGTACCCTCTAGCTGCTGGTGAGATGTAAAAGGGTTAAACGCTAATAATGAGAACAGGAAAGAGCTGCGTTTAAAAGGAAAAATTGAGGTACCAGTCAATCCAGCAGGCGCACCAATGGGCCTCTCACCTGAGAAGACCAGAATGAAGAAGACCCGGGCTGCAAAAGCTGCACTGCAGCCTTATTCACAATAGACAAGACAGTGAAGCAACCAAAATGTCCATCTACAGATGAAAGGATAAAGAAGAAGTGGTCCATGTACACAATGAATACTAGCCATGGAAAACAATGAAACACTGCTCTTTGAGGCCCCATAGATGATCTTGGAGATAATCACAGAACATGAGGTAAGTCGGAATGCAAAAGTCCTATATCCTATGATATCACTTATAGGCGTTATCTAATAACTGACACAAATGAACATATTTCCACACAGAAAGTCAATCACAGACTTATTAAAAAAGAACTATGCTTATCTAAAAGTAAAGGTGGGGGGAATGGATAAATGAAGATTAGCGTTACCATATGTATACAAATACATATTATATACATATATCAAAAAGACCGACCATATAGCAAGGAAGGATTACGGAACACTGTAATAATTTACAAGGGAAGAGGATCTCTACATAAATAGGTATGTAGAATATGTAGATGAACCAGAGTGTGTACACCTTGGACAAGCAACATTCTAACCATTACCCCAATTGAAAAAATTAAAGCAACGAACTAGGAGTAATGAGACATAGACTTATGGGGGGTTTTCCTGGCACATTCCATTCAAATTTACAACCTAGACAAACGACTTCTAGAATGGCTCTGCTGCCCTAGTACCCAGATTTGGGAATGGAGAAATGCTGCATCCTTGTGGCCGTTTCCCACAACAGCAGCTTTAAACCCACTGCAAAAGGTCACTAAGTATTCACCAATTGCAGTTCTGTAAATGACACCTGCCCTCCAAAAAATACTGAGGTCGAAAATCGACCAAAAAATTCTAGAGTGCAACCTTCCAAAAAGAATATTTGAAGAGGTATATTATACTCACACTTTTTTGCTTTTTTCTTTTAACAGAAAAGAAAAAGCCGTGGAAAAATGATGAATTGTAGGAATTTTTACAGACATGTAAACCCAAATTACAAAAACCTATCAGCTCAAACCAGTCATAATGGCCATCAAAAAAAATTCTGCCAACAATAAATGCTGACGTGATTGTGGAGAAATGCGTACCCTTGATTCTAAGGGGGACGTGGTAAGAGCCACTAATGAAAGCACAATGGAGTTGCCTTGAAAAGGTAAACGTTGAGCTACCGTACCAGTCAATCAATCATACCCACTGCTGGGTCTATCACCTGAGAAAATGAAAATCAAAAATCACAGGCTGGAAATCCTGCACTCCAGCAATATTTACCATAGGCAACACTTGGAAGCAACGAAAATGTCCATCGACAGAGGAATGCACCAAGAAGAAGTGGTCCATGTACACAATGGAATATTAGCCATGGAAAACATTGAAGCACTGCTCTTTGAGGAACCATACTTGAGCCTGGAGATAATCACAAAACATGAAGTAGGTCGGAAAGCAAAACACCTATATACTATATTATCACTTATGGCATTATCTAATAACTGACACAGATGAACATATTTCCAAAGAGAAAGACACTCACAGGCTTAGAAAACAAACTATGCTCATCTGAAAGGAAAGGAGGGGGGGAAATTGAGAAATGAACATTAGTGTTACCATACATATACAAATACATATTATATACATGTATCAAAAACACCGAACATATAGCAAGGGAGGTCGACGGAACACTGTAATATTTTACATGGGAAGAGGATCTGTACATTAATAGACATACATAATGTACAAATGAACCAGATTGTGTACACCTAGGACAAACAATATTTTAAACTTTACCCAGATTAAAAAAATTTTAAAAACCAAGAAGAAGTAATGGGACATAAACTTATGGGGATTTCTCCTGGCAATTTCCATTCTAATTTACAACCTAGGACAATGACTTCCAGAAAGGCTCTGCTGCCCTAGTACCCAGATTGGGGAATGGAGAAATGCTACCTCCTTGTGGCCGTTTCCCACAACAGCAGCTTTGAACCCACTGCAAAAGGTCACTAAATTTTCACCAACTTGCAGTTCTGTAAATGATACCTGCCCTCCAGAAAATTTCTGGGGTCAAAAATCGACCAAAAAATTCAAAAGAGGGCAAGCTTCGAAGAAGACAAGTTCAAGAGCTATATTGTACTCACGGGTTTTTCTTTTAAGAGAAAAGAAAAAGGGGTAGGAATATGACGAATTTAAAAAATTTTAATGACATGCATACCCATATTACAAAAACCTATCAGCTCACAGCAGTCAGAATGGCCATTAGGAAAAATGCTGCAAAAAATAAACCGTGAAGGGAGTGTGGAGAAATGCGTACCTTCGGTTGTAAGGGGGGGCATGTAAAGAGCCACTAATGAAAACACAGTGTAGGTGCTTTGAAAAGGGAAACATTGAGCTACCAGTCAATCAATCACAACCACTGCTTGGCCTATCACTTGAGAAAATGAGAATCAAAAAGTCACAGGCTGGCAAACCTGTACGCCAGCAAGATTTACCATAGCCAGCACTTGGAAGCAATGAAAATGTCCATCAACCGAGGAATGCACCAAGAAGAAGTGGTCCACGTACACAATGGAATATTACTCTAATAATAAATATAAACTCAATTTAAAAACAAACAAAAGCAAGGAGACATCAACATTTGTGGTTTTATCCGGGCACATTGCACTCTAATTTATAACCGAAGAACACCACTGGCCGGTAGGTCTGTTTCCCTAGTACCAGCATGGGAAACGTAGAAAGGCTGCCGCTCTCTGGCCGTTACCTGCCAAAGCAGGTTTAAAGCCTGAGCTAATGGTCACTTCACATGAACAAGTACTGCAGGGCTGTAAATGAAACCTGCCCTCAAAATGTCTTGAGGGAGATAACGGCCAAAATATTACAAATGGTGACACATACTTTAAGAAAACACTGTGAAGAAATAAGCTCTAATCACAGCTGGAAAAATAAAAAGATCATGTCTTAAAGCTCAATTTCAACGCATTATGAGACACATGCAAATTCAACCACAAAGAGGTATCAGCTCACACCACTCAGAATAATCATCAGCAAAAACTACAAAGAATAAATCCTGAAGGTGCTGGGAAGAAATACATGCCCTCCACTTTAAGTGGGACGTAACCTGGAAAGAGACACTAAGGAGAACAGAACAGAGGTGCCTTTAAAAAGTAAACATTGAGCTACCATATGATCCAGCAGACCTATTCCTGGACCTATAAACTAAGAAGACAGAATTGGAAGGACACAGCCACGCAAATCTGCATTGCACACTATTACAATAGCCAAGATATGGAAGTAACCAAAAAGTCCACCGACAGATGGGTGGACAAAGAAGAACTGCTACCTGTACAGATGGAATATGAGCTAGTGAAAAAAGGAAACAATGCCATTTGCAGCACCGTAGATGAGTCTAGAAGTAATCACGCAACTTGGAGTAAGTGAGAAAGCGAAAGACACATATCCTATCATATCATATATAGGGGTTACCTAAAAAATGATACAAACAAAGATATTTCCACAGAGAAACACTATCATAGAATCAATAAAAAAACTTATGGTTCACCAATTAGAAAGGTGTGAGGAATGGATACATTACCGTATTGAGGTTAACAGAGAGATACAAACACCTGTGAAATATGTAATCACCAAAGACCTACGCAATACCAAGAGAAGACTACTCAACATTGTGTCATAACCTACATGGGAAAAGGCTCCGAAGAAGAATAGATATATGTATATGTGTGAAAGAACCACATCTTGCACACCTAGAACAAACAAAACATTGTAATCAAGTTTGCTGTGATAAAAAATAAAACTTAAGTTAAAAATAACAACAAGAAGTAATGAGACATACATTAAAGGGCGTTTTCCTCTCACATGCCATTCTAATTTACAACCTAGAACACCACTTCCAGTAAGGCTCTGTTGACCTAGTAACCAGATTTGGTAAAGGAGAAATGCTGCCGCCATGTGGCCGATTCCCGCAAGAGCAGCTTTTAACCCACAGCTAATGGTCACTTACCATTCACAAGGACTCAGGGCTGTAAAGGACACCTGCCCTCAAAATTGTGCTGAGGTAGGGAATGGATAAAAAAAATTCAAAACAGGCAAAATTTTCAAGAAGACAGTATGAAGAGGTAAGTTTTACTCACTCTCTTTTTAAAGAAAGGAAAATGGATAAAAGCTCAGCCTCAGGAAGTATTAGACTCATGCAATCTAATCTACAAAAAGTCTTCAATTCACACCAGTCGACTGACCATTGGCAAAAAGTCTACAAACAATAAATGCTGAAGAGGTTTTAGAGAACTGTGTACCCTCTAGCTGCTGGTGAGATGTAAAAGGGTTAAACGCTAATAATGAGAACAGGAAAGAGCTGCGTTTAAAAGGAAAAATTGAGGTACCAGTCAATCCAGCAGGCGCACCAATGGGCCTCTCACCTGAGAAGACCAGAATGAAGAAGACCCGGGCTGCAAAAGCTGCACTGCAGCCTTATTCACAATAGACAAGACAGTGAAGCAACCAAAATGTCCATCTACAGATGAAAGGATAAAGAAGAAGTGGTCCATGTACACAATGAATACTAGCCATGGAAAACAATGAAACACTGCTCTTTGAGGCCCCATAGATGATCTTGGAGATAATCACAGAACATGAGGTAAGTCGGAATGCAAAAGTCCTATATCCTATGATATCACTTATAGGCGTTATCTAATAACTGACACAAATGAACATATTTCCACACAGAAAGTCAATCACAGACTTATTAAAAAAGAACTATGCTTATCTAAAAGTAAAGGTGGGGGGAATGGATAAATGAAGATTAGCGTTACCATATGTATACAAATACATATTATATACATATATCAAAAAGACCGACCATATAGCAAGGAAGGATTACGGAACACTGTAATAATTTACAAGGGAAGAGGATCTCTACATAAATAGGTATGTAGAATATGTAGATGAACCAGAGTGTGTACACCTTGGACAAGCAACATTCTAACCATTACCCCAATTGAAAAAATTAAAGCAACGAACTAGGAGTAATGAGACATAGACTTATGGGGGGTTTTCCTGGCACATTCCATTCAAATTTACAACCTAGACAAACGACTTCTAGAATGGCTCTGCTGCCCTAGTACCCAGATTTGGGAATGGAGAAATGCTGCATCCTTGTGGCCGTTTCCCACAACAGCAGCTTTAAACCCACTGCAAAAGGTCACTAAGTATTCACCAATTGCAGTTCTGTAAATGACACCTGCCCTCCAAAAAATACTGAGGTCGAAAATCGACCAAAAAATTCTAGAGTGCAACCTTCCAAAAAGAATATTTGAAGAGGTATATTATACTCACACTTTTTTGCTTTTTTCTTTTAACAGAAAAGAAAAAGCCGTGGAAAAATGATGAATTGTAGGAATTTTTACAGACATGTAAACCCAAATTACAAAAACCTATCAGCTCAAACCAGTCATAATGGCCATCAAAAAAAATTCTGCCAACAATAAATGCTGACGTGATTGTGGAGAAATGCGTACCCTTGATTCTAAGGGGGACGTGGTAAGAGCCACTAATGAAAGCACAATGGAGTTGCCTTGAAAAGGTAAACGTTGAGCTACCGTACCAGTCAATCAATCATACCCACTGCTGGGTCTATCACCTGAGAAAATGAAAATCAAAAATCACAGGCTGGAAATCCTGCACTCCAGCAATATTTACCATAGGCAACACTTGGAAGCAACGAAAATGTCCATCGACAGAGGAATGCACCAAGAAGAAGTGGTCCATGTACACAATGGAATATTAGCCATGGAAAACATTGAAGCACTGCTCTTTGAGGAACCATACTTGAGCCTGGAGATAATCACAAAACATGAAGTAGGTCGGAAAGCAAAACACCTATATACTATATTATCACTTATGGCATTATCTAATAACTGACACAGATGAACATATTTCCAAAGAGAAAGACACTCACAGGCTTAGAAAACAAACTATGCTCATCTGAAAGGAAAGGAGGGGGGGAAATTGAGAAATGAACATTAGTGTTACCATACATATACAAATACATATTATATACATGTATCAAAAACACCGAACATATAGCAAGGGAGGTCGACGGAACACTGTAATATTTTACATGGGAAGAGGATCTGTACATTAATAGACATACATAATGTACAAATGAACCAGATTGTGTACACCTAGGACAAACAATATTTTAAACTTTACCCAGATTAAAAAAATTTTAAAAACCAAGAAGAAGTAATGGGACATAAACTTATGGGGATTTCTCCTGGCAATTTCCATTCTAATTTACAACCTAGGACAATGACTTCCAGAAAGGCTCTGCTGCCCTAGTACCCAGATTGGGGAATGGAGAAATGCTACCTCCTTGTGGCCGTTTCCCACAACAGCAGCTTTGAACCCACTGCAAAAGGTCACTAAATTTTCACCAACTTGCAGTTCTGTAAATGATACCTGCCCTCCAGAAAATTTCTGGGGTCAAAAATCGACCAAAAAATTCAAAAGAGGGCAAGCTTCGAAGAAGACAAGTTCAAGAGCTATATTGTACTCACGGGTTTTTCTTTTAAGAGAAAAGAAAAAGGGGTAGGAATATGACGAATTTAAAAAATTTTAATGACATGCATACCCATATTACAAAAACCTATCAGCTCACAGCAGTCAGAATGGCCATTAGGAAAAATGCTGCAAAAAATAAACCGTGAAGGGAGTGTGGAGAAATGCGTACCTTCGGTTGTAAGGGGGGGCATGTAAAGAGCCACTAATGAAAACACAGTGTAGGTGCTTTGAAAAGGGAAACATTGAGCTACCAGTCAATCAATCACAACCACTGCTTGGCCTATCACTTGAGAAAATGAGAATCAAAAAGTCACAGGCTGGCAAACCTGTACGCCAGCAAGATTTACCATAGCCAGCACTTGGAAGCAATGAAAATGTCCATCAACCGAGGAATGCACCAAGAAGAAGTGGTCCACGTACACAATGGAATATTACTCTAATAATAAATATAAACTCAATTTAAAAACAAACAAAAGCAAGGAGACATCAACATTTGTGGTTTTATCCGGGCACATTGCACTCTAATTTATAACCGAAGAACACCACTGGCTGGTAGGTCTGTTTCCCTAGTACCAGCATGGGAAACGTAGAAAGGCTGCCGCTCTCTGGCCGTTACCTGCCAAAGCAGGTTTAAAGCCTGAGCTAATGGTCACTTCACATGAACAAGTACTGCAGGGCTGTAAATGAAACCTGCCCTCAAAATGTCTTGAGGGAGATAACGGCCAAAATATTACAAATGGTGACACATACTTTAAGAAAACACTGTGAAGAAATAAGCTCTAATCACAGCTGGAAAAATAAAAAGATCATGTCTTAAAGCTCAATTTCAACGCATTATGAGACACATGCAAATTCAACCACAAAGAGGTATCAGCTCACACCACTCAGAATAATCATCAGCAAAAACTACAAAGAATAAATCCTGAAGGTGCTGGGAAGAAATACATGCCCTCCACTTTAAGTGGGACGTAACCTGGAAAGAGACACTAAGGAGAACAGAACAGAGGTGCCTTTAAAAAGTAAACATTGAGCTACCATATGATCCAGCAGACCTATTCCTGGACCTATAAACTAAGAAGACAGAATTGGAAGGACACAGCCACGCAAATCTGCATTGCACACTATTACAATAGCCAAGATATGGAAGTAACCAAAAAGTCCACCGACAGATGGGTGGACAAAGAAGAACTGCTACCTGTACAGATGGAATATGAGCTAGTGAAAAAAGGAAACAATGCCATTTGCAGCACCGTAGATGAGTCTAGAAGTAATCACGCAACTTGGAGTAAGTGAGAAAGCGAAAGACACATATCCTATCATATCATATATAGGGGTTACCTAAAAAATGATACAAACAAAGATATTTCCACAGAGAAACACTATCATAGAATCAATAAAAAAACTTATGGTTCACCAATTAGAAAGGTGTGAGGAATGGATACATTACCGTATTGAGGTTAACAGAGAGATACAAACACCTGTGAAATATGTAATCACCAAAGACCTACGCAATACCAAGAGAAGACTACTCAACATTGTGTCATAACCTACATGGGAAAAGGCTCCGAAGAAGAATAGATATATGTATATGTGTGAAAGAACCACATCTTGCACACCTAGAACAAACAAAACATTGTAATCAAGTTTGCTGTGATAAAAAATAAAACTTAAGTTAAAAATAACAACAAGAAGTAATGAGACATACATTAAAGGGCGTTTTCCTCTCACATGCCATTCTAATTTACAACCTAGAACACCACTTCCAGTAAGGCTCTGTTGACCTAGTAACCAGATTTGGTAAAGGAGAAATGCTGCCGCCATGTGGCCGATTCCCGCAAGAGCAGCTTTTAACCCACAGCTAATGGTCACTTACCATTCACAAGGACTCAGGGCTGTAAAGGACACCTGCCCTCAAAATTGTGCTGAGGTAGGGAATGGATAAAAAAAATTCAAAACAGGCAAAATTTTCAAGAAGATAGTATGAAGAGGTAAGTTTTACTCACTCTCTTTTTAAAGAAAGGAAAATGGATAAAAGCTCAGCCTCAGGAAGTATTATTCTCATGCAATCTAATCTACAAAAAGTCTTCAATTCACACCAGTCGACTGACCATTGGCAAAAAGTCTACAAACAATAAATGCTGAAGAGGTTTTAGAGAACTGTGTACCCTCTAGCTGCTGGTGAGATGTAAAAGGGTTAAACGCTAATAATGAGAACAGGAAAGAGCTGCGTTTAAAAGGAAAAATTGAGGTACCAGTCAATCCAGCAGGCGCACCAATGGGCCTCTCACCTGAGAAGACCAGAATGAAGAAGACCCGGGCTGCAAAAGCTGCACTGCAGCCTTATTCACAATAGACAAGACAGTGAAGCAACCAAAATGTCCATCTACAGATGAAAGGATAAAGAAGAAGTGGTCCATGTACACAATGAATACTAGCCATGGAAAACAATGAAACACTGCTCTTTGAGGCCCCATAGATGATCTTGGAGATAATCACAGAACATGAGGTAAGTCGGAATGCAAAAGTCCTATATCCTATGATATCACTTATAGGCGTTATCTAATAACTGACACAAATGAACATATTTCCACACAGAAAGTCAATCACAGACTTATTAAAAAAGAACTATGCTTATCTAAAAGTAAAGGTGGGGGGAATGGATAAATGAAGATTAGCGTTACCATATGTATACAAATACATATTATATACATATATCAAAAAGACCGACCATATAGCAAGGAAGGATTACGGAACACTGTAATAATTTACAAGGGAAGAGGATCTCTACATAAATAGGTATGTAGAATATGTAGATGAACCAGAGTGTGTACACCTTGGACAAGCAACATTCTAACCATTACCCCAATTGAAAAAATTAAAGCAACGAACTAGGAGTAATGAGACATAGACTTATGGGGGGTTTTCCTGGCACATTCCATTCAAATTTACAACCTAGACAAACGACTTCTAGAATGGCTCTGCTGCCCTAGTACCCAGATTTGGGAATGGAGAAATGCTGCATCCTTGTGGCCGTTTCCCACAACAGCAGCTTTAAACCCACTGCAAAAGGTCACTAAGTATTCACCAATTGCAGTTCTGTAAATGACACCTGCCCTCCAAAAAATACTGAGGTCGAAAATCGACCAAAAAATTCTAGAGTGCAACCTTCCAAAAAGAATATTTGAAGAGGTATATTATACTCACACTTTTTTGCTTTTTTCTTTTAACAGAAAAGAAAAAGCCGTGGAAAAATGATGAATTGTAGGAATTTTTACAGACATGTAAACCCAAATTACAAAAACCTATCAGCTCAAACCAGTCATAATGGCCATCAAAAAAAATTCTGCCAACAATAAATGCTGACGTGATTGTGGAGAAATGCGTACCCTTGATTCTAAGGGGGACGTGGTAAGAGCCACTAATGAAAGCACAATGGAGTTGCCTTGAAAAGGTAAACGTTGAGCTACCGTACCAGTCAATCAATCATACCCACTGCTGGGTCTATCACCTGAGAAAATGAAAATCAAAAATCACAGGCTGGAAATCCTGCACTCCAGCAATATTTACCATAGGCAACACTTGGAAGCAACGAAAATGTCCATCGACAGAGGAATGCACCAAGAAGAAGTGGTCCATGTACACAATGGAATATTAGCCATGGAAAACATTGAAGCACTGCTCTTTGAGGAACCATACTTGAGCCTGGAGATAATCACAAAACATGAAGTAGGTCGGAAAGCAAAACACCTATATACTATATTATCACTTATGGCATTATCTAATAACTGACACAGATGAACATATTTCCAAAGAGAAAGACACTCACAGGCTTAGAAAACAAACTATGCTCATCTGAAAGGAAAGGAGGGGGGGAAATTGAGAAATGAACATTAGTGTTACCATACATATACAAATACATATTATATACATGTATCAAAAACACCGAACATATAGCAAGGGAGGTCGACGGAACACTGTAAAATTTTACATGGGAAGAGGATCTGTACATTAATAGACATACATAATGTACAAATGAACCAGATTGTGTACACCTAGGACAAACAATATTTTAAACTTTACCCAGATTAAAAAAATTTTAAAAACCAAGAAGAAGTAATGGGACATAAACTTATGGGGATTTCTCCTGGCAATTTCCATTCTAATTTACAACCTAGGACAATGACTTCCAGAAAGGCTCTGCTGCCCTAGTACCCAGATTGGGGAATGGAGAAATGCTACCTCCTTGTGGCCGTTTCCCACAACAGCAGCTTTGAACCCACTGCAAAAGGTCACTAAATTTTCACCAACTTGCAGTTCTGTAAATGATACCTGCCCTCCAGAAAATTTCTGGGGTCAAAAATCGACCAAAAAATTCAAAAGAGGGCATGCTTCGAAGAAGACAAGTTCAAGAGCTATATTGTACTCACGGGTTTTTCTTTTAAGAGAAAAGAAAAAGGGGTAGGAATATGACGAATTTAAAAAATTTTAATGACATGCATACCCATATTACAAAAACCTATCAGCTCACAGCAGTCAGAATGGCCATTAGGAAAAATGCTGCAAAAAATAAACCGTGAAGGGAGTGTGGAGAAATGCGTACCTTCGGTTGTAAGGGGGGGCATGTAAAGAGCCACTAATGAAAACACAGTGTAGGTGCTTTGAAAAGGGAAACATTGAGCTACCAGTCAATCAATCACAACCACTGCTTGGCCTATCACTTGAGAAAATGAGAATCAAAAAGTCACAGGCTGGCAAACCTGTACGCCAGCAAGATTTACCATAGCCAGCACTTGGAAGCAATGAAAATGTCCATCAACCGAGGAATGCACCAAGAAGAAGTGGTCCACGTACACAATGGAATATTACTCTAATAATAAATATAAACTCAATTTAAAAACAAACAAAAGCAAGGAGACATCAACATTTGTGGTTTTATCCGGGCACATTGCACTCTAATTTATAACCGAAGAACACCACTGGCCGGTAGGTCTGTTTCCCTAGTACCAGCATGGGAAACGTAGAAAGGCTGCCGCTCTCTGGCCGTTACCTGCCAAAGCAGGTTTAAAGCCTGAGCTAATGGTCACTTCACATGAACAAGTACTGCAGGGCTGTAAATGAAACCTACCCTCAAAATGTCTTGAGGGAGATAATGGCCAAAATATTACAAATGGTGACACATACTTTAAGAAAACACTGTGAAGAAATAAGCTCTAATCACAGCTGGAAAAATAAAAAGATCATGTCTTAAAGCTCAATTTCAACGCATTATGAGACACATGCAAATTCAACCACAAAGAGGTATCAGCTCACACCACTCAGAATAATCATCAGCAAAAACTACAAAGAATAAATCCTGAAGGTGCTGGGAAGAAATACATGCCCTCCACTTTAAGTGGGACGTAACCTGGAAAGAGCCACTAAGGGGAACAGAACAGAGGTGCCTTTAAAAAGTAAACATTGAGCTACCATATGATCCAGCAGACCTATTCCTGGACCTATAAACTAAGAAGACAGAATTGGAAGGACACAGCCACGCAAATCTGCATTGCATACTATTACGATAGCCAAGATATGGAAGTAACCAAAAAGGCCACCGACAGATGGGTGGACAAAGAAGAACTGCTACCTGTACAGATGGAATATGAGCTAGTGAAAAAATGAAACAATGCCATTTGCAGCACCGTAGATGAGTCTAGAAGTAATCACGCAACTTGGAGTAAGTGAGAAAGCGAAAGACACATATCCTATCATATCATATATAGGGGTTACCTAAAAAATGATACAAACAAAGATATTTCCACAGAGAAACACTATCATAGAATCAATAAAAAAACTTATGGTTCACCAATTAGAAAGGTGTGAGGAATGGATACATTACCGTATTGAGGTTAACAGAGAGATACAAACACCTGTGAAATATGTAATCACCAAAGACCTACGCAATACCAAGAGAAGACTACTCAACATTGTGTCATAACCTACATGGGAAAAGGCTCCGAAGAAGAATAGATATATGTATATGTGTGAAAGAACCACATCTTGCACACCTAGAACAAACAAAACATTGTAATCAAGTTTGCTGTGATAAAAAATAAAAATTAAGTTAAAAATAACAACAAGAAGTAATGAGACATACATTAAAGGGGGTTTTCCTCTCACATGCCATTCTAATTTACAACCTAGAACACCACTTCCAGTAAGGCTCTGTTGACCTAGTAACCAGATTTGGTAAAGGAGAAATGCTGCCGCCATGTGGCCGATTCCCGCAAGAGCAGCTTTTAACCCACAGCTAATGGTCACTTACCATTCACAAGGACTCAGGGCTGTAAAGGACACCTGCCGTCAAAATTGTGCTGAGGTAGGGAATGGATAAAAAAAATTCAAAACAGGCAAAATTTTCAAGAAGATAGTATGAAGAGGTAAGTTTTACTCACTCTCTTTTTAAAGAAAGGAAAATGGATAAAAGCTCAGCCTCAGGAAGTATTATTCTCATGCAATCTAATCTACAAAAAGTCTTCAATTCACACCAGTCGACTGACCATTGGCAAAAAGTCTACAAACAATAAATGCTGAAGAGGTTTTAGAGAACTGTGTACCCTCTAGCTGCTGGTGAGATGTAAAAGGGTTAAACGCTAATAATGAGAACAGGAAAGAGCTGCGTTTAAAAGGAAAAATTGAGGTACCAGTCAATCCAGCAGGCGCACCAATGGGCCTCTCACCTTAGAAGACCAGAATGAAGAAGACCCGGGCTGCAAAAGCTGCACTGCAGCCTTATTCACAATAGACAAGACAGTGAAGCAACCAAAATGTCCATCTACAGATGAAAGGATAAAGAAGAAGTGGTCCATGTACACAATGAATACTAGCCATGGAAAACAATGAAACACTGCTCTTTGAGGCCCCATAGATGATCTTGGAGATAATCACAGAACATGAGGTAAGTCGGAAAGCAAAAGTCCTATATCCTATGATATCACTTATAGGCGTTATCTAATAACTGACACAAATGAACATATTTCCACACAGAAAGTCAATCACAGACTTATTAAAAAAGAACTATGCTTATCTAAAAGTAAAGGTGGGGGGAATGGATAAATGAAGATTAGCGTTACCATATGTATACAAATACATATTATATACATATATCAAAAAGACCGACCATATAGCAAGGAAGGATTACGGAACACTGTAATAATTTACAAGGGAAGAGGATCTCTACATAAATAGGTATGTAGAATATGTAGATGAACCAGAGTGTGTACACCTTGGACAAGCAACATTCTAACCATTACCCCAATTGAAAAAATTAAAACAACGAACTAGGAGTAATGAGACATAGACTTATGGGGGGTTTTCCTGGCACATTCCATTCAAATTTACAACCTAGACAAACGACTTCTAGAATGGCTCTGCTGCCCTAGTACCCAGATTTGGGAATGGAGAAATGCTGCATCCTTGTGGCCGTTTCCCACAACAGCAGCTTTAAACCCACTGCAAAAGGTCACTAAGTATTCACCAATTGCAGTTCTGTAAATGACACCTGCCCTCCAAAAAATACTGAGGTCGAAAATCGACCAAAAAATTCTAGAGTGCAACCTTCCAAAAAGAATATTTGAAGAGGTATATTATACTCACAATTTTTTGCTTTTTTCTTTTAACAGAAAAGAAAAAGCCGTGGAAAAATGATGAATTGTAGGAATTTTTACAGACATGTAAACCCAAATTACAAAAACCTATCAGCTCACACCAGTCATAATGGCCATCAAAAAAAATTCTGCCAACAATAAATGCTGACGTGATTGTGGAGAAATGCGTACCCTTGATTCTAAGGGGGACGTGGTAAGAGCCACTAATGAAAGCACAATGGAGTTGCCTTGAAAAGGTAAACGTTGAGCTACCGTACCAGTCAATCAATCATACCCACTGCTGGGTCTATCACCTGAGAAAATGAAAATCAAAAATCACAGGCTGGAAATCCTGCACTCCAGCAATATTTACCATAGGCAACACTTGGAAGCAACGAAAATGTCCATCGACAGAGGAATGCACCAAGAAGAAGTGGTCCATGTACACAATGGAATATTAGCCATGGAAAACATTGAAGCACTGCTCTTTGAGGCACCATACTTGAGCCTGGAGATAATCACAAAACATGAAGTAGGTCGGAAAGCAAAACACCTATATCCTATATTATCACTTATGGCATTATCTAATAACTGACACAGATGAACATATTTCCAAAGAGAAAGACACTCACAGGCTTAGAAAACAAACTATGCTCATCTGAAAGGAAAGGAGGGGGGAAATTGAGAAATGAACATTAGTGTTACCATACATATACAAATACATATTATATACATGTATCAAAAACACCGAACATATAGCAAGGGAGGTCGACGGAACACTGTAATATTTTACATGGGAAGAGGATCTGTACATTAATAGACATACATAATGTACAAATGAACCAGATTGTGTACACCTAGGACAAACAATATTCTAAACTTTACCCAGATTAAGAAAATTTTAAAAACCAAGAAGAAGTAATGGGACATAAACTTATGGGGATTTCTCCTGGCAATTTCCATTCTAATTTACAACCTAGGACAATGACTTCCAGAAAGGCTCTGCTGCCCTAGTACCCAGATTGGGGAATGGAGAAATGCTACCTCCTTGTGGCCGTTTCCCACAACAGCAGCTTTGAACCCACTGCAAAAGGTCACTAAATTTTCACCAACTTGCAGTTCTGTAAATGATACCTGCCCTCCAGAAAATTTCTGGGGTCAAAAATCGACCAAAAAATTCAAAAGAGGGCAAGCTTCGAAGAAGACAAGTTCAAGAGCTATATTGTACTCACGGGTTTTTCTTTTAAGAGAAAAGAAAAAGGGGTAGGAATATGACGAATTTAAAAAAATTTAATGACATGCATACCCATATTACAAAAACCTATCAGCTCACAGCAGTCAGAATGGCCATTAGGAAAAATGCTGCAAAAAATAAACCGTGAAGGGAGTGTGGAGAAATGCGTACCTTCGGTTGTAAGGGGGGGCATGTAAAGAGCCACTAATGAAAACACAGTGTAGGTGCTTTGAAAAGGGAAACATTGAGCTACCAGTCAATCAATCACAACCACTGCTTGGCCTATCACTTGAGAAAATGAGAATCAAAAAGTCACAGGCTGGCAAACCTGTACGCCAGCAAGATTTACCATAGCCAGCACTTGGAAGCAATGAAAATGTCCATCAACCGAGGAATGCACCAAGAAGAAGTGGTCCACGTACACAATGGAATATTACTCTAATAATAAATATAAACTCAATTTAAAAACAAACAAAAGCAAGGAGACATCAACATTTGTGGGTTTATCCGGGCACATTGCACTCTAATTTATAACCGAAGAACACCACTGGCCAGTAGGTCTGTTTCCCTAGTACCAGCATGGGAAACGTAGAAAGGCTGCCGCTCTCTGGCCGTTACCTGCAAAAGCAGGTTTAAAGCCTGAGCTAATGGTCACTTCACATGAACAAGTACTGCAGGGCTGTAAATGAAACCTGCCCTCAAAATGTCTTGAGGGAGATAATGGCCAAAATATTACAAATGGTGACACATACTTTAAGAAAACACTGTGAAGAAATAAGCTCTAATCACAGCTGGAAAAATAAAAAGATCATGTCTTAAAGCTCAATTTCAACGCATTATGAGACACATGCAAATTCAACCACAAAGAGGTATCAGCTCACACCACTCAGAATAATCATCAGCAAAAACTACAAAGAATAAATCCTGAAGGTGCTGGGAAGAAATACATGCCCTCCACTTTAAGTGGGACGTAACCTGGAAAGAGCCACTAAGGAGAACAGAACAGAGGTGCCTTTAAAAAGTAAACATTGAGCTACCATATGATCCAGCAGACCTATTCCTGGACCTATAAACTAAGAAGACAGAATTGGAAGGACACAGCCACGCAAATCTGCATTGCACACTATTACAATAGCCAAGATATGGAAGTAACCAAAAAGTCCACCGAAAGATGGGTGGACAAAGAAGAACTGCTACCTGTACAGATGGAATATGAGCTAGTGAAAAAAGGAAACAATGCCATTTGCAGCACCGTAGATGAGTCTAGAAGTAATCACGCAACTTGGAGTAAGTGAGGAAGCGAAAGACACATATCCTATCATATCATATATAGGGGTTACCTAAAAAATGATACAAACAAAGATATTTCCACAGAGAAACACTATCATAGAATCAATAAAAAAACTTATGGTTCACCAATTAGAAAGGTGTGAGGAATGGATACATTACCGTATTGAGGTTAACAGAGAGATACAAACACCTGTGAAATATGTAATCACCAAAGACCTACGCAATACCAAGAGAAGACTACTCAACATTGTGTCATAACCTACATGGGAAAAGGCTCCGAAGAAGAATAGATATATGTATATGTGTGAAAGAACCACATCTTGCACACCTAGAACAAACAAAACATTGTAATCAAGTTTGCTGTGATAAAAAATAAAACTTAAGTTAAAAATAACAACAAGAAGTAATGAGACATACATTAAAGGGCGTTTTCCTCTCACATGCCATTCTAATTTACAACCTAGAACACCACTTCCAGTAAGGCTCTGTTGACCTAGTAACCAGATTTGGTAAAGGAGAAATGCTGCCGCCATGTGGCCGATTCCCGCAAGAGCAGCTTTTAACCCACAGCTAATGGTCACTTACCATTCACAAGGACTCAGGGCTGTAAAGGACACCTGCCGTCAAAATTGTGCTGAGGTAGGGAATGGATAAAAAAAATTCAAAACAGGCAAAATTTTCAAGAAGATAGTATGAAGAGGTAAGTTTTACTCACTCTCTTTTTAAAGAAAGGAAAATGGATAAAAGCTCAGCCTCAGGAAGTATTATTCTCATGCAATCTAATCTACAAAAAGTCTTCAATTCACACCAGTCGACTGACCATTGGCAAAAAGTCTACAAACAATAAATGCTGAAGAGGTTTTAGAGAACTGTGTACCCTCTAGCTGCTGGTGAGATGTAAAAGGGTTAAACGCTAATAATGAGAACAGGAAAGAGCTGCGTTTAAAAGGAAAGATTGAGGTACCAGTCAATCCAGCAGGCGCACCAATGGGCCTCTCACCTGAGAAGACCAGAATGAAGAAGAACCGGGCTGCAAAATCTGCACTGCAGCCTTATTCACAATAGACAAGACAGTGAAGCAACCAAAATGTCCATCTACAGATGAAAGGATAAAGAAGAAGTGGTCCATGTACACAATGAATACTAGCCATGGAAAACAATGAAACACTGCTCTTTGAGGCCCCATAGATGATCTTGGAGATAATCACAGAACATGAGGTAAGTCGGAATGCAAAAGTCCTATATCCTATGATATCACTTATAGGCGTTATCTAATAACTGACACAAATGAACATATTTCCACACAGAAAGTCAATCACAGACTTATTAAAAAAGAACTATGCTTATCTAAAAGTAAAGGTGGGGGGAATGGATAAATGAAGATTAGCGTTACCATATGTATACAAATACATATTATATACATATATCAAAAAGACCGACCATATAGCAAGGAAGGATTACAGAACACTGTAATAATTTACAAGGGAAGAGGATCTCTACATAAATAGGTATGTAGAATATGTAGATGAACCAGAGTGTGTACACCTTGGACAAGCAACATTCTAACCATTACCCCAATTGAAAAAATTAAAGCAACGAACTAGGAGTAATGAGACATAGACTTATGGGGGGTTTTCCTGGCACATTCCATTCAAATTTACAACCTAGACAAACGACTTCTAGAATGGCTCTGCTGCCCTAGTACCCAGATTTGGGAATGGAGAAATGCTGCATCCTTGTGGCCGTTTCCCACAACAGCAGCTTTAAACCCACTGCAAAAGGTCACTAAGTATTCACCAATTGCAATTCTGTAAATGACACCTGCCCTCCAAAAAATACTGAGGTCGAAAATCGACCAAAAAATTCTAGAGTGCAACCTTCCAAAAAGAATATTTGAAGAGGTATATTATACTCACACTTTTTTGCTTTTTTCTTTTAACAGAAAAGAAAAAGCCGTGGAAAAATGATGAATTGTAGGAATTTTTACAGACATGTAAACCCAAATTACAAAAACCTATCAGCTCAAACCAGTCATAATGGCCATCAAAAAAAATTCTGCGAACAATAAATGCTGACGTGATTGTGGAGAAATGCGTACCCTTGATTCTACGGGGGACGTGGTAAGAGCCACTAATGAAAGCACAATGGAGTTGCCTTGAAAAGGTAAACGTTGAGCTACCGTACCAGTCAATCAATCATACCCACTGCTGGGTCTATCACCTGAGAGAATGATAAATCAAAAATCACAGGATGGCAATCCTGCACTCCAGCAATATTTACCATAGGCAACACTTGGAAGCAACGAAAATGTCCATCGACAGAGGAATGCACCAAGAAGAAGTGGTCCATGTACACAATGGAATATTAGCCATGGAAAACATTGAAGCACTGCTCTTTGAGGAACCATACTTGAGCCTGGAGATAATCACAAAACATGAAGTAGGTCGGAAAGCAAAACACCTATATCCTATATTATCACTTATGGCATTATCTAATAACTGACACAGATGAACATATTTCCAAAGAGAAAGACACTCACAGGCTTAGAAAACAAACTATGCTCATCTGAAAGGAAAGGAGGGGGGAAATTGAGAAATGAACATTAGTGTTACCATACATATACAAATACATATTATATACATGTATCAAAAACACCGAACATATAGCAAGGGAGGTCGACGGAACACTGTAATATTTTACATGGGAAGAGGATCTGTACATTAATAGACATACATAATGTACAAATGAACCAGATTGTGTACACCTAGGACAAACAATATTCTAAACTTTACCCAGATTAAAAAAATTTTAAAAACCAAGAAGAAGTAATGAGACATAAACTTATGGGGATTTCTCCTGGCAATTTCCATTCTAATTTACAACCTAGGACAATGACTTCCAGAAAGGCTCTGCTGCCCTAGTACCCAGATTGGGGAATGGAGAAATGCTACCTCCTTGTGGCCGTTTCCCACAACAGCAGCTTTGAACCCACTGCAAAAGGTCACTAAATTTTCACCAACTTGCAGTTCTGTAAATGATACCTGCCCTCCAGAAAATTTCTGGGGTCAAAAATCGACCAAAAAATTCAAAAGAGGGCAAGCTTCGAAGAAGACAAGTTCAAGAGCTATATTGTACTCACGGGTTTTTCTTTTAAGAGAAAAGAAAAAGGGGTAGGAATATGACGAATTTAAAAAAATTTAATGACATGCATACCCATATTACAAAAACCTATCAGCTCACAGCAGTCAGAATGGCCATTAGGAAAAATGCTGCAAAAAATAAACCGTGAAGGGAGTGTGGAGAAATGCGTACCTTCGGTTGTAAGGGGGGGCATGTAAAGAGCCACTAATGAAAACACAGTGTAGGTGCTTTGAAAAGGGAAACATTGAGCTACCAGTCAATCAATCACAACCACTGCTTGGCCTATCACTTGAGAAAATGAGAATCAAAAAGTCACAGGCTGGCAAACCTGTACGCCAGCAAGATTTACCATAGCCAGCACTTGGAAGCAATGAAAATGTCCATCAACCGAGGAATGCACCAAGAAGTGGTCCACGTACACAATGGAATATTACTCTAATAATAAATATAAACTCAATTTAAAAACAAACAAAAGCAAGGAGACATCAACATTTGTGGGTTTATCCGGGCACATTGCACTCTAATTTATAACCGAAGAACACCACTGGCCAGTAGGTCTGTTTCCCTAGTACCAGCATGGGAAACGTAGAAAGGCTGCCGCTCTCTGGCCGTTACCTGCAAAAGCAGGTTTAAAGCCTGAGCTAATGGTCACTTCACATGAACAAGTACTGCAGGGCTGTAAATGAAACCTGCCCTCAAAATGTCTTGAGGGAGATAATGGCCAAAATATTACAAATGGTGACACATACTTTAAGAAAACACTGTGAAGAAATAAGCTCTAATCACAGCTGGAAAAATAAAAAGATCATGTCTTAAAGCTCAATTTCAACGCATTATGAGACACATGCAAATTCAACCACAAAGAGGTATCAGCTCACACCACTCAGAATAATCATCAGCAAAAACTACAAAGAATAAATCCTGAAGGTGCTGGGAAGAAATACATGCCCTCCACTTTAAGTGGGACGTAACCTGGAAAGAGCCACTAAGGAGAACAGAACAGAGGTGCCTTTAAAAAGTAAACATTGAGCTACCATATGATCCAGCAGACCTATTCCTGGACCTATAAACTAAGAAGACAGAATTGGAAGGACACAGCCACGCAAATCTGCATTGCACACTATTACAATAGCCAAGATATGGAAGTAACCAAAAAGTCCACCGAAAGATGGGTGGACAAAGAAGAACTGCTACCTGTACAGATGGAATATGAGCTAGTGAAAAAAGGAAACAATGCCATTTGCAGCACCGTAGATGAGTCTAGAAGTAATCACGCAACTTGGAGTAAGTGAGGAAGCGAAAGACACATATCCTATCATATCATATATAGGGGTTACCTAAAAAATGATACAAACAAAGATATTTCCACAGAGAAACACTATCATAGAATCAATAAAAAAACTTATGGTTCACCAATTAGAAAGGTGTGAGGAATGGATACATTACCGTATTGAGGTTAACAGAGAGATACAAACACCTGTGAAATATGTAATCACCAAAGACCTACGCAATACCAAGAGAAGACTACTCAACATTGTGTCATAACCTACATGGGAAAAGGCTCCGAAGAAGAATAGATATATGTATATGTGTGAAAGAACCACATCTTGCACACCTAGAACAAACAAAACATTGTAATCAAGTTTGCTGTGATAAAAAATAAAACTTAAGTTAAAAATAACAACAAGAAGTAATGAGACATACATTAAAGGGCGTTTTCCTCTCACATGCCATTCTAATTAACAACCTAGAACACCACTTCCAGTAAGGCTCTGTTGACCTAGTAACCAGATTTGGTAAAGGAGAAATGCTGCCGCCATGTGGCCGATTCCCGCAAGAGCAGCTTTTAACCCACAGCTAATGGTCACTTACCATTCACAAGGACTCAGGGCTGTAAAGGACACCTGCCCTCAAAATTGTGCTGAGGTAGGAAATGGATAAAAAAAATTCAAAACAGGCAAAATTTTCAAGAAGACAGTATGAAGAGGTAAGTTTTACTCACTCTCTTTTTAAAGAAAGGAAAATGGATAAAAGCTCAGCCTCAGGAAGTATTAGACTCATGCAATCTAATCTACAAAAAGTCTTCAATTCACACCAGTCGACTGACCATTGGCAAAAAGTCTACAAACAATAAATGCTGAAGAGGTTTTAGAGAACTGTGTACCCTCTAGCTGCTGGTGAGATGTAAAAGGGTTAAACGCTAATAATGAGAACAGGAAAGAGCTGCGTTTAAAAGGAAAAATTGAGGTACCAGTCAATCCAGCAGGCGCACCAATGGGCCTCTCACCTGAGAAGACCAGAATGAAGAAGACCCGGGCTGCAAAAGCTGCACTGCAGCCTTATTCACAATAGACAAGACAGTGAAGCAACCAAAATGTCCATCTACAGATGAAAGGATAAAGAAGAAGTGGTCCATGTACACAATGAATACTAGCCATGGAAAACAATGAAACACTGCTCTTTGAGGCCCCATAGATGATCTTGGAGATAATCACAGAACATGAGGTAAGTCGGAATGCAAAAGTCCTATATCCTATGATATCACTTATAGGCGTTATCTAATAACTGACACAAATGAACATATTTCCACACAGAAAGTCAATCACAGAGTTATTAAAAAAGAACTATGCTTATCTAAAAGTAAAGGTGGGGGGAATGGATAAAAGAAGATTAGCGTTACCATATGTATACAAATACATATTATATACATATATCAAAAAGACCGACCATATAGCAAGGAAGGATTACGGAACACTGTAATAATTTACAAGGGAAGAGGATCTCTACATAAATAGGTATGTAGAATATGTAGATGAACCAGAGTGTGTACACCTTGGACAAGCAACATTCTAACCATTACCCCAATTGAAAAAATTAAAGCAACGAACTAGGAGTAATGAGACATAGACTTATGGGGGGTTTTCCTGGCACATTCCATTCAAATTTACAACCTAGACAAACGACTTCTAGAATGGCTCTGCTGCCCTAGTACCCAGATTTGGGAATGGAGAAATGCTGCATCCTTGTGGCCGTTTCCCACAACAGCAGCTTTAAACCCACTGCAAAAGGTCACTAAGTATTCACCAATTGCAGTTCTGTAAATGACACCTGCCCTCCAAAAAATACTGAGGTCGAAAATCGACCAAAAAATTCTAGAGTGCAACCTTCCAAAAAGAATATTTGAAGAGGTATATTATACTCACACTTTTTTGCTTTTTTCTTTTAACAGAAAAGAAAAAGCCGTGGAAAAATGATGAATTGTAGGAATTTTTACAGACATGTAAACCCAAATTACAAAAACCTATCAGCTCAAACCAGTCATAATGGCCATCAAAAAAAATTCTGCCAACAATAAATGCTGACGTGATTGTGGAGAAATGCGTACCCTTGATTCTAAGGGGGACGTGGTAAGAGCCACTAATGAAAGCACAATGGAGTTGCCTTGAAAAGGTAAACGTTGAGCTACCGTACCAGTCAATCAATCATACCCACTGCTGGGTCTATCACCTGAGAGAATGATAAATCAAAAATCACAGGATGGCAATCCTGCACTCCAGCAATATTTACCATAGGCAACACTTGGAAGCAACGAAAATGTCCATCGACAGAGGAATGCACCAAGAAGAAGTGGTCCATGTACACAATGGAATATTAGCCATGGAAAACATTGAAGCACTGCTCTTTGAGGAACCATACTTGAGCCTGGAGATAATCACAAAACATGAAGTAGGTCGGAAAGCAAAACACCTATATCCTATATTATCACTTATGGCATTATCTAATAACTGACACAGATGAACATATTTCCAAAGAGAAAGACACTCACAGGCTTAGAAAACAAACTATGCTCATCTGAAAGGAAAGGAGGGGGGGAAATTGAGAAATGAACATTAGTGTTACCATACATATACAAATACATATTATATACATGTATCAAAAACACCGAACATATAGCAAGGGAGGTCGACGGAACACTGTAATATTTTACATGGGAAGAGGATCTGTACATTAATAGACATACATAATGTACAAATGAACCAGATTGTGTACACCTAGGACAAACAATATTTTAAACTTTACCCAGATTAAAAAAATTTTAAAAACCAAGAAGAAGTAATGGGACATAAACTTATGGGGATTTCTCCTGGCAATTTCCATTCTAATTTACAACCTAGGACAATGACTTCCAGAAAGGCTCTGCTGCCCTAGTACCCAGATTGGGGAATGGAGAAATGCTACCTCCTTGTGGCCGTTTCCCACAACAGCAGCTTTGAACCCACTGCAAAAGGTCACTAAATTTTCACCAACTTGCAGTTCTGTAAATGATACCTGCCCTCCAGAAAATTTCTGGGGTCAAAAATCGACCAAAAAATTCAAAAGAGGGCAAGCTTCGAAGAAGACAAGTTCAAGAGCTATATTGTACTCACGGGTTTTTCTTTTAAGAGAAAAGAAAAAGGGGTAGGAATATGACGAATTTAAAAAATTTTAATGACATGCATACCCATATTACAAAAACCTATCAGCTCACAGCAGTCAGAATGGCCATTAGGAAAAATGCTGCAAAAAATAAACCGTGAAGGGAGTGTGGAGAAATGCGTACCTTCGGTTGTAAGGGGGGGCATGTAAAGAGCCACTAATGAAAACACAGTGTAGGTGCTTTGAAAAGGGAAACATTGAGCTACCAGTCAATCAATCACAACCACTGCTTGGCCTATCACTTGAGAAAATGAGAATCAAAAAGTCACAGGCTGGCAAACCTGTACGCCAGCAAGATTTACCATAGCCAGCACTTGGAAGCAATGAAAATGTCCATCAACCGAGGAATGCACCAAGAAGAAGTGGTCCACGTACACAATGGAATATTACTCTAATAATAAATATAAACTCAATTTAAAAACAAACAAAAGCAAGGAGACATCAACATTTGTGGTTTTATCCGGGCACATTGCACTCTAATTTATAACCGAAGAACACCACTGGCCGGTAGGTCTGTTTCCCTAGTACCAGCATGGGAAACGTAGAAAGGCTGCCGCACTCTGGCCGTTACCTGCCAAAGCAGGTTTAAAGCCTGAGCTAATGGTCACTTCACATGAACAAGTACTGCAGGGCTGTAAATGAAACCTGCCCTCAAAATGTCTTGAGGGAGATAACGGCCAAAATATTACAAATGGTGACACATACTTTCAGAAAACACTGTGAAGAAATAAGCTCTAATCACAGCTGGAAAAATAAAAAGATCATGTCTTAAAGCTCAATTTCAACGCATTATGAGACACATGCAAATTCAACCACAAAGAGGTATCAGCTCACACCACTCAGAATAATCATCAGCAAAAACTACAAAGAATAAATCCTGAAGGTGCTGGGAAGAAATACATGCCCTCCACTTTAAGTGGGACGTAACCTGGAAAGAGACACTAAGGAGAACAGAACAGAGGTGCCTTTAAAAAGTAAACATTGAGCTACCATATGATCCAGCAGACCTATTCCTGGACCTATAAACTAAGAAGACAGAATTGGAAGGACACAGCCACGCAAATCTGCATTGCACACTATTACAATAGCCAAGATATGGAAGTAACCAAAAAGTCCACCGACAGATGGGTGGACAAAGAAGAACTGCTACCTGTACAGATGGAATATGAGCTAGTGAAAAAAGGAAACAATGCCATTTGCAGCACCGTAGATGAGTCTAGAAGTAATCACGCAACTTGGAGTAAGTGAGAAAGCGAAAGACACATATCCTATCATATCATATATAGGGGTTACCTAAAAAATGATACAAACAAAGATATTTCCACAGAGAAACACTATCATAGAATCAATAAAAAAACTTATGGTTCACCAATTAGAAAGGTGTGAGGAATGGATACATTACCGTATTGAGGTTAACAGAGAGATACAAACACCTGTGAAATATGTAATCACCAAAGACCTACGCAATACCAAGAGAAGACTACTCAACATTGTGTCATAACCTACATGGGAAAAGGCTCCGAAGAAGAATAGATATATGTATATGTGTGAAAGAACCACATCTTGCACACCTAGAACAAACAAAACATTGTAATCAAGTTTGCTGTGATAAAAAATAAAAATTAAGTTAAAAATAACAACAAGAAGTAATGAGACATACATTAAAGGGCGTTTTCCTCTCACATGCCATTCTAATTTACAACCTAGAACACCACTTCCAGTAAGGCTCTGTTGACCTAGTAACCAGATTTGGTAAAGGAGAAATGCTGCCGCCATGTGGCCGATTCCCGCAAGAGCAGCTTTTAACCCACAGCTAATGGTCACTTACCATTCACAAGGACTCAGGGCTGTAAAGGACACCTGCCGTCAAAATTGTGCTGAGGTAGGGAATGGATAAAAAAAATTCAAAACAGGCAAAATTTTCAAGAAGATAGTATGAAGAGGTAAGTTTTACTCACTCTCTTTTTAAAGAAAGGAAAATGGATAAAAGCTCAGCCTCAGGAAGTATTATTCTCATGCAATCTAATCTACAAAAAGTCTTCAATTCACACCAGTCGACTGACCATTGGCAAAAAGTCTACAAACAATAAATGCTGAAGAGGTTTTAGAGAACTGTGTACCCTCTAGCTGCTGGTGAGATGTAAAAGGGTTAAACGCTAATAATGAGAACAGGAAAGAGCTGCGTTTAAAAGGAAAAATTGAGGTACCAGTCAATCCAGCAGGCGCACCAATGGGCCTCTCACCTGAGAAGACCAGAATGAAGAAGACCCGGGCTGCAAAAGCTGCACTGCAGCCTTATTCACAATAGACAAGACAGTGAAGCAACCAAAATGTCCATCTACAGATGAAAGGATAAAGAAGAAGTGGTCCATGTACACAATGAATACTAGCCATGGAAAACAATGAAACACTGCTCTTTGAGGCCCCATAGATGATCTTGGAGATAATCACAGAACATGAGGTAAGTCGGAAAGCAAAAGTCCTATATCCTATGATATCACTTATAGGCGTTATCTAATAACTGACACAAATGAACATATTTCCACACAGAAAGTCAATCACAGACTTATTAAAAAAGAACTATGCTTATCTAAAAGTAAAGGTGGGGGGAATGGATAAATGAAGATTAGCGTTACCATATGTATACAAATACATATTATATACATATATCAAAAAGACCGACCATATAGCAAGGAAGGATTACGGAACACTGTAATAATTTACAAGGGAAGAGGATCTCTACATAAATAGGTATGTAGAATATGTAGATGAACCAGAGTGTGTACACCTTGGACAAGCAACATTCTAACCATTACCCCAATTGAAAAAATTAAAACAACGAACTAGGAGTAATGAGACATAGACTTATGGGGGGTTTTCCTGGCACATTCCATTCAAATTTACAACCTAGACAAACGACTTCTAGAATGGCTCTGCTGCCCTAGTACCCAGATTTGGGAATGGAGAAATGCTGCATCCTTGTGGCCGTTTCCCACAACAGCAGCTTTAAACCCACTGCAAAAGGTCACTAAGTATTCACCAATTGCAGTTCTGTAAATGACACCTGCCCTCCAAAAAATACTGAGGTCGAAAATCGACCAAAAAATTCTAGAGTGCAACCTTCCAAAAAGAATATTTGAAGAGGTATATTATACTCACAATTTTTTGCTTTTTTCTTTTAACAGAAAAGAAAAAGCCGTGGAAAAATGATGAATTGTAGGAATTTTTACAGACATGTAAACCCAAATTACAAAAACCTATCAGCTCACACCAGTCATAATGGCCATCAAAAAAAATTCTGCCAACAATAAATGCTGACGTGATTGTGGAGAAATGCGTACCCTTGATTCTAAGGGGGACGTGGTAAGAGCCACTAATGAAAGCACAATGGAGTTGCCTTGAAAAAGTAAACGTTGAGCTACCGTACCAGTCAATCAATCATACCCACTGCTGGGTCTATCACCTGAGAAAATGAAAATCAAAAATCACAGGCTGGAAATCCTGCACTCCAGCAATATTTACCATAGGCAACACTTGGAAGCAACGAAAATGTCCATCGACAGAGGAATGCACCAAGAAGAAGTGGTCCATGTACACAATGGAATATTAGCCATGGAAAACATTGAAGCACTGCTCTTTGAGGCACCATACTTGAGCCTGGAGATAATCACAAAACATGAAGTAGGTCGGAAAGCAAAACACCTATATCCTATATTATCACTTATGGCATTATCTAATAACTGACACAGATGAACATATTTCCAAAGAGAAAGACACTCACAGGCTTAGAAAACAAACTATGCTCATCTGAAAGGAAAGGAGGGGGGAAATTGAGAAATGAACATTAGTGTTACCATACATATACAAATACATATTATATACATGTATCAAAAACACCGAACATATAGCAAGGGAGGTCGACGGAACACTGTAATATTTTACATGGGAAGAGGATCTGTACATTAATAGACATACATAATGTACAAATGAACCAGATTGTGTACACCTAGGACAAACAATATTCTAAACTTTACCCAGATTAAGAAAATTTTAAAAACCAAGAAGAAGTAATGGGACATAAACTTATGGGGATTTCTCCTGGCAATTTCCATTCTAATTTACAACCTAGGACAATGACTTCCAGAAAGGCTCTGCTGCCCTAGTACCCAGATTGGGGAATGGAGAAATGCTACCTCCTTGTGGCCGTTTCCCACAACAGCAGCTTTGAACCCACTGCAAAAGGTCACTAAATTTTCACCAACTTGCAGTTCTGTAAATGATACCTGCCCTCCAGAAAATTTCTGGGGTCAAAAATCGACCAAAAAATTCAAAAGAGGGCAAGCTTCGAAGAAGACAAGTTCAAGAGCTATATTGTACTCACGGGTTTTTCTTTTAAGAGAAAAGAAAAAGGGGTAGGAATATGACGAATTTAAAAAAATTTAATGACATGCATACCCATATTACAAAAACCTATCAGCTCACAGCAGTCAGAATGGCCATTAGGAAAAATGCTGCAAAAAATAAACCGTGAAGGGAGTGTGGAGAAATGCGTACCTTCGGTTGTAAGGGGGGGCATGTAAAGAGCCACTAATGAAAACACAGTGTAGGTGCTTTGAAAAGGGAAACATTGAGCTACCAGTCAATCAATCACAACCACTGCTTGGCCTATCACTTGAGAAAATGAGAATCAAAAAGTCACAGGCTGGCAAACCTGTACGCCAGCAAGATTTACCATAGCCAGCACTTGGAAACAATGAAAATGTCCATCAACCGAGGAATGCACCAAGAAGAAGTGGTCCACGTACACAATGGAATATTACTCTAATAATAAATATAAACTCAATTTAAAAACAAACAAAAGCAAGGAGACATCAACATTTGTGGGTTTATCCGGGCACATTGCACTCTAATTTATAACCGAAGAACACCACTGGCCAGTAGGTCTGTTTCCCTAGTACCAGCATGGGAAACGTAGAAAGGCTGCCGCTCTCTGGCCGTTACCTGCAAAAGCAGGTTTAAAGCCTGAGCTAATGGTCACTTCACATGAACAAGTACTGCAGGGCTGTAAATGAAACCTGCCCTCAAAATGTCTTGAGGGAGATAATGGCCAAAATATTACAAATGGTGACACATACTTTAAGAAAACACTGTGAAGAAATAAGCTCTAATCACAGCTGGAAAAATAAAAAGATCATGTCTTAAAGCTCAATTTCAACGCATTATGAGACACATGCAAATTCAACCACAAAGAGGTATCAGCTCACACCACTCAGAATAATCATCAGCAAAAACTACAAAGAATAAATCCTGAAGGTGCTGGGAAGAAATACATGCCCTCCACTTTAAGTGGGACGTAACCTGGAAAGAGCCACTAAGGAGAACAGAACAGAGGTGCCTTTAAAAAGTAAACATTGAGCTACCATATGATCCAGCAGACCTATTCCTGGACCTATAAACTAAGAAGACAGAATTGGAAGGACACAGCCACGCAAATCTGCATTGCACACTATTACAATAGCCAAGATATGGAAGTAACCAAAAAGTCCACCGAAAGATGGGTGGACAAAGAAGAACTGCTACCTGTACAGATGGAATATGAGCTAGTGAAAAAAGGAAACAATGCCATTTGCAGCACCGTAGATGAGTCTAGAAGTAATCACGCAACTTGGAGTAAGTGAGGAAGCGAAAGACACATATCCTATCATATCATATATAGGGGTTACCTAAAAAATGATACAAACAAAGATATTTCCACAGAGAAACACTATCATAGAATCAATAAAAAAACTTATGGTTCACCAATTAGAAAGGTGTGAGGAATGGATACATTACCGTATTGAGGTTAACAGAGAGATACAAACACCTGTGAAATATGTAATCACCAAAGACCTACGCAATACCAAGAGAAGACTACTCAACATTGTGTCATAACCTACATGGGAAAAGGCTCCGAAGAAGAATAGATATATGTATATGTGTGAAAGAACCACATCTTGCACACCTAGAACAAACAAAACATTGTAATCAAGTTTGCTGTGATAAAAAATAAAACTTAAGTTAAAAATAACAACAAGAAGTAATGAGACATACATTAAAGGGCGTTTTCCTCTCACATGCCATTCTAATTTACAACCTAGAACACCACTTCCAGTAAGGCTCTGTTGACCTAGTAACCAGATTTGGTAAAGGAGAAATGCTGCCGCCATGTGGCCGATTCCCGCAAGAGCAGCTTTTAACCCACAGCTAATGGTCACTTACCATTCACAAGGACTCAGGGCTGTAAAGGACACCTGCCGTCAAAATTGTGCTGAGGTAGGGAATGGATAAAAAAAATTCAAAACAGGCAAAATTTTCAAGAAGATAGTATGAAGAGGTAAGTTTTACTCACTCTCTTTTTAAAGAAAGGAAAATGGATAAAAGCTCAGCCTCAGGAAGTATTAGACTCATGCAATCTAATCTACAAAAAGTCTTCAATTCACACCAGTCGACTGACCATTGGCAAAAAGTCTACAAACAATAAATGCTGAAGAGGTTTTAGAGAACTGTGTACCCTCTAGCTGCTGGTGAGATGTAAAAGGGTTAAACGCTAATAATGAGAACAGGAAAGAGCTGCGTTTAAAAGGAAAGATTGAGGTACCAGTCAATCCAGCAGGCGCACCAATGGGCCTCTCACCTGAGAAGACCAGAATGAAGAAGAACCGGGCTGCAAAAGCTGCACTGCAGCCTTATTCACAATAGACAAGACAGTGAAGCAACCAAAATGTCCATCTACAGATGAAAGGATAAAGAAGAAGTGGTCCATGTACACAATGAATACTAGCCATGGAAAACAATGAAACACTGCTCTTTGAGGCCCCATAGATGATCTTGGAGATAATCACAGAACATGAGGTAAGTCGGAATGCAAAAGTCCTATATCCTATGATATCACTTATAGGCGTTATCTAATAACTGACACAAATGAACATATTTCCACACAGAAAGTCAATCACAGACTTATTAAAAAAGAACTATGCTTATCTAAAAGTAAAGGTGGGGGGAATGGATAAATGAAGATTAGCGTTACCATATGTATACAAATACATATTATATACATATATCAAAAAGACCGACCATATAGCAAGGAAGGATTACAGAACACTGTAATAATTTACAAGGGAAGAGGATCTCTACATAAATAGGTATGTAGAATATGTAGATGAACCAGAGTGTGTACACCTTGGACAAGCAACATTCTAACCATTACCCCAATTGAAAAAATTAAAGCAACGAACTAGGAGTAATGAGACATAGACTTATGGGGGGTTTTCCTGGCACATTCCATTCAAATTTACAACCTAGACAAACGACTTCTAGAATGGCTCTGCTGCCCTAGTACCCAGATTTGGGAATGGAGAAATGCTGCATCCTTGTGGCCGTTTCCCACAACAGCAGCTTTAAACCCACTGCAAAAGGTCACTAAGTATTCACCAATTGCAGTTCTGTAAATGACACCTGCCCTCCAAAAAATACTGAGGTCGAAAATCGACCAAAAAATTCTAGAGTGCAACCTTCCAAAAAGAATATTTGAAGAGGTATATTATACTCACACTTTTTTGCTTTTTTCTTTTAACAGAAAAGAAAAAGCCGTGGAAAAATGATGAATTGTAGGAATTTTTACAGACATGTAAACCCAAATTACAAAAACCTATCAGCTCAAACCAGTCATAATGGCCATCAAAAAAAATTCTGCGAACAATAAATGCTGACGTGATTGTGGAGAAATGCGTACCCTTGATTCTAAGGGGGACGTGGTAAGAGCCACTAATGAAAGCACAATGGAGTTGCCTTGAAAAGGTAAACGTTGAGCTACCGTACCAGTCAATCAATCATACCCACTGCTGGGTCTATCACCTGAGAGAATGATAAATCAAAAATCACAGGATGGCAATCCTGCACTCCAGCAATATTTACCATAGGCAACACTTGGAAGCAACGAAAATGTCCATCGACAGAGGAATGCACCAAGAAGAAGTGGTCCATGTACACAATGGAATATTAGCCATGGAAAACATTGAAGCACTGCTCTTTGAGGAACCATACTTGAGCCTGGAGATAATCACAAAACATGAAGTAGGTCGGAAAGCAAAACACCTATATCCTATATTATCACTTATGGCATTATCTAATAACTGACACAGATGAACATATTTCCAAAGAGAAAGACACTCACAGGCTTAGAAAACAAACTATGCTCATCTGAAAGGAAAGGAGGGGGGAAATTGAGAAATGAACATTAGTGTTACCATACATATACAAATACATATTATATACATGTATCAAAAACACCGAACATATAGCAAGGGAGGTCGACGGAACACTGTAATATTCTACATGGGAAGAGGATCTGTACATTAATAGACATACATAATGTACAAATGAACCAGATTGTGTACACCTAGGACAAACAATATTCTAAACTTTACCCAGATTAAAAAAATTTTAAAAACCAAGAAGAAGTAATGAGACATAAACTTATGGGGATTTCTCCTGGCAATTTCCATTCTAATTTACAACCTAGGACAATGACTTCCAGAAAGGCTCTGCTGCCCTAGTACCCAGATTGGGGAATGGAGAAATGCTACCTCCTTGTGGCCGTTTCCCACAACAGCAGCTTTGAACCCACTGCAAAAGGTCACTAAATTTTCACCAACTTGCAGTTCTGTAAATGATACCTGCCCTCCAGAAAATTTCTGGGGTCAAAAATCGACCAAAAAATTCAAAAGAGGGCAAGCTTCGAAGAAGACAAGTTCAAGAGCTATATTGTACTCACGGGTTTTTCTTTTAAGAGAAAAGAAAAAGGGGTAGGAATATGACGAATTTAAAAAAATTTAATGACATGCATACCCATATTACAAAAACCTATCAGCTCACAGCAGTCAGAATGGCCATTAGGAAAAATGCTGCAAAAAATAAACCGTGAAGGGAGTGTGGAGAAATGCGTACCTTCGGTTGTAAGGGGGGGCATGTAAAGAGCCACTAATGAAAACACAGTGTAGGTGCTTTGAAAAGGGAAACATTGAGCTACCAGTCAATCAATCACAACCACTGCTTGGCCTATCACTTGAGAAAATGAGAATCAAAAAGTCACAGGCTGGCAAACCTGTACGCCAGCAAGATTTACCATAGCCAGCACTTGGAAGCAATGAAAATGTCCATCAACCGAGGAATGCACCAAGAAGTGGTCCACGTACACAATGGAATATTACTCTAATAATAAATATAAACTCAATTTAAAAACAAACAAAAGCAAGGAGACATCAACATTTGTGGGTTTATCCGGGCACATTGCACTCTAATTTATAACCGAAGAACACCACTGGCCAGTAGGTCTGTTTCCCTAGTACCAGCATGGGAAACGTAGAAAGGCTGCCGCTCTCTGGCCGTTACCTGCAAAAGCAGGTTTAAAGCCTGAGCTAATGGTCACTTCACATGAACAAGTACTGCAGGGCTGTAAATGAAACCTGCCCTCAAAATGTCTTGAGGGAGATAATGGCCAAAATATTACAAATGGTGACACATACTTTAAGAAAACACTGTGAAGAAATAAGCTCTAATCACAGCTGGAAAAATAAAAAGATCATGTCTTAAAGCTCAATTTCAACGCATTATGAGACACATGCAAATTCAACCACAAAGAGGTATCAGCTCACACCACTCAGAATAATCATCAGCAAAAACTACAAAGAATAAATCCTGAAGGTGCTGGGAAGAAATACATGCCCTCCACTTTAAGTGGGACGTAACCTGGAAAGAGCCACTAAGGAGAACAGAACAGAGGTGCCTTTAAAAAGTAAACATTGAGCTACCATATGATCCAGCAGACCTATTCCTGGACCTATAAACTAAGAAGACAGAATTGGAAGGACACAGCCACGCAAATCTGCATTGCACACTATTACAATAGCCAAGATATGGAAGTAACCAAAAAGTCCACCGAAAGATGGGTGGACAAAGAAGAACTGCTACCTGTACAGATGGAATATGAGCTAGTGAAAAAAGGAAACAATGCCATTTGCAGCACCGTAGATGAGTCTAGAAGTAATCACGCAACTTGGAGTAAGTGAGGAAGCGAAAGACACATATCCTATCATATCATATATAGGGGTTACCTAAAAAATGATACAAACAAAGATATTTCCACAGAGAAACACTATCATAGAATCAATAAAAAAACTTATGGTTCACCAATTAGAAAGGTGTGAGGAATGGATACATTACCGTATTGAGGTTAACAGAGAGATACAAACACCTGTGAAATATGTAATCACCAAAGACCTACGCAATACCAAGAGAAGACTACTCAACATTGTGTCATAACCTACATGGGAAAAGGCTCCGAAGAAGAATAGATATATGTATATGTGTGAAAGAACCACATCTTGCACACCTAGAACAAACAAAACATTGTAATCAAGTTTGCTGTGATAAAAAATAAAACTTAAGTTAAAAATAACAACAAGAAGTAATGAGACATACATTAAAGGGCGTTTTCCTCTCACATGCCATTCTAATTTACAACCTAGAACACCACTTCCAGTAAGGCTCTGTTGACCTAGTAACCAGATTTGGTAAAGGAGAAATGCTGCCGCCATGTGGCCGATTCCCGCAAGAGCAGCTTTTAACCCACAGCTAATGGTCACTTACCATTCACAAGGACTCAGGGCTGTAAAGGACACCTGCCGTCAAAATTGTGCTGAGGTAGGGAATGGATAAAAAAAATTCAAAACAGGCAAAATTTTCAAGAAGATAGTATGAAGAGGTAAGTTTTACTCACTCTCTTTTTAAAGAAAGGGAAATGGATAAAAGCTCAGCCTCAGGAAGTATTAGACTCATGCAATCTAATCTACAAAAAGTCTTCAATTCACACCAGTCGACTGACCATTGGCAAAAAGTCTACAAACAATAAATGCTGAAGAGGTTTTAGAGAACTGTGTACCCTCTAGCTGCTGGTGAGATGTAAAAGGGTTAAACGCTAATAATGAGAACAGGAAAGAGCTGCGTTTAAAAGGAAAAATTGAGGTACCAGTCAATCCAGCAGGCGCACCAATGGGCCTCTCACCTGAGAAGACCAGAATGAAGAAGAACCGGGCTGCAAAAGCTGCACTGCAGCCTTATTCACAATAGACAAGACAGTGAAGCAACCAAAATGTCCATCTACAGATGAAAGGATAAAGAAGAAGTGGTCCATGTACACAATGAATACTAGCCATGGAAAACAATGAAACACTGCTCTTTGAGGCCCCATAGATGATCTTGGAGATAATCACAGAACATGAGGTAAGTCGGAATGCAAAAGTCCTATATCCTATGATATCACTTATAGGCGTTATCTAATAACTGACACAAATGAACATATTTCCACACAGAAAGTCAATCACAGACTTATTAAAAAAGAACTATGCTTATCTAAAAGTAAAGGTGGGGGGAATGGATAAATGAAGATTAGCGTTACCATATGTATACAAATACATATTATATACATATATCAAAAAGACCGACCATATAGCAAGGAAGGATTACAGAACACTGTAATAATTTACAAGGGAAGAGGATCTCTACATAAATAGGTATGTAGAATATGTAGATGAACCAGAGTGTGTACACCTTGGACAAGCAACATTCTAACCATTACCCCAATTGAAAAAATTAAAGCAACGAACTAGGAGTAATGAGACATAGACTTATGGGGGGTTTTCCTGGCACATTCCATTCAAATTTACAACCTAGACAAACGACTTCTAGAATGGCTCTGCTGCCCTAGTACCCAGATTTGGGAATGGAGAAATGCTGCATCCTTGTGGCCGTTTCCCACAACAGCAGCTTTAAACCCACTGCAAAAGGTCACTAAGTATTCACCAATTGCAGTTCTGTAAATGACACCTGCCCTCCAAAAAATACTGAGGTCGAAAATCGACCAAAAAATTCTAGAGTGCAACCTTCCAAAAAGAATATTTGAAGAGGTATATTATACTCACACTTTTTTGCTTTTTTCTTTTAACAGAAAAGAAAAAGCCGTGGAAAAATGATGAATTGTAGGAATTTTTACAGACATGTAAACCCAAATTACAAAAACCTATCAGCTCAAACCAGTCATAATGGCCATCAAAAAAAATTCTGCGAACAATAAATGCTGACGTGATTGTGGAGAAATGCGTACCCTTGATTCTAAGGGGGACGTGGTAAGAGCCACTAATGAAAGCACAATGGAGTTGCCTTGAAAAGGTAAACGTTGAGCTACCGTACCAGTCAATCAATCATACCCACTGCTGGGTCTATCACCTGAGAGAATGATAAATCAAAAATCACAGGATGGCAATCCTGCACTCCAGCAATATTTACCATAGGCAACACTTGGAAGCAACGAAAATGTCCATCGACAGAGGAATGCACCAAGAAGAAGTGGTCCATGTACACAATGGAATATTAGCCATGGAAAACATTGAAGCACTGCTCTTTGAGGAACCATACTTGAGCCTGGAGATAATCACAAAACATGAAGTAGGTCGGAAAGCAAAACACCTATATCCTATATTATCACTTATGGCATTATCTAATAACTGACACAGATGAACATATTTCCAAAGAGAAAGACACTCACAGGCTTAGAAAACAAACTATGCTCATCTGAAAGGAAAGGAGGGGGGAAATTGAGAAATGAACATTAGTGTTACCATACATATACAAATACATATTATATACATGTATCAAAAACACCGAACATATAGCAAGGGAGGTCGACGGAACACTGTAATATTTTACATGGGAAGAGGATCTGTACATTAATAGACATACATAATGTACAAATGAACCAGATTGTGTACACCTAGGACAAACAATATTCTAAACTTTACCCAGATTAAAAAAATTTTAAAAACCAAGAAGAAGTAATGAGACATAAACTTATGGGGATTTCTCCTGGCAATTTCCATTCTAATTTACAACCTAGGACAATGACTTCCAGAAAGGCTCTGCTGCCCTAGTACCCAGATTGGGGAATGGAGAAATGCTACCTCCTTGTGGCCGTTTCCCACAACAGCAGCTTTGAACCCACTGCAAAAGGTCACTAAATTTTCACCAACTTGCAGTTCTGTAAATGATACCTGCCCTCCAGAAAATTTCTGGGGTCAAAAATCGACCAAAAAATTCAAAAGAGGGCAAGCTTCGAAGAAGACAAGTTCAAGAGCTATATTGTACTCACGGGTTTTTCTTTTAAGAGAAAAGAAAAAGGGGTAGGAATATGACGAATTTAAAAAAATTTAATGACATGCATACCCATATTACAAAAACCTATCAGCTCACAGCAGTCAGAATGGCCATTAGGAAAAATGCTGCAAAAAATAAACCGTGAAGGGAGTGTGGAGAAATGCGTACCTTCGGTTGTAAGGGGGGGCATGTAAAGAGCCACTAATGAAAACACAGTGTAGGTGCTTTGAAAAGGGAAACATTGAGCTACCAGTCAATCAATCACAACCACTGCTTGGCCTATCACTTGAGAAAATGAGAATCAAAAAGTCACAGGCTGGCAAACCTGTACGCCAGCAAGATTTACCATAGCCAGCACTTGGAAGCAATGAAAATGTCCATCAACCGAGGAATGCACCAAGAAGAAGTGGTCCACGTACACAATGGAATATTACTCTAATAATAAATATAAACTCAATTTAAAAACAAACAAAAGCAAGGAGACATCAACATTTGTGGGTTTATCCGGGCACATTGCACTCTAATTTATAACCGAAGAACACCACTGGCCAGTAGGTCTGTTTCCCTAGTACCAGCATGGGAAACGTAGAAAGGCTGCCGCTCTCTGGCCGTTACCTGCAAAAGCAGGTTTAAAGCCTGAGCTAATGGTCACTTCACATGAACAAGTACTGCAGGGCTGTAAATGAAACCTGCCCTCAAAATGTCTTGAGGGAGATAATGGCCAAAATATTACAAATGGTGACACATACTTTAAGAAAACACTGTGAAGAAATAAGCTCTAATCACAGCTGGAAAAATAAAAAGATCATGTCTTAAAGCTCAATTTCAACGCATTATGAGACACATGCAAATTCAACCACAAAGAGGTATCAGCTCACACCACTCAGAATAATCATCAGCAAAAACTACAAAGAATAAATCCTGAAGGTGCTGGGAAGAAATACATGCCCTCCACTTTAAGTGGGACGTAACCTGGAAAGAGCCACTAAGGAGAACAGAACAGAGGTGCCTTTAAAAAGTAAACATTGAGCTACCATATGATCCAGCAGACCTATTCCTGGACCTATAAACTAAGAAGACAGAATTGGAAGGACACAGCCACGCAAATCTGCATTGCACACTATTACAATAGCCAAGATATGGAAGTAACCAAAAAGTCCACCGAAAGATGGGTGGACAAAGAAGAACTGCTACCTGTACAGATGGAATATGAGCTAGTGAAAAAAGGAAACAATGCCATTTGCAGCACCGTAGATGAGTCTAGAAGTAATCACGCAACTTGGAGTAAGTGAGGAAGCGAAAGACACATATCCTATCATATCATATATAGGGGTTACCTAAAAAATGATACAAACAAAGATATTTCCACAGAGAAACACTATCATAGAATCAATAAAAAAACTTATGGTTCACCAATTAGAAAGGTGTGAGGAATGGATACATTACCGTATTGAGGTTAACAGAGAGATACAAACACCTGTGAAATATGTAATCACCAAAGACCTACGCAATACCAAGAGAAGACTACTCAACATTGTGTCATAACCTACATGGGAAAAGGCTCCGAAGAAGAATAGATATATGTATATGTGTGAAAGAACCACATCTTGCACACCTAGAACAAACAAAACATTGTAATCAAGTTTGCTGTGATAAAAAATAAAACTTAAGTTAAAAATAACAACAAGAAGTAATGAGACATACATTAAAGGGCGTTTTCCTCTCACATGCCATTCTAATTTACAACCTAGAACACCACTTCCAGTAAGGCTCTGTTGACCTAGTAACCAGATTTGGTAAAGGAGAAATGCTGCCGCCATGTGGCCGATTCCCGCAAGAGCAGCTTTTAACCCACAGCTAATGGTCACTTACCATTCACAAGGACTCAGGGCTGTAAAGGACACCTGCCGTCAAAATTGTGCTGAGGTAGGGAATGGATAAAAAAAATTCAAAACAGGCAAAATTTTCAAGAAGATAGTATGAAGAGGTAAGTTTTACTCACTCTCTTTTTAAAGAAAGGAAAATGGATAAAAGCTCAGCCTCAGGAAGTATTAGACTCATGCAATCTAATCTACAAAAAGTCTTCAATTCACACCAGTCGACTGACCATTGGCAAAAAGTCTACAAACAATAAATGCTGAAGAGGTTTTAGAGAACTGTGTACCCTCTAGCTGCTGGTGAGATGTAAAAGGGTTAAACGCTAATAATGAGAACAGGAAAGAGCTGCGTTTAAAAGGAAAAATTGAGGTACCAGTCAATCCAGCAGGCGCACCAATGGGCCTCTCACCTGAGAAGACCAGAATGAAGAAGAACCGGGCTGCAAAAGCTGCACTGCAGCCTTATTCACAATAGACAAGACAGTGAAGCAACCAAAATGTCCATCTACAGATGAAAGGATAAAGAAGAAGTGGTCCATGTACACAATGAATACTAGCCATGGAAAACAATGAAACACTGCTCTTTGAGGCCCCATAGATGATCTTGGAGATAATCACAGAACATGAGGTAAGTCGGAATGCAAAAGTCCTATATCCTATGATATCACTTATAGGCGTTATCTAATAACTGACACAAATGAACATATTTCCACACAGAAAGTCAATCACAGACTTATTAAAAAAGAACTATGCTTATCTAAAAGTAAAGGTGGGGGGAATGGATAAATGAAGATTAGCGTTACCATATGTATACAAATACATATTATATACATATATCAAAAAGACCGACCATATAGCAAGGAAGGATTACAGAACACTGTAATAATTTACAAGGGAAGAGGATCTCTACATAAATAGGTATGTAGAATATGTAGATGAACCAGAGTGTGTACACCTTGGACAAGCAACATTCTAACCATTACCCCAATTGAAAAAATTAAAGCAACGAACTAGGAGTAATGAGACATAGACTTATGGGGGGTTTTCCTGGCACATTCCATTCAAATTTACAACCTAGACAAACGACTTCTAGAATGGCTCTGCTGCCCTAGTACCCAGATTTGGGAATGGAGAAATGCTGCATCCTTGTGGCCGTTTCCCACAACAGCAGCTTTAAACCCACTGCAAAAGGTCACTAAGTATTCACCAATTGCAGTTCTGTAAATGACACCTGCCCTCCAAAAAATACTGAGGTCGAAAATCGACCAAAAAATTCTAGAGTGCAACCTTCCAAAAAGAATATTTGAAGAGGTATATTATACTCACACTTTTTTGCTTTTTTCTTTTAACAGAAAAGAAAAAGCCGTGGAAAAATGATGAATTGTAGGAATTTTTACAGACATGTAAACCCAAATTACAAAAACCTATCAGCTCAAACCAGTCATAATGGCCATCAAAAAAAATTCTGCGAACAATAAATGCTGACGTGATTGTGGAGAAATGCGTACCCTTGATTCTAAGGGGGACGTGGTAAGAGCCACTAATGAAAGCACAATGGAGTTGCCTTGAAAAGGTAAACGTTGAGCTACCGTACCAGTCAATCAATCATACCCACTGCTGGGTCTATCACCTGAGAGAATGATAAATCAAAAATCACAGGATGGCAATCCTGCACTCCAGCAATATTTACCATAGGCAACACTTGGAAGCAACGAAAATGTCCATCGACAGAGGAATGCACCAAGAAGAAGTGGTCCATGTACACAATGGAATATTAGCCATGGAAAACATTGAAGCACTGCTCTTTGAGGAACCATACTTGAGCCTGGAGATAATCACAAAACATGAAGTAGGTCGGAAAGCAAAACACCTATATCCTATATTATCACTTATGGCATTATCTAATAACTGACACAGATGAACATATTTCCAAAGAGAAAGACACTCACAGGCTTAGAAAACAAACTATGCTCATCTGAAAGGAAAGGAGGGGGGAAATTGAGAAATGAACATTAGTGTTACCATACATATACAAATACATATTATATACATGTATCAAAAACACCGAACATATAGCAAGGGAGGTCGACGGAACACTGTAATATTCTACATGGGAAGAGGATCTGTACATTAATAGACATACATAATGTACAAATGAACCAGATTGTGTACACCTAGGACAAACAATATTCTAAACTTTACCCAGATTAAAAAAATTTTAAAAACCAAGAAGAAGTAATGAGACATAAACTTATGGGGATTTCTCCTGGCAATTTCCATTCTAATTTACAACCTAGGACAATGACTTCCAGAAAGGCTCTGCTGCCCTAGTACCCAGATTGGGGAATGGAGAAATGCTACCTCCTTGTGGCCGTTTCCCACAACAGCAGCTTTGAACCCACTGCAAAAGGTCACTAAATTTTCACCAACTTGCAGTTCTGTAAATGATACCTGCCCTCCAGAAAATTTCTGGGGTCAAAAATCGACCAAAAAATTCAAAAGAGGGCAAGCTTCGAAGAAGACAAGTTCAAGAGCTATATTGTACTCACGGGTTTTTCTTTTAAGAGAAAAGAAAAAGGGGTAGGAATATGACGAATTTAAAAAATTTTAATGACATGCATACCCATATTACAAAAACCTATCAGCTCACAGCAGTCAGAATGGCCATTAGGAAAAATGCTGCAAAAAATAAACCGTGAAGGGAGTGTGGAGAAATGCGTACCTTCGGTTGTAAGGGGGGGCATGTAAAGAGCCACTAATGAAAACACAGTGTAGGTGCTTTGAAAAGGGAAACATTGAGCTACCAGTCAATCAATCACAACCACTGCTTGGCCTATCACTTGAGAAAATGAGAATCAAAAAGTCACAGGCTGGCAAACCTGTACGCCAGCAAGATTTACCATAGCCAGCACTTGGAAGCAATGAAAATGTCCATCAACCGAGGAATGCACCAAGAAGAAGTGGTCCACGTACACAATGGAATATTACTCTAATAATAAATATAAACTCAATTTAAAAACAAACAAAAGCAAGGAGACATCAACATTTGTGGGTTTATCCGGGCACATTGCACTCTAATTTATAACCGAAGAACACCACTGGCCGGTAGGTCTGTTTCCCTAGTACCAGCATGGGAAACGTAGAAAGGCTGCCGCTCTCTGGCCGTTACCTGCAAAAGCAGGTTTAAAGCCTGAGCTAATGGTCACTTCACATGAACAAGTACTGCAGGGCTGTAAATGAAACCTGCCCTCAAAATATCTTGAGGGAGATAATGGCCAAAATATTACAAATGGTGACACATACTTTAAGAAAACACTGTGAAGAAATAAGCTCTAATCACAGCTGGAAAAATAAAAAGATCATGTCTTAAAGCTCAATTTCAACGCATTATGAGACACATGCAAATTCAACCACAAAGAGGTATCAGCTCACACCACTCAGAATAATCATCAGCAAAAACTACAAAGAATAAATCCTGAAGGTGCTGGGAAGAAATACATGCCCTCCACTTTAAGTGGGACGTAACCTGGAAAGAGCCACTAAGGGGAACAGAACAGAGATGCCTTTAAAAAGTAAACATTGAGCTACCATATGATCCAGCAGACCTATTCCTGGACCTATAAACTAAGAAGACAGAATTGGAAGGACACAGCCACGCAAATCTGCATTGCATACTATTACGATAGCCAAGATATGGAAGTAACCAAAAAGGCCACCGACAGATGGGTGGACAAAGAAGAACTGCTACCTGTACAGATGGAATATGAGCTAGTGAAAAAATGAAACAATGCCATTTGCAGCACCGTAGATGAGTCTAGAAGTAATCACGCAACTTGGAGTAAGTGAGAAAGCGAAAGACACATATCCTATCATATCATATATAGGGGTTACCTAAAAAATGATACAAACAAAGATATTTCCACAGAGAAACACTATCATAGAATCAATAAAAAAACTTATGGTTCACCAATTAGAAAGGTGTGAGGAATGGATACATTACCGTATTGAGGTTAACAGAGAGATACAAACACCTGTGAAATATGTAATCACCAAAGACCTACGCAATACCAAGAGAAGACTACTCAACATTGTGTCATAACCTACATGGGAAAAGGCTCCGAAGAAGAATAGATATATGTATATGTGTGAAAGAACCACATCTTGCACACCTAGAACAAACAAAACATTGTAATCAAGTTTGCTGTGATAAAAAATAAAAATTAAGTTAAAAATAACAACAAGAAGTAATGAGACATACATTAAAGGGCGTTTTCCTCTCACATGCCATTCTAATTTACAACCTAGAACACCACTTCCAGTAAGGCTCTGTTGACCTAGTAACCAGATTTGGTAAAGGAGAAATGCTGCCGCCATGTGGCCGATTCCCGCAAGAGCAGCTTTTAACCCACAGCTAATGGTCACTTACCATTCACAAGGACTCAGGGCTGTAAAGGACACCTGCCGTCAAAATTGTGCTGAGGTAGGGAATGGATAAAAAAAATTCAAAACAGGCAAAATTTTCAAGAAGATAGTATGAAGAGGTAAGTTTTACTCACTCTCTTTTTAAAGAAAGGAAAATGGATAAAAGCTCAGCCTCAGGAAGTATTAGACTCATGCAATCTAATCTACAAAAAGTCTTCAATTCACACCAGTCGACTGACCATTGGCAAAAAGTCTACAAACAATAAATGCTGAAGAGGTTTTAGAGAACTGTGTACCCTCTAGCTGCTGGTGAGATGTAAAAGGGTTAAACGCTAATAATGAGAACAGGAAAGAGCTGCGTTTAAAAGGAAAAATTGAGGTACCAGTCAATCCAGCAGGCGCACCAATGGGCCTCTCACCTGAGAAGACCAGAATGAAGAAGAACCGGGCTGCAAAAGCTGCACTGCAGCCTTATTCACAATAGACAAGACAGTGAAGCAACCAAAATGTCCATCTACAGATGAAAGGATAAAGAAGAAGTGGTCCATGTACACAATGAATACTAGCCATGGAAAACAATGAAACACTGCTCTTTGAGGCCCCATAGATGATCTTGGAGATAATCACAGAACATGAGGTAAGTCGGAATGCAAAAGTCCTATATCCTATGATATCACTTATAGGCGTTATCTAATAACTGACACAAATGAACATATTTCCACACAGAAAGTCAATCACAGACTTATTAAAAAAGAACTATGCTTATCTAAAAGTAAAGGTGGGGGGAATGGATAAATGAAGATTAGCGTTACCATATGTATACAAATACATATTATATACATATATCAAAAAGACCGACCATATAGCAAGGAAGGATTACAGAACACTGTAATAATTTACAAGGGAAGAGGATCTCTACATAAATAGGTATGTAGAATATGTAGATGAACCAGAGTGTGTACACCTTGGACAAGCAACATTCTAACCATTACCCCAATTGAAAAAATTAAAGCAACGAACTAGGAGTAATGAGACATAGACTTATGGGGGGTTTTCCTGGCACATTCCATTCAAATTTACAACCTAGACAAACGACTTCTAGAATGGCTCTGCTGCCCTAGTACCCAGATTTGGGAATGGAGAAATGCTGCATCCTTGTGGCCGTTTCCCACAACAGCAGCTTTAAACCCACTGCAAAAGGTCACTAAGTATTCACCAATTGCAGTTCTGTAAATGACACCTGCCCTCCAAAAAATACTGAGGTCGAAAATCGACCAAAAAATTCTAGAGTGCAACCTTCCAAAAAGAATATTTGAAGAGGTATATTATACTCACACTTTTTTGCTTTTTTCTTTTAACAGAAAAGAAAAAGCCGTGGAAAAATGATGAATTGTAGGAATTTTTACAGACATGTAAACCCAAATTACAAAAACCTATCAGCTCAAACCAGTCATAATGGCCATCAAAAAAAATTCTGCGAACAATAAATGCTGACGTGATTGTGGAGAAATGCGTACCCTTGATTCTAAGGGGGACGTGGTAAGAGCCACTAATGAAAGCACAATGGAGTTGCCTTGAAAAGGTAAACGTTGAGCTACCGTACCAGTCAATCAATCATACCCACTGCTGGGTCTATCACCTGAGAGAATGATAAATCAAAAATCACAGGATGGCAATCCTGCACTCCAGCAATATTTACCATAGGCAACACTTGGAAGCAACGAAAATGTCCATCGACAGAGGAATGCACCAAGAAGAAGTGGTCCATGTACACAATGGAATATTAGCCATGGAAAACATTGAAGCACTGCTCTTTGAGGAACCATACTTGAGCCTGGAGATAATCACAAAACATGAAGTAGGTCGGAAAGCAAAACACCTATATCCTATATTATCACTTATGGCATTATCTAATAACTGACACAGATGAACATATTTCCAAAGAGAAAGACACTCACAGGCTTAGAAAACAAACTATGCTCATCTGAAAGGAAAGGAGGGGGGAAATTGAGAAATGAACATTAGTGTTACCATACATATACAAATACATATTATATACATGTATCAAAAACACCGAACATATAGCAAGGGAGGTCGACGGAACACTGTAATATTCTACATGGGAAGAGGATCTGTACATTAATAGACATACATAATGTACAAATGAACCAGATTGTGTACACCTAGGACAAACAATATTCTAAACTTTACCCAGATTAAAAAAATTTTAAAAACCAAGAAGAAGTAATGAGACATAAACTTATGGGGATTTCTCCTGGCAATTTCCATTCTAATTTACAACCTAGGACAATGACTTCCAGAAAGGCTCTGCTGCCCTAGTACCCAGATTGGGGAATGGAGAAATGCTACCTCCTTGTGGCCGTTTCCCACAACAGCAGCTTTGAACCCACTGCAAAAGGTCACTAAATTTTCACCAACTTGCAGTTCTGTAAATGATACCTGCCCTCCAGAAAATTTCTGGGGTCAAAAATCGACCAAAAAATTCAAAAGAGGGCAAGCTTCGAAGAAGACAAGTTCAAGAGCTATATTGTACTCACGGGTTTTTCTTTTAAGAGAAAAGAAAAAGGGGTAGGAATATGACGAATTTAAAAAATTTTAATGACATGCATACCCATATTACAAAAACCTATCAGCTCACAGCAGTCAGAATGGCCATTAGGAAAAATGCTGCAAAAAATAAACCGTGAAGGGAGTGTGGAGAAATGCGTACCTTCGGTTGTAAGGGGGGGCATGTAAAGAGCCACTAATGAAAACACAGTGTAGGTGCTTTGAAAAGGGAAACATTGAGCTACCAGTCAATCAATCACAACCACTGCTTGGCCTATCACTTGAGAAAATGAGAATCAAAAAGTCACAGGCTGGCAAACCTGTACGCCAGCAAGATTTACCATAGCCAGCACTTGGAAGCAATGAAAATGTCCATCAACCGAGGAATGCACCAAGAAGAAGTGGTCCACGTACACAATGGAATATTACTCTAATAATAAATATAAACTCAATTTAAAAACAAACAAAAGCAAGGAGACATCAACATTTGTGGGTTTATCCGGGCACATTGCACTCTAATTTATAACCGAAGAACACCACTGGCCGGTAGGTCTGTTTCCCTAGTACCAGCATGGGAAACGTAGAAAGGCTGCCGCTCTCTGGCCGTTACCTGCAAAAGCAGGTTTAAAGCCTGAGCTAATGGTCACTTCACATGAACAAGTACTGCAGGGCTGTAAATGAAACCTGCCCTCAAAATATCTTGAGGGAGATAATGGCCAAAATATTACAAATGGTGACACATACTTTAAGAAAACACTGTGAAGAAATAAGCTCTAATCACAGCTGGAAAAATAAAAAGATCATGTCTTAAAGCTCAATTTCAACGCATTATGAGACACATGCAAATTCAACCACAAAGAGGTATCAGCTCACACCACTCAGAATAATCATCAGCAAAAACTACAAAGAATAAATCCTGAAGGTGCTGGGAAGAAATACATGCCCTCCACTTTAAGTGGGACGTAACCTGGAAAGAGCCACTAAGGGGAACAGAACAGAGATGCCTTTAAAAAGTAAACATTGAGCTACCATATGATCCAGCAGACCTATTCCTGGACCTATAAACTAAGAAGACAGAATTGGAAGGACACAGCCACGCAAATCTGCATTGCATACTATTACGATAGCCAAGATATGGAAGTAACCAAAAAGGCCACCGACAGATGGGTGGACAAAGAAGAACTGCTACCTGTACAGATGGAATATGAGCTAGTGAAAAAATGAAACAATGCCATTTGCAGCACCGTAGATGAGTCTAGAAGTAATCACGCAACTTGGAGTAAGTGAGAAAGCGAAAGACACATATCCTATCATATCATATATAGGGGTTACCTAAAAAATGATACAAACAAAGATATTTCCACAGAGAAACACTATCATAGAATCAATAAAAAAACTTATGGTTCACCAATTAGAAAGGTGTGAGGAATGGATACATTACCGTATTGAGGTTAACAGAGAGATACAAACACCTGTGAAATATGTAATCACCAAAGACCTACGCAATACCAAGAGAAGACTACTCAACATTGTGTCATAACCTACATGGGAAAAGGCTCCGAAGAAGAATAGATATATGTATATGTGTGAAAGAACCACATCTTGCACACCTAGAACAAACAAAACATTGTAATCAAGTTTGCTGTGATAAAAAATAAAAATTAAGTTAAAAATAACAACAAGAAGTAATGAGACATACATTAAAGGGCGTTTTCCTCTCACATGCCATTCTAATTTACAACCTAGAACACCACTTCCAGTAAGGCTCTGTTGACCTAGTAACCAGATTTGGTAAAGGAGAAATGCTGCCGCCATGTGGCCGATTCCCGCAAGAGCAGCTTTTAACCCACAGCTAATGGTCACTTACCATTCACAAGGACTCAGGGCTGTAAAGGACACCTGCCGTCAAAATTGTGCTGAGGTAGGGAATGGATAAAAAAAATTCAAAACAGGCAAAATTTTCAAGAAGATAGTATGAAGAGGTAAGTTTTACTCACTCTCTTTTTAAAGAAAGGAAAATGGATAAAAGCTCAGCCTCAGGAAGTATTAGACTCATGCAATCTAATCTACAAAAAGTCTTCAATTCACACCAGTCGACTGACCATTGGCAAAAAGTCTACAAACAATAAATGCTGAAGAGGTTTTAGAGAACTGTGTACCCTCTAGCTGCTGGTGAGATGTAAAAGGGTTAAACGCTAATAATGAGAACAGGAAAGAGCTGCGTTTAAAAGGAAAAATTGAGGTACCAGTCAATCCAGCAGGCGCACCAATGGGCCTCTCACCTGAGAAGACCAGAATGAAGAAGAACCGGGCTGCAAAAGCTGCACTGCAGCCTTATTCACAATAGACAAGACAGTGAAGCAACCAAAATGTCCATCTACAGATGAAAGGATAAAGAAGAAGTGGTCCATGTACACAATGAATACTAGCCATGGAAAACAATGAAACACTGCTCTTTGAGGCCCCATAGATGATCTTGGAGATAATCACAGAACATGAGGTAAGTCGGAATGCAAAAGTCCTATATCCTATGATATCACTTATAGGCGTTATCTAATAACTGACACAAATGAACATATTTCCACACAGAAAGTCAATCACAGACTTATTAAAAAAGAACTATGCTTATCTAAAAGTAAAGGTGGGGGGAATGGATAAATGAAGATTAGCGTTACCATATGTATACAAATACATATTATATACATATATCAAAAAGACCGACCATATAGCAAGGAAGGATTACAGAACACTGTAATAATTTACAAGGGAAGAGGATCTCTACATAAATAGGTATGTAGAATATGTAGATGAACCAGAGTGTGTACACCTTGGACAAGCAACATTCTAACCATTACCCCAATTGAAAAAATTAAAGCAACGAACTAGGAGTAATGAGACATAGACTTATGGGGGGTTTTCCTGGCACATTCCATTCAAATTTACAACCTAGACAAACGACTTCTAGAATGGCTCTGCTGCCCTAGTACCCAGATTTGGGAATGGAGAAATGCTGCATCCTTGTGGCCGTTTCCCACAACAGCAGCTTTAAACCCACTGCAAAAGGTCACTAAGTATTCACCAATTGCAGTTCTGTAAATGACACCTGCCCTCCAAAAAATACTGAGGTCGAAAATCGACCAAAAAATTCTAGAGTGCAACCTTCCAAAAAGAATATTTGAAGAGGTATATTATACTCACACTTTTTTGCTTTTTTCTTTTAACAGAAAAGAAAAAGCCGTGGAAAAATGATGAATTGTAGGAATTTTTACAGACATGTAAACCCAAATTACAAAAACCTATCAGCTCAAACCAGTCATAATGGCCATCAAAAAAAATTCTGCGAACAATAAATGCTGACGTGATTGTGGAGAAATGCGTACCCTTGATTCTAAGGGGGACGTGGTAAGAGCCACTAATGAAAGCACAATGGAGTTGCCTTGAAAAGGTAAACGTTGAGCTACCGTACCAGTCAATCAATCATACCCACTGCTGGGTCTATCACCTGAGAGAATGATAAATCAAAAATCACAGGATGGCAATCCTGCACTCCAGCAATATTTACCATAGGCAACACTTGGAAGCAACGAAAATGTCCATCGACAGAGGAATGCACCAAGAAGAAGTGGTCCATGTACACAATGGAATATTAGCCATGGAAAACATTGAAGCACTGCTCTTTGAGGAACCATACTTGAGCCTGGAGATAATCACAAAACATGAAGTAGGTCGGAAAGCAAAACACCTATATCCTATATTATCACTTATGGCATTATCTAATAACTGACACAGATGAACATATTTCCAAAGAGAAAGACACTCACAGGCTTAGAAAACAAACTATGCTCATCTGAAAGGAAAGGAGGGGGGAAATTGAGAAATGAACATTAGTGTTACCATACATATACAAATACATATTATATACATGTATCAAAAACACCGAACATATAGCAAGGGAGGTCGACGGAACACTGTAATATTTTACATGGGAAGAGGATCTGTACATTAATAGACATACATAATGTACAAATGAACCAGATTGTGTACACCTAGGACAAACAATATTCTAAACTTTACCCAGATTAAAAAAATTTTAAAAACCAAGAAGAAGTAATGAGACATAAACTTATGGGGATTTCTCCTGGCAATTTCCATTCTAATTTACAACCTAGGACAATGACTTCCAGAAAGGCTCTGCTGCCCTAGTACCCAGATTGGGGAATGGAGAAATGCTACCTCCTTGTGGCCGTTTCCCACAACAGCAGCTTTGAACCCACTGCAAAAGGTCACTAAATTTTCACCAACTTGCAGTTCTGTAAATGATACCTGCCCTCCAGAAAATTTCTGGGGTCAAAAATCGACCAAAAAATTCAAAAGAGGGCAAGCTTCGAAGAAGACAAGTTCAAGAGCTATATTGTACTCACGGGTTTTTCTTTTAAGAGAAAAGAAAAAGGGGTAGGAATATGACGAATTTAAAAAAATTTAATGACATGCATACCCATATTACAAAAACCTATCAGCTCACAGCAGTCAGAATGGCCATTAGGAAAAATGCTGCAAAAAATAAACCGTGAAGGGAGTGTGGAGAAATGCGTACCTTCGGTTGTAAGGGGGGGCATGTAAAGAGCCACTAATGAAAACACAGTGTAGGTGCTTTGAAAAGGGAAACATTGAGCTACCAGTCAATCAATCACAACCACTGCTTGGCCTATCACTTGAGAAAATGAGAATCAAAAAGTCACAGGCTGGCAAACCTGTACGCCAGCAAGATTTACCATAGCCAGCACTTGGAAGCAATGAAAATGTCCATCAACCGAGGAATGCACCAAGAAGAAGTGGTCCACGTACACAATGGAATATTACTCTAATAATAAATATAAACTCAATTTAAAAACAAACAAAAGCAAGGAGACATCAACATTTGTGGGTTTATCCGGGCACATTGCACTCTAATTTATAACCGAAGAACACCACTGGCCAGTAGGTCTGTTTCCCTAGTACCAGCATGGGAAACGTAGAAAGGCTGCCGCTCTCTGGCCGTTACCTGCAAAAGCAGGTTTAAAGCCTGAGCTAATGGTCACTTCACATGAACAAGTACTGCAGGGCTGTAAATGAAACCTGCCCTCAAAATGTCTTGAGGGAGATAATGGCCAAAATATTACAAATGGTGACACATACTTTAAGAAAACACTGTGAAGAAATAAGCTCTAATCACAGCTGGAAAAATAAAAAGATCATGTCTTAAAGCTCAATTTCAACGCATTATGAGACACATGCAAATTCAACCACAAAGAGGTATCAGCTCACACCACTCAGAATAATCATCAGCAAAAACTACAAAGAATAAATCCTGAAGGTGCTGGGAAGAAATACATGCCCTCCACTTTAAGTGGGACGTAACCTGGAAAGAGCCACTAAGGAGAACAGAACAGAGGTGCCTTTAAAAAGTAAACATTGAGCTACCATATGATCCAGCAGACCTATTCCTGGACCTATAAACTAAGAAGACAGAATTGGAAGGACACAGCCACGCAAATCTGCATTGCACACTATTACAATAGCCAAGATATGGAAGTAACCAAAAAGTCCACCGAAAGATGGGTGGACAAAGAAGAACTGCTACCTGTACAGATGGAATATGAGCTAGTGAAAAAAGGAAACAATGCCATTTGCAGCACCGTAGATGAGTCTAGAAGTAATCACGCAACTTGGAGTAAGTGAGGAAGCGAAAGACACATATCCTATCATATCATATATAGGGGTTACCTAAAAAATGATACAAACAAAGATATTTCCACAGAGAAACACTATCATAGAATCAATAAAAAAACTTATGGTTCACCAATTAGAAAGGTGTGAGGAATGGATACATTACCGTATTGAGGTTAACAGAGAGATACAAACACCTGTGAAATATGTAATCACCAAAGACCTACGCAATACCAAGAGAAGACTACTCAACATTGTGTCATAACCTACATGGGAAAAGGCTCCGAAGAAGAATAGATATATGTATATGTGTGAAAGAACCACATCTTGCACACCTAGAACAAACAAAACATTGTAATCAAGTTTGCTGTGATAAAAAATAAAACTTAAGTTAAAAATAACAACAAGAAGTAATGAGACATACATTAAAGGGCGTTTTCCTCTCACATGCCATTCTAATTTACAACCTAGAACACCACTTCCAGTAAGGCTCTGTTGACCTAGTAACCAGATTTGGTAAAGGAGAAATGCTGCCGCCATGTGGCCGATTCCCGCAAGAGCAGCTTTTAACCCACAGCTAATGGTCACTTACCATTCACAAGGACTCAGGGCTGTAAAGGACACCTGCCGTCAAAATTGTGCTGAGGTAGGGAATGGATAAAAAAAATTCAAAACAGGCAAAATTTTCAAGAAGATAGTATGAAGAGGTAAGTTTTACTCACTCTCTTTTTAAAGAAAGGAAAATGGATAAAAGCTCAGCCTCAGGAAGTATTAGACTCATGCAATCTAATCTACAAAAAGTCTTCAATTCACACCAGTCGACTGACCATTGGCAAAAAGTCTACAAACAATAAATGCTGAAGAGGTTTTAGAGAACTGTGTACCCTCTAGCTGCTGGTGAGATGTAAAAGGGTTAAACGCTAATAATGAGAACAGGAAAGAGCTGCGTTTAAAAGGAAAAATTGAGGTACCAGTCAATCCAGCAGGCGCACCAATGGGCCTCTCACCTGAGAAGACCAGAATGAAGAAGAACCGGGCTGCAAAAGCTGCACTGCAGCCTTATTCACAATAGACAAGACAGTGAAGCAACCAAAATGTCCATCTACAGATGAAAGGATAAAGAAGAAGTGGTCCATGTACACAATGAATACTAGCCATGGAAAACAATGAAACACTGCTCTTTGAGGCCCCATAGATGATCTTGGAGATAATCACAGAACATGAGGTAAGTCGGAATGCAAAAGTCCTATATCCTATGATATCACTTATAGGCGTTATCTAATAACTGACACAAATGAACATATTTCCACACAGAAAGTCAATCACAGACTTATTAAAAAAGAACTATGCTTATCTAAAAGTAAAGGTGGGGGGAATGGATAAATGAAGATTAGCGTTACCATATGTATACAAATACATATTATATACATATATCAAAAAGACCGACCATATAGCAAGGAAGGATTACAGAACACTGTAATAATTTACAAGGGAAGAGGATCTCTACATAAATAGGTATGTAGAATATGTAGATGAACCAGAGTGTGTACACCTTGGACAAGCAACATTCTAACCATTACCCCAATTGAAAAAATTAAAGCAACGAACTAGGAGTAATGAGACATAGACTTATGGGGGGTTTTCCTGGCACATTCCATTCAAATTTACAACCTAGACAAACGACTTCTACAATGGCTCTGCTGCCCTAGTACCCAGATTTGGGAATGGAGAAATGCTGCATCCTTGTGGCCGTTTCCCACAACAGCAGCTTTAAACCCACTGCAAAAGGTCACTAAGTATTCACCAATTGCAGTTCTGTAAATGACACCTGCCCTCCAAAAAATACTGAGGTCGAAAATCGACCAAAAAATTCTAGAGTGCAACCTTCCAAAAAGAATATTTGAAGAGGTATATTATACTCACACTTTTTTGCTTTTTTCTTTTAACAGAAAAGAAAAAGCCGTGGAAAAATGATGAATTGTAGGAATTTTTACAGACATGTAAACCCAAATTACAAAAACCTATCAGCTCAAACCAGTCATAATGGCCATCAAAAAAAATTCTGCGAACAATAAATGCTGACGTGATTGTGGAGAAATGCGTACCCTTGATTCTAAGGGGGACGTGGTAAGAGCCACTAATGAAAGCACAATGGAGTTGCCTTGAAAAGGTAAACGTTGAGCTACCGTACCAGTCAATCAATCATACCCACTGCTGGGTCTATCACCTGAGAGAATGATAAATCAAAAATCACAGGATGGCAATCCTGCACTCCAGCAATATTTACCATAGGCAACACTTGGAAGCAACGAAAATGTCCATCGACAGAGGAATGCACCAAGAAGAAGTGGTCCATGTACACAATGGAATATTAGCCATGGAAAACATTGAAGCACTGCTCTTTGAGGAACCATACTTGAGCCTGGAGATAATCACAAAACATGAAGTAGGTCGGAAAGCAAAACACCTATATCCTATATTATCACTTATGGCATTATCTAATAACTGACACAGATGAACATATTTCCAAAGAGAAAGACACTCACAGGCTTAGAAAACAAACTATGCTCATCTGAAAGGAAAGGAGGGGGGAAATTGAGAAATGAACATTAGTGTTACCATACATATACAAATACATATTATATACATGTATCAAAAACACCGAACATATAGCAAGGGAGGTCGACGGAACACTGTAATATTTTACATGGGAAGAGGATCTGTACATTAATAGACATACATAATGTACAAATGAACCAGATTGTGTACACCTAGGACAAACAATATTCTAAACTTTACCCAGATTAAAAAAATTTTAAAAACCAAGAAGAAGTAATGAGACATAAACTTATGGGGATTTCTCCTGGCAATTTCCATTCTAATTTACAACCTAGGACAATGACTTCCAGAAAGGCTCTGCTGCCCTAGTACCCAGATTGGGGAATGGAGAAATGCTACCTCCTTGTGGCCGTTTCCCACAACAGCAGCTTTGAACCCACTGCAAAAGGTCACTAAATTTTCACCAACTTGCAGTTCTGTAAATGATACCTGCCCTCCAGAAAATTTCTGGGGTCAAAAATCGACCAAAAAATTCAAAAGAGGGCAAGCTTCGAAGAAGACAAGTTCAAGAGCTATATTGTACTCACGGGTTTTTCTTTTAAGAGAAAAGAAAAAGGGGTAGGAATATGACGAATTTAAAAAAATTTAATGACATGCATACCCATATTACAAAAACCTATCAGCTCACAGCAGTCAGAATGGCCATTAGGAAAAATGCTGCAAAAAATAAACCGTGAAGGGAGTGTGGAGAAATGCGTACCTTCGGTTGTAAGGGGGGGCATGTAAAGAGCCACTAATGAAAACACAGTGTAGGTGCTTTGAAAAGGGAAACATTGAGCTACCAGTCAATCAATCACAACCACTGCTTGGCCTATCACTTGAGAAAATGAGAATCAAAAAGTCACAGGCTGGCAAACCTGTACGCCAGCAAGATTTACCATAGCCAGCACTTGGAAGCAATGAAAATGTCCATCAACCGAGGAATGCACCAAGAAGAAGTGGTCCACGTACACAATGGAATATTACTCTAATAATAAATATAAACTCAATTTAAAAACAAACAAAAGCAAGGAGACATCAACATTTGTGGGTTTATCCGGGCACATTGCACTCTAATTTATAACCGAAGAACACCACTGGCCAGTAGGTCTGTTTCCCTAGTACCAGCATGGGAAACGTAGAAAGGCTGCCGCTCTCTGGCCGTTACCTGCAAAAGCAGGTTTAAAGCCTGAGCTAATGGTCACTTCACATGAACAAGTACTGCAGGGCTGTAAATGAAACCTGCCCTCAAAATGTCTTGAGGGAGATAATGGCCAAAATATTACAAATGGTGACACATACTTTAAGAAAACACTGTGAAGAAATAAGCTCTAATCACAGCTGGAAAAATAAAAAGATCATGTCTTAAAGCTCAATTTCAACGCATTATGAGACACATGCAAATTCAACCACAAAGAGGTATCAGCTCACACCACTCAGAATAATCATCAGCAAAAACTACAAAGAATAAATCCTGAAGGTGCTGGGAAGAAATACATGCCCTCCACTTTAAGTGGGACGTAACCTGGAAAGAGCCACTAAGGAGAACAGAACAGAGGTGCCTTTAAAAAGTAAACATTGAGCTACCATATGATCCAGCAGACCTATTCCTGGACCTATAAACTAAGAAGACAGAATTGGAAGGACACAGCCACGCAAATCTGCATTGCACACTATTACAATAGCCAAGATATGGAAGTAACCAAAAAGTCCACCGAAAGATGGGTGGACAAAGAAGAACTGCTACCTGTACAGATGGAATATGAGCTAGTGAAAAAAGGAAACAATGCCATTTGCAGCACCGTAGATGAGTCTAGAAGTAATCACGCAACTTGGAGTAAGTGAGGAAGCGAAAGACACATATCCTATCATATCATATATAGGGGTTACCTAAAAAATGATACAAACAAAGATATTTCCACAGAGAAACACTATCATAGAATCAATAAAAAAACTTATGGTTCACCAATTAGAAAGGTGTGAGGAATGGATACATTACCGTATTGAGGTTAACAGAGAGATACAAACACCTGTGAAATATGTAATCACCAAAGACCTACGCAATACCAAGAGAAGACTACTCAACATTGTGTCATAACCTACATGGGAAAAGGCTCCGAAGAAGAATAGATATATGTATATGTGTGAAAGAACCACATCTTGCACACCTAGAACAAACAAAACATTGTAATCAAGTTTGCTGTGATAAAAAATAAAACTTAAGTTAAAAATAACAACAAGAAGTAATGAGACATACATTAAAGGGCGTTTTCCTCTCACATGCCATTCTAATTTACAACCTAGAACACCACTTCCAGTAAGGCTCTGTTGACCTAGTAACCAGATTTGGTAAAGGAGAAATGCTGCCGCCATGTGGCCGATTCCCGCAAGAGCAGCTTTTAACCCACAGCTAATGGTCACTTACCATTCACAAGGACTCAGGGCTGTAAAGGACACCTGCCGTCAAAATTGTGCTGAGGTAGGGAATGGATAAAAAAAATTCAAAACAGGCAAAATTTTCAAGAAGATAGTATGAAGAGGTAAGTTTTACTCACTCTCTTTTTAAAGAAAGGAAAATGGATAAAAGCTCAGCCTCAGGAAGTATTAGACTCATGCAATCTAATCTACAAAAAGTCTTCAATTCACACCAGTCGACTGACCATTGGCAAAAAGTCTACAAACAATAAATGCTGAAGAGGTTTTAGAGAACTGTGTACCCTCTAGCTGCTGGTGAGATGTAAAAGGGTTAAACGCTAATAATGAGAACAGGAAAGAGCTGCGTTTAAAAGGAAAAATTGAGGTACCAGTCAATCCAGCAGGCGCACCAATGGGCCTCTCACCTGAGAAGACCAGAATGAAGAAGAACCGGGCTGCAAAAGCTGCACTGCAGCCTTATTCACAATAGACAAGACAGTGAAGCAACCAAAATGTCCATCTACAGATGAAAGGATAAAGAAGAAGTGGTCCATGTACACAATGAATACTAGCCATGGAAAACAATGAAACACTGCTCTTTGAGGCCCCATAGATGATCTTGGAGATAATCACAGAACATGAGGTAAGTCGGAATGCAAAAGTCCTATATCCTATGATATCACTTATAGGCGTTATCTAATAACTGACACAAATGAACATATTTCCACACAGAAAGTCAATCACAGACTTATTAAAAAAGAACTATGCTTATCTAAAAGTAAAGGTGGGGGGAATGGATAAATGAAGATTAGCGTTACCATATGTATACAAATACATATTATATACATATATCAAAAAGACCGACCATATAGCAAGGAAGGATTACAGAACACTGTAATAATTTACAAGGGAAGAGGATCTCTACATAAATAGGTATGTAGAATATGTAGATGAACCAGAGTGTGTACACCTTGGACAAGCAACATTCTAACCATTACCCCAATTGAAAAAATTAAAGCAACGAACTAGGAGTAATGAGACATAGACTTATGGGGGGTTTTCCTGGCACATTCCATTCAAATTTACAACCTAGACAAACGACTTCTAGAATGGCTCTGCTGCCCTAGTACCCAGATTTGGGAATGGAGAAATGCTGCATCCTTGTGGCCGTTTCCCACAACAGCAGCTTTAAACCCACTGCAAAAGGTCACTAAGTATTCACCAATTGCAGTTCTGTAAATGACACCTGCCCTCCAAAAAATACTGAGGTCGAAAATCGACCAAAAAATTCTAGAGTGCAACCTTCCAAAAAGAATATTTGAAGAGGTATATTATACTCACACTTTTTTGCTTTTTTCTTTTAACAGAAAAGAAAAAGCCGTGGAAAAATGATGAATTGTAGGAATTTTTACAGACATGTAAACCCAAATTACAAAAACCTATCAGCTCAAACCAGTCATAATGGCCATCAAAAAAAATTCTGCGAACAATAAATGCTGACGTGATTGTGGAGAAATGCGTACCCTTGATTCTAAGGGGGACGTGGTAAGAGCCACTAATGAAAGCACAATGGAGTTGCCTTGAAAAGGTAAACGTTGAGCTACCGTACCAGTCAATCAATCATACCCACTGCTGGGTCTATCACCTGAGAGAATGATAAATCAAAAATCACAGGATGGCAATCCTGCACTCCAGCAATATTTACCATAGGCAACACTTGGAAGCAACGAAAATGTCCATCGACAGAGGAATGCACCAAGAAGAAGAGGTCCATGTACACAATGGAATATTAGCCATGGAAAACATTGAAGCACTGCTCTTTGAGGAACCATACTTGAGCCTGGAGATAATCACAAAACATGAAGTAGGTCGGAAAGCAAAACACCTATATCCTATATTATCACTTATGGCATTATCTAATAACTGACACAGATGAACATATTTCCAAAGAGAAAGACACTCACAGGCTTAGAAAACAAACTATGCTCATCTGAAAGGAAAGGAGGGGGGAAATTGAGAAATGAACATTAGTGTTACCATACATATACAAATACATATTATATACATGTATCAAAAACACCGAACATATAGCAAGGGAGGTCGACGGAACACTGTAATATTTTACATGGGAAGAGGATCTGTACATTAATAGACATACATAATGTACAAATGAACCAGATTGTGTACACCTAGGACAAACAATATTCTAAACTTTACCCAGATTAAAAAAATTTTAAAAACCAAGAAGAAGTAATGAGACATAAACTTATGGGGATTTCTCCTGGCAATTTCCATTCTAATTTACAACCTAGGACAATGACTTCCAGAAAGGCTCTGCTGCCCTAGTACCCAGATTGGGGAATGGAGAAATGCTACCTCCTTGTGGCCGTTTCCCACAACAGCAGCTTTGAACCCACTGCAAAAGGTCACTAAATTTTCACCAACTTGCAGTTCTGTAAATGATACCTGCCCTCCAGAAAATTTCTGGGGTCAAAAATCGACCAAAAAATTCAAAAGAGGGCAAGCTTCGAAGAAGACAAGTTCAAGAGCTATATTGTACTCACGGGTTTTTCTTTTAAGAGAAAAGAAAAAGGGGTAGGAATATGACGAATTTAAAAAATTTTAATGACATGCATACCCATATTACAAAAACCTATCAGCTCACAGCAGTCAGAATGGCCATTAGGAAAAATGCTGCAAAAAAAAACCGTGAAGGGAGTGTGGAGAAATGCGTACCTTCGGTTGTAAGGGGGGGCATGTAAAGAGCCACTAATGAAAACACAGTGTAGGTGCTTTGAAAAGGGAAACATTGAGCTACCAGTCAATCAATCACAACCACTGCTTGGCCTATCACTTGAGAAAATGAGAATCAAAAAGTCACAGGCTGGCAAACCTGTACGCCAGCAAGATTTACCATAGCCAGCACTTGGAAGCAATGAAAATGTCCATCAACCGAGGAATGCACCAAGAAGAAGTGGTCCACGTACACAATGGAATATTACTCTAATAATAAATATAAACTCAATTTAAAAACAAACAAAAGCAAGGAGACATCAACATTTGTGGGTTTATCCGGGCACATTGCACTCTAATTTATAACCGAAGAACACCACTGGCCGGTAGGTCTGTTTCCCTAGTACCAGCATGGGAAACGTAGAAAGGCTGCCGCTCTCTGGCCGTTACCTGCAAAAGCAGGTTTAAAGCCTGAGCTAATGGTCACTTCACATGAACAAGTACTGCAGGGCTGTAAATGAAACCTGCCCTCAAAATATCTTGAGGGAGATAATGGCCAAAATATTACAAATGGTGACACATACTTTAAGAAAACACTGTGAAGAAATAAGCTCTAATCACAGCTGGAAAAATAAAAAGATCATGTCTTAAAGCTCAATTTCAACGCATTATGAGACACATGCAAATTCAACCACAAAGAGGTATCAGCTCACACCACTCAGAATAATCATCAGCAAAAACTACAAAGAATAAATCCTGAAGGTGCTGGGAAGAAATACATGCCCTCCACTTTAAGTGGGACGTAACCTGGAAAGAGCCACTAAGGGGAACAGAACAGAGATGCCTTTAAAAAGTAAACATTGAGCTACCATATGATCCAGCAGACCTATTCCTGGACCTATAAACTAAGAAGACAGAATTGGAAGGACACAGCCACGCAAATCTGCATTGCATACTATTATAATAGCCAAGATATGGAAGTAACCAAAAAGGCCACCGACAGATGGGTGGACAAAGAAGAACTGCTACCTGTACAGATGGAATATGAGCTAGTGAAAAAATGAAACAATGCCATTTGCAGCACCGTAGATGAGTCTAGAAGTAATCACGCAACTTGGAGTAAGTGAGAAAGCGAAAGACACATATCCTATCATATCATATATAGGGGTTACCTAAAAAATGATACAAACAAAGATATTTCCACAGAGAAACACTATCATAGAATCAATAAAAAAACTTATGGTTCACCAATTAGAAAGGTGTGAGGAATGGATACATTACCGTATTGAGGTTAACAGAGAGATACAAACACCTGTGAAATATGTAATCACCAAAGACCTACGCAATACCAAGAGAAGACTACTCAACATTGTGTCATAACCTACATGGGAAAAGGCTCCGAAGAAGAATAGATATATGTATATGTGTGAAAGAACCACATCTTGCACACCTAGAACAAACAAAACATTGTAATCAAGTTTGCTGTGATAAAAAATAAAAATTAAGTTAAAAATAACAACAAGAAGTAATGAGACATACATTAAAGGGCGTTTTCCTCTCACATGCCATTCTAATTTACAACCTAGAACACCACTTCCAGTAAGGCTCTGTTGACCTAGTAACCAGATTTGGTAAAGGAGAAATGCTGCCGCCATGTGGCCGATTCCCGCAAGAGCAGCTTTTAACCCACAGCTAATGGTCACTTACCATTCACAAGGACTCAGGGCTGTAAAGGACACCTGCCGTCAAAATTGTGCTGAGGTAGGGAATGGATAAAAAAAATTCAAAACAGGCAAAATTTTCAAGAAGATAGTATGAAGAGGTAAGTTTTACTCACTCTCTTTTTAAAGAAAGGAAAATGGATAAAAGCTCAGCCTCAGGAAGTATTAGACTCATGCAATCTAATCTACAAAAAGTCTTCAATTCATACCAGTCGACTGATCATTGGCAAAAAGTCTACAAACAATAAATGCTGAAGAGGTTTTAGAGAACTGTGTACCCTCTAGCTGCTGGTGAGATGTAAAAGGGTTAAACGCTAATAATGAGAACAGGAAAGAGCTGCGTTTAAAAGGAAAAATTGAGGTACCAGTCAATCCAGCAGGCGCACCAATGGGCCTCTCACCTGAGAAGACCAGAATGAAGAAGACCCGGGCTGCAAAAGCTGCACTGCAGCCTTATTCACAATAGACAAGACAGTGAAGCAACCAAAATGTCCATCTACAGATGAAAGGATAAAGAAGAAGTGGTCCATGTACACAATGAATACTAGCCATGGAAAACAATGAAACACTGCTCTTTGAGGCCCCATAGATGATCTTGGAGATAATCACAGAACATGAGGTAAGTCGGAAAGCAAAAGTCCTATATCCTATGATATCACTTATAGGCGTTATCTAATAACTGACACAAATGAACATATTTCCACACAGAAAGTCAATCACAGACTTATTAAAAAAGAACTATGCTTATCTAAAAGTAAAGGTGGGGGGAATGGATAAATGAAGATTAGCGTTACCATATGTATACAAATACATATTATATACATATATCAAAAAGACCGACCATATAGCAAGGAAGGATTACGGAACACTGTAATAATTTACAAGGGAAGAGGATCTCTACATAAATAGGTATGTAGAATATGTAGATGAACCAGAGTGTGTACACCTTGGACAAGCAACATTCTAACCATTACCCCAATTGAAAAAATTAAAACAACGAACTAGGAGTAATGAGACATAGACTTATGGGGGGTTTTCCTGGCACATTCCATTCAAATTTACAACCTAGACAAACGACTTCTAGAATGGCTCTGCTGCCCTAGTACCCAGATTTGGGAATGGAGAAATGCTGCATCCTTGTGGCCGTTTCCCACAACAGCAGCTTTAAACCCACTGCAAAAGGTCACTAAATATTCACCAATTGCAGTTCTGTAAATGACACCTGCCCTCCAAAAAATACTGAGGTCGAAAATCGACCAAAAAATTCTAGAGTGCAACCTTCCAAAAAGAATATTTGAAGAGGTATATTATACTCACACTTTTTTGCTTTTTTCTTTTAACAGAAAAGAAAAAGCCGTGGAAAAATGATGAATTGTAGGAATTTTTACAGACATGTAAACCCAAATTACAAAAACCTATCAGCTCACACCAGTCATAATGGCCATGAAAAAAAATTCTGCCAACAATAAATGCTGACGTGATTGTGGAGAAATGCGTACCCTTGATTCTAAGGGGGACGTGGTAAGAGCCACTAATGAAAGCACAATGGAGTTGCCTTGAAAAGGTAAACGTTGAGCTACCGTACCAGTCAATCAATCATACCCACTGCTGGGTCTATCACCTGAGAAAATGAAAATCAAAAATCACAGGCTGGAAATCCTGCACTCCAGCAATATTTACCATAGGCAACACTTGGAAGCAACGAAAATGTCCATCGACAGAGGAATGCACCAAGAAGAAGTGGTCCATGTACACAATGGAATATTAGCCATGGAAAACATTGAAGCACTGCTCTTTGAGGAAACATACTTGAGCCTGGAGATAATCACAAAACATGAAGTAGGTCGGAAAGCAAAACACCTATATCCTATATTATCACTTATGACATTATCTAATAACTGACACAGATGAACATATTTCCAAAGAGAAAGACACTCACAGGCTTAGAAAACAAACTATGCTCATCTGAAAGGAAAGGAGGGGGGAAATTGAGAAATGAACATTAGTGTTACCATACATATACAAATACATGTTATATACATGTATCAAAAACACCGAACATATAGCAAGGGAGGTCGACGGAACACTGTAATATTTTACATGGGAAGAGGATCTGTACATTAATAGACATACATAATGTACAAATGAACCAGATTGTGTACACCTAGGACAAACAATATTCTAAACTTTACCCAGATTAAAAAAATTTTAAAAACCAAGAAGAAGTAATGAGACATAAACTTATGGGGATTTCTCCTGGCAATTTCCATTCTAATTTACAACCTAGGACAATGACTTCCAGAAAGGCTCTGCTGCCCTAATACCCAGATTGGGGAATGGAGAAATGCTACCTCCTTGTGGCCGTTTCCCACAACAGCAGCTTTGAACCCACTGCAAAAGGTCACTAAATTTTCACCAACTTGCAGTTCTGTAAATGATACCTGCCCTCCAGAAAATTTCTGGGGTCAAAAATCGACCAAAAAATTCAAAAGAGGGCAAGCTTCGAAGAAGACAAGTTCAAGAGCTATATTGTACTCACGGGTTTTTCTTTTAAGAGAAAAGAAAAAGGGGTAGGAATATGACGAATTTAAAAAATTTTAATGACATGCATACCCATATTACAAAAACCTATCAGCTCACAGCAGTCAGAATGGCCATTAGGAAAAATGCTGCAAAAAATAAACCGTGAAGGGAGGGTGGAGAAATGCGTACCTTCGGTTGTAAGGGGGGGCATGTAAAGAGCCACTAATGAAAACACAGTGTAGGTGCTTTGAAAAGGGAAACATTGAGCTACCAGTCAATCAATCACAACCACTGCTTGGCCTATCACTTGAGAAAATGAGAATCAAAAAGTCACAGGCTGGCAAACCTGTACGCCAGCAAGATTTACCATAGCCAGCACTTGGAAGCAATGAAAATGTCCATCAACCGAGGAATGCACCAAGAAGAAGTGGTCCACGTACACAATGGAATATTACTCTAATAATAAATATAAACTCAATTTAAAAACAAACAAAAGCAAGGAGACATCAACATTTGTGGGTTTATCCGGGCACATTGCACTCTAATTTATAACCGAAGAACACCACTGGCCAGTAGGTCTGTTTCCCTAGTACCAGCATGGGAAACGTAGAAAGGCTGCCGCTCTCTGGCCGTTACCTGCAAAAGCAGGTTTAAAGCCTGAGCTAATGGTCACTTCACATGAACAAGTACTGCAGGGCTGTAAATGAAACCTGCCCTCAAAATGTCTTGAGGGAGATAATGGCCAAAATATTACAAATGGTGACACATACTTTAAGAAAACACTGTGAAGAAATAAGCTCTAATCACAGCTGGAAAAATAAAAAGATCATGTCTTAAAGCTCAATTTCAACGCATTATGAGACACATGCAAATTCAACCACAAAGAGGTATCAGCTCACACCACTCAGAATAATCATCAGCAAAAACTACAAAGAATAAATCCTGAAGGTGCTGGGAAGAAATACATGCCCTCCACTTTAAGTGGGACGTAACCTGGAAAGAGCCACTAAGGAGAACAGAACAGAGGTGCCTTTAAAAAGTAAACATTGAGCTACCATATGATCCAGCAGACCTATTCCTGGACCTATAAACTAAGAAGACAGAATTGGAAGGACACAGCCACGCAAATCTGCATTGCACACTATTACAATAGCCAAGATATGGAAGTAACCAAAAAGTCCACCGAAAGATGGGTGGACAAAGAAGAACTGCTACCTGTACAGATGGAATATGAGCTAGTGAAAAAAGGAAACAATGCCATTTGCAGCACCGTAGATGAGTCTAGAAGTAATCACGCAACTTGGAGTAAGTGAGGAAGCGAAAGACACATATCCTATCATATCATATATAGGGGTTACCTAAAAAATGATACAAACAAAGATATTTCCACAGAGAAACACTATCATAGAATCAATAAAAAAACTTATGGTTCACCAATTAGAAAGGTGTGAGGAATGGATACATTACCGTATTGAGGTTAACAGAGAGATACAAACACCTGTGAAATATGTAATCACCAAAGACCTACGCAATACCAAGAGAAGACTACTCAACATTGTGTCATAACCTACATGGGAAAAGGCTCCGAAGAAGAATAGATATATGTATATGTGTGAAAGAACCACATCTTGCACACCTAGAACAAACAAAACATTGTAATCAAGTTTGCTGTGATAAAAAATAAAACTTAAGTTAAAAATAACAACAAGAAGTAATGAGACATACATTAAAGGGCGTTTTCCTCTCACATGCCATTCTAATTTACAACCTAGAACACCACTTCCAGTAAGGCTCTGTTGACCTAGTAACCAGATTTGGTAAAGGAGAAATGCTGCCGCCATGTGGCCGATTCCCGCAAGAGCAGCTTTTAACCCACAGCTAATGGTCACTTACCATTCACAAGGACTCAGGGCTGTAAAGGACACCTGCCGTCAAAATTGTGCTGAGGTAGGGAATGGATAAAAAAAATTCAAAACAGGCAAAATTTTCAAGAAGATAGTATGAAGAGGTAAGTTTTACTCACTCTCTTTTTAAAGAAAGGAAAATGGATAAAAGCTCAGCCTCAGGAAGTATTAGACTCATGCAATCTAATCTACAAAAAGTCTTCAATTCACACCAGTCGACTGACCATTGGCAAAAAGTCTACAAACAATAAATGCTGAAGAGGTTTTAGAGAACTGTGTACCCTCTAGCTGCTGGTGAGATGTAAAAGGGTTAAACGCTAATAATGAGAACAGGAAAGAGCTGCGTTTAAAAGGAAAAATTGAGGTACCAGTCAATCCAGCAGGCGCACCAATGGGCCTCTCACCTGAGAAGACCAGAATGAAGAAGAACCGGGCTGCAAAAGCTGCACTGCAGCCTTATTCACAATAGACAAGACAGTGAAGCAACCAAAATGTCCATCTACAGATGAAAGGATAAAGAAGAAGTGGTCCATGTACACAATGAATACTAGCCATGGAAAACAATGAAACACTGCTCTTTGAGGCCCCATAGATGATCTTGGAGATAATCACAGAACATGAGGTAAGTCGGAATGCAAAAGTCCTATATCCTATGATATCACTTATAGGCGTTATCTAATAACTGACACAAATGAACATATTTCCACACAGAAAGTCAATCACAGACTTATTAAAAAAGAACTATGCTTATCTAAAAGTAAAGGTGGGGGGAATGGATAAATGAAGATTAGCGTTACCATATGTATACAAATACATATTATATACATATATCAAAAAGACCGACCATATAGCAAGGAAGGATTACAGAACACTGTAATAATTTACAAGGGAAGAGGATCTCTACATAAATAGGTATGTAGAATATGTAGATGAACCAGAGTGTGTACACCTTGGACAAGCAACATTCTAACCATTACCCCAATTGAAAAAATTAAAGCAACGAACTAGGAGTAATGAGACATAGACTTATGGGGGGTTTTCCTGGCACATTCCATTCAAATTTACAACCTAGACAAACGACTTCTAGAATGGCTCTGCTGCCCTAGTACCCAGATTTGGGAATGGAGAAATGCTGCATCCTTGTGGCCGTTTCCCACAACAGCAGCTTTAAACCCACTGCAAAAGGTCACTAAGTATTCACCAATTGCAGTTCTGTAAATGACACCTGCCCTCCAAAAAATACTGAGGTCGAAAATCGACCAAAAAATTCTAGAGTGCAACCTTCCAAAAAGAATATTTGAAGAGGTATATTATACTCACACTTTTTTGCTTTTTTCTTTTAACAGAAAAGAAAAAGCCGTGGAAAAATGATGAATTGTAGGAATTTTTACAGACATGTAAACCCAAATTACAAAAACCTATCAGCTCAAACCAGTCATAATGGCCATCAAAAAAAATTCTGCGAACAATAAATGCTGACGTGATTGTGGAGAAATGCGTACCCTTGATTCTAAGGGGGACGTGGTAAGAGCCACTAATGAAAGCACAATGGAGTTGCCTTGAAAAGGTAAACGTTGAGCTACCGTACCAGTCAATCAATCATACCCACTGCTGGGTCTATCACCTGAGAGAATGATAAATCAAAAATCACAGGATGGCAATCCTGCACTCCAGCAATATTTACCATAGGCAACACTTGGAAGCAACGAAAATGTCCATCGACAGAGGAATGCACCAAGAAGAAGTGGTCCATGTACACAATGGAATATTAGCCATGGAAAACATTGAAGCACTGCTCTTTGAGGAACCATACTTGAGCCTGGAGATAATCACAAAACATGAAGTAGGTCGGAAAGCAAAACACCTATATCCTATATTATCACTTATGGCATTATCTAATAACTGACACAGATGAACATATTTCCAAAGAGAAAGACACTCACAGGCTTAGAAAACAAACTATGCTCATCTGAAAGGAAAGGAGGGGGGAAATTGAGAAATGAACATTAGTGTTACCATACATATACAAATACATATTATATACATGTATCAAAAACACCGAACATATAGCAAGGGAGGTCGACGGAACACTGTAATATTTTACATGGGAAGAGGATCTGTACATTAATAGACATACATAATGTACAAATGAACCAGATTGTGTACACCTAGGACAAACAATATTCTAAACTTTACCCAGATTAAAAAAATTTTAAAAACCAAGAAGAAGTAATGAGACATAAACTTATGGGGATTTCTCCTGGCAATTTCCATTCTAATTTACAACCTAGGACAATGACTTCCAGAAAGGCTCTGCTGCCCTAGTACCCAGATTGGGGAATGGAGAAATGCTACCTCCTTGTGGCCGTTTCCCACAACAGCAGCTTTGAACCCACTGCAAAAGGTCACTAAATTTTCACCAACTTGCAGTTCTGTAAATGATACCTGCCCTCCAGAAAATTTCTGGGGTCAAAAATCGACCAAAAAATTCAAAAGAGGGCAAGCTTCGAAGAAGACAAGTTCAAGAGCTATATTGTACTCACGGGTTTTTCTTTTAAGAGAAAAGAAAAAGGGGTAGGAATATGACGAATTTAAAAAATTTTAATGACATGCATACCCATATTACAAAAACCTATCAGCTCACAGCAGTCAGAATGGCCATTAGGAAAAATGCTGCAAAAAATAAACCGTGAAGGGAGTGTGGAGAAATGCGTACCTTCGGTTGTAAGGGGGGGCATGTAAAGAGCCACTAATGAAAACACAGTGTAGGTGCTTTGAAAAGGGAAACATTGAGCTACCAGTCAATCAATCACAACCACTGCTTGGCCTATCACTTGAGAAAATGAGAATCAAAAAGTCACAGGCTGGCAAACCTGTACGCCAGCAAGATTTACCATAGCCAGCACTTGGAAGCAATGAAAATGTCCATCAACCGAGGAATGCACCAAGAAGAAGTGGTCCACGTACACAATGGAATATTACTCTAATAATAAATATAAACTCAATTTAAAAACAAACAAAAGCAAGGAGACATCAACATTTGTGGGTTTATCCGGGCACATTGCACTCTAATTTATAACCGAAGAACACCACTGGCCGGTAGGTCTGTTTCCCTAGTACCAGCATGGGAAACGTAGAAAGGCTGCCGCTCTCTGGCCGTTACCTGCAAAAGCAGGTTTAAAGCCTGAGCTAATGGTCACTTCACATGAACAAGTACTGCAGGGCTGTAAATGAAACCTGCCCTCAAAATATCTTGAGGGAGATAATGGCCAAAATATTACAAATGGTGACACATACTTTAAGAAAACACTGTGAAGAAATAAGCTCTAATCACAGCTGGAAAAATAAAAAGATCATGTCTTAAAGCTCAATTTCAACGCATTATGAGACACATGCAAATTCAACCACAAAGAGGTATCAGCTCACACCACTCAGAATAATCATCAGCAAAAACTACAAAGAATAAATCCTGAAGGTGCTGGGAAGAAATACATGCCCTCCACTTTAAGTGGGACGTAACCTGGAAAGAGCCACTAAGGGGAACAGAACAGAGATGCCTTTAAAAAGTAAACATTGAGCTACCATATGATCCAGCAGACCTATTCCTGGACCTATAAACTAAGAAGACAGAATTGGAAGGACACAGCCACGCAAATCTGCATTGCATACTATTATAATAGCCAAGATATGGAAGTAACCAAAAAGGCCACCGACAGATGGGTGGACAAAGAAGAACTGCTACCTGTACAGATGGAATATGAGCTAGTGAAAAAATGAAACAATGCCATTTGCAGCACCGTAGATGAGTCTAGAAGTAATCACGCAACTTGGAGTAAGTGAGAAAGCGAAAGACACATATCCTATCATATCATATATAGGGGTTACCTAAAAAATGATACAAACAAAGATATTTCCACAGAGAAACACTATCATAGAATCAATAAAAAAACTTATGGTTCACCAATTAGAAAGGTGTGAGGAATGGATACATTACCGTATTGAGGTTAACAGAGAGATACAAACACCTGTGAAATATGTAATCACCAAAGACCTACGCAATACCAAGAGAAGACTACTCAACATTGTGTCATAACCTACATGGGAAAAGGCTCCGAAGAAGAATAGATATATGTATATGTGTGAAAGAACCACATCTTGCACACCTAGAACAAACAAAACATTGTAATCAAGTTTGCTGTGATAAAAAATAAAAATTAAGTTAAAAATAACAACAAGAAGTAATGAGACATACATTAAAGGGCGTTTTCCTCTCACATGCCATTCTAATTTACAACCTAGAACACCACTTCCAGTAAGGCTCTGTTGACCTAGTAACCAGATTTGGTAAAGGAGAAATGCTGCCGCCATGTGGCCGATTCCCGCAAGAGCAGCTTTTAACCCACAGCTAATGGTCACTTACCATTCACAAGGACTCAGGGCTGTAAAGGACACCTGCCGTCAAAATTGTGCTGAGGTAGGGAATGGATAAAAAAAATTCAAAACAGGCAAAATTTTCAAGAAGATAGTATGAAGAGGTAAGTTTTACTCACTCTCTTTTTAAAGAAAGGAAAATGGATAAAAGCTCAGCCTCAGGAAGTATTAGACTCATGCAATCTAATCTACAAAAAGTCTTCAATTCATACCAGTCGACTGATCATTGGCAAAAAGTCTACAAACAATAAATGCTGAAGAGGTTTTAGAGAACTGTGTACCCTCTAGCTGCTGGTGAGATGTAAAAGGGTTAAACGCTAATAATGAGAACAGGAAAGAGCTGCGTTTAAAAGGAAAAATTGAGGTACCAGTCAATCCAGCAGGCGCACCAATGGGCCTCTCACCTGAGAAGACCAGAATGAAGAAGACCCGGGCTGCAAAAGCTGCACTGCAGCCTTATTCACAATAGACAAGACAGTGAAGCAACCAAAATGTCCATCTACAGATGAAAGGATAAAGAAGAAGTGGTCCATGTACACAATGAATACTAGCCATGGAAAACAATGAAACACTGCTCTTTGAGGCCCCATAGATGATCTTGGAGATAATCACAGAACATGAGGTAAGTCGGAAAGCAAAAGTCCTATATCCTATGATATCACTTATAGGCGTTATCTAATAACTGACACAAATGAACATATTTCCACACAGAAAGTCAATCACAGACTTATTAAAAAAGAACTATGCTTATCTAAAAGTAAAGGTGGGGGGAATGGATAAATGAAGATTAGCGTTACCATATGTATACAAATACATATTATATACATATATCAAAAAGACCGACCATATAGCAAGGAAGGATTACGGAACACTGTAATAATTTACAAGGGAAGAGGATCTCTACATAAATAGGTATGTAGAATATGTAGATGAACCAGAGTGTGTACACCTTGGACAAGCAACATTCTAACCATTACCCCAATTGAAAAAATTAAAACAACGAACTAGGAGTAATGAGACATAGACTTATGGGGGGTTTTCCTGGCACATTCCATTCAAATTTACAACCTAGACAAACGACTTCTAGAATGGCTCTGCTGCCCTAGTACCCAGATTTGGGAATGGAGAAATGCTGCATCCTTGTGGCCGTTTCCCACAACAGCAGCTTTAAACCCACTGCAAAAGGTCACTAAATATTCACCAATTGCAGTTCTGTAAATGACACCTGCCCTCCAAAAAATACTGAGGTCGAAAATCGACCAAAAAATTCTAGAGTGCAACCTTCCAAAAAGAATATTTGAAGAGGTATATTATACTCACACTTTTTTGCTTTTTTCTTTTAACAGAAAAGAAAAAGCCGTGGAAAAATGATGAATTGTAGGAATTTTTACAGACATGTAAACCCAAATTACAAAAACCTATCAGCTCACACCAGTCATAATGGCCATGAAAAAAAATTCTGCCAACAATAAATGCTGACGTGATTGTGGAGAAATGCGTACCCTTGATTCTAAGGGGGACGTGGTAAGAGACACTAATGAAAGCACAATGGAGTTGCCTTGAAAAGGTAAACGTTGAGCTACCGTACCAGTCAATCAATCATACCCACTGCTGGGTCTATCACCTGAGAAAATGAAAATCAAAAATCACAGGCTGGAAATCCTGCACTCCAGCAATATTTACCATAGGCAACACTTGGAAGCAACGAAAATGTCCATCGACAGAGGAATGCACCAAGAAGAAGTGGTCCATGTACACAATGGAATATTAGCCATGGAAAACATTGAAGCACTGCTCTTTGAGGAAACATACTTGAGCCTGGAGATAATCACAAAACATGAAGTAGGTCGGAAAGCAAAACACCTATATCCTATATTATCACTTATGACATTATCTAATAACTGACACAGATGAACATATTTCCAAAGAGAAAGACACTCACAGGCTTAGAAAACAAACTATGCTCATCTGAAAGGAAAGGAGGGGGGAAATTGAGAAATGAACATTAGTGTTACCATACATATACAAATACATGTTATATACATGTATCAAAAACACCGAACATATAGCAAGGGAGGTCGACGGAACACTGTAATATTTTACATGGGAAGAGGATCTGTACATTAATAGACATACATAATGTACAAATGAACCAGATTGTGTACACCTAGGACAAACAATATTCTAAACTTTACCCAGATTAAAAAAATTTTAAAAACCAAGAAGAAGTAATGAGACATAAACTTATGGGGATTTCTCCTGGCAATTTCCATTCTAATTTACAACCTAGGACAATGACTTCCAGAAAGGCTCTGCTGCCCTAATACCCAGATTGGGGAATGGAGAAATGCTACCTCCTTGTGGCCGTTTCCCACAACAGCAGCTTTGAACCCACTGCAAAAGGTCACTAAATTTTCACCAACTTGCAGTTCTGTAAATGATACCTGCCCTCCAGAAAATTTCTGGGGTCAAAAATCGACCAAAAAATTCAAAAGAGGGCAAGCTTCGAAGAAGACAAGTTCAAGAGCTATATTGTACTCACGGGTTTTTCTTTTAAGAGAAAAGAAAAAGGGGTAGGAATATGACGAATTTAAAAAATTTTAATGACATGCATACCCATATTACAAAAACCTATCAGCTCACAGCAGTCAGAATGGCCATTAGGAAAAATGCTGCAAAAAATAAACCGTGAAGGGAGGGTGGAGAAATGCGTACCTTCGGTTGTAAGGGGGGGCATGTAAAGAGCCACTAATGAAAACACAGTGTAGGTGCTTTGAAAAGGGAAACATTGAGCTACCAGTCAATCAATCACAACCACTGCTTGGCCTAACACTTGAGAAAATGAGAATCAAAAAGTCACAGGCTGGCAAACCTGTACGCCAGCAAGATTTACCATAGCCAGCACTTGGAAGCAATGAAAATGTCCATCAACCGAGGAATGCACCAAGAAGAAGTTGTCCACGTACACAATGGAATATTACTCTAATAATAAATATAAACTCAATTTAAAAACAAACAAAAGCAAGGAGACATCAACATTTGTGGTTTTATCCGGGCACATTGCACTCTAATTTATAACCGAAGAACACCACTGGCCGGTAGGTCTGTTTCCCTAGTACCAGCATGGGAAACGTAGAAAGGCTGCCGCTCTCTGGCCGTTACCTGCAAAAGCGGGTTTAAAGCCTGAGCTAATGGTCACTTCACATGAACAAGTACTGCAGGGCTGTAAATGAAACCTACCCTCAAAATGTCTTGAGGGAGATAATGGCCAAAATATTACAAATGGTGACACATACTTTAAGAAAACACTGTGAAGAAATAAGCTCTAATCACAGCTGGAAAAATAAAAAGATCATGTCTTAAAGCTCAATTTCAACGCATTATGAGACACATGCAAATTCAACCACAAAGAGGTATCAGCTCACACCACTCAGAATAATCATCAGCAAAAACTACAAAGAATAAATCCTGAAGGTGCTGGGAATAAATACATGCCCTCCACTTTAAGTGGGACGTAACCTGGAAAGAGCCACTAAGGGGAACAGAACAGAGGTGCCTTTAAAAAGTAAACATTGAGCTACCATATGATCTAGCAGACCTATTCCTGGACCTATAAACTAAGAAGACAGAATTGGAAGGACACAGCCACGCAAATCTGCATTGCATACTATTACGATAGCCAAGATATGGAAGTAACCAAAAAGGCCACCGACAGATGGGTGGACAAAGAAGAACTGCTACCTGTACAGATGGAATATGAGCTAGTGAAAAAATGAAACAATGCCATTTGCAGCACCGTAGATGAGTCTAGAAGTAATCACGCAACTTGGAGTAAGTGAGAAAGCGAAAGACACATATCCTATCATATCATATATAGGGGTTACCTAAAAAATGATACAAACAAAGATATTTCCACAGAGAAACACTATCATAGAATCAATAAAAAAACTTATGGTTCACCAATTAGAAAGGTGTGAGGAATGGATACATTACCGTATTGAGGTTAACAGAGAGATACAAACACCTGTGAAATATGTAATCACCAAAGACCTACGCAATACCAAGAGAAGACTACTCAACATTGTGTCATAACCTACATGGGAAAAGGCTCCGAAGAAGAATAGATATATGTATATGTGTGAAAGAACCACATCTTGCACACCTAGAACAAACAAAACATTGTAATCAAGTTTGCTGTGATAAAAAATAAAAATTAAGTTAAAAATAACAACAAGAAGTAATGAGACATACATTAAAGGGCGTTTTCCTCTCACATGCCATTCTAATTTACAACCTAGAACACCACTTCCAGTAAGGCTCTGTTGACCTAGTAACCAGATTTGGTAAAGGAGAAATGCTGCCGCCATGTGGCCGATTCCCGCAAGAGCAGCTTTTAACCCACAGCTAATGGTCACTTACCATTCACAAGGACTCAGGGCTGTAAAGGACACCTGCCGTCAAAATTGTGCTGAGGTAGGGAATGGATAAAAAAAATTCAAAACAGGCAAAATTTTCAAGAAGATAGTATGAAGAGGTAAGTTTTACTCACTCTCTTTTTAAAGAAAGGAAAATGGATAAAAGCTCAGCCTCAGGAAGTATTAGACTCATGCAATCTAATCTACAAAAAGTCTTCAACTCACACCAGTCGACTGACCATTGGCAAAAAGTCTACAAACAATAAATGCTGAAGAGGTTTTAGAGAACTGTGTACCCTCTAGCTGCTGGTGAGATGTAAAAGGGTTAAACGCTAATAATGAGAACAGGAAAGAGCTGCGTTTAAAAGGAAAAATTGAGGTACCAGTCAATCCAGCAGGCGCACCAATGGGCCTCTCACCTGAGAAGACCAGAATGAAGAAGACCCGGGCTGCAAAAGCTGCACTGCAGCCTTATTCACAATAGACAAGACAGTGAAGCAACCAAAATGTCCATCTACAGATGAAAGGATAAAGAAGAAGTGGTCCATGTACACAATGAATACTAGCCATGGAAAACAATGAAACACTGCTCTTTGAGGCCCCATAGATGATCTTGGAGATAATCACAGAACATGAGGTAAGTCGGAAAGCAAAAGTCCTATATCCTATGATATCACTTATAGGCGTTATCTAATAACTGACACAAATGAACATATTTCCACACAGAAAGTCAATCACAGACTTATTAAAAAAGAACTATGCTTATCTAAAAGTAAAGGTGGGGGGAATGGATAAATGAAGATTAGCGTTACCATATGTATACAAATACATATTATATACATATATCAAAAAGACCGACCATATAGCAAGGAAGGATTACGGAACACTGTAATAATTTACAAGGGAAGAGGATCTCTACATAAATAGGTATGTAGAATATGTAGATGAACCAGAGTGTGTACACCTTGGACAAGCAACATTCTAACCTTTACCCCAATTGAAAAAATTAAAACAACGAACTAGGAGTAATGAGACATAGACTTATGGGGGGTTTTCCTGGCACATTCCATTCAAATTTACAACCTAGACAAACGACTTCCAGAATGGCTCTGCTGCCCTAGTACCCAGATTTGGGAATGGAGAAATGCTGCATCCTTGTGGCCTTTTCCCACAACAGCAGCTTTAAACCCACTGCAAAAGGTCACTAAATATTCACCAATTGCAGTTCTGTAAATGACACCTGCCCTCCAAAAAATACTGAGGTCGAAAATCGACCAAAAAATTCTAGAGTGCAACCTTCCAAAAAGAATATTTGAAGAGGTATATTATACTCACACTTTTTTGCTTTTTTCTTTTAACAGAAAAGAAAAAGCCGTGGAAAAATGATGAATTGTAGGAATTTTTACAGACATGTAAACCCAAATTACAAAAACCTATCAGCTCACACCAGTCATAATGGCCATCAAAAAAAATTCTGCCAACAATAAATGCTGACGTGATTGTGGAGAAATGCGTACCCTTGATTCTAAGGGGGACGTGGTAAGAGCCACTAATGAAAGCACAATGGAGTTGCCTTGAAAAGGTAAACGTTGAGCTACCGTACCAGTCAATCAATCATACCCACTGCTGGGTCTATCACCTGAGAAAATGAAAATCAAAAATCACAGGCTGGCAATCCTGCACTCCAGCAATATTTACCATAGGCAACACTTGGAAGCAACGAAAATGTCCATCGACAGAGGAATGCACCAAGAAGAAGTGGTCCATGTACACAATGGAATATTAGCCATGGAAAACATTGAAGCACTGCTCTTTGAGGCACCATACTTGAGCCTGGAGATAATCACAAAACATGAAGTAGGTCGGAAAGCAAAACACCTATATCCTATATTATCACTTATGGCATTATCTAATAACTGACACAGATGAACATATTTCCAAAGAGAAAGACACTCACAGGCTTAGAAAACAAACTATGCTCATCTGAAAGGAAAGGAGGGGGGAAATTGAGAAATGAACATTAGTGTTACCATACATATACAAATACATATTATATACATGTATCAAAAACACCGAACATATAGCAAGGGAGGTCGACGGAACACTGTAATATTTTACATGGGAAGAGGATCTGTACATTAATAGACATACATAATGTACAAATGAACCAGATTGTGTACACCTAGGACAAACAATATTCTAAACTTTACCCAGATTAAAAAAATTTTAAAAACCCAGAAGAAGTAATGAGACATAAACTTATGGGGATTCCTCCTGGCAATTTCCATTCTAATTTACAACCTAGGACAATGACTTCCAGAAAGGCTCTGCTGCCCTAGTACCCAGATTGGGAAATGGAGAAATGCTACCTCCTTGTGGCCGTTTCCCACAACAGCAGCTTTGAACCCACTGCAAAAGGTCACTAAATTTTCACCAACTTGCAGTTCTGTAAATGATACCTGCCCTCCAGAAAATTTCTGGGGTCTAAAATCGACCAAAAAATTCAAAAGAGGGCAAGCTTCGAAGAAGACAAGTTCAAGAGCTATATTGTACTCACGGGTTTTTCTTTTAAGAGAAAAGAAAAAGGGGTAGGAATATGACGAATTTAAAAAATTTTAATGACATGCATACCCATATTACAAAAACCTATCAGCTCACAGCAGTCAGAATGGCCATTAGGAAAAATGCTGCAAAAAATAAACCGTGAAGGGAGTGTGGAGAAATGCGTACCTTCGGTTGTAAGGGGGGGCATGTAAAGAGCCACTAATGAAAACACAGTGTAGGTGCTTTGAAAAGGGAAACATTGAGCTACCAGTCAATCAATCACAACCACTGCTTGGCCTATCACTTGAGAAAATGAGAATCAAAAAGTCACAGGCTGGCAAACCTGTACGCCAGCAAGATTTACCATAGCCAGCACTTGGAAGCAATGAAAATGTCCATCAACCGAGGAATGCACCAAGAAGAAGTGGTCCACGTACACAATGGAATATTACTCTAATAATAAATATAAACTCAATTTAAAAACAAACAAAAGCAAGGAGACATCAACATTTGTGGGTTTATCCGGGCACATTGCACTCTAATTTATAACCGAAGAACACCACTGGCCGGTAGGTCTGTTTCCCTAGTACCAGCATGGGAAACGTAGAAAGGCTGCCGCTCTCTGGCCGTTACCTGCAAAAGCAGGTTTAAAGCCTGAGCTAATGGTCACTTCACATGAACAAGTACTGCAGGGCTGTAAATGAAACCTGCCCTCAAAATATCTTGAGGGAGATAATGGCCAAAATATTACAAATGGTGACACATACTTTAAGAAAACACTGTGAAGAAATAAGCTCTAATCACAGCTGGAAAAATAAAAAGATCATGTCTTAAAGCTCAATTTCAACGCATTATGAGACACATGCAAATTCAACCACAAAGAGGTATCAGCTCACACCACTCAGAATAATCATCAGCAAAAACTACAAAGAATAAATCCTGAAGGTGCTGGGAAGAAATACATGCCCTCCACTTTAAGTGGGACGTAACCTGGAAAGAGCCACTAAGGGGAACAGAACAGAGATGCCTTTAAAAAGTAAACATTGAGCTACCATATGATCCAGCAGACCTATTCCTGGACCTATAAACTAAGAAGACAGAATTGGAAGGACACAGCCACGCAAATCTGCATTGCATACTATTATAATAGCCAAGATATGGAAGTAACCAAAAAGGCCACCGACAGATGAGTGGACAAAGAAGAACTGCTACCTGTACAGATGGAATATGAGCTAGTGAAAAAATGAAACAATGCCATTTGCAGCACCGTAGATGAGTCTAGAAGTAATCACGCAACTTGGAGTAAGTGAGAAAGCGAAAGACACATATCCTATCATATCATATATAGGGGTTACCTAAAAAATGATACAAACAAAGATATTTCCACAGAGAAACACTATCATAGAATCAATAAAAAAACTTATGGTTCACCAATTAGAAAGGTGTGAGGAATGGATACATTACCGTATTGAGGTTAACAGAGAGATACAAACACCTGTGAAATATGTAATCACCAAAGACCTACGCAATACCAAGAGAAGACTACTCAACATTGTGTCATAACCTACATGGGAAAAGGCTCCGAAGAAGAATAGATATATGTATATGTGTGAAAGAACCACATCTTGCACACCTAGAACAAACAAAACATTGTAATCAAGTTTGCTGTGATAAAAAATAAAAATTAAGTTAAAAATAACAACAAGAAGTAATGAGACATACATTAAAGGGCGTTTTCCTCTCACATGCCATTCTAATTTACAACCTAGAACACCACTTCCAGTAAGGCTCTGTTGACCTAGTAACCAGATTTGGTAAAGGAGAAATGCTGCCGCCATGTGGCCGATTCCCGCAAGAGCAGCTTTTAACCCACAGCTAATGGTCACTTACCATTCACAAGGACTCAGGGCTGTAAAGGACACCTGCCGTCAAAATTGTGCTGAGGTAGGGAATGGATAAAAAAAATTCAAAACAGGCAAAATTTTCAAGAAGATAGTATGAAGAGGTAAGTTTTACTCACTCTCTTTTTAAAGAAAGGAAAATGGATAAAAGCTCAGCCTCAGGAAGTATTAGACTCATGCAATCTAATCTACAAAAAGTCTTCAATTCATACCAGTCGACTGATCATTGGCAAAAAGTCTACAAACAATAAATGCTGAAGAGGTTTTAGAGAACTGTGTACCCTCTAGCTGCTGGTGAGATGTAAAAGGGTTAAACGCTAATAATGAGAACAGGAAAGAGCTGCGTTTAAAAGGAAAAATTGAGGTACCAGTCAATCCAGCAGGCGCACCAATGGGCCTCTCACCTGAGAAGACCAGAATGAAGAAGACCCGGGCTGCAAAAGCTGCACTGCAGCCTTATTCACAATAGACAAGACAGTGAAGCAACCAAAATGTCCATCTACAGATGAAAGGATAAAGAAGAAGTGGTCCATGTACACAATGAATACTAGCCATGGAAAACAATGAAACACTGCTCTTTGAGGCCCCATAGATGATCTTGGAGATAATCACAGAACATGAGGTAAGTCGGAAAGCAAAAGTCCTATATCCTATGATATCACTTATAGGCGTTATCTAATAACTGACACAAATGAACATATTTCCACACAGAAAGTCAATCACAGACTTATTAAAAAAGAACTATGCTTATCTAAAAGTAAAGGTGGGGGGAATGGATAAATGAAGATTAGCGTTACCATATGTATACAAATACATATTATATACATATATCAAAAAGACCGACCATATAGCAAGGCAGGATTACGGAACACTGTAATAATTTACAAGGGAAGAGGATCTCTACATAAATAGGTATGTAGAATATGTAGATGAACCAGAGTGTGTACACCTTGGACAAGCAACATTCTAACCATTACCCCAATTGAAAAAATTAAAACAACGAACTAGGAGTAATGAGACATAGACTTATGGGGGGTTTTCCTGGCACATTCCATTCAAATTTACAACCTAGACAAACGACTTCTAGAATGGCTCTGCTGCCCTAGTACCCAGATTTGGGAATGGAGAAATGCTGCATCCTTGTGGCCGTTTCCCACAACAGCAGCTTTAAACCCACTGCAAAAGGTCACTAAATATTCACCAATTGCAGTTCTGTAAATGACACCTGCCCTCCAAAAAATACTGAGGTCGAAAATCGACCAAAAAATTCTAGAGTGCAACCTTCCAAAAAGAATATTTGAAGAGGTATATTATACTCACACTTTTTTGCTTTTTTCTTTTAACAGAAAAGAAAAAGCCGTGGAAAAATGATGAATTGTAGGAATTTTTACAGACATGTAAACCCAAATTACAAAAACCTATCAGCTCACACCAGTCATAATGGCCATGAAAAAAAATTCTGCCAACAATAAATGCTGACGTGATTGTGGAGAAATGCGTACCCTTGATTCTAAGGGGGACGTGGTAAGAGACACTAATGAAAGCACAATGGAGTTGCCTTGAAAAGGTAAACGTTGAGCTACCGTACCAGTCAATCAATCATACCCACTGCTGGGTCTATCACCTGAGAAAATGAAAATCAAAAATCACAGGCTGGAAATCCTGCACTCCAGCAATATTTACCATAGGCAACACTTGGAAGCAACGAAAATGTCCATCGACAGAGGAATGCACCAAGAAGAAGTGGTCCATGTACACAATGGAATATTAGCCATGGAAAACATTGAAGCACTGCTCTTTGAGGAAACATACTTGAGCCTGGAGATAATCACAAAACATGAAGTAGGTCGGAAAGCAAAACACCTATATCCTATATTATCACTTATGACATTATCTAATAACTGACACAGATGAACATATTTCCAAAGAGAAAGACACTCACAGGCTTAGAAAACAAACTATGCTCATCTGAAAGGAAAGGAGGGGGGAAATTGAGAAATGAACATTAGTGTTACCATACATATACAAATACATGTTATATACATGTATCAAAAACACCGAACATATAGCAAGGGAGGTCGACGGAACACTGTAATATTTTACATGGGAAGAGGATCTGTACATTAATAGACATACATAATGTACAAATGAACCAGATTGTGTACACCTAGGACAAACAATATTCTAAACTTTACCCAGATTAAAAAAATTTTAAAAACCAAGAAGAAGTAATGAGACATAAACTTATGGGGATTTCTCCTGGCAATTTCCATTCTAATTTACAACCTAGGACAATGACTTCCAGAAAGGCTCTGCTGCCCTAATACCCAGATTGGGGAATGGAGAAATGCTACCTCCTTGTGGCCGTTTCCCACAACAGCAGCTTTGAACCCACTGCAAAAGGTCACTAAATTTTCACCAACTTGCAGTTCTGTAAATGATACCTGCCCTCCAGAAAATTTCTGGGGTCAAAAATCGACCAAAAAATTCAAAAGAGGGCAAGCTTCGAAGAAGACAAGTTCAAGAGCTATATTGTACTCACGGGTTTTTCTTTTAAGAGAAAAGAAAAAGGGGTAGGAATATGACGAATTTAAAAAATTTTAATGACATGCATACCCATATTACAAAAACCTATCAGCTCACAGCAGTCAGAATGGCCATTAGGAAAAATGCTGCAAAAAATAAACCGTGAAGGGAGGGTGGAGAAATGCGTACCTTCGGTTGTAAGGGGGGGCATGTAAAGAGCCACTAATGAAAACACAGTGTAGGTGCTTTGAAAAGGGAAACATTGAGCTACCAGTCAATCAATCACAACCACTGCTTGGCCTAACACTTGAGAAAATGAGAATCAAAAAGTCACAGGCTGGCAAACCTGTACGCCAGCAAGATTTACCATAGCCAGCACTTGGAAGCAATGAAAATGTCCATCAACCGAGGAATGCACCAAGAAGAAGTTGTCCACGTACACAATGGAATATTACTCTAATAATAAATATAAACTCAATTTAAAAACAAACAAAAGCAAGGAGACATCAACATTTGTGGTTTTATCCGGGCACATTGCACTCTAATTTATAACCGAAGAACACCACTGGCCGGTAGGTCTGTTTCCCTAGTACCAGCATGGGAAACGTAGAAAGGCTGCCGCTCTCTGGCCGTTACCTGCAAAAGCGGGTTTAAAGCCTGAGCTAATGGTCACTTCACATGAACAAGTACTGCAGGGCTGTAAATGAAACCTACCCTCAAAATGTCTTGAGGGAGATAATGGCCAAAATATTACAAATGGTGACACATACTTTAAGAAAACACTGTGAAGAAATAAGCTCTAATCACAGCTGGAAAAATAAAAAGATCATGTCTTAAAGCTCAATTTCAACGCATTATGAGACACATGCAAATTCAACCACAAAGAGGTATCAGCTCACACCACTCAGAATAATCATCAGCAAAAACTACAAAGAATAAATCCTGAAGGTGCTGGGAAGAAATACATGCCCTCCACTTTAAGTGGGACGTAACCTGGAAAGAGCCACTAAGGGGAACAGAACAGAGATGCCTTTAAAAAGTAAACATTGAGCTACCATATGATCCAGCAGACCTATTCCTGGACCTATAAACTAAGAAGACAGAATTGGAAGGACACAGCCACGCAAATCTGCATTGCATACTATTATAATAGCCAAGATATGGAAGTAACCAAAAAGGCCACCGACAGATGGGTGGACAAAGAAGAACTGCTACCTGTACAGATGGAATATGAGCTAGTGAAAAAATGAAACAATGCCATTTGCAGCACCGTAGATGAGTCTAGAAGTAATCACGCAACTTGGAGTAAGTGAGAAAGCGAAAGACACATATCCTATCATATCACATATAGGGGTTACCTAAAAAATGATACAAACAAAGATATTTCCACAGAGAAACACTATCATAGAATCAATAAAAAAACTTATGGTTCACCAATTAGAAAGGTGTGAGGAATGGATACATTACCGTATTGAGGTTAACAGAGAGATACAAACACCTGTGAAATATGTAATCACCAAAGACCTACGCAATACCAAGAGAAGACTACTCAACATTGTGTCATAACCTACATGGGAAAAGGCTCCGAAGAAGAATAGATATATGTATATGTGTGAAAGAACCACATCTTGCACACCTAGAACAAACAAAACATTGTAATCAAGTTTGCTGTGATAAAAAATAAAAATTAAGTTAAAAATAACAACAAGAAGTAATGAGACATACATTAAAGGGCGTTTTCCTCTCACATGCCATTCTAATTTACAACCTAGAACACCACTTCCAGTAAGGCTCTGTTGACCTAGTAACCAGATTTGGTAAAGGAGAAATGCTGCCGCCATGTGGCCGATTCCCGCAAGAGCAGCTTTTAACCCACAGCTAATGGTCACTTACCATTCACAAGGACTCAGGGCTGTAAAGGACACCTGCCGTCAAAATTGTGCTGAGGTAGGGAATGGATAAAAAAAATTCAAAACAGGCAAAATTTTCAAGAAGATAGTATGAAGAGGTAAGTTTTACTCACTCTCTTTTTAAAGAAAGGAAAATGGATAAAAGCTCAGCCTCAGGAAGTATTAGACTCATGCAATCTAATCTACAAAAAGTCTTCAATTCATACCAGTCGACTGATCATTGGCAAAAAGTCTACAAACAATAAATGCTGAAGAGGTTTTAGAGAACTGTGTACCCTCTAGCTGCTGGTGAGATGTAAAAGGGTTAAACGCTAATAATGAGAACAGGAAAGAGCTGCGTTTAAAAGGAAAAATTGAGGTACCAGTCAATCCAGCAGGCGCACCAATGGGCCTCTCACCTGAGAAGACCAGAATGAAGAAGACCCGGGCTGCAAAAGCTGCACTGCAGCCTTATTCACAATAGACAAGACAGTGAAGCAACCAAAATGTCCATCTACAGATGAAAGGATAAAGAAGAAGTGGTCCATGTACACAATGAATACTAGCCATGGAAAACAATGAAACACTGCTCTTTGAGGCCCCATAGATGATCTTGGAGATAATCACAGAACATGAGGTAAGTCGGAAAGCAAAAGTCCTATATCCTATGATATCACTTATAGGCGTTATCTAATAACTGACACAAATGAACATATTTCCACACAGAAAGTCAATCACAGACTTATTAAAAAAGAACTATGCTTATCTAAAAGTAAAGGTGGGGGGAATGGATAAATGAAGATTAGCGTTACCATATGTATACAAATACATATTATATACATATATCAAAAAGACCGACCATATAGCAAGGAAGGATTACGGAACACTGTAATAATTTACAAGGGAAGAGGATCTCTACATAAATAGGTATGTAGAATATGTAGATGAACCAGAGTGTGTACACCTTGGACAAGCAACATTCTAACCATTACCCCAATTGAAAAAATTAAAACAACGAACTAGGAGTAATGAGACATAGACTTATGGGGGGTTTTCCTGGCACATTCCATTCAAATTTACAACCTAGACAAACGACTTCTAGAATGGCTCTGCTGCCCTAGTACCCAGATTTGGGAATGGAGAAATGCTGCATCCTTGTGGCCGTTTCCCACAACAGCAGCTTTAAACCCACTGCAAAAGGTCACTAAATATTCACCAATTGCAGTTCTGTAAATGACACCTGCCCTCCAAAAAATACTGAGGTCGAAAATCGACCAAAAAATTCTAGAGTGCAACCTTCCAAAAAGAATATTTGAAGAGGTATATTATACTCACACTTTTTTGCTTTTTTCTTTTAACAGAAAAGAAAAAGCCGTGGAAAAATGATGAATTGTAGGAATTTTTACAGACATGTAAACCCAAATTACAAAAACCTATCAGCTCACACCAGTCATAATGGCCATGAAAAAAAATTCTGCCAACAATAAATGCTGACGTGATTGTGGAGAAATGCGTACCCTTGATTCTAAGGGGGACGTGGTAAGAGACACTAATGAAAGCACAATGGAGTTGCCTTGAAAAGGTAAACGTTGAGCTACCGTACCAGTCAATCAATCATACCCACTGCTGGGTCTATCACCTGAGAAAATGAAAATCAAAAATCACAGGCTGGAAATCCTGCACTCCAGCAATATTTACCATAGGCAACACTTGGAAGCAACGAAAATGTCCATCGACAGAGGAATGCACCAAGAAGAAGTGGTCCATGTACACAATGGAATATTAGCCATGGAAAACATTGAAGCACTGCTCTTTGAGGAACCATACTTGAGCCTGGAGATAATCACAAAACATGAAGTAGGTCGGAAAGCAAAACACCTATATCCTATATTATCACTTATGACATTATCTAATAACTGACACAGATGAACATATTTCCAAAGAGAAAGACACTCACAGGCTTAGAAAACAAACTATGCTCATCTGAAAGGAAAGGAGGGGGGAAATTGAGAAATGAACATTAGTGTTACCATACATATACAAATACATGTTATATACATGTATCAAAAACACCGAACATATAGCAAGGGAGGTCGACGGAACACTGTAATATTTTACATGGGAAGAGGATCTGTACATTAATAGACATACATAATGTACAAATGAACCAGATTGTGTACACCTAGGACAAACAATATTCTAAACTTTACCCAGATTAAAAAAATTTTAAAAACCAAGAAGAAGTAATGAGACATAAACTTATGGGGATTTCTCCTGGCAATTTCCATTCTAATTTACAACCTAGGACAATGACTTCCAGAAAGGCTCTGCTGCCCTAATACCCAGATTGGGGAATGGAGAAATGCTACCTCCTTGTGGCCGTTTCCCACAACAGCAGCTTTGAACCCACTGCAAAAGGTCACTAAATTTTCACCAACTTGCAGTTCTGTAAATGATACCTGCCCTCCAGAAAATTTCTGGGGTCAAAAATCGACCAAAAAATTCAAAAGAGGGCAAGCTTCGAAGAAGACAAGTTCAAGAGCTATATTGTACTCACGGGTTTTTCTTTTAAGAGAAAAGAAAAAGGGGTAGGAATATGACGAATTTAAAAAATTTTAATGACATGCATACCCATATTACAAAAACCTATCAGCTCACAGCAGTCAGAATGGCCATTAGGAAAAATGCTGCAAAAAATAAACCGTGAAGGGAGGGTGGAGAAATGCGTACCTTCGGTTGTAAGGGGGGGCATGTAAAGAGCCACTAATGAAAACACAGTGTAGGTGCTTTGAAAAGGGAAACATTGAGCTACCAGTCAATCAATCACAACCACTGCTTGGCCTAACACTTGAGAAAATGAGAATCAAAAAGTCACAGGCTGGCAAACCTGTACGCCAGCAAGATTTACCATAGCCAGCACTTGGAAGCAATGAAAATGTCCATCAACCGAGGAATGCACCAAGAAGAAGTGGTCCACGTACACAATGGAATATTACTCTAATAATAAATATAAACTCAATTTAAAAACAAACAAAAGCAAGGAGACATCAACATTTGTGGTTTTATCCGGGCACATTGCACTCTAATTTATAACCGAAGAACACCACTGGCCGGTAGGTCTGTTTCCCTAGTACCAGCATGGGAAACGTAGAAAGGCTGCCGCTCTCTGGCCGTTACCTGCAAAAGCGGGTTTAAAGCCTGAGCTAATGGTCACTTCACATGAACAAGTACTGCAGGGCTGTAAATGAAACCTACCCTCAAAATGTCTTGAGGGAGATAATGGCCAAAATATTACAAATGGTGACACATACTTTAAGAAAACACTGTGAAGAAATAAGCTCTAATCACAGCTGGAAAAATAAAAAGATCATGTCTTAAAGCTCAATTTCAACGCATTATGAGACACATGCAAATTCAACCACAAAGAGGTATCAGCTCACACCACTCAGAATAATCATCAGCAAAAACTACAAAGAATAAATCCTGAAGGTGCTGGGAATAAATACATGCCCTCCACTTTAAGTGGGACGTAACCTGGAAAGAGCCACTAAGGGGAACAGAACAGAGGTGCCTTTAAAAAGTAAACATTGAGCTACCATATGATCCAGCAGACCTATTCCTGGACCTATAAACTAAGAAGACAGAATTGGAAGGACACAGCCACGCAAATCTGCATTGCATACTATTACGATAGCCAAGATATGGAAGTAACCAAAAAGGCCACCGACAGATGGGTGGACAAAGAAGAACTGCTACCTGTACAGATGGAATATGAGCTAGTGAAAAAATGAAACAATGCCATTTGCAGCACCGTAGATGAGTCTAGAAGTAATCACGCAACTTGGAGTAAGTGAGAAAGCGAAAGACACATATCCTATCATATCATATATAGGGGTTACCTAAAAAATGATACAAACAAAGATATTTCCACAGAGAAACACTATCATAGAATCAATAAAAAAACTTATGGTTCACCAATTAGAAAGGTGTGAGGAATGGATACATTACCGTATTGAGGTTAACAGAGAGATACAAACACCTGTGAAATATGTAATCACCAAAGACCTACGCAATACCAAGAGAAGACTACTCAACATTGTGTCATAACCTACATGGGAAAAGGCTCCGAAGAAGAATAGATATATGTATATGTGTGAAAGAACCACATCTTGCACACCTAGAACAAACAAAACATTGTAATCAAGTTTGCTGTGATAAAAAATAAAAATTAAGTTAAAAATAACAACAAGAAGTAATGAGACATACATTAAAGGGCGTTTTCCTCTCACATGCCATTCTAATTTACAACCTAGAACACCACTTCCAGTAAGGCTCTGTTGACCTAGTAACCAGATTTGGTAAAGGAGAAATGCTGCCGCCATGTGGCCGATTCCCGCAAGAGCAGCTTTTAACCCACAGCTAATGGTCACTTACCATTCACAAGGACTCAGGGCTGTAAAGGACACCTGCCGTCAAAATTGTGCTGAGGTAGGGAATGGATAAAAAAAATTCAAAACAGGCAAAATTTTCAAGAAGATAGTATGAAGAGGTAAGTTTTACTCACTCTCTTTTTAAAGAAAGGAAAATGGATAAAAGCTCAGCCTCAGGAAGTATTAGACTCATGCAATCTAATCTACAAAAAGTCTTCAACTCACACCAGTCGACTGACCATTGGCAAAAAGTCTACAAACAATAAATGCTGAAGAGGTTTTAGAGAACTGTGTACCCTCTAGCTGCTGGTGAGATGTAAAAGGGTTAAACGCTAATAATGAGAACAGGAAAGAGCTGCGTTTAAAAGGAAAAATTGAGGTACCAGTCAATCCAGCAGGCGCACCAATGGGCCTCTCACCTGAGAAGACCAGAATGAAGAAGACCCGGGCTGCAAAAGCTGCACTGCAGCCTTATTCACAATAGACAAGACAGTGAAGCAACCAAAATGTCCATCTACAGATGAAAGGATAAAGAAGAAGTGGTCCATGTACACAATGAATACTAGCCATGGAAAACAATGAAACACTGCTCTTTGAGGCCCCATAGATGATCTTGGAGATAATCACAGAACATGAGGTAAGTCGGAAAGCAAAAGTCCTATATCCTATGATATCACTTATAGGCGTTATCTAATAACTGACACAAATGAACATATTTCCACACAGAAAGTCAATCACAGACTTATTAAAAAAGAACTATGCTTATCTAAAAGTAAAGGTGGGGGGAATGGATAAATGAAGATTAGCGTTACCATATGTATACAAATACATATTATATACATATATCAAAAAGACCGACCATATAGCAAGGAAGGATTACGGAACACTGTAATAATTTACAAGGGAAGAGGATCTCTACATAAATAGGTATGTAGAATATGTAGATGAACCAGAGTGTGTACACCTTGGACAAGCAACATTCTAACCTTTACCCCAATTGAAAAAATTAAAACAACGAACTAGGAGTAATGAGACATAGACTTATGGGGGGTTTTCCTGGCACATTCCATTCAAATTTACAACCTAGACAAACGACTTCCAGAATGGCTCTGCTGCCCTAGTACCCAGATTTGGGAATGGAGAAATGCTGCATCCTTGTGGCCTTTTCCCACAACAGCAGCTTTAAACCCACTGCAAAAGGTCACTAAATATTCACCAATTGCAGTTCTGTAAATGACACCTGCCCTCCAAAAAATACTGAGGTCGAAAATCGACCAAAAAATTCTAGAGTGCAACCTTCCAAAAAGAATATTTGAAGAGGTATATTATACTCACACTTTTTTGCTTTTTTCTTTTAACAGAAAAGAAAAAGCCGTGGAAAAATGATGAATTGTAGGAATTTTTACAGACATGTAAACCCAAATTACAAAAACCTATCAGCTCACACCAGTCATAATGGCCATGAAAAAAAATTCTGCCAACAATAAATGCTGACGTGATTGTGGAGAAATGCATACCCTTGATTCTAAGGGGGACGTGGTAAGAGACACTAATGAAAGCACAATGGAGTTGCCTTGAAAAGGTAAACGTTGAGCTACCGTACCAGTCAATCAATCATACCCACTGCTGGGTCTATCACCTGAGAAAATGAAAATCAAAAATCACAGGCTGGAAATCCTGCACTCCAGCAATATTTACCATAGGCAACACTTGGAAGCAACGAAAATGTCCATCGACAGAGGAATGCACCAAGAAGAAGTGGTCCATGTACACAATGGAATATTAGCCATGGAAAACATTGAAGCACTGCTCTTTGAGGAAACATACTTGAGCCTGGAGATAATCACAAAACATGAAGTAGGTCGGAAAGCAAAACACCTATATCCTATATTATCACTTATGACATTATCTAATAACTGACACAGATGAACATATTTCCAAAGAGAAAGACACTCACAGGCTTAGAAAACAAACTATGCTCATCTGAAAGGAAAGGAGGGGGGAAATTGAGAAATGAACATTAGTGTTACCATACATATACAAATACATGTTATATACATGTATCAAAAACACCGAACATATAGCAAGGGAGGTCGACGGAACACTGTAATATTTTACATGGGAAGAGGATCTGTACATTAATAGACATACATAATGTACAAATGAACCAGATTGTGTACACCTAGGACAAACAATATTCTAAACTTTACCCAGATTAAAAAAATTTTAAAAACCAAGAAGAAGTAATGAGACATAAACTTATGGGGATTTCTCCTGGCAATTTCCATTCTAATTTACAACCTAGGACAATGACTTCCAGAAAGGCTCTGCTGCCCTAATACCCAGATTGGGGAATGGAGAAATGCTACCTCCTTGTGGCCGTTTCCCACAACAGCAGCTTTGAACCCACTGCAAAAGGTCACTAAATTTTCACCAACTTGCAGTTCTGTAAATGATACCTGCCCTCCAGAAAATTTCTGGGGTCAAAAATCGACCAAAAAATTCAAAAGAGGGCAAGCTTCGAAGAAGACAAGTTCAAGAGCTATATTGTACTCACGGGTTTTTCTTTTAAGAGAAAAGAAAAAGGGGTAGGAATATGACGAATTTAAAAAATTTTAATGACATGCATACCCATATTACAAAAACCTATCAGCTCACAGCAGTCAGAATGGCCATTAGGAAAAATGCTGCAAAAAATAAACCGTGAAGGGAGGGTGGAGAAATGCGTACCTTCGGTTGTAAGGGGGGGCATGTAAAGAGCCACTAATGAAAACACAGTGTAGGTGCTTTGAAAAGGGAAACATTGAGCTACCAGTCAATCAATCACAACCACTGCTTGGCCTAACACTTGAGAAAATGAGAATCAAAAAGTCACAGGCTGGCAAACCTGTACGCCAGCAAGATTTACCATAGCCAGCACTTGGAAGCAATGAAAATGTCCATCAACCGAGGAATGCACCAAGAAGAAGTTGTCCACGTACACAATGGAATATTACTCTAATAATAAATATAAACTCAATTTAAAAACAAACAAAAGCAAGGAGACATCAACATTTGTGGTTTTATCCGGGCACATTGCACTCTAATTTATAACCGAAGAACACCACTGGCCGGTAGGTCTGTTTCCCTAGTACCAGCATGGGAAACGTAGAAAGGCTGCCGCTCTCTGGCCGTTACCTGCAAAAGCGGGTTTAAAGCCTGAGCTAATGGTCACTTCACATGAACAAGTACTGCAGGGCTGTAAATGAAACCTACCCTCAAAATGTCTTGAGGGAGATAATGGCCAAAATATTACAAATGGTGACACATACTTTAAGAAAACACTGTGAAGAAATAAGCTCTAATCACAGCTGGAAAAATAAAAAGATCATGTCTTAAAGCTCAATTTCAACGCATTATGAGACACATGCAAATTCAACCACAAAGAGGTATCAGCTCACACCACTCAGAATAATCATCAGCAAAAACTACAAAGAATAAATCCTGAAGGTGCTGGGAAGAAATACATGCCCTCCACTTTAAGTGGGACGTAACCTGGAAAGAGCCACTAAGGGGAACAGAACAGAGGTGCCTTTAAAAAGTAAACATTGAGCTACCATATGATCCAGCAGACCTATTCCTGGACCTATAAACTAAGAAGACAGAATTGGAAGGACACAGCCACGCAAATCTGCATTGCATACTATTACGATAGCCAAGATATGGAAGTAACCAAAAAGGCCACCGACAGATGGGTGGACAAAGAAGAACTGCTACCTGTACAGATGGAATATGAGCTAGTGAAAAAATGAAACAATGCCATTTGCAGCACCGTAGATGAGTCTAGAAGTAATCACGCAACTTGGAGTAAGTGAGAAAGCGAAAGACACATATCCTATCATATCATATATAGGGGTTACCTAAAAAATGATACAAACAAAGATATTTCCACAGAGAAACACTATCATAGAATCAATAAAAAAACTTATGGTTCACCAATTAGAAAGGTGTGAGGAATGGATACATTACCGTATTGAGGTTAACAGAGAGATACAAACACCTGTGAAATATGTAATCACCAAAGACCTACGCAATACCAAGAGAAGACTACTCAACATTGTGTCATAACCTACATGGGAAAAGGCTCCGAAGAAGAATAGATATATGTATATGTGTGAAAGAACCACATCTTGCACACCTAGAACAAACAAAACATTGTAATCAAGTTTGCTGTGATAAAAAATAAAAATTAAGTTAAAAATAACAACAAGAAGTAATGAGACATACATTAAAGGGCGTTTTCCTCTCACATGCCATTCTAATTTACAACCTAGAACACCACTTCCAGTAAGGCTCTGTTGACCTAGTAACCAGATTTGGTAAAGGAGAAATGCTGCCGCCATGTGGCCGATTCCCGCAAGAGCAGCTTTTAACCCACAGCTAATGGTCACTTACCATTCACAAGGACTCAGGGCTGTAAAGGACACCTGCCGTCAAAATTGTGCTGAGGTAGGGAATGGATAAAAAAAATTCAAAACAGGCAAAATTTTCAAGAAGATAGTATGAAGAGGTAAGTTTTACTCACTCTCTTTTTAAAGAAAGGAAAATGGATAAAAGCTCAGCCTCAGGAAGTATTAGACTCATGCAATCTAATCTACAAAAAGTCTTCAACTCACACCAGTCGACTGACCATTGGCAAAAAGTCTACAAACAATAAATGCTGAAGAGGTTTTAGAGAACTGTGTACCCTCTAGCTGCTGGTGAGATGTAAAAGGGTTAAACGCTAATAATGAGAACAGGAAAGAGCTGCGTTTAAAAGGAAAAATTGAGGTACCAGTCAATCCAGCAGGCGCACCAATGGGCCTCTCACCTGAGAAGACCAGAATGAAGAAGACCCGGGCTGCAAAAGCTGCACTGCAGCCTTATTCACAATAGACAAGACAGTGAAGCAACCAAAATGTCCATCTACAGATGAAAGGATAAAGAAGAAGTGGTCCATGTACACAATGAATACTAGCCATGGAAAACAATGAAACACTGCTCTTTGAGGCCCCATAGATGATCTTGGAGATAATCACAGAACATGAGGTAAGTCGGAAAGCAAAAGTCCTATATCCTATGATATCACTTATAGGCGTTATCTAATAACTGACACAAATGAACATATTTCCACACAGAAAGTCAATCACAGACTTATTAAAAAAGAACTATGCTTATCTAAAAGTAAAGGTGGGGGGAATGGATAAATGAAGATTAGCGTTACCATATGTATACAAATACATATTATATACATATATCAAAAAGACCGACCATATAGCAAGGAAGGATTACGGAACACTGTAATAATTTACAAGGGAAGAGGATCTCTACATAAATAGGTATGTAGAATATGTAGATGAACCAGAGTGTGTACACCTTGGACAAGCAACATTCTAACCTTTACCCCAATTGAAAAAATTAAAACAACGAACTAGGAGTAATGAGACATAGACTTATGGGGGGTTTTCCTGGCACATTCCATTCAAATTTACAACCTAGACAAACGACTTCCAGAATGGCTCTGCTGCCCTAGTACCCAGATTTGGGAATGGAGAAATGCTGCATCCTTGTGGCCTTTTCCCACAACAGCAGCTTTAAACCCACTGCAAAAGGTCACTAAATATTCACCAATTGCAGTTCTGTAAATGACACCTGCCCTCCAAAAAATACTGAGGTCGAAAATCGACCAAAAAATTCTAGAGTGCAACCTTCCAAAAAGAATATTTGAAGAGGTATATTATACTCACACTTTTTTGCTTTTTTCTTTTAACAGAAAAGAAAAAGCCGTGGAAAAATGATGAATTGTAGGAATTTTTACAGACATGTAAACCCAAATTACAAAAACCTATCAGCTCACACCAGTCATAATGGCCATCAAAAAAAATTCTGCCAACAATAAATGCTGACGTGATTGTGGAGAAATGCGTACCCTTGATTCTAAGGGGGACGTGGTAAGAGCCACTAATGAAAGCACAATGGAGTTGCCTTGAAAAGGTAAACGTTGAGCTACCGTACCAGTCAATCAATCATACCCACTGCTGGGTCTATCACCTGAGAAAATGAAAATCAAAAATCACAGGCTGGCAATCCTGCACTCCAGCAATATTTACCATAGGCAACACTTGGAAGCAACGAAAATGTCCATCGACAGAGGAATGCACCAAGAAGAAGTGGTCCATGTACACAATGGAATATTAGCCATGGAAAACATTGAAGCACTGCTCTTTGAGGCACCATACTTGAGCCTGGAGATAATCACAAAACATGAAGTAGGTCGGAAAGCAAAACACCTATATCCTATATTATCACTTATGGCATTATCTAATAACTGACACAGATGAACATATTTCCAAAGAGAAAGACACTCACAGGCTTAGAAAACAAACTATGCTCATCTGAAAGGAAAGGAGGGGGGAAATTGAGAAATGAACATTAGTGTTACCATACATATACAAATACATATTATATACATGTATCAAAAACACCGAACATATAGCAAGGGAGGTCGACGGAACACTGTAATATTTTACATGGGAAGAGGATCTGTACATTAATAGACATACATAATGTACAAATGAACCAGATTGTGTACACCTAGGACAAACAATATTCTAAACTTTACCCAGATTAAAAAAATTTTAAAAACCCAGAAGAAGTAATGAGACATAAACTTATGGGGATTCCTCCTGGCAATTTCCATTCTAATTTACAACCTAGGACAATGACTTCCAGAAAGGCTCTGCTGCCCTAGTACCCAGATTGGGAAATGGAGAAATGCTACCTCCTTGTGGCCGTTTCCCACAACAGCAGCTTTGAACCCACTGCAAAAGGTCACTAAATTTTCACCAACTTGCAGTTCTGTAAATGATACCTGCCCTCCAGAAAATTTCTGGGGTCTAAAATCGACCAAAAAATTCAAAAGAGGGCAAGCTTCGAAGAAGACAAGTTCAAGAGCTATATTGTACTCACGGGTTTTTCTTTTAAGAGAAAAGAAAAAGGGGTAGGAATATGACGAATTTAAAAAATTTTAATGACATGCATACCCATATTACAAAAACCTATCAGCTCACAGCAGTCAGAATGGCCATTAGGAAAAATGCTGCAAAAAATAAACCGTGAAGGGAGTGTGGAGAAATGCGTACCTTCGGTTGTAAGGGGGGGCATGTAAAGAGCCACTAATGAAAACACAGTGTAGGTGCTTTGAAAAGGGAAACATTGAGCTACCAGTCAATCAATCACAACCACTGCTTGGCCTATCACTTGAGAAAATGAGAATCAAAAAGTCACAGGCTGGCAAACCTGTACGCCAGCAAGATTTACCATAGCCAGCACTTGGAAGCAATGAAAATGTCCATCAACCGAGGAATGCACCAAGAAGAAGTGGTCCACGTACACAATGGAATATTACTCTAATAATAAATATAAACTCAATTTAAAAACAAACAAAAGCAAGGAGACATCAACATTTGTGGGTTTATCCGGGCACATTGCACTCTAATTTATAACCGAAGAACACCACTGGCCGGTAGGTCTGTTTCCCTAGTACCAGCATGGGAAACGTAGAAAGGCTGCCGCTCTCTGGCCGTTACCTGCAAAAGCAGGTTTAAAGCCTGAGCTAATGGTCACTTCACATGAACAAGTACTGCAGGGCTGTAAATGAAACCTGCCCTCAAAATATCTTGAGGGAGATAATGGCCAAAATATTACAAATGGTGACACATACTTTAAGAAAACACTGTGAAGAAATAAGCTCTAATCACAGCTGGAAAAATAAAAAGATCATGTCTTAAAGCTCAATTTCAACGCATTATGAGACACATGCAAATTCAACCACAAAGAGGTATCAGCTCACACCACTCAGAATAATCATCAGCAAAAACTACAAAGAATAAATCCTGAAGGTGCTGGGAAGAAATACATGCCCTCCACTTTAAGTGGGACGTAACCTGGAAAGAGCCACTAAGGGGAACAGAACAGAGATGCCTTTAAAAAGTAAACATTGAGCTACCATATGATCCAGCAGACCTATTCCTGGACCTATAAACTAAGAAGACAGAATTGGAAGGACACAGCCACGCAAATCTGCATTGCATACTATTATAATAGCCAAGATATGGAAGTAACCAAAAAGGCCACCGACAGATGAGTGGACAAAGAAGAACTGCTACCTGTACAGATGGAATATGAGCTAGTGAAAAAATGAAACAATGCCATTTGCAGCACCGTAGATGAGTCTAGAAGTAATCACGCAACTTGGAGTAAGTGAGAAAGCGAAAGACACATATCCTATCATATCATATATAGGGGTTACCTAAAAAATGATACAAACAAAGATATTTCCACAGAGAAACACTATCATAGAATCAATAAAAAAACTTATGGTTCACCAATTAGAAAGGTGTGAGGAATGGATACATTACCGTATTGAGGTTAACAGAGAGATACAAACACCTGTGAAATATGTAATCACCAAAGACCTACGCAATACCAAGAGAAGACTACTCAACATTGTGTCATAACCTACATGGGAAAAGGCTCCGAAGAAGAATAGATATATGTATATGTGTGAAAGAACCACATCTTGCACACCTAGAACAAACAAAACATTGTAATCAAGTTTGCTGTGATAAAAAATAAAAATTAAGTTAAAAATAACAACAAGAAGTAATGAGACATACATTAAAGGGCGTTTTCCTCTCACATGCCATTCTAATTTACAACCTAGAACACCACTTCCAGTAAGGCTCTGTTGACCTAGTAACCAGATTTGGTAAAGGAGAAATGCTGCCGCCATGTGGCCGATTCCCGCAAGAGCAGCTTTTAACCCACAGCTAATGGTCACTTACCATTCACAAGGACTCAGGGCTGTAAAGGACACCTGCCGTCAAAATTGTGCTGAGGTAGGGAATGGATAAAAAAAATTCAAAACAGGCAAAATTTTCAAGAAGATAGTATGAAGAGGTAAGTTTTACTCACTCTCTTTTTAAAGAAAGGAAAATGGATAAAAGCTCAGCCTCAGGAAGTATTAGACTCATGCAATCTAATCTACAAAAAGTCTTCAATTCATACCAGTCGACTGATCATTGGCAAAAAGTCTACAAACAATAAATGCTGAAGAGGTTTTAGAGAACTGTGTACCCTCTAGCTGCTGGTGAGATGTAAAAGGGTTAAACGCTAATAATGAGAACAGGAAAGAGCTGCGTTTAAAAGGAAAAATTGAGGTACCAGTCAATCCAGCAGGCGCACCAATGGGCCTCTCACCTGAGAAGACCAGAATGAAGAAGACCCGGGCTGCAAAAGCTGCACTGCAGCCTTATTCACAATAGACAAGACAGTGAAGCAACCAAAATGTCCATCTACAGATGAAAGGATAAAGAAGAAGTGGTCCATGTACACAATGAATACTAGCCATGGAAAACAATGAAACACTGCTCTTTGAGGCCCCATAGATGATCTTGGAGATAATCACAGAACATGAGGTAAGTCGGAAAGCAAAAGTCCTATATCCTATGATATCACTTATAGGCGTTATCTAATAACTGACACAAATGAACATATTTCCACACAGAAAGTCAATCACAGACTTATTAAAAAAGAACTATGCTTATCTAAAAGTAAAGGTGGGGGGAATGGATAAATGAAGATTAGCGTTACCATATGTATACAAATACATATTATATACATATATCAAAAAGACCGACCATATAGCAAGGCAGGATTACGGAACACTGTAATAATTTACAAGGGAAGAGGATCTCTACATAAATAGGTATGTAGAATATGTAGATGAACCAGAGTGTGTACACCTTGGACAAGCAACATTCTAACCATTACCCCAATTGAAAAAATTAAAACAACGAACTAGGAGTAATGAGACATAGACTTATGGGGGGTTTTCCTGGCACATTCCATTCAAATTTACAACCTAGACAAACGACTTCTAGAATGGCTCTGCTGCCCTAGTACCCAGATTTGGGAATGGAGAAATGCTGCATCCTTGTGGCCGTTTCCCACAACAGCAGCTTTAAACCCACTGCAAAAGGTCACTAAATATTCACCAATTGCAGTTCTGTAAATGACACCTGCCCTCCAAAAAATACTGAGGTCGAAAATCGACCAAAAAATTCTAGAGTGCAACCTTCCAAAAAGAATATTTGAAGAGGTATATTATACTCACACTTTTTTGCTTTTTTCTTTTAACAGAAAAGAAAAAGCCGTGGAAAAATGATGAATTGTAGGAATTTTTACAGACATGTAAACCCAAATTACAAAAACCTATCAGCTCACACCAGTCATAATGGCCATGAAAAAAAATTCTGCCAACAATAAATGCTGACGTGATTGTGGAGAAATGCGTACCCTTGATTCTAAGGGGGACGTGGTAAGAGACACTAATGAAAGCACAATGGAGTTGCCTTGAAAAGGTAAACGTTGAGCTACCGTACCAGTCAATCAATCATACCCACTGCTGGGTCTATCACCTGAGAAAATGAAAATCAAAAATCACAGGCTGGAAATCCTGCACTCCAGCAATATTTACCATAGGCAACACTTGGAAGCAACGAAAATGTCCATCGACAGAGGAATGCACCAAGAAGAAGTGGTCCATGTACACAATGGAATATTAGCCATGGAAAACATTGAAGCACTGCTCTTTGAGGAACCATACTTGAGCCTGGAGATAATCACAAAACATGAAGTAGGTCGGAAAGCAAAACACCTATATCCTATATTATCACTTATGACATTATCTAATAACTGACACAGATGAACATATTTCCAAAGAGAAAGACACTCACAGGCTTAGAAAACAAACTATGCTCATCTGAAAGGAAAGGAGGGGGGAAATTGAGAAATGAACATTAGTGTTACCATACATATACAAATACATGTTATATACATGTATCAAAAACACCGAACATATAGCAAGGGAGGTCGACGGAACACTGTAATATTTTACATGGGAAGAGGATCTGTACATTAATAGACATACATAATGTACAAATGAACCAGATTGTGTACACCTAGGACAAACAATATTCTAAACTTTACCCAGATTAAAAAAATTTTAAAAACCAAGAAGAAGTAATGAGACATAAACTTATGGGGATTTCTCCTGGCAATTTCCATTCTAATTTACAACCTAGGACAATGACTTCCAGAAAGGCTCTGCTGCCCTAATACCCAGATTGGGGAATGGAGAAATGCTACCTCCTTGTGGCCGTTTCCCACAACAGCAGCTTTGAACCCACTGCAAAAGGTCACTAAATTTTCACCAACTTGCAGTTCTGTAAATGATACCTGCCCTCCAGAAAATTTCTGGGGTCAAAAATCGACCAAAAAATTCAAAAGAGGGCAAGCTTCGAAGAAGACAAGTTCAAGAGCTATATTGTACTCACGGGTTTTTCTTTTAAGAGAAAAGAAAAAGGGGTAGGAATATGACGAATTTAAAAAATTTTAATGACATGCATACCCATATTACAAAAACCTATCAGCTCACAGCAGTCAGAATGGCCATTAGGAAAAATGCTGCAAAAAATAAACCGTGAAGGGAGGGTGGAGAAATGCGTACCTTCGGTTGTAAGGGGGGGCATGTAAAGAGCCACTAATGAAAACACAGTGTAGGTGCTTTGAAAAGGGAAACATTGAGCTACCAGTCAATCAATCACAACCACTGCTTGGCCTAACACTTGAGAAAATGAGAATCAAAAAGTCACAGGCTGGCAAACCTGTACGCCAGCAAGATTTACCATAGCCAGCACTTGGAAGCAATGAAAATGTCCATCAACCGAGGAATGCACCAAGAAGAAGTGGTCCACGTACACAATGGAATATTACTCTAATAATAAATATAAACTCAATTTAAAAACAAACAAAAGCAAGGAGACATCAACATTTGTGGTTTTATCCGGGCACATTGCACTCTAATTTATAACCGAAGAACACCACTGGCCGGTAGGTCTGTTTCCCTAGTACCAGCATGGGAAACGTAGAAAGGCTGCCGCTCTCTGGCCGTTACCTGCAAAAGCGGGTTTAAAGCCTGAGCTAATGGTCACTTCACATGAACAAGTACTGCAGGGCTGTAAATGAAACCTACCCTCAAAATGTCTTGAGGGAGATAATGGCCAAAATATTACAAATGGTGACACATACTTTAAGAAAACACTGTGAAGAAATAAGCTCTAATCACAGCTGGAAAAATAAAAAGATCATGTCTTAAAGCTCAATTTCAACGCATTATGAGACACATGCAAATTCAACCACAAAAAGGTATCAGCTCACACCACTCAGAATAATCATCAGCAAAAACTACAAAGAATAAATCCTGAAGGTGCTGGGAAGAAATACATGCCCTCCACTTTAAGTGGGACGTAACCTGGAAAGAGCCACTAAGGGGAACAGAACAGAGGTGCCTTTAAAAAGTAAACATTGAGCTACCATATGATCCAGCAGACCTATTCCTGGACCTATAAACTAAGAAGACAGAATTGGAAGGACACAGCCACGCAAATCTGCATTGCATACTATTACGATAGCCAAGATATGGAAGTAACCAAAAAGGCCACCGACAGATGGGTGGACAAAGAAGAACTGCTACCTGTACAGATGGAATATGAGCTAGTGAAAAAATGAAACAATGCCATTTGCAGCACCGTAGATGAGTCTAGAAGTAATCACGCAACTTGGAGTAAGTGAGAAAGCGAAAGACACATATCCTATCATATCATATATAGGGGTTACCTAAAAAATGATACAAACAAAGATATTTCCACAGAGAAACACTATCATAGAATCAATAAAAAAACTTATGGTTCACCAATTAGAAAGGTGTGAGGAATGGATACATTACCGTATTGAGGTTAACAGAGAGATACAAACACCTGTGAAATATGTAATCACCAAAGACCTACGCAATACCAAGAGAAGACTACTCAACATTGTGTCATAACCTACATGGGAAAAGGCTCCGAAGAAGAATAGATATATGTATATGTGTGAAAGAACCACATCTTGCACACCTAGAACAAACAAAACATTGTAATCAAGTTTGCTGTGATAAAAAATAAAAATTAAGTTAAAAATAACAACAAGAAGTAATGAGACATACATTAAAGGGCGTTTTCCTCTCACATGCCATTCTAATTTACAACCTAGAACACCACTTCCAGTAAGGCTCTGTTGACCTAGTAACCAGATTTGGTAAAGGAGAAATGCTGCCGCCATGTGGCCGATTCCCACAAGAGCAGCTTTTAACCCACAGCTAATGGTCACTTACCATTCACAAGGACTCAGGGCTGTAAAGGACACCTGCCGTCAAAATTGTGTTGAGGTAGGGAATGGATAAAAAAAATTCAAAACAGGCAAAATTTTCAAGAAGATAGTATGAAGAGGTAAGTTTTACTCACTCTCTTTTTAAAGAAAGGAAAATGGATAAAAGCTCAGCCTCAGGAAGTATTAGACTCATGCAATCTAATCTACAAAAAGTCTTCAACTCACACCAGTCGACTGACCATTGGCAAAAAGTCTACAAACAATAAATGCTGAAGAGGTTTTAGAGAACTGTGTACCCTCTAGCTGCTGGTGAGATGTAAAAGGGTTAAACGCTAATAATGAGAACAGGAAAGAGCTGCGTTTAAAAGGAAAAATTGAGGTACCAGTCAATCCAGCAGGCGCACCAATGGGCCTCTCACCTGAGAAGACCAGAATGAAGAAGACCCGGGCTGCAAAAGCTGCACTGCAGCCTTATTCAGAATAGACAAGTCAGTGAAGCAACCAAAATGTCCATCTACAGATGAAAGGATAAAGAAGAAGTGGTCCATGTACACAATGAATACTAGCCATGGAAAACAATGAAACACTGCTCTTTGAGGCCCCATAGATGATCTTGGAGATAATCACAGAACATGAGGTAAGTCGGAAAGCAAAAGTCCTATATCCTATGATATCACTTATAGGCGTTATCTAATAACTGACACAAATGAACATATTTCCACACAGAAAGTCAATCACAGACTTATTAAAAAAGAACTATGCTTATCTAAAAGTAAAGGTGGGGGGAATGGATAAATGAAGATTAGCGTTACCATATGTATACAAATACATATTATATACATATATCAAAAAGACCGACCATATAGCAAGGAAGGATTACGGAACACTGTAATAATTTACAAGGGAAGAGGATCTCTACATAAATAGGTATGTAGAATATGTAGATGAACCAGAGTGTGTACACCTTGGACAAGCAACATTCTAACCTTTACCCCAATTGAAAAAATTAAAACAACGAACTAGGAGTAATGAGACATAGACTTATGGGGGGTTTTCCTGGCACATTCCATTCAAATTTACAACCTAGACAAACGACTTCCAGAATGGCTCTGCTGCCCTAGTACCCAGATTTGGGAATGGAGAAATGCTGCATCCTTGTGGCCTTTTCCCACAACAGCAGCTTTAAACCCACTGCAAAAGGTCACTAAATATTCACCAATTGCAGTTCTGTAAATGACACCTGCCCTCCAAAAAATACTGAGGTCGAAAATCGACCAAAAAATTCTAGAGTGCAACCTTCCAAAAAGAATATTTGAAGAGGTATATTATACTCACACTTTTTTGCTTTTTTCTTTTAACAGAAAAGAAAAAGCCGTGGAAAAATGATGAATTGTAGGAATTTTTACAGACATGTAAACCCAAATTACAAAAACCTATCAGCTCACACCAGTCATAATGGCCATCAAAAAAAATTCTGCCAACAATAAATGCTGACGTGATTGTGGAGAAATGCGTACCCTTGATTCTAAGGGGGACGTGGTAAGAGCCACTAATGAAAGCACAATGGAGTTGCCTTGAAAAGGTAAACGTTGAGCTACCGTACCAGTCAATCAATCATACCCACTGCTGGGTCTATCACCTGAGAAAATGAAAATCAAAAATCACAGGCTGGCAATCCTGCACTCCAGCAATATTTACCATAGGCAACACTTGGAAGCAACGAAAATGTCCATCGACAGAGGAATGCACCAAGAAGAAGTGGTCCATGTACACAATGGAATATTAGCCATGGAAAACATTGAAGCACTGCTCTTTGAGGCACCATACTTGAGCCTGGAGATAATCACAAAACATGAAGTAGGTCGGAAAGCAAAACACCTATATCCTATATTATCACTTATGGCATTATCTAATAACTGACACAGATGAACATATTTCCAAAGAGAAAGACACTCACAGGCTTAGAAAACAAACTATGCTCATCTGAAAGGAAAGGAGGGGGGAAATTGAGAAATGAACATTAGTGTTACCATACATATACAAATACATATTATATACATGTATCAAAAACACCGAACATATAGCAAGGGAGGTCGACGGAACACTGTAATATTTTACATGGGAAGAGGATCTGTACATTAATAGACATACATAATGTACAAATGAACCAGATTGTGTACACCTAGGACAAACAATATTCTAAACTTTACCCAGATTAAAAAAATTTTAAAAACCCAGAAGAAGTAATGAGACATAAACTTATGGGGATTCCTCCTGGCAATTTCCATTCTAATTTACAACCTAGGACAATGACTTCCAGAAAGGCTCTGCTGCCCTAGTACCCAGATTGGGAAATGGAGAAATGCTACCTCCTTGTGGCCGTTTCCCACAACAGCAGCTTTGAACCCACTGCAAAAGGTCACTAAATTTTCACCAACTTGCAGTTCTGTAAATGATACCTGCCCTCCAGAAAATTTCTGGGGTCTAAAATCGACCAAAAAATTCAAAAGAGGGCAAGCTTCGAAGAAGACAAGTTCAAGAGCTATATTGTACTCACGGGTTTTTCTTTTAAGAGAAAAGAAAAAGGGGTAGGAATATGACGAATTTAAAAAATTTTAATGACATGCATACCCATATTACAAAAACCTATCAGCTCACAGCAGTCAGAATGGCCATTAGGAAAAATGCTGCAAAAAATAAACCGTGAAGGGAGTGTGGAGAAATGCGTACCTTCGGTTGTAAGGGGGGGCATGTAAAGAGCCACTAATGAAAACACAGTGTAGGTGCTTTGAAAAGGGAAACATTGAGCTACCAGTCAATCAATCACAACCACTGCTTGGCCTATCACTTGAGAAAATGAGAATCAAAAAGTCACAGGCTGGCAAACCTGTACGCCAGCAAGATTTACCATAGCCAGCACTTGGAAGCAATGAAAATGTCCATCAACAGAGGAATGCACCAAGAAGAAGTGGTCCACGTACACAATGGAATGTTACTCTAATAATAAATATAAACTCAATTTAAAAACAAACAAAAGCAAGGAGACATCAACATTTGTGGGTTTATCCGGGCACATTGCACTCTAATTTATAACCGAAGAACACCACTGGCCGGTAGGTCTGTTTCCCTAGTACCAGCATGGGAAACGTAGAAAGGCTGCCGCTCTCTGGCCGTTACCTGCAAAAGCAGGTTTAAAGCCTGAGCTAATGGTCACTTCATATGAACAAGTACTGCAGGGCTGTAAATGAAACCTGCCCTCAAAATGTCTTGAGGGAGATAATGGCCAAAATATTACAAATGGTGACACATACTTTAAGAAAACACTGTGAAGAAATAAGCTCTAATCACAGCTGGAAAAATAAAAAGATCATGTCTAAAAGCTCAATTTCAACGCATTATGAGACACATGCAAATTCAACCACAAAGAGGTATCAGCTCACACCACTCAGAATAATCATCAGCAAAAACTACAAAGAATAAATCCTGAAGGTGCTGGGAACAAATACATGCCCTCCACTTTAAGTGGGACGTAACCTGGAAAGAGCCACTAAGGAGAACAGAACAGAGGTGCCTTTAAAAAGTCAACATTGAGCTACCATATGATCCAGCAGACCTATTCCTGGACCTATAAACTAAGAAGACAGAATTGGAAGGACACAGCCACGCAAATCTGCATTGCATACTATTACAATAGCCAAGATATGGAAGTAACCAAAAAGGCCACCGACAGATGGGTGGACAAAGAAGAACTGCTACCTGTACAGATGGAATATGAGCTAGTGAAAAAATGAAACGATGCCATTTGCAGCACCGTAGATGAGTCTAGAAGTAATCACGCAACTTGGAGTAGGTGAGAAAGCGAAAGACACATATCCTATCATATCATATATAGGGGTTACCTAAAAAATGATACAAACAAAGATATTTCCACAGAGAAACACTATCATAGAATCAATAAAAAAACTTATGGTTCACCAATTAGAAAGGTGTGAGGAATGGATACATTACCGTATTGAGGTTAACAGAGAGATATAAACACCTGTGAAATATGTAATCACCAAAGAGCTACGCAATACCAAGAGAAGACTACTCAACATTGTGTCATAACCTACATGGGAAAAGGCTCCGAAGAAGAATAGATATATGTATATGTGTGAAAGAACCACATCTTGCACACCTAGAACAAACAAAACATTGTAATCAAGTTTGCTGTGATAAAAAATAAAAATTAAGTTAAAAATAACAACAAGAAGTAATGAGACATACATTAAAGGGCGTTTTCCTCTCACATGCCATTCTAATTTACAACCTAGAACACCACTTCCAGTAAGGCTCTGTTGACCTAGTAACCAGATTTGGTAAAGGAGAAATGCTGCCGCCATGTGGCCGATTCCCGCAAGAGCAGCTTTTAACCCACAGCTAATGGTCACTTACCATTCACAAGGACTCAGGGCTGTAAAGGACACCTGCCGTCAAAATTGTGTTGAGGTAGGGAATGGATAAAAAAAATTCAAAACAGGCAAAATTTTCAAGAAGATAGTATGAAGAGGTAAGTTTTACTCACTCTCTTTTTAAAGAAAGGAAAATGGATAAAAGCTCAGCCTCAGGAAGTATTAGACTCATGCAATCTAATCTACAAAAAGTCTTCAACTCACACCAGTCGACTGACCATTGGCAAAAAGTCTACAAACAATAAATGCTGAAGAGGTTTTAGAGAACTGTGTACCCTCTAGCTGCTGGTGAGATGTAAAAGGGTTAAACGCTAATAATGAGAACAGGAAAGAGCTGCGTTTAAAAGGAAAAATTGAGGTACCAGTCAATCCAGCAGGCGCACCAATGGGCCTCTCACCTGAGAAGACCAGAATGAAGAAGACCCGGGCTGCAAAAGCTGCACTGCAGCCTTATTCAGAATAGACAAGTCAGTGAAGCAACCAAAATGTCCATCTACAGATGAAAGGATAAAGAAGAAGTGGTCCATGTACACAATGAATACTAGCCATGGAAAACAATGAAACACTGCTCTTTGAGGCCCCATAGATGATCTTGGAGATAATCACAGAACATGAGGTAAGTCGGAAAGCAAAAGTCCTATATCCTATGATATCACTTATAGGCGTTATCTAATAACTGACACAAATGAACATATTTCCACACAGAAAGTCAATCACAGACTTATTAAAAAAGAACTATGCTTATCTAAAAGTAAAGGTGGGGGGAATGGATAAATGAAGATTAGCGTTACCATATGTATACAAATACATATTATATACATATATCAAAAAGACCGACCATATAGCAAGGAAGGATTACGGAACACTGTAATAATTTACAAGGGAAGAGGATCTCTACATAAATAGGTATGTAGAATATGTAGATGAACCAGAGTGTGTACACCTTGGACAAGCCACATTCTAACCTTTACCCCAATTGAAAAAATTAAAACAACGAACTAGGAGTAATGAGACATAGACTTATGGGGGGTTTTCCTGGCACATTCCATTCAAATTTACAACCTAGACAAACGACTTCCAGAATGGCTCTGCTGCCCTAGTACCCAGATTTGGGAATGGAGAAATGCTGCATCCTTGTGGCCTTTTCCCACAACAGCAGCTTTAAACCCACTGCAAAAGGTCACTAAATATTCACCAATTGCAGTTCTGTAAATGACACCTGCCCTCCAAAAAATACTGAGGTCGAAAATCGACCAAAAAATTCTAGAGTGCAACCTTCCAAAAAGAATATTTGAAGAGGTATATTATACTCACACTTTTTTGCTTTTTTCTTTTAACAGAAAAGAAAAAGCCGTGGAAAAATGATGAATTGTAGGAATTTTTACAGACATGTAAACCCAAATTACAAAAACCTATCAGCTCACACCAGTCATAATGGCCATCAAAAAAAATTCTGCCAACAATAAATGCTGACGTGATTGTGGAGAAATGCGTACCCTTGATTCTAAGGGGGACGTGGTAAGAGCCACTAATGAAAGCACAATGGAGTTGCCTTGAAAAGGTAAACGTTGAGCTACCGTACCAGTCAATCAATCATACCCACTGCTGGGTCTATCACCTGAGAAAATGAAAATCAAAAATCACAGGCTGGCAATCCTGCACTCCAGCAATATTTACCATAGGCAACACTTGGAAGCAACGAAAATGTCCATCGACAGAGGAATGCACCAAGAAGAAGTGGTCCATGTACACAATGGAATATTAGCCATGGAAAACATTGAAGCACTGCTCTTTGAGGCACCATACTTGAGCCTGGAGATAATCACAAAACATGAAGTAGGTCGGAAAGCAAAACACCTATATCCTATATTATCACTTATGGCATTATCTAATAACTGACACAGATGAACATATTTCCAAAGAGAAAGACACTCACAGGCTTAGAAAACAAACTATGCTCATCTGAAAGGAAAGGAGGGGGGAAATTGAGAAATGAACATTAGTGTTACCATACATATACAAATACATATTATATACATGTATCAAAAACACCGAACATATAGCAAGGGAGGTCGACGGAACACTGTAATATTTTACATGGGAAGAGGATCTGTACATTAATAGACATACATAATGTACAAATGAACCAGATTGTGTACACCTAGGACAAACAATATTCTAAACTTTACCCAGATTAAAAAAATTTTAAAAACCCAGAAGAAGTAATGAGACATAAACTTATGGGGATTCCTCCTGGCAATTTCCATTCTAATTTACAACCTAGGACAATGACTTCCAGAAAGGCTCTGCTGCCCTAGTACCCAGATTGGGGAATGGAGAAATGCTACCTCCTTGTGGCCGTTTCCCACAACAGCAGCTTTGAACCCACTGCAAAAGGTCACTAAATTTTCACCAACTTGCAGTTCTGTAAATGATACCTGCCCTCCAGAAAATTTCTGGGGTCTAAAATCGACCAAAAAATTCAAAAGAGGGCAAGCTTCGAAGAAGACAAGTTCAAGAGCTATATTGTACTCACGGGTTTTTCTTTTAAGAGAAAAGAAAAAGGGGTAGGAATATGACGAATTTAAAAAATTTTAATGACATGCATACCCATATTACAAAAACCTATCAGCTCACAGCAGTCAGAATGGCCATTAGGAAAAATGCTGCAAAAAATAAACCGTGAAGGGAGTGTGGAGAAATGCGTACCTTCGGTTGTAAGGGGGGGCATGTAAAGAGCCACTAATGAAAACACAGTGTAGGTGCTTTGAAAAGGGAAACATTGAGCTACCAGTCAATCAATCACAACCACTGCTTGGCCTATCACCTGAGAAAATGAGAATCAAAAAGTCACAGGCTGGCAAACCTGTACGCCAGCAAGATTTACCATAGCCAGCACTTGGAAGCAATGAAAATGTCCATCAACAGAGGAATGCACCAAGAAGAAGTGGTCCACGTACACAATGGAATGTTACTCTAATAATAAATATAAACTCAATTTAAAAACAAACAAAAGCAAGGAGACATCAACATTTGTGGGTTTATCCGGGCACATTGCACTCTAATTTATAACCGAAGAACACCACTGGCCGGTAGGTCTGTTTCCCTAGTACCAGCATGGGAAACGTAGAAAGGCTGCCGCTCTCTGGCCGTTACCTGCAAAAGCAGGTTTAAAGCCTGAGCTAATGGTCACTTCATATGAACAAGTACTGCAGGGCTGTAAATGAAACCTGCCCTCAAAATGTCTTGAGGGAGATAATGGCCAAAATATTACAAATGGTGACACATACTTTAAGAAAACACTGTGAAGAAATAAGCTCTAATCACAGCTGGAAAAATAAAAAGATCATGTCTTAAAGCTCAATTTCAACGCATTATGAGACACATGCAAATTCAACCACAAAGAGGTATCAGCTCACACCACTCAGAATAATCATCAGCAAAAACTACAAAGAATAAATCCTGAAGGTGCTGGGAAGAAATACATGCCCTCCACTTTAAGTGGGACGTAACCTGGAAAGAGCCACTAAGGAGAACAGAACAGAGGTGCCTTTAAAAAGTAAACATTGAGCTACCATATGATCCAGCAGACCTATTCCTGGACCTATAAACTAAGAAGACAGAATTGGAAGGACACAGCCACGCAAATCTGCATTGCATACTATTACAATAGCCAAGATATGGAAGTAACCAAAAAGGCCACCGACAGATGGGTGGACAAAGAAGAACTGCTACCTGTACAGATGGAATATGAGCTAGTGAAAAAATGAAACGATGCCATTTGCAGCACCGTAGATGAGTCTAGAAGTAATCACGCAACTTGGAGTAGGTGAGAAAGCGAAAGACACATATCCTATCATATCATATATAGGGGTTACCTAAAAAATGATACAAACAAAGATATTTCCACAGAGAAACACTATCATAGAATCAATAAAAAAACTTATGGTTCACCAATTAGAAAGGTGTGAGGAATGGATACATTACCGTATTGAGGTTAACAGAGAGATATAAACACCTGTGAAATATGTAATCACCAAAGAGCTACGCAATACCAAGAGAAGACTACTCAACATTGTGTCATAACCTACATGGGAAAAGGCTCCGAAGAAGAATAGATATATGTATATGTGTGAAAGAACCACATCTTGCACACCTAGAACAAACAAAACATTGTAATCAAGTTTGCTGTGATAAAAAATAAAAATTAAGTTAAAAATAACAACAAGAAGTAATGAGACATACATTAAAGGGCGTTTTCCTCTCACATGCCATTCTAATTTACAACCTAGAACACCACTTCCAGTAAGGCTCTGTTGACCTAGTAACCAGATTTGGTAAAGGAGAAATGCTGCCGCCATGTGGCCGATTCCCGCAAGAGCAGCTTTTAACCCACAGCTAATGGTCACTTACCATTCACAAGGACTCAGGGCTGTAAAGGACACCTGCCCTCAAAATTGTGCTGAGGTAGGGAATGGATAAAAAAAATTCAAAACAGGCAAAATTTTCAAGAAGATAGTATGAAGAGGTAAGTTTTACTCACTCTCTTTTTAAAGAAAGGAAAATGGATAAAAGCTCAGCCTCAGGAAGTATTAGACTCATGCAATCTAATCTACAAAAAGTCTTCAACTCACACCAGTCGACTGACCATTGGCAAAAAGTCTACAAACAATAAATGCTGAAGAGGTTTTAGACAACTGTGTACCCTCTAGCTGCTGGTGAGATGTAAAAGGGTTAAACGCTAATAATGAGAACAGGAAAGAGCTGCGTTTAAAAGGAAAAATTGAGGTACCAGTCAATCCAGCAGGCGCACCAATAGGCCTCTCACCTGAGAAGACCAGAATGAAGAAGACCCGGGCTGCAAAAGCTGCACTGCAGCCTTATTCACAATAGACAAGACAGTGAAGCAACCAAAATGTCCATCTACAGATGAAAGGATAAAGAAGAAGTGGTCCATGTACACAATGAATACTAGCCATGGAAAACAATGAAACACTGCTCTTTGAGGCCCCATAGATGATCTTGGAGATAATCACAGAACATGAGGTAAGGCGGAAAGCAAAAGTCCTATATCCTATGATATCACTTATAGGCGTTATCTAATAACTGACACAAATGAACATATTTCCACACAGAAAGTCAATCACAGACTTATTAAAAAAGAACTATGCTTATCTAAAAGTAAAGGTGGGGGGAATGGATAAATGAAGATTAGCGTTACCATATGTATACAAATACATATTATATACATATATCAAAAAGACCGACCATATAGCAAGGAAGGATTACGGAACACTGTAATAATTTACAAGGGAAGAGGATCTCTACATAAATAGGTATGTAGAATATGTAGATGAACCAGAGTGTGTACACCTTGGACAAGCCACATTCTAACCTTTACCCCAATTGAAAAAATTAAAACAACGAACTAGGAGTAATGAGACATAGACTTATGGGGGGTTTTCCTGGCACATTCCATTCAAATTTACAACCTAGACAAACGACTTCCAGAATGGCTCTGCTGCCCTAGTACCCAGATTTGGGAATGGAGAAATGCTGCATCCTTGTGGCCTTTTCCCACAACAGCAGCTTTAAACCCACTGCAAAAGGTCACTAAATATTCACCAATTGCAGTTCTGTAAATGACACCTGCCCTCCAAAAAATACTGAGGTCGAAAATCGACCAAAAAATTCTAGAGTGCAACCTTCCAAAAAGAATATTTGAAGAGGTATATTATACTCACACTTTTTTGCTTTTTTCTTTTAACAGAAAAGAAAAAGCCGTGGAAAAATGATGAATTGTAGGAATTTTTACAGACATGTAAACCCAAATTACAAAAACCTATCAGCTCACACCAGTCATAATGGCCATCAAAAAAAATTCTGCCAACAATAAATGCTGACGTGATTGTGGAGAAATGCGTACCCTTGATTCTAAGGGGGACGTGGTAAGAGCCACTAATGAAAGCACAATGGAGTTGCCTTGAAAAGGTAAACGTTGAGCTACCGTACCAGTCAATCAATCATACCCACTGCTGGGTCTATCACCTGAGAAAATGAAAATCAAAAATCACAGGCTGGAAATCCTGCAATCCAGCAATATTTACCATAGGCAACACTTGGAAGCAACGAAAATGTCCATCGACAGAGGAATGCACCAAGAAGAAGTGGTCCATGTACACAATGGAATATTAGCCATGGAAAACATTGAAGCACTGCTCTTTGAGGAACCATACTTGAGCCTGGAGATAATCACAAAACATGAAGTAGGTCGGAAAGCAAAACACCTATATCCTATATTATCACTTATGGCATTATCTAATAACTGACACAGATGAACATATTTCCAAAGAGAAAGACACTCACAGGCTTAGAAAACAAACTATGCTCATCTGAAAGGAAAGGAGGGGGGAAATTGAGAAATGAACATTAGTGTTACCATACATATACAAATACATAGTATATACATGTATCAAAAACACCGAACATATAGCAAGGGAGGTCGACGGAACACTGTAATATTTTACATGGGAAGAGGATCTGTACATTAATAGACATACATAATGTACAAATGAACCAGATTGTGTACACCTAGGACAAACAATATTCTAAACTTTACCCAGATTAAAAAAATTTTAAAAACCCAGAAGAAGTAATGAGACATAAACTTATGGGGATTCCTCCTGGCAATTTCCATTCTAATTTACAACCTAGGACAATGACTTCCAGAAAGGCTCTGCTGCCCTAGTACCCAGATTGGGGAATGGAGAAATGCTACCTCCTTGTGGCCGTTTCCCACAACAGCAGCTTTGAACCCACTGCAAAAGGTCACTAAATTTTCACCAACTTGCAGTTCTGTAAATGATACCTGCCCTCCAGAAAATTTCTGGGGTCTAAAATCGACCAAAAAATTCAAAAGAGGGCAAGCTTCGAAGAAGACAAGTTCAAGAGCTATATTGTACTCACGGGTTTTTCTTTTAAGAGAAAAGAAAAAGGGGTAGGAATATGACGAATTTAAAAAATTTTAATGACATGCATACCCATATTACAAAAACCTATCAGCTCACAGCAGTCAGAATGGCCATTAGGAAAAATGCTGCAAAAAATAAACCGTGAAGGGAGTGTGGAGAAATGCGTACCTTCGGTTGTAAGGGGGGGCATGTAAAGAGCCACTAATGAAAACACAGTGTAGGTGCTTTGAAAAGGGAAACATTGAGCTACCAGTCAATCAATCACAACCACTGCTTGGCCTATCACCTGAGAAAATGAGAATCAAAAAGTCACAGGCTGGCAAACCTGTACGCCAGCAAGATTTACCATAGCCAGCACTTGGAAGCAATGAAAATGTCCATCAACAGAGGAATGCACCAAGAAGAAGTGGTCCACGTACACAATGGAATGTTACTCTAATAATAAATATAAACTCAATTTAAAAACAAACAAAAGCAAGGAGACATCAACATTTGTGGGTTTATCCGGGCACATTGCACTCTAATTTATAACCGAAGAACACCACTGGCCGGTAGGTCTGTTTCCCTAGTACCAGCATGGGAAACGTAGAAAGGCTGCCGCTCTCTGGCCGTTACCTGCAAAAGCAGGTTTAAAGCCTGAGCTAATGGTCACTTCATATGAACAAGTACTGCAGGGCTGTAAATGAAACCTGCCCTCAAAATGTCTTGAGGGAGATAATGGCCAAAATATTACAAATGGTGACACATACTTTAAGAAAACACTGTGAAGAAATAAGCTCTAATCACAGCTGGAAAAATAAAAAGATCATGTCTTAAAGCTCAATTTCAACGCATTATGAGACACATGCAAATTCAACCACAAAGAGGTATCAGCTCACACCACTCAGAATAATCATCAGCAAAAACTACAAAGAATAAATCCTGAAGGTGCTGGGAAGAAATACATGCCCTCCACTTTAAGTGGGACGTAACCTGGAAAGAGCCACTAAGGAGAACAGAACAGAGGTGCCTTTAAAAAGTCAACATTGAGCTACCATATGATCCAGCAGACCTATTCCTGGACCTATAAACTAAGAAGACAGAATTGGAAGGACACAGCCACGCAAATCTGCATTGCATACTATTACAATAGCCAAGATATGGAAGTAACCAAAAAGGCCACCGACAGATGGGTGGACAAAGAAGAACTGCTACCTGTACAGATGGAATATGAGCTAGTGAAAAAATGAAACAATGCCATTTGCAGCACCGTAGATGAGTCTAGAAGTAATCACGCAACTTGGAGTAGGTGAGAAAGCGAAAGACACATATCCTATCATATCATATATAGGGGTTACCTAAAAAATGATACAAACAAAGATATTTCCACAGAGAAACACTATCATAGAATCAATAAAAAAACTTATGGTTCACCAATTAGAAAGGTGTGAGGAATGGATACATTACCGTATTGAGGTTAACAGAGAGATACAAACACCTGTGAAATATGTAATCACCAAAGAGCTACGCAATACCAAGAGAAGACTACTCAACATTGTGTCATAACCTACATGGGAAAAGGCTCCGAAGAAGAATAGATATATGTATATGTGTGAAAGAAGCACATCTTGCACACCTAGAACAAACAAAACATTGTAATCAAGTTTGCTGTGATAAAAAATAAAAATTAAGTTAAAAATAACAACAAGAAGTAATGAGACATACATTAAAGGGCGTTTTCCTCTCACATGCCATTCTAATTTACAACCTAGAACACCACTTCCAGTAAGGCTCTGTTGACCTAGTAACCAGATTTGGTAAAGGAGAAATGCTGCCGCCATGTGGCCGATTCCCGCAAGAGCAGCTTTTAACCCACAGCTAATGGTCACTTACCATTCACAAGGACTCAGGGCTGTAAAGGACACCTGCCGTCAAAATTGTGCTGAGGTAGGGAATGGATAAAAAAAATTCAAAACAGGCAAAATTTTCAAGAAGATAGTATGAAGAGGTAAGTTTTACTCACTCTCTTTTTAAAGAAAGGAAAATGGATAAAAGCTCAGCCTCAGGAAGTATTAGACTCATGCAATCTAATCTACAAAAAGTCTTCAACTCACACCAGTCGACTGACAATTGGCAAAAAGTCTACAAACAATAAATGCTGAAGAGGTTTTAGAGAACTGTGTACCCTCTAGCTGCTGGTGAGATGTAAAAGGGTTAAACGCTAATAATGAGAACAGGAAAGAGCTGCGTTTAAAAGGAAAAATTGAGGTACCAGTCAATCCAGCAGGCGCACCAATGGGCCTCTCACCTGAGAAGACCAGAATGAAGAAGACCCGGGCTGCAAAAGCTGCACTGCAGCCTTATTCACAATAGACAAGACAGTGAAGCAACCAAAATGTCCATCTACAGATGAAAGGATAAAGAAGAAGTGGTCCATGTACACAATGAATACTAGCCATGGAAAACAATGAAACACTGCTCTTTGAGGCCCCATAGATGATCTTGGAGATAATCACAGAACATGAGGTAAGTCGGAAAGCAAAAGTCCTATATCCTATGATATCACTTATAGGCGTTATCTAATAACTGACACAAATGAACATATTTCCACACAGAAAGTCAATCACAGACTTATTAAAAAAGAACTATGCTTATCTAAAAGTAAAGGTGGGGGGAATGGATAAATGAAGATTAGCGTTACCATATGTATACAAATACATATTATATACATATATCAAAAAGACCGACCATATAGCAAGGAAGGATTACGGAACACTGTAATAATTTACAAGGGAAGAGGATCTCTACATAAATAGGTATGTAGAATATGTAGATGAACCAGAGTGTGTACACCTTGGACAAGCCACATTCTAACCTTTACCCCAATTGAAAAAATTAAAACAACGAACTAGGAGTAATGAGACATAGACTTATGGGGGGTTTTCCTGGCACATTCCATTCAAATTTACAACCTAGACAAACGACTTCCAGAATGGCTCTGCTGCCCTAGTACCCAGATTTGGGAATGGAGAAATGCTGCATCCTTGTGGCCTTTTCCCACAACAGCAGCTTTAAACCCACTGCAAAAGGTCACTAAATATTCACCAATTGCAGTTCTGTAAATGACACCTGCCCTCCAAAAAATACTGAGGTCGAAAATCGACCAAAAAATTCTAGAGTGCAACCTTCCAAAAAGAATATTTGAAGAGGTATATTATACTCACACTTTTTTGCTTTTTTCTTTTAACAGAAAAGAAAAAGCCGTGGAAAAATGATGAATTGTAGGAATTTTTACAGACATGTAAACCCAAATTACAAAAACCTATCAGCTCACACCAGTCATAATGGCCATCAAAAAAAATTCTGCCAACAATAAATGCTGACGTGATTGTGGAGAAATGCGTACCCTTGATTCTAAGGGGGACGTGGTAAGAGCCACTAATGAAAGCACAATGGAGTTGCCTTGAAAAGGTAAACGTTGAGCTACCGTACCAGTCAATCAATCATACCCACTGCTGGGTCTATCACCTGAGAAAATGAAAATCAAAAATCACAGGCTGGCAATCCTGCACTCCAGCAATATTTACCATAGGCAACACTTGGAAGCAACGAAAATGTCCATCGACAGAGGAATGCACCAAGAAGAAGTGGTCCATGTACACAATGGAATATTAGCCATGGAAAACATTGAAGCACTGCTCTTTGAGGCACCATACTTGAGCCTGGAGATAATCACAAAACATGAAGTAGGTCGGAAAGCAAAACACCTATATCCTATATTATCACTTATGGCATTATCTAATAACTGACACAGATGAACATATTTCCAAAGAGAAAGACACTCACAGGCTTAGAAAACAAACTATGCTCATCTGAAAGGAAAGGAGGGGGGAAATTGAGAAATGAACATTAGTGTTACCATACATATACAAATACATATTATATACATGTATCAAAAACACCGAACATATAGCAAGGGAGGTCGACGGAACACTGTAATATTTTACATGGGAAGAGGATCTGTACATTAATAGACATACATAATGTACAAATGAACCAGATTGTGTACACCTAGGACAAACAATATTCTAAACTTTACCCAGATTAAAAAAATTTTAAAAACCCAGAAGAAGTAATGAGACATAAACTTATGGGGATTCCTCCTGGCAATTTCCATTCTAATTTACAACCTAGGACAATGACTTCCAGAAAGGCTCTGCTGCCCTAGTACCCAGATTGGGGAATGGAGAAATGCTACCTCCTTGTGGCCGTTTCCCACAACAGCAGCTTTGAACCCACTGCAAAAGGTCACTAAATTTTCACCAACTTGCAGTTCTGTAAATGATACCTGCCCTCCAGAAAATTTCTGGGGTCTAAAATCGACCAAAAAATTCAAAAGAGGGCAAGCTTCGAAGAAGACAAGTTCAAGAGCTATATTGTACTCACGGGTTTTTCTTTTAAGAGAAAAGAAAAAGGGGTAGGAATATGACGAATTTAAAAAATTTTAATGACATGCATACCCATATTACAAAAACCTATCAGCTCACAGCAGTCAGAATGGCCATTAGGAAAAATGCTGCAAAAAATAAACCGTGAAGGGAGTGTGGAGAAATGCGTACCTTCGGTTGTAAGGGGGGGCATGTAAAGAGCCACTAATGAAAACACAGTGTAGGTGCTTTGAAAAGGGAAACATTGAGCTACCAGTCAATCAATCACAACCACTGCTTGGCCTATCACCTGAGAAAATGAGAATCAAAAAGTCACAGGCTGGCAAACCTGTACGCCAGCAAGATTTACCATAGCCAGCACTTGGAAGCAATGAAAATGTCCATCAACAGAGGAATGCACCAAGAAGAAGTGGTCCACGTACACAATGGAATGTTACTCTAATAATAAATATAAACTCAATTTAAAAACAAACAAAAGCAAGGAGACATCAACATTTGTGGGTTTATCCGGGCACATTGCACTCTAATTTATAACCGAAGAACACCACTGGCCGGTAGGTCTGTTTCCCTAGTACCAGCATGGGAAACGTAGAAAGGCTGCCGCTCTCTGGCCGTTACCTGCAAAAGCAGGTTTAAAGCCTGAGCTAATGGTCACTTCATATGAACAAGTACTGCAGGGCTGTAAATGAAACCTGCCCTCAAAATGTCTTGAGGGAGATAATGGCCAAAATATTACAAATGGTGACACATACTTTAAGAAAACACTGTGAAGAAATAAGCTCTAATCACAGCTGGAAAAATAAAAAGATCATGTCTTAAAGCTCAATTTCAACGCATTATGAGACACATGCAAATTCAACCACAAAGAGGTATCAGCTCACACCACTCAGAATAATCATCAGCAAAAACTACAAAGAATAAATCCTGAAGGTGCTGGGAAGAAATACATGCCCTCCACTTTAAGTGGGACGTAACCTGGAAAGAGCCACTAAGGAGAACAGAACAGAGGTGCCTTTAAAAAGTAAACATTGAGCTACCATATGATCCAGCAGACCTATTCCTGGACCTATAAACTAAGAAGACAGAATTGGAAGGACACAGCCACGCAAATCTGCATTGCATACTATTACAATAGCCAAGATATGGAAGTAACCAAAAAGGCCACCGACAGATGGGTGGACAAAGAAGAACTGCTACCTGTACAGATGGAATATGAGCTAGTGAAAAAATGAAACGATGCCATTTGCAGCACCGTAGATGAGTCTAGAAGTAATCACGCAACTTGGAGTAGGTGAGAAAGCGAAAGACACATATCCTATCATATCATATATAGGGGTTACCTAAAAAATGATACAAACAAAGATATTTCCACAGAGAAACACTATCATAGAATCAATAAAAAAACTTATGGTTCACCAATTAGAAAGGTGTGAGGAATGGATACATTACCGTATTGAGGTTAACAGAGAGATATAAACACCTGTGAAATATGTAATCACCAAAGAGCTACGCAATACCAAGAGAAGACTACTCAACATTGTGTCATAACCTACATGGGAAAAGGCTCCGAAGAAGAATAGATATATGTATATGTGTGAAAGAACCACATCTTGCACACCTAGAACAAACAAAACATTGTAATCAAGTTTGCTGTGATAAAAAATAAAAATTAAGTTAAAAATAACAACAAGAAGTAATGAGACATACATTAAAGGGCGTTTTCCTCTCACATGCCATTCTAATTTACAACCTAGAACACCACTTCCAGTAAGGCTCTGTTGACCTAGTAACCAGATTTGGTAAAGGAGAAATGCTGCCGCCATGTGGCCGATTCCCGCAAGAGCAGCTTTTAACCCACAGCTAATGGTCACTTACCATTCACAAGGACTCAGGGCTGTAAAGGACACCTGCCGTCAAAATTGTGCTGAGGTAGGGAATGGATAAAAAAAATTCAAAACAGGCAAAATTTTCAAGAAGATAGTATGAAGAGGTAAGTTTTACTCACTCTCTTTTTAAAGAAAGGAAAATGGATAAAAGCTCAGCCTCAGGAAGTATTAGACTCATGCAATCTAATCTACAAAAAGTCTTCAACTCACACCAGTCGACTGACCATTGGCAAAAAGTCTACAAACAATAAATGCTGAAGAGGTTTTAGAGAACTGTGTACCCTCTAGCTGCTGGTGAGATGTAAAAGGGTTAAACGCTAATAATGAGAACAGGAAAGAGCTGTGTTTAAAAGGAAAAATTGAGGTACCAGTCAATCCAGCAGGCGCACCAATGGGCCTCTCACCTGAGAAGACCAGAATGAAGAAGACCCGGGCTGCAAAAGCTGCACTGCAGCCTTATTCACAATAGACAAGACAGTGAAGCAACCAAAATGTCCATCTACAGATGAAAGGATAAAGAAGAAGTGGTCCATGTACACAATGAATACTAGCCATGGAAAACAATGAAACACTGCTCTTTGAGGCCCCATAGATGATCTTGGAGATAATCACAGAACATGAGGTAAGTCGGAAAGCAAAAGTCCTATATCCTATGATATCACTTATAGGCGTTATCTAATAACTGACACAAATGAACATATTTCCACACAGAAAGTCAATCACAGACTTATTAAAAAAGAACTATGCTTATCTAAAAGTAAAGGTGGGGGGAATGGATAAATGAAGATTAGCGTTACCATATGTATACAAATACATATTATATACATATATCAAAAAGACCGACCATATAGCAAGGAAGGATTACGGATCACTGTAATAATTTACAAGGGAAGAGGATCTCTACATAAATAGGTATGTAGAATATGTAGATGAACCAGAGTGTGTACACCTTGGACAAGCAACATTCTAACCATTACCCCAATTGAAAAAATTAAAACAACGAACTAGGAGTAATGAGACATAGACCTATGGGGGGTTTTCCTGGCACATTCCATTCAAATTTACAACCTAGACAAACGACTTCTAGAATGGCTCTGCTGCCCTAGTACCCAGATTTGGGAATGGAGAAATGTTGCATCCTTGTGGCCGTTTCCCACAACAGCAGCTTTAAACCCACTGCAAAAGGTCACTAAATATTCACCAATTGCAGTTCTGTAAATGACACCTGCCCTCCAAAAAATACTGAGGTCGAAAATCGACCAAAAAATTCTAGAGTGCAACCTTCCAAAAAGAATATTTGAAGAGGTATATTATACTCACACTTTTTTGCTTTTTTCTTTTAACAGAAAAGAAAAAGCCGTGGAAAAATGATGAATTGTAGGAATTTTTACAGACATGTAAACCCAAATTACAAAAACCTATCAGCTCACACCAGTCATAATGGCCATCAAAAAAAATTCTGCCAACAATAAATGCTGAAGTGATTGTGGAGAAATGCGTACCCTTGATTCTAAGGGGGACGTGGTAAGAGCCACTAATGAAAGCACAATGGAGTTGCCTTGAAAAGGTAAACGATGAGCTACCGTACCAGTCAATCAATCATACCCACTGCTGGGTCTATCACCTGAGAAAATGAAAATCAAAAATCACAGGCTGGAAATCCTGCACTCCAGCAATATTTACCATAGGCAACACTTGGAAGCAACGAAAATGTCCATCGACAGAGGAATGCACCAAGAAGAAGTGGTCCATGTACACAATGGAATATTAGCCATGGAAAACATTGAAGCACTGCTCTTTGAGGAACCATACTTGAGCCTGGAGATAATCACAAAACATGAAGTAGGTCGGAAAGCAAAACACCTATATCCTATATTATCACTTATGGCATTATCTAATAACTGACACAGATGAACATATTTCCAAAGAGAAAGACACTCACAGGCTTAGAAAACAAACTATGCTCATCTGAAAGGAAAGGAGGGGGGAAATTGAGAAATGAACATTAGTGTTACCATACATATACAAATACATAGTATATACATGTATCAAAAACACCGAACATATAGCAAGGGAGGTCGACGGAACACTGTAATATTTTACATGGGAAGAGGATCCGTACATTAATAGACATACATAATGTACAAATGAACCAGATTGTGTACACCTAGGACAAACAATATTCTAAACTTTACCCAGATTAAAAAAATTTTAAAAACCCAGAAGAAGTAATGAGACATAAACTTATGGGGATTCCTCCTGGCAATTTCCATTCTAATTTACAACCTAGGACAATGACTTCCAGAAAGGCTCTGCTGCCCTAGTACCCAGATTGGGGAATGGAGAAATGCTACCTCCTTGTGGCCGTTTCCCACAACAGCAGCTTTGAACCCACTGCAAAAGGTCACTAAATTTTCACCAACTTGCAGTTCTGTAAATGATACCTGCCCTCCAGAAAATTTCTGGGGTCAAAAATCGACCAAAAAATTCAAAAGAGGGCAAGCTTCGAAGAAGACAAGTTCAAGAGCTATATTGTACTCACGGGTTTTTCTTTTAAGAGAAAAGAAAAAGGGGTAGGAATATGACGAATTTAAAAAATTTTAATGACATGCATACCCATATTACAAAAACCTATCAGCTCACAGCAGTCAGAATGGCCATTAGGAAAAATGCTGCAAAAAATAAACCGTGAAGGGAGTGTGGAGAAATGCGTACCTTCGGTTGTAAGGGGGGGCATGTAAAGAGCCACTAATGAAAACACAGTGTAGGTGCTTTGAAAAGGGAAACATTGAGCTACCAGTCAATCAATCACAACCACTGCTTGGCCTATCACTTGAGAAAATGAGAATCAAAAAGTCACAGGCTGGCAAACCTGTACGCCAGCAAGATTTACCATAGCCAGCACTTGGAAGCAATGAAAATGTCCATCAACCGAGGAATGCACCAAGAAGAAGTGGTCCACGTACACAATGGAATATTACTCTAATAATAAATATAAACTCAATTTAAAAACAAACAAAAGCAAGGAGACATCAACATTTGTGGGTTTTTCCGGGCACAAAGCACTCTAATTTATAACCGAAGAACACCACTGGCCGGTAGGTCTGTTTCCCTAGTACCAGCATGGGAAACGTAGAAAGGCTGCCGCTCTCTGGCCGTTACCTGCAAAAGCAGGTTTAAAGCCTGAGCTAATGGTCACTTCACATGAACAAGTACTGCAGGGCTGTAAATGAAACCTGCCCTCAAAATGTCTTGAGGGAGATAATGGCCAAAATATTACAAATGGTGACACATACTTTAAGAAAACACTGTGAAGAAATAAGCTCTAATCACAGCTGGAAAAATAAAAAGATCATGTCTTAAAGCTCAATTTCAACGCATTATGAGACACATGCAAATTCAACCACAAAGAGGTATCAGCTCACACCACTCAGAATAATCATCAGCAAAAACTACAAAGAATAAATCCTGAAGGTGCTGGGAAGAAATACATGCCCTCTACTTTAAGTGGGACGTAACCTGGAAAGAGCCACTAAGGAGAACAGAACAGAGGTGCCTTTAAAAAGTAAACATTGAGCTACCATATGATCCAGCAGACCTATTCCTGGACCTATAAACTAAGAAGACAGAATTGGAAGGACACAGCCACGCAAATCTGCATTGCATACTATTACGATAGCCAAGATATGGAAGTAACCAAAAAGGCCACCGACAGATGGGTGGACAAAGAAGAACTGCTACCTGTACAGATGGAATATGAGCTAGTGAAAAAATGAAACAATGCCATTTGCAGCACCGTAGATGAGTCTAGAAGTAATCACGCAACTTGGAGTAGGTGAGAAAGCGAAAGACACATATCCTATCATATCATATATAGGGGTTACCTAAAAAATGATACAAACAAAGATATTTCCACAGAGAAACACTATCATAGAATCAATAAAAAAACTTATGGTTCACCAATTAGAAAGGTGTGAGGAATGGATACATTACCGTATTGAGGTTAACAGAGAGATACAAACACCTGTGAAATATGTAATCACCAAAGACCTACGCAATACCAAGAGAAGACTACTCAACATTGTGTCATAACCTACATGGGAAAAGGCTCCGAAGAAGAATAGATATATGTATATGTGTGAAAGAACCACATCTTGCACACCTAGAACAAACAAAACATTGTAATCAAGTTTGCTGTGATAAAAAATAAAAATTAAGTTAAAAATAACAACAAGAAGTAATGAGACATACATTAAAGGGCGTTTTCCTCTCACATGCCATTCTAATTTACAACCTAGAACACCACTTCCAGTAAGGCTCTGTTGACCTAGTAACCAGATTTGGTAAAGGAGAAATGCTGCCGCCATGTGGCCGATTCCCGCAAGAGCAGCTTTTAACCCACAGCTAATGGTCACTTACCATTCACAAGGACTCAGGGCTGTAAAGGACACCTGCCCTCAAAATTGTGCTGAGCTAGGGAATGGATATAAAAATTCAAAACAGGCAAAATTTTCAAGAAGATAGTATGAAGAGGTAAGTTTTACTCACTCTCTTTTTAAAGAAAGGAAAATGGATAAAAGCTCAGCCTCAGGAAGTATTAGACTCATGCAATCTAATCTACAAAAAGTCTTCAACTCACACCAGTCGACTGACCATTGGCAAAAAGTCTACAAACAATAAATGCTGAAGAGGTTTTAGAGAACTGTGTACCCTCTAGCTGCTGGTGAGATGTAAAAGGGTTAAACGCTAATAATGAGAACAGGAAAGAGCTGCGTTTAAAAGGAAAAATTGAGGTACCAGTCAATCCAGCAGGCGCACCAATGGGCCTCTCACCTGAGAAGACCAGAATGAAGAAGACCCGGGCTGCAAAAGCTGCACTGCAGCCTTATTCACAATAGACAAGACAGTGAAGCAACCAAAATGTCCATCTACAGATGAAAGGAAAAAGAAGAAGTGGTCCATGTACACAATGAATACTAGCCATGGAAAACAATGAAACACTGCTCTTTGAGGCCCCATAGATGATCTTGGAGATAATCACAGAACATGAGGTAAGTCGGAAAGCAAAAGTCCTATATCCTATGATATCACTTATAGGCGTTATCTAATAACTGACACAAATGAACATATTTCCACACAGAAAGTCAATCACAGACTTATTAAAAAAGAACTATGCTTATCTAAAAGTAAAGGTGGGGGGAATGGATAAATGAAGATTAGCGTTACCATATGTATACAAATACATATTATATACATATATCAAAAAGACCGACCATATAGCAAGGAAGGATTACGGATCACTGTAATAATTTACAAGGGAAGAGGATCTCTACATAAATAGGTATGTAGAATATGTAGATGAACCAGAGTGTGTACACCTTGGACAAGCAACATTCTAACCATTACCCCAATTGAAAAAATTAAAACAACGAACTAGGAGTAATGACACATAGACCTATGGGGGGTTTTCCTGGCACATTCCATTCAAATTTACAACCTAGACAAACGACTTCCAGAATGGCTCTGCTGCCCTAGTACCCAGATTTGGGAATGGAGAAATGCTGCATCCTTGTGGCCGTTTCCCACAACAGCAGCTTTAAACCCACTGCAAAAGGTCACTAAATATTCACCAATTGCAGTTCTGTAAATGACACCTGCCCTCCAAAAAATACTGAGGTCGAAAATCGACCAAAAAATTCTAGAGTGCAACCTTCCAAAAAGAATATTTGAAGAGGTATATTATACTCACACTTTTTTGCTTTTTTCTTTTAACAGAAAAGAAAAAGCCGTGGAAAAATGATGAATTGTAGGAATTTTTACAGACATGTAAACCCAAATTACAAAAACCTATCAGCTCACACCAGTCATAATGGCCATCAAAAAAAATTCTGCCAACAATAAATGCTGACGTGATTGTGGAGAAATGCGTACCCTTGATTCTAAGGGGGACGTGGTAAGAGCCACTAATGAAAGCACAATGGAGTTGCCTTGAAAAGGTAAACGTTGAGCTACCGTACCAGTCAATCAATCATACCCACTGCTGGGTCTATCACCTGAGAAAATGAAAATCAAAAATCACAGGCTGGCAATCCTGCAATCCAGCAATATTTACCATAGGCAACACTTGGAAGCAACGAAAATGTCCATCGACAGAGGAATGCACCAAGAAGAAGTGGTCCATGTACACAATGGAATATTAGCCATGGAAAACATTGAAGCACTGCTCTTTGAGGAACCATACTTGAGCCTGGAGATAATCACAAAACATGAAGTAGGTCGGAAAGCAAAACACCTATATCCTATATTATCACTTATGGCATTATCTAATAACTGACACAGATGAACATATTTCCAAAGAGAAAGACACTCACAGGCTTAGAAAACAAACTATGCTCATCTGAAAGGAAAGGAGGGGGGAAATTGAGAAATGAACATTAGTGTTACCATACATATACAAATACATATTATATACATGTATCAAAAACACCGAACATATAGCAAGGGAGGTCGACGGAACACTGTAATATTTTACATGGGAAGAGGATCTGTACATTAATAGACATACATAATGTACAAATGAACCAGATTGTGTACACCTAGGACAAACAATATTCTAAACTTTACCCAGATTAAAAAAATTTTAAAAACCCAGAAGAAGTAATGAGACATAAACTTATGGGGATTCCTCCTGGCAATTTCCATTCTAATTTACAACCTAGGACAATGACTTCCAGAAAGGCTCTGCTGCCCTAGTACCCAGATTGGGGAATGGAGAAATGCTACCTCCTTGTGGCCGTTTCCCACAACAGCAGCTTTGAACCCACTGCAAAAGGTCACTAAATTTTCACCAACTTGCAGTTCTGTAAATGATACCTGCCCTCCAGAAAATTTCTGGGGTCTAAAATCGACCAAAAAATTCAAAAGAGGGCAAGCTTCGAAGAAGACAAGTTCAAGAGCTATATTGTACTCACGGGTTTTTCTTTTAAGAGAAAAGAAAAAGGGGTAGGAATATGACGAATTTAAAAAATTTTAATGACATGCATACCCATATTACAAAAACCTATCAGCTCACAGCAGTCAGAATGGCCATTAGGAAAAATGCTGCAAAAAATAAACCGTGAAGGGAGTGTGGAGAAATGCGTACCTTCGGTTGTAAGGGGGGGCATGTAAAGAGCCACTAATGAAAACACAGTGTAGGTGCTTTGAAAAGGGAAACATTGAGCTACCAGTCAATCAATCACAACCACTGCTTGGCCTATCACCTGAGAAAATGAGAATCAAAAAGTCACAGGCTGGCAAACCTGTACGCCAGCAAGATTTACCATAGCCAGCACTTGGAAGCAATGAAAATGTCCATCAACAGAGGAATGCACCAAGAAGAAGTGGTCCACGTACACAATGGAATGTTACTCTAATAATAAATATAAACTCAATTTAAAAACAAACAAAAGCAAGGAGACATCAACATTTGTGGGTTTATCCGGGCACATTGCACTCTAATTTATAACCGAAGAACACCACTGGCCGGTAGGTCTGTTTCCCTAGTACCAGCATGGGAAACGTAGAAAGGCTGCCGCTCTCTGGCCGTTACCTGCAAAAGCAGGTTTAAAGCCTGAGCTAATGGTCACTTCATATGAACAAGTACTGCAGGGCTGTAAATGAAACCTGCCCTCAAAATGTCTTGAGGGAGATAATGGCCAAAATATTACAAATGGTGACACATACTTTAAGAAAACACTGTGAAGAAATAAGCTCTAATCACAGCTGGAAAAATAAAAAGATCATGTCTTAAAGCTCAATTTCAACGCATTATGAGACACATGCAAATTCAACCACAAAGAGGTATCAGCTCACACCACTCAGAATAATCATCAGCAAAAACTACAAAGAATAAATCCTGAAGGTGCTGGGAAGAAATACATGCCCTCCACTTTAAGTGGGACGTAACCTGGAAAGAGCCACTAAGGAGAACAAAACAGAGGTGCCTTTAAAAAGTAAACATTGAGCTACCATATGATCCAGCAGACCTATTCCTGGACCTATAAACTAAGAAGACAGAATTGGAAGGACACAGCCACGCAAATCTGCATTGCATACTATTACAATAACCAAGATATGGAAGTAACCAAAAAGGCCACCGACAGATGGGTGGACAAAGAAGAACTGCTACCTGTACAGATGGAATATGAGCTAGTGAAAAAATGAAACAATGCCATTTGCAGCACCGTAGATGAGTCTAGAAGTAATCACGCAACTTGGAGTAGGTGAGAAAGCGAAAGACACATATCCTATCATATCATATATAGGGGTTACCTAAAAAATGATACAAACAAAGATATTTCCACAGAGAAACACTATCATAGAATCAATAAAAAAACTTATGGTTCACCAATTAGAAAGGTGTGAGGAATGGATACATTACCGTATTGAGGTTAACAGAGAGATACAAACACCTGTGAAATATGTAATCACCAAAGAGCTACGCAATACCAAGAGAAGACTACTCAACATTGTGTCATAACCTACATGGGAAAAGGCTCCGAAGAAGAATAGATATATGTATATGTGTGAAAGAACCACATCTTGCACACCTAGAACAAACAAAACATTGTAATCAAGTTTGCTGTGATAAAAAATAAAAATTAAGTTAAAAATAACAACAAGAAGTAATGAGACATACATTAAAGGGCGTTTTCCTCTCACATGCCATTCTAATTTACAACCTAGAACACCACTTCCAGTAAGGCTCTGTTGACCTAGTAACCAGATTTGGTAAAGGAGAAATGCTGCCGCCATGTGGCCGATTCCCGCAAGAGCAGCTTTTAACCCACAGCTAATGGTCACTTACCATTCACAAGGACTCAGGGCTGTAAAGGACACCTGCCCTCAAAATTGTGCTGAGGTAGGGAATGGATAAAAAAAATTCAAAACAGGCAAAATTTTCAAGAAGATAGTATGAAGAGGTAAGTTTTACTCACTCTCTTTTTAAAGAAAGGAAAATGGATAAAAGCTCAGCCTCAGGAAGTATTAGACTCATGCAATCTAATCTACAAAAAGTCTTCAACTCACACCAGTCGACTGACCATTGGCAAAAAGTCTACAAACAATAAATGCTGAAGAGGTTTTAGAGAACTGTGTACCCTCTAGCTGCTGGTGAGATGTAAAAGGGTTAAACGCTAATAATGAGAACAGGAAAGAGCTGCGTTTAAAAGGAAAAATTGAGGTACCAGTCAATCCAGCAGGCGCACCAATGGGCCTCTCACCTGAGAAGACCAGAATGAAGAAGACCCGGGCTGCAAAAGCTGCACTGCAGCCTTATTCACAATAGACAAGACAGTGAAGCAACCAAAATGTCCATCTACAGATGAAAGGAAAAAGAAGAAGTGGTCCATGTACACAATGAATACTAGCCATGGAAAACAATGAAACACTGCTCTTTGAGGCCCCATAGATGATCTTGGAGATAATCACAGAACATGAGGTAAGTCGGAAAGCAAAAGTCCTATATCCTATGATATCACTTATAGGCGTTATCTAATAACTGACACAAATGAACATATTTCCACACAGAAAGTCAATCACAGACTTATTAAAAAAGAACTATGCTTATCTAAAAGTAAAGGTGGGGGGAATGGATAAATGAAGATTAGCGTTACCATATGTATACAAATACATATTATATACATATATCAAAAAGACCGACCATATAGCAAGGAAGGATTACGGATCACTGTAATAATTTACAAGGGAAGAGGATCTCTACATAAATAGGTATGTAGAATATGTAGATGAACCAGAGTGTGTACACCTTGGACAAGCCACATTCTAACCATTACCCCAATTGAAAAAATTAAAACAACGAACTAGGAGTAATGAGACATAGACCTATGGGGGGTTTTCCTGGCACATTCCATTCAAATTTACAACCTAGACAAACGACTTCCAGAATGGCTCTGCTGCCCTAGTACCCAGATTTGGGAATGGAGAAATGCTGCATCCTTGTGGCCGTTTCCCACAACAGCAGCTTTAAACCCACTGCAAAAGGTCACTAAATATTCACCAATTGCAGTTCTGTAAATGACACCTGCCCTCCAAAAAATACTGAGGTCGAAAATCGACCAAAAAATTCTAGAGTGCAACCTTCCAAAAAGAATATTTGAAGAGGTATATTATACTCACACTTTTTTGCTTTTTTCTTTTAACAGAAAAGAAAAAGCCGTGGAAAAATGATGAATTGTAGGAATTTTTACAGACATGTAAACCCAAATTACAAAAACCTATCAGCTCACACCAGTCATAATGGCCATCAAAAAAAATTCTGCCAACAATAAATGCTGACGTGATTGTGGAGAAATGCGTACCCTTGATTCTAAGGGGGACGTGGTAAGAGCCACGAATGAAAGCACAATGGAGTTGCCTTGAAAAGGTAAACGTTGAGCTACCGTACCAGTCAATCAATCATACCCACTGCTGGGTCTATCACCTGAGAAAATGAAAATCAAAAATCACAGGCTGGCAATCCTGCACTCCAGCAATATTTACCATAGGCAACACTTGGAAGCAACGAAAATGTCCATCGACAGAGGAATGCACCAAGAAGAAGTGGTCCATGTACACAATGGAATATTAGCCATGGAAAACATTGAAGCACTGCTCTTTGAGGCACCATACTTGAGCCTGGAGATAATCACAAAACATGAAGTAGGTCGGAAAGCAAAACACCTATATCCTATATTATCACTTATGGCATTATCTAATAACTGACACAGATGAACATATTTCCAAAGAGAAAGACACTCACAGGCTTAGAAAACAAACTATGCTCATCTGAAAGGAAAGGAGGGGGGAAATTGAGAAATGAACATTAGTGTTACCATACATATACCAATACATATTATATACATGTATCAAAAACACCGAACATATAGCAAGGGAGGTCGACGGAACACTGTAATATTTTACATGGGAAGAGGATCTGTACATTAATAGACATACATAATGTACAAATGAACCAGATTGTGTACACCTAGGACAAACAATATTCTAAACTTTACCCAGATTAAAAAAATTTTAAAAACCCAGAAGAAGTAATGAGACATAAACTTATGGGGATTCCTCCTGGCAATTTCCATTCTAATTTACAACCTAGGACAATGACTTCCAGAAAGGCTCTGCTGCCCTAGTACCCAGATTGGGGAATGGAGAAATGCTACCTCCTTGTGGCCGTTTCCCACAACAGCAGCTTTGAACCCACTGCAAAAGGTCACTAAATTTTCACCAACTTGCAGTTCTGTAAATGATACCTGCCCTCCAGAAAATTTCTGGGGTCTAAAATCGACCAAAAAATTCAAAAGAGGGCAAGCTTCGAAGAAGACAAGTTCAAGAGCTATATTGTACTCACGGGTTTTTCTTTTAAGAGAAAAGAAAAAGGGGTAGGAATATGACGAATTTAAAAAATTTTAATGACATGCATACCCATATTACAAAAACCTATCAGCTCACAGCAGTCAGAATGGCCATTAGGAAAAATGCTGCAAAAAATAAACCGTGAAGGGAGTGTGGAGAAATGCGTACCTTCGGTTGTAAGGGGGGGCATGTAAAGAGCCACTAATGAAAACACAGTGTAGGTGCTTTGAAAAGGGAAACATTGAGCTACCAGTCAATCAATCACAACCACTGCTTGGCCTATCACCTGAGAAAATGAGAATCAAAAAGTCACAGGCTGGCAAACCTGTACGCCAGCAAGATTTACCATAGCCAGCACTTGGAAACAATGAAAATGTCCATCAACAGAGGAATGCACCAAGAAGAAGTGGTCCACGTACACAATGGAATGTTACTCTAATAATAAATATAAACTCAATTTAAAAACAAACAAAAGCAAGGAGACATCAACATTTGTGGGTTTATCCGGGCACATTGCACTCTAATTTATAACCGAAGAACACCACTGGCCGGTAGGTCTGTTTCCCTAGTACCAGCATGGGAAACGTAGAAAGGCTGCCGCTCTCTGGCCGTTACCTGCAAAAGCAGGTTTAAAGCCTGAGCTAATGGTCACTTCATATGAACAAGTACTGCAGGGCTGTAAATGAAACCTGCCCTCAAAATGTCTTGAGGGAGATAATGGCCAAAATATTACAAATGGTGACACATACTTTAAGAAAACACTGTGAAGAAATAAGCTCTAATCACAGCTGGAAAAATAAAAAGATCATGTCTTAAAGCTCAATTTCAACGCATTATGAGACACATGCAAATTCAACCACAAAGAGGTATCAGCTCACACCACTCAGAATAATCATCAGCAAAAACTACAAAGAATAAATCCTGAAGGTGCTGGGAAGAAATACATGCCCTCCACTTTAAGTGGGACGTAACCTGGAAAGAGCCACTAAGGAGAACAGAACAGAGGTGCCTTTAAAAAGTAAACATTGAGCTACCATATGATCCAGCAGACCTATTCCTGGACCTATAAACTAAGAAGACAGAATTGGAAGGACACAGCCACGCAAATCTGCATTGCATACTATTACAATAGCCAAGATATGGAAGTAACCAAAAAGGCCACCGACAGATGGGTGGACAAAGAAGAACTGCTACCTGTACAGATGGAATATGAGCTAGTGAAAAAATGAAACAATGCCATTTGCAGCACCGTAGATGAGTCTAGAAGTAATCACGCAACTTGGAGTAGGTGAGAAAGCGAAAGACACATATCCTATCATATCATATATAGGGGTTACCTAAAAAATGATACAAACAAAGATATTTCCACAGAGAAACACTATCATAGAATCAATAAAAAAACTTATGGTTCACCAATTAGAAAGGTGTGAGGAATGGATACATTACCGTATTGAGGTTAACAGAGAGATACAAACACCTGTGAAATATGTAATCACCAAAGAGCTACGCAATACCAAGAGAAGACTACTCAACACTGTGTCATAACCTACATGGGAAAAGGCTCCGAAGAAGAATAGATATATGTATATGTGTGAAAGAACCACATCTTGCACACCTAGAACAAACAAAACATTGTAATCAAGTTTGCTGTGATAAAAAATAAAAATTAAGTTAAAAATAACAACAAGAAGTAATGAGACATACATTAAAGGGCGTTTTCCTCTCACATGCCATTCTAATTTACAACCTAGAACACCACTTCCAGTAAGGCTCTGTTGACCTAGTAACCAGATTTGGTAAAGGAGAAATGCTGCCGCCATGTGGCCGATTCCCGCAAGAGCAGCTTTTAACCCACAGCTAATGGTCACTTACCATTCACAAGGACTCAGGGCTGTAAAGGACACCTGCCCTCAAAATTGTGCTGAGGTAGGGAATGGATAAAAAAAATTCAAAACAGGCAAAATTTTCAAGAAGATAGTATGAAGAGGTAAGTTTTACTCACTCTCTTTTTAAAGAAAGGAAAATGGATAAAAGCTCAGCCTCAGGAAGTATTAGACTCATGCAATCTAATCTACAAAAAGTCTTCAACTCACACCAGTCGACTGACCATTGGCAAAAAGTCTACAAACAATAAATGCTGAAGAGGTTTTAGAGAACTGTGTACCCTCTAGCTGCTGGTGAGATGTAAAAGGGTTAAACGCTAATAATGAGAACAGGAAAGAGCTGCGTTTAAAAGGAAAAATTGAGGTACCAGTCAATCCAGCAGGCGCACCAATGGGCCTCTCACCTGAGAAGACCAGAATGAAGAAGACCCGGGCTGCAAAAGCTGCACTGCAGCCTTATTCACAATAGACAAGACAGTGAAGCAACCAAAATGTCCATCTACAGATGAAAGGATAAAGAAGAAGTGGTCCATGTACACAATGAATACTAGCCATGGAAAACAATGAAACACTGCTCTTTGAGGCCCCATAGATGATCTTGGAGATAATCACAGAACATGAGGTAAGTCGGAAAGCAAAAGTCCTATATCCTATGATATCACTTATAGGCGTTATCTAATAACTGACACAAATGAACATATTTCCACACAGAAAGTCAATCACAGACTTATTAAAAAAGAACTATGCTTATCTAAAAGTAAAGGTGGGGGGAATGGATAAATGAAGATTAGCGTTACCATATGTATACAAATACATATTATATACATATATCAAAAAGACCGACCATATAGCAAGGAAGGATTACGGATCACTGTAATAATTTACAAGGGAAGAGGATCTCTACATAAATAGGTATGTAGAATATGTAGATGAACCAGAGTGTGTACACCTTGGACAAGCAACATTCTAACCATTACCCCAATTGAAAAAATTAAAACAACGAACTAGGAGTAATGAGACATAGACCTATGGGGGGTTTTCCTGGCACATTCCATTCAAATTTACAACCTAGACAAACGACTTCTAGAATGGCTCTGCTGCCCTAGTACCCAGATTTGGGAATGGAGAAATGCTGCATCCTTGTGGCCGTTTCCCACAACAGCAGCTTTAAACCCACTGCAAAAGGTCACTAAATATTCACCAATTGCAGTTCTGTAAATGACACCTGCCCTCCAAAAAATACTGAGGTCGAAAATCGACCAAAAAATTCTAGAGTGCAACCTTCCAAAAAGAATATTTGAAGAGGTATATTATACTCACACTTTTTTGCTTTTTTCTTTTAACAGAAAAGAAAAAGCCGTGGAAAAATGATGAATTGTAGGAATTTTTACAGACATGTAAACCCAAATTACAAAAACCTATCAGCTCACACCAGTCATAATGGCCATCAAAAAAAATTCTGCCAACAATAAATGCTGAAGTGATTGTGGAGAAATGTGTACCCTTGATTCTAAGGGGGACGTGGTAAGAGCCACGAATGAAAGCACAATGGAGTTGCCTTGAAAAGGTAAACGTTGAGCTACCGTACCAGTCAATCAATCATACCCACTGCTGGGTCTATCACCTGAGAAAATGAAAATCAAAAATCACAGGCTGGAAATCCTGCAATCCAGCAATATTTACCATAGGCAACACTTGGAAGCAACGAAAATGTCCATCGACAGAGGAATACACCAAGAAGAAGTGGTCCATGTACACAATGGAATATTAGCCATGGAAAACATTGAAGCACTGCTCTTTGAGGAACCATACTTGAGCCTGGAGATAATCACAAAACATGAAGTAGGTCGGAAAGCAAAACACCTATATCCTATATTATCACTTATGGCATTATCTAATAACTGACACAGATGAACATATTTCCAAAGAGAAAGACACTCACAGGCTTAGAAAACAAACTATGCTCATCTGAAAGGAAAGGAGGGGGGAAATTGAGAAATGAACATTAGTGTTACCATACATATACAAATACATAGTATATACATGTATCAAAAACACCGAACATATAGCAAGGGAGGTCGACGGAACACTGTAATATTTTACATGGGAAGAGGATCCGTACATTAATAGACATACATAATGTACAAATGAACCAGATTGTGTACACCTAGGACAAACAATATTCTAAACTTTACCCAGATTAAAAAAATTTTAAAAACCCAGAAGAAGTAATGAGACATAAACTTATGGGGATTCCTCCTGGCAATTTCCATTCTAATTTACAACCTAGGACAATGACTTCCAGAAAGGCTCTGCTGCCCTAGTACCCAGATTGGGGAATGGAGAAATGCTACCTCCTTGTGGCCGTTTCCCACAACAGCAGCTTTGAACCCACTGCAAAAGGTCACTAAATTTTCACCAACTTGCAGTTCTGTAAATGATACCTGCCCTCCAGAAAATTTCTGGGGTCAAAAATCGACCAAAAAATTCAAAAGAGGGCAAGCTTCGAAGAAGACAAGTTCAAGAGCTATATTGTACTCACGGGTTTTTCTTTTAAGAGAAAAGAAAAAGGGGTAGGAATATGACGAATTTAAAAAATTTTAATGACATGCATACCCATATTACAAAAACCTATCAGCTCACAGCAGTCAGAATGGCCATTAGGAAAAATGCTGCAAAAAATAAACCGTGAAGGGAGTGTGGAGAAATGCGTACCTTCGGTTGTAAGGGGGGGCATGTAAAGAGCCACTAATGAAAACACAGTGTAGGTGCTTTGAAAAGGGAAACATTGAGCTACCAATCAATCAATCACAACCACTGCTTGGCCTATCACTTGAGAAAATGAGAATCAAAAAGTCACAGGCTGGCAAACCTGTACGCCAGCAAGATTTACCATAGCCAGCACTTGGAAGCAATGAAAATGTCCATCAACCGAGGAATGCACCAAGAAGAAGTGGTCCACGTACACAATGGAATATTACTCTAATAATAAATATAAACTCAATTTAAAAACAAACAAAAGCAAGGAGACATCAACATTTGTGGGTTTTTCCGGGCACAAAGCACTCTAATTTATAACCGAAGAACACCACTGGCCGGTAGGTCTGTTTCCCTAGTACCAGCATGGGAAACGTAGAAAGGCTGCCGCTCTCTGGCCGTTACCTGCAAAAGCAGGTTTAAAGCCTGAGCTAATGGTCACTTCACATGAACAAGTACTGCAGGGCTGTAAATGAAACCTGCCCTCAAAATGTCTTGAGGGAGATAATGGCCAAAATATTACAAATGGTGACACATACTTTAAGAAAACACTGTGAAGAAATAAGCTCTAATCACAGCTGGAAAAATAAAAAGATCATGTCTTAAAGCTCAATTTCAACGCATTATGAGACACATGCAAATTCAACCACAAAGAGGTATCAGCTCACACCACTCAGAATAATCATCAGCAAAAACTACAAAGAATAAATCCTGAAGGTGCTGGGAAGAAATACATGCCCTCTACTTTAAGTGGGACGTAACCTGGAAAGAGCCACTAAGGAGAACAGAACAGAGGTGCCTTTAAAAAGTCAACATTGAGCTACCATATGATCCAGCAGACCTATTCCTGGACCTATAAACTAAGAAGACAGAATTGGAAGGACACAGCCACGCAAATCTGCATTGCATACTATTACGATAGCCAAGATATGGAAGTAACCAAAAAGGCCACCGACAGATGGGTGGACAAAGAAGAACTGCTACCTGTACAGATGGAATATGAGCTAGTGAAAAAATGAAACAATGCCATTTGCAGCACCGTAGATGAGTCTAGAAGTAATCACGCAACTTGGAGTAGGTGAGAAAGCGAAAGACACATATCCTATCATATCATATATAGGGGTTACCTAAAAAATGATACAAACAAAGATATTTCCACAGAGAAACACTATCATAGAATCAATAAAAAAACTTATGGTTCACCAATTAGAAAGGTGTGAGGAATGGATACATTACCGTATTGAGGTTAACAGAGAGATACAAACACCTGTGAAATATGTAATCACCAAAGACCTACGCAATACCAAGAGAAGACTACTCAACATTTTGTCATAACCTACATGGGAAAAGGCTCCGAAGAAGAATAGATATATGTATATGTGTGAAAGAACCACATCTTGCACACCTAGAACAAACAAAACATTGTAATCAAGTTTGCTGTGATAAAAAATAAAAATTAAGTTAAAAATAACAACAAGAAGTAATGAGACATACATTAAAGGGCGTTTTCCTCTCACATGCCATTCTAATTTACAACCTAGAACACCACTTCCAGTAAGGCTCTGTTGACCTAGTAACCAGATTTGGTAAAGGAGAAATGCTGCCGCCATGTGGCCGATTCCCGCAAGAGCAGCTTTTAACCCACAGCTAATGGTCACTTACCATTCACAAGGACTCAGGGCTGTAAAGGACACCTGCCCTCAAAATTGTGCTGAGCTAGGCAATGGATATAAAAATTCAAAACAGGCAAAATTTTCAAGAAGATAGTATGAAGAGGTAAGTTTTACTCACTCTCTTTTTAAAGAAAGGAAAATGGATAAAAGCTCAGCCTCAGGAAGTATTAGACTCATGCAATCTAATCTACAAAAAGTCTTCAACTCACACCAGTCGACTGACCATTGGCAAAAAGTCTACAAACAATAAATGCTGAAGAGGTTTTAGAGAACTGTGTACCCTCTAGCTGCTGGTGAGATGTAAAAGGGTTAAACGCTAATAATGAGAACAGGAAAGAGCTGTGTTTAAAAGGAAAAATTGAGGTACCAGTCAATCCAGCAGGCGCACCAATGGGCCTCTCACCTGAGAAGACCAGAATGAAGAAGACCCGGGCTGCAAAAGCTGCACTGCAGCCTTATTCACAATAGACAAGACAGTGAAGCAACCAAAATGTCCATCTACAGATGAAAGGAAAAAGAAGAAGTGGTCCATGTACACAATGAATACTAGCCATGGAAAACAATGAAACACTGCTCTTTGAGGCCCCATAGATGATCTTGGAGATAATCACAGAACATGAGGTAAGTCGGAAAGCAAAAGTCCTATATCCTATGATATCACTTATAGGCGTTATCTAATAACTGACACAAATGAACATATTTCCACACAGAAAGTCAATCACAGACTTATTAAAAAAGAACTATGCTTATCTAAAAGTAAAGGTGGGGGGAATGGATAAATGAAGATTAGCGTTACCATATGTATACAAATACATATTATATACATATATCAAAAAGACCGACCATATAGCAAGGAAGGATTACGGATCACTGTAATAATTTACAAGGGAAGAGGATCTCTACATAAATAGGTATGTAGAATATGTAGATGAACCAGAGTGTGTACACCTTGGACAAGCAACATTCTAACCATTACCCCAATTGAAAAAATTAAAACAATGAACTAGGAGTAATGAGACATAGACCTATGGGGGGTTTTCCTGGCACATTCCATTCAAATTTACAACCTAGACAAACGACTTCCAGAATGGCTCTGCTGCCCTAGTACCCAGATTTGGGAATGGAGAAATGCTGCATCCTTGTGGCCGTTTCCCACAACAGCAGCTTTAAACCCACTGCAAAAGGTCACTAAATATTCACCAATTGCAGTTCTGTAAATGACACCTGCCCTCCAAAAAATACTGAGGTCGAAAATCGACCAAAAAATTCTAGAGTGCAACCTTCCAAAAAGAATATTTGAAGAGGTATATTATACTCACACTTTTTTGCTTTTTTCTTTTAACAGAAAAGAAAAAGCCGTGGAAAAATGATGAATTGTAGGAATTTTTACAGACATGTAAACCCAAATTACAAAAACCTATCAGCTCACACCAGTCATAATGGCCATCAAAAAAATTCTGCCAACAATAAATGCTGACGTGATTGTGGAGAAATGCGTACACTTGATTCTAAGGGGGACGTGGTAAGAGCCACTAATGAAAGCACAATGGAGTTGCCTTGAAAAGGTAAACGTTGAGCTACCGTACCAGTCAATCAATCATACCCACTGCTGGGTCTATCACCTGAGAAAATGAAAATCAAAAATCACAGGCTGGCAATCCTGCACTCCAGCAATATTTACCATAGGCAACACTTGGAAGCAACGGAAATGTCCATCGACAGAGGAATGCACCAAGAAGAAGTGGTCCATGTACACAATGGAATATTAGCCATGGAAAACATTGAAGCACTGCTCTTTGAGGAACCATACTTGAGCCTGGAGATAATCACAAAACATGAAGTAGGTCGGAAAGCAAAACACCTATATCCTATATTATCACTTATGGCATTATCTAATAACTGACACAGATGAACATATTTCCAAAGAGAAAGACACTCACAGGCTTAGAAAACAAACTATGCTCATCTGAAAGGAAAGGAGGGGGGAAATTGAGAAATGAACATTAGTGTTACCATACATATACAAATACATGTTATATACATGTATCAAAAACACCGAACATATAGCAAGGGAGGTCGACGGAACACTGTAATATTTTACATGGGAAGGGGATCTGTACATTAATAGACATACATAATGTACAAATGAACCAGATTGTGTACACCTAGGACAAACAATATTCTAAACTTTACCCAGATTAAAAAAATTTTAAAAGCCAAGAAGAAGTAATGAGACATAAACTTATGGGGATTCCTCCTGGCAATTTCCATTCTAATTTACAACCTAGGACAATGACTTCCAGAAAGGCTCTGCTGCCCTAGTACCCAGATTGGGGAATGGAGAAATGCTACCTCCTTGTGGCCGTTTCCCACAACAGCAGCTTTGAACCCCCTGCAAAAGGTCACTAAATTTTCACCAACTTGCAGTTCTGTAAATGATACCTGCCCTCCAGAAAATTTCTGGGGTCAAAAATCGACCAAAAAATTCAAAAGAGGGCAAGCTTCGAAGCAGACAAGTTCAAGAGCTATATTGTACTCACGGGTTTTTCTTTTAAGAGAAAAGAAAAAGGGGTAGGAATATGACGAATTTAAAAAATTTTAATGACATGCATACCCATATTACAAAAACCTATCAGCTCACAGCAGTCAGAATGGCCATTAGGAAAAATGCTGCAAAAAATAAACCGTGAAGGGAGTGTGGAGAAATGCGTACCTTCGGTTGTAAGGGGGGGCATGTAAAGAGCCACTAATGAAAACACAGTGTAGGTGCTTTGAAAAGGGAAACATTGAGCTACCAGTCAATCAATCACAACCACTGCTTGGCCTATCACTTGAGAAAATGAGAATCAAAAAGTCACAGGCTGGCAAACCTGTACGCCAGCAAGATTTACCATAGCCAGCACTTGGAAGCAATGAAAATGTCCATCAACCGAGGAATGCACCAAGAAGAAGTGGTCCACGTACACAATGGAATATTACTCTAATAATAAATATAAACTCAATTTAAAAACAAACAAAAGCAAGGAGACATCAACATTTGTGGGTTTATCCGGGCACATTGCACTCTAATTTATAACCGAAGAACACCACTGGCCGGTAGGTCTGTTTCCCTAGTACCAGCATGGGAAACGTAGAAAGGCTGCCGCTCTCTGGCCGTTACCTGCAAAAGCAGGTTTAAAGCCTGAGCTAATGGTCACTTCATATGAACAAGTACTGCAGGGCTGTAAATGAAACCTGCCCTCAAAATGTCTTGAGGGAGATAATGGCCAAAATATTTCAAATGGTGACACATACTTTAAGAAAACACTGTGAAGAAATAAGCTCTAATCACAGCTGGAAAAATAAAAAGATCATGTCTTAAAGCTCAATTTCAACGCATTATGAGACACATGCAAATTCAACCACAAAGAGGTATCAGCTCACACCACTCAGAATAATCATCAGCAAAAACTACAAACAATAAATCCTGAAGGTGCTGGGAAGAAATACATGCCCTCCACTTTAAGTGGGACGTAACCTGGAAAGAGCCACTAAGGAGAACAGAACAGAGGTGCCTTTAAAAAGTCAACATTGAGCTACCATATGATCCAGCAGACCTATTCCTGGACCTATAAACTAAGAAGACAGAATTGGAAGGACACAGCCACGAAAATCTGCATTGCACACTATTACAATAGCCAAGATATGGAAGTAACCAAAAAGTCCACCGACAGATGGGTGGACAAAGAAGAACTGCTACCTGTACAGATGGAATATGAGCTAGTGAAAAAATGAAACAATGCCATTTGCAGCACCGTAGATGAGTCTAGAAGTAATCACGCAACTTGGAGTAAGTGAGAAAGCGAAAGACACATATCCTATCATATCATATATAGGGGTTACCTAAAAAATGATACAAACAAAGATATTTCCACAGAGAAACACTATCATAGAATCAATATAAAAATGTATGGTTCACCAAATAGAAAGGTGTGAGGAATGGATACATTACCGTATTGAGGTTAACAGAGAGATACAAACACCTGTGAAATATGTAATCACCAAAGACCTACACAATACCAAGAGAAGACTACTCAACATTGTGTCATAACCTACCTGGGAAAAGGCTACGAAGAAGAATAGATATAGGTATATGTGTGATAGAACCACATCTTGCACACCTAGAACAAACAAAACATTGTAATCAAGTTTGATGTGATAAAAAATAAAAATTAAGTTAAAAATACCAACAAGAAGTAATGAGACATAAATTAAAGGGCGTTTTCCTCTCACATGCCATTCTAATTTACAACCTAGAACACCACTTCCAGTAAGGCTCTGTTGACCTAGTAACCAGATTTGGTAAAGGAGAAATGCTGCCGCCATGTGGCCGATTCCCGCAAGAGCAGCTTTTAACCCACAGCTAATGGTCACTTACCATTCACAAGGACTCAGGGCTGTAAAGGACACCTGCCCTCAAAATTGTGCTGAGCTAGGCAATGGATATAAAAATTCAAAACAGGCAAAATTTTCAAGAAGATAGTATGAAGAGGTAAGTTTTACTCACTCTCTTTTTAAAGAAAGGAAAATGGATAAAAGCTCAGCCTCAGGAAGTATTAGACTCATGCAATCTAATCTACAAAAAGTCTTCAACTCACACCAGTCGACTGACCATTGGCAAAAAGTCTACAAACAATAAATGCTGAAGAGGTTTTAGAGAAATGTGTACCCTCTAGCTGCTGGTGAGATGTAAAAGGGTTAAACGCTAATAATGAGAACAGGAAAGAGCTGTGTTTAAAAGGAAAAATTGAGGTACCAGTCAATCCAGCAGGCGCACCAATGGGCCTCTCACCTGAGAAGACCAGAATGAAGAAGACCCGGGCTGCAAAAGCTGCACTGCAGCCTTATTCACAATAGACAAGACAGTGAAGCAACCAAAATGTCCATCTACAGATGAAAGGAAAAAGAAGAAGTGGTCCATGTACACAATGAATACTAGCCATGGAAAACAATGAAACACTGCTCTTTGAGGCCCCATAGATGATCTTGGAGATAATCACAGAACATGAGGTAAGTCGGAAAGCAAAAGTCCTATATCCTATGATATCACTTATAGGCGTTATCTAATAACTGACACAAATGAACATATTTCCACACAGAAAGTCAATCACAGACTTATTAAAAAAGAACTATGCTTATCTAAAAGTAAAGGTGGGGGGAATGGATAAATGAAGATTAGCGTTACCATATGTATACAAATACATATTATATACATATATCAAAAAGACCGACCATATAGCAAGGAAGGATTACGGATCACTGTAATAATTTACAAGGGAAGAGGATCTCTACATAAATAGGTATGTAGAATATGTAGATGAACCAGAGTGTGTACACCTTGGACAAGCAACATTCTAACCATTACCCCAATTGAAAAAATTAAAACAACGAACTAGGAGTAATGAGACATAGACCTATGGGGGGTTTTCCTGGCACATTCCATTCAAATTTACAACCTAGACAAACGACTTCCAGAATGGCTCTGCTGCCCTAGTACCCAGATTTGGGAATGGAGAAATGCTGCATCCTTGTGGCCGTTTCCCACAACAGCAGCTTTAAACCCACTGCAAAAGGTCACTAAATATTCACCAATTGCAGTTCTGTAAACGACACCTGCCCTCCAAAAAATACTGAGGTCGAAAATCGACCAAAAAATTCTAGAGTGCAACCTTCCAAAAAGAATATTTGAAGAGGTATATTATACTCACACTTTTTTGCTTTTTTCTTTTAACAGAAAAGAAAAAGCCGTGGAAAAATGATGAATTGTAGGAATTTTTACAGACATGTAAACCCAAATTACAAAAACCTATCAGCTCACACCAGTCATAATGGCCATCAAAAAAAATTCTGCCAACAATAAATGCTGACGTGATTGTGGAGAAATGCGTACCCTTGATTCTAAGGGGGACGTGGTAAGAGCCACTAATGAAAGCACAATGGAGTTGCCTTGAAAAGGTAAACGTTGAGCTACCGTACCAGTCAATCAATCATACCCACAGCTGGGTCTATCACCTGAGAAAATGAAAATCAAAAATCACAGGCTGGCAATCCTGCACTCCAGCAATATTTACCATAGGCAACACTTGGAAGCAACGGAAATGTCCATCGACAGAGGAATGCACCAAGAAGAAGTGGTCCATGTACACAATGGAATATTAGCCATGGAAAACATTGAAGCACTGCTCTTTGAGGAACCATACTTGAGCCTGGAGATAATCACAAAACATGAAGTAGGTCGGAAAGCAAAACACCTATATCCTATATTATCACTTATGGCATTATCTAATAACTGACACAGATGAACATATTTCCAAAGAGAAAGACACTCACAGGCTTAGAAAACAAACTATGCTCATCTGAAAGGAAAGGAGGGGGGAAATTGAGAAATGAACATTAGTGTTACCATACATATACAAATACATGTTATATACATGTATCAAAAACACCGAACATATAGCAAGGGAGGTCGACGGAACACTGTAATATTTTACATGGGAAGGGGATCTGTACATTAATAGACATACATAATGTACAAATGAACCAGATTGTGTACACCTAGGACAAACAATATTCTAAACTTTACCCAGATTAAAAAAATTTTAAAAGCCAAGAAGAAGTAATGAGACATAAACTTATGGGGATTCCTCCTGGCAATTTCCATTCTAATTTACAACCTAGGACAATGACTTCCAGAAAGGCTCTGCTGCCCTAGTACCCAGATTGGGGAATGGAGAAATGCTACCTCCTTGTGGCCGTTTCCCACAACAGCAGCTTTGAACCCCCTGCAAAAGGTCACTAAATTTTCACCAACTTGCAGTTCTGTAAATGATACCTGCCCTCCAGAAAATTTCTGGGGTCAAAAATCGACCAAAAAATTCAAAAGAGGGCAAGCTTCGAAGCAGACAAGTTCAAGAGCTATATTGTACTCACGGGTTTTTCTTTTAAGAGAAAAGAAAAAGGGGTAGGAATATGACGAATTTAAAAAATTTTAATGACATGCATACCCATATTACAAAAACCTATCAGCTCACAGCAGTCAGAATGGCCATTAGGAAAAATGCTGCAAAAAATAAACCGTGAAGGGAGTGTGGAGAAATGCGTACCTTCGGTTGTAAGGGGGGGCATGTAAAGAGCCACTAATGAAAACACAGTGTAGGTGCTTTGAAAAGGGAAACATTGAGCTACCAGTCAATCAATCACAACCACTGCTTGGCCTATCACTTGAGAAAATGAGAATCAAAAAGTCACAGGCTGGCAAACCTGTACGCCAGCAAGATTTACCATAGCCAGCACTTGGAAGCAATGAAAATGTCCATCAACCGAGGAATGCACCAAGAAGAAGTGGTCCACGTACACAATGGAATATTACTCTAATAATAAATATAAACTCAATTTAAAAACAAACAAAAGCAAGGAGACATCAACATTTGTGGGTTTATCCGGGCACATTGCACTCTAATTTATAACCGAAGAACACCACTGGCCGGTAGGTCTGTTTCCCTAGTACCAGCATGGGAAACGTAGAAAGGCTGCCGCTCTCTGGCCGTTACCTGCAAAAGCAGGTTTAAAGCCTGAGCTAATGGTCACTTCATATGAACAAGTACTGCAGGGCTGTAAATGAAACCTGCCCTCAAAATGTCTTGAGGGAGATAATGGCCAAAATATTTCAAATGGTGACACATACTTTAAGAAAACACTGTGAAGAAATAAGCTCTAATCACAGCTGGAAAAATAAAAAGATCATGTCTTAAAGCTCAATTTCAACGCATTATGAGACACATGCAAATTCAACCACAAAGAGGTATCAGCTCACACCACTCAGAATAATCATCAGCAAAAACTACAAACAATAAATCCTGAAGGTGCTGGGAAGAAATACATGCCCTCCACTTTAAGTGGGACGTAACCTGGAAAGAGCCACTAAGGAGAACAGAACAGAGGTGCCTTTAAAAAGTCAACATTGAGCTACCATATGATCCAGCAGACCTATTCCTGGACCTATAAACTAAGAAGACAGAATTGGAAGGACACAGCCACGAAAATCTGCATTGCACACTATTACAATAGCCAAGATATGGAAGTAACCAAAAAGTCCACCGACAGATGGGTGGACAAAGAAGAACTGCTACCTGTACAGATGGAATATGAGCTAGTGAAAAAATGAAACAATGCCATTTGCAGCACCGTAGATGAGTCTAGAAGTAATCACGCAACTTGGAGTAAGTGAGAAAGCGAAAGACACATATCCTATCATATCATATATAGGGGTTACCTAAAAAATGATACAAACAAAGATATTTCCACAGAGAAACACTATCATAGAATCAATATAAAAATGTATGGTTCACCAAATAGAAAGGTGTGAGGAATGGATACATTACCGTATTGAGGTTAACAGAGAGATACAAACACCTGTGAAATATGTAATCACCAAAGACCTACACAATACCAAGAGAAGACTACTCAACATTGTGTCATAACCTACCTGGGAAAAGGCTACGAAGAAGAATAGATATAGGTATATGTGTGATAGAACCACATCTTGCACACCTAGAACAAACAAAACATTGTAATCAAGTTTGCTGTGATAAAAAATAAAAATTAAGTTAAAAATACCAACAAGAAGTAATGAGACATAAATTAAAGGGCGTTTTCCTCTCACATGCCATTCTAATTTACAACCTAGAACACCACTTCCAGTAAGGCTCTGTTGACCTAGTAACCAGATTTGGTAAAGGAGAAATGCTGCCGCCATGTGGCCGATTCCCGCAAGAGCAGCTTTTAACCCACAGCTAATGGTCACTTACCATTCACAAGGACTCAGGGCTGTAAAGGACACCTGCCCTCAAAATTGTGCTGAGCTAGGCAATGGATATAAAAATTCAAAACAGGCAAAATTTTCAAGAAGATAGTATGAAGAGGTAAGTTTTACTCACTCTCTTTTTAAAGAAAGGAAAATGGATAAAAGCTCAGCCTCAGGAAGTATTAGACTCATGCAATCTAATCTACAAAAAGTCTTCAACTCACACCAGTCGACTGACCATTGGCAAAAAGTCTACAAACAATAAATGCTGAAGAGGTTTTAGAGAAATGTGTACCCTCTAGCTGCTGGTGAGATGTAAAAGGGTTAAACGCTAATAATGAGAACAGGAAAGAGCTGTGTTTAAAAGGAAAAATTGAGGTACCAGTCAATCCAGCAGGCGCACCAATGGGCCTCTCACCTGAGAAGACCAGAATGAAGAAGACCCGGGCTGCAAAAGCTGCACTGCAGCCTTATTCACAATAGACAAGACAGTGAAGCAACCAAAATGTCCATCTACAGATGAAAGGAAAAAGAAGAAGTGGTCCATGTACACAATGAATACTAGCCATGGAAAACAATGAAACACTGCTCTTTGAGGCCCCATAGATGATCTTGGAGATAATCACAGAACATGAGGTAAGTCGGAAAGCAAAAGTCCTATATCCTATGATATCACTTATAGGCGTTATCTAATAACTGACACAAATGAACATATTTCCACACAGAAAGTCAATCACAGACTTATTAAAAAAGAACTATGCTTATCTAAAAGTAAAGGTGGGGGGAATGGATAAATGAAGATTAGCGTTACCATATGTATACAAATACATATTATATACATATATCAAAAAGACCGACCATATAGCAAGGAAGGATTACGGATCACTGTAATAATTTACAAGGGAAGAGGATCTCTACATAAATAGGTATGTAGAATATGTAGATGAACCAGAGTGTGTACACCTTGGACAAGCAACATTCTAACCATTACCCCAATTGAAAAAATTAAAACAACGAACTAGGAGTAATGAGACATAGACCTATGGGGGGTTTTCCTGGCACATTCCATTCAAATTTACAACCTAGACAAACGACTTCCAGAATGGCTCTGCTGCCCTAGTACCCAGATTTGGGAATGGAGAAATGCTGCATCCTTGTGGCCGTTTCCCACAACAGCAGCTTTAAACCCACTGCAAAAGGTCACTAAATATTCACCAATTGCAGTTCTGTAAACGACACCTGCCCTCCAAAAAATACTGAGGTCGAAAATCGACCAAAAAATTCTAGAGTGCAACCTTCCAAAAAGAATATTTGAAGAGGTATATTATACTCACACTTTTTTGCTTTTTTCTTTTAACAGAAAAGAAAAAGCCGTGGAAAAATGATGAATTGTAGGAATTTTTACAGACATGTAAACCCAAATTACAAAAACCTATCAGCTCACACCAGTCATAATGGCCATCAAAAAAAATTCTGCCAACAATAAATGCTGACGTGATTGTGGAGAAATGCGTACCCTTGATTCTAAGGGGGACGTGGTAAGAGCCACTAATGAAAGCACAATGGAGTTGCCTTGAAAAGGTAAACGTTGAGCTACCGTACCAGTCAATCAATCATACCCACAGCTGGGTCTATCACCTGAGAAAATGAAAATCAAAAATCACAGGCTGGCAATCCTGCACTCCAGCAATATTTACCATAGGCAACACTTGGAAGCAACGGAAATGTCCATCGACAGAGGAATGCACCAAGAAGAAGTGGTCCATGTACACAATGGAATATTAGCCATGGAAAACATTGAAGCACTGCTCTTTGAGGAACCATACTTGAGCCTGGAGATAATCACAAAACATGAAGTAGGTCGGAAAGCAAAACACCTATATCCTATATTATCACTTATGGCATTATCTAATAACTGACACAGATGAACATATTTCCAAAGAGAAAGACACTCACAGGCTTAGAAAACAAACTATGCTCATCTGAAAGGAAAGGAGGGGGGAAATTGAGAAATGAACATTAGTGTTACCATACATATACAAATACATGTTATATACATGTATCAAAAACACCGAACATATAGCAAGGGAGGTCGACGGAACACTGTAATATTTTACATGGGAAGGGGATCTGTACATTAATAGACATACATAATGTACAAATGAACCAGATTGTGTACACCTAGGACAAACAATATTCTAAACTTTACCCAGATTAAAAAAATTTTAAAAGCCAAGAAGAAGTAATGAGACATAAACTTATGGGGATTCCTCCTGGCAATTTCCATTCTAATTTACAACCTAGGACAATGACTTCCAGAAAGGCTCTGCTGCCCTAGTACCCAGATTGGGGAATGGAGAAATGCTACCTCCTTGTGGCCGTTTCCCACAACAGCAGCTTTGAACCCCCTGCAAAAGGTCACTAAATTTTCACCAACTTGCAGTTCTGTAAATGATACCTGCCCTCCAGAAAATTTCTGGGGTCAAAAATCGACCAAAAAATTCAAAAGAGGGCAAGCTTCGAAGCAGACAAGTTCAAGAGCTATATTGTACTCACGGGTTTTTCTTTTAAGAGAAAAGAAAAAGGGGTAGGAATATGACGAATTTAAAAAATTTTAATGACATGCATACCCATATTACAAAAACCTATCAGCTCACAGCAGTCAGAATGGCCATTAGGAAAAATGCTGCAAAAAATAAACCGTGAAGGGAGTGTGGAGAAATGCGTACCTTCGGTTGTAAGGGGGGGCATGTAAAGAGCCACTAATGAAAACACAGTGTAGGTGCTTTGAAAAGGGAAACATTGAGCTACCAGTCAATCAATCACAACCACTGCTTGGCCTATCACTTGAGAAAATGAGAATCAAAAAGTCACAGGCTGGCAAACCTGTACGCCAGCAAGATTTACCATAGCCAGCACTTGGAAGCAATGAAAATGTCCATCAACCGAGGAATGCACCAAGAAGAAGTGGTCCACGTACACAATGGAATATTACTCTAATAATAAATATAAACTCAATTTAAAAACAAACAAAAGCAAGGAGACATCAACATTTGTGGGTTTATCCGGGCACATTGCACTCTAATTTATAACCGAAGAACACCACTGGCCGGTAGGTCTGTTTCCCTAGTACCAGCATGGGAAACGTAGAAAGGCTGCCGCTCTCTGGCCGTTACCTGCAAAATCAGGTTTAAAGCCTGAGCTAATGGTCACTTCATATGAACAAGTACTGCAGGGCTGTAAATGAAACCTGCCCTCAAAATGTCTTGAGGGAGATAATGGCCAAAATATTTCAAATGGTGACACATACTTTAAGAAAACACTGTGAAGAAATAAGCGCTAATCACAGCTGGAAAAATAAAAAGATCATGTCTTAAAGCTCAATTTCAACGCATTATGAGACACATGCAAATTCAACCACAAAGAGGTATCAGCTCACACCACTCAGAATAATCATCAGCAAAAACTACAAAGAATAAATCCTGAAGGTGCTGGGAAGAAATACATGCCCTCCACTTTAAGTGGGACGTAACCTGGAAAGAGCCACTAAGGAGAACAGAACAGAGGTGCCTTTAAAAAGTCAACATTGAGCTACCATATGATCCAGCAGACCTATTCCTGGACCTATAAACTAAGAAGACAGAATTGGAAGGACACAGCCACGCAAATCTGCATTGCACACTATTACAATAGCCAAGATATGGAAGTAACCAAAAAGTCCACCGACAGATGGGTGGACAAAGAAGAACTGCTACCTGTACAGATGGAATATGAGCTAGTGAAAAAATGAAACAATGCCATTTGCAGCACCGTAGATGAGTCTAGAAGTAATCACGCAACTTGGAGTAAGTGAGAAAGCAAAAGACACATATCCTATCATATCATATATAGGGGTTACCTAAAAAATGATACAAACAAAGATATTTCCACAGAGAAACACTATCATAGAATCAATATAAAAACGTATGGTTCACCAAATAGAAAGGTGTGAGGAATGGATACATTACCGTATTGAGGTTAACAGAGAGATACAAACACCTGTGAAATATGTAATCACCAAAGACCTACGCAATACCAAGAGAAGACTACTCAACATTGTTTCATAACCTACCTGGGAAAAGGCTCCGAAGAAGAATAGATATAGGTATATGTGTGATAGAACCACATCTTGCACACCTAGAACAAACAAAACATTGTAATCAAGTTTGCTGTGATAAAAAATAAAAATTAAGTTACAAATACCAACAAGAAGTAATGAGACATACATTAAAGGGGGTTTTCCTCTCACATGCCATTCTAATTTACAACCTAGAACACCACTTCCAGTAAGGCTCTGTTGACCTAGTATCCAGATTTGGTAAAGGAGAAATGCTGCCGCCATGTGGCCGATTCCCGCAAGAGCAGCTTTTAACCCACAGCTAATGGTCACTTACCATTCACAAGGACTCAGGGCTGTAAAGGACACCTGCCCTCAAAATTGTGCTGAGGTAGGGAATGGATAAAAAAAATTCAAAACAGGCAAAATTTTCAAGAAGATAGTATGAAGAGGAAAGTTTTACTCACTCTCTTTTTAAAGAAAGGAAAATGGATAAAAGCTCAGCCTCAGGAAGTATTAGACTCATGCAATCTAATCTACAAAAAGTCTTCAATTCACACCAGTCGACTGACCATTGGCAAAAAGTCTACAAACAATAAATGCTGAAGAGGTTTTAGAGAACTGTGTACCCTCTAGCTGCTGGTGAGATGTAAAAGGGTTAAACGCTAATAATGAGAACAGGAAAGAGCTGCGTTTAAAAGGAAAAATTGAGGTACCAGTCAATCCAGCAGGCGCACCAATGGGCCTCTCACCTGAGAAGACCAGAATGAAGAAGACCCGGGCTGCAAAAGCTGCACTGCAGCCTTATTCACAATAGACAAGACAGTGAAGCAACCAAAATGTCCATCTACAGATGAAAGGATAAAGAAGAAGTGGTCCATGTACACAATGAATACTAGCCATGGAAAACAATGAAACACTGCTCTTTGAGGCCCCATAGATGATCTTGGAGATAATCACAGAACATGAGGTAAGTCGGAAAGCAAAAGTCCTATATCCTATGATATCACTTATAGGCGTTATCTAATAACTGACACAAATGAACATATTTCCACACAGAAAGTCAATCACAGACTTATTAAAAAAGAACTATGCTTATCTAAAAGTAAAGGTGGGGGGAATGGATAAATGAAGATTAGCGTTACCATATGTATACAAATACATATTATATACATATATCAAAAAGACCGACCATATAGCAAGGAAGGATTACGGAACACTGTAATAATTTACAAGGGAAGAGGATCTCTACATAAATAGGTATGTAGAATATGTAGATGAACCAGAGTGTGTACACCTTGGACAAGCAACATTCTAACCATTACCCCAATTGAAAAAATTAAAACAACGAACTAGGAGTAATGAGACATAGACTTATGGGGGGTTTTCCTGGCACATTCCATTCAAATTTACAACCTAGACAAACGACTTCTAGAATGGCTCTGCTGCCCTAGTATCCAGATTTGGGAATGGAGAAATGCTGCATCCTTGTGGCCGTTTCCCACAACAGCAGCTTTAAACCCACTGCAAAAGGTCACTAAATATTCACCAATTGCAGTTCTGTAAATGACACCTGCCCTCCAAAAAATACTGAGGTCGAAAATCGACCAAAATATTCTAGAGTGCAACCTTCCAAAAAGAATATTTGAAGAGGTATATTATACTCACACTTTTTTGCTTTTTTCTTTTAACAGAAAAGAAAAAGCCGTGGAAAAATGATGAATTGTAGGAATTTTTACAGACATGTAAACCCAAATTACAAAAACCTATCAGCTCACACCAGTCATAATGGCCATCAAAAAAAAATCTGCCAACAATAAATGCTGACGTGATTGTGGAGAAATGCGTACCCTTGATTCTAAGGGGGACGTGGTAAGAGCCACTAATGAAAGCACAATGGCGTTGCCTTGAAAAGGTAAACGTTGAGCTACCGTACCAGTCAATCAATCATACCCACTGCTGGGTCTATCACCTGAGAAAATGAAAATCAAAAATCACAGGCTGGCAATCCTGCACTCCAGCAATATTTACCATAGGCAACACTTGGAAGCAACGAAAATGTCCATCGACAGAGGAATGCACCAAGAAGAAGTGGTCCATGTACACAATGGAATATTAGCCATGGAAAACATTGAAGCACTGCTCTTTGAGGCACCATACTTGAGCCTGGAGATAATCACAAAACATGAAGTAGGTCGGAAAGCAAAACACCTATATCCTATATTATCACTTATGGCATTATCTAATAACTGACACAGATGAACATATTTCCAAAGAGAAAGACACTCACAGGCTTAGAAAACAAACTATGCTCATCTGAAAGGAAAGGAGGGGGGAAATTGAGAAATGAACATTAGTGTTACCATACATATACAAATACATATTATATACATGTATCAAAAACACCGAACATATAGCAAGGGAGGTCGACGGAACACTGTAATATTTTACATGGGAAGAGGATCTGTACATTAATAGACATACATAATGTACAAATGAACCAGATTGTGTACACCTAGGACAAACAATATTCTAAACTTTACCCAGATTAAAAAAAATTTTAAAAACCCAGAAGAAGTAATGAGACATAAACTTATGGGGATTCCTCCTGGCAATTTCCATTCTAATTTACAACCTAGGACAATGACTTCCAGAAAGGCTCTGCTGCCCTAGTACCCAGATTGGGGAATGGAGAAATGCTACCTCCTTGTGGCCGTTTCCCACAACAGCAGCTTTGAACCCACTGCAAAAGGTCACTAAATTTTCACCAACTTGCAGTTCTGTAAATGATACCTGCCCTCCAGAAAATTTCTGGGGTCTAAAATCGACCAAAAAATTCAAAAGAGGGCAAGCTTCGAAGAAGACAAGTTCAAGAGCTATATTGTACTCACGGGTTTTTCTTTTAAGAGAAAAGAAAAAGGGGTAGGAATATGACGAATTTAAAAAATTTTAATGACATGCATACCCATATTACAAAAACCTATCAGCTCACAGCAGTCAGAATGGCCATTAGGAAAAATGCTGCAAAAAATAAACCGTGAAGGGAGTGTGGAGAAATGCGTACCTTCGGTTGTAAGGGGGGGCATGTAAAGAGCCACTAATGAAAACACAGTGTAGGTGCTTTGAAAAGGGAAACATTGAGCTACCAGTCAATCAATCACAACCACTGCTTGGCCTATCACCTGAGAAAATGAGAATCAAAAAGTCACAGGCTGGCAAACCTGTACGCCAGCAAGATTTACCATAGCCAGCACTTGGAAGCAATGAAAATGTCCATCAACCGAGGAATGCACCAAGAAGAAGTGGTCCACGTACACAATGGAATGTTACTCTAATAATAAATATAAACTCAATTTAAAAACAAACAAAAGCAAGGAGACATCAACATTTGTGGGTTTATCCGGGCACATTGCACTCTAATTTATAACCGAAGAACACCACTGGCCGGTAGGTCTGTTTCCCTAGTACCAGCATGGGAAACGTAGAAAGGCTGCCGCTCTCTGGCCGTTACCTGCAAAAGCAGGTTTAAAGCCTGAGCTAATGGTCACTTCATATGAACAAGTACTGCAGGGCTGTAAATGAAACCTGCCCTCAAAATGTCTTGAGGGAGATAATGGCCAAAATATTTCAAATGGTGACACATACTTTAAGAAAACACTGTGAAGAAATAAGCTCTAATCACAGCTGGAAAAATAAAAAGATCATGTCTTAAAGCTCAATTTCAACGCATTATGAGACACATGCAAATTCAACCACAAAGAGGTATCAGCTCACACCACTCAGAATAATCATCAGCAAAAACTACAAAGAATAAATCCTGAAGGTGCTGGGAAGAAATACATGCCCTCCACTTTAAGTGGGACGTAACCTGGAAAGAGCCACTAAGGAGAACAGAACAGAGGTGCCTTTAAAAAGTCAACATTGAGCTACCATATGATCCAGCAGACCTATTCCTGGACCTATAAACTAAGAAGACAGAATTGGAAGGACACAGCCACGCAAATCTGCATTGCACACTATTACAATAGCCAAGATATGGAAGTAACCAAAAAGTCCACCGACAGATGGGTGGACAAAGAAGAACTGCTACCTGTACAGATGGAATATGAGCTAGTGAAAAAATGAAACAATGCCATTTGCAGCACCGTAGATGAGTCTAGAAGTAATCACGCAACTTGGAGTAAGTGAGAAAGCGAAAGACACATATCCTATCATATCATATATAGGGGTTACCTAAAAAATGATACAAACAAAGATATTTCCACAGAGAAACACTATCATAGAATCAATATAAAAACGTATGGTTCACCAAATAGAAAGGTGTGAGGAATGGATACATTACCGTATTGAGGTTAACAGAGAGATACAAACACCTGTGAAATATGTAATCACCAAAGACCTACGCAATACCAAGAGAAGACTACTCAACATTGTTTCATAACCTACCTGGGAAAAGGCTCCGAAGAAGAATAGATATAGGTATATGTGTGATAGAACCACATCTTGCACACCTAGAACAAACAAAACATTGTAATCAAGTTTGCTGTGATAAAAAATAAAAATTAAGTTAAAAATACCAACAAGAAGTAATGAGACATACATTAAAGGGGGTTTTCCTCTCACATGCCATTCTAATTCACAACCTAGAACACCACTTCCAGTAAGGCTCTGTTGACCTAGTAACCAGATTTGGTAAAGGAGAAATGCTGCCGCCATGTGGCCGATTCCCGCAAGAGCAGCTTTTAACCCACAGCTAATGGTCACTTACCATTCACAAGGACTCAGGGCTGTAAAGGACACCTGCCCTCAAAATTGTGCTGAGGTAGGGAATGGATAAAAAAAATTCAAAACAGGCAAACTTTTCAAGAAGATAGTATGAAGAGGAAAGTTTTACTCACTCTCTTTTTAAAGAAAGGAAAATGGATAAAAGCTCAGCCTCAGGAAGTATTAGACTCATGCAATCTAATCTACAAAAAGTCTTCAATTCACACCAGTCGACTGACCATTGGCAAAAAGTCTACAAACAATAAATGCTGAAGAGGTTTTAGAGAACTGTGTACCCTCTAGCTGCTGGTGAGATGTAAAAGGGTTAAACGCTAATAATGAGAACAGGAAAGAGCTGCGTTTAAAAGGAAAAATTGAGGTACCAGTCAATCCAGCAGGCGCACCAATGGGCCTCTCACCTGAGAAGACCAGAATGAAGAAGACCCGGGCTGCAAAAGCTGCACTGCAGCCTTATTCACAATAGACAAGACAGTGAAGCAACCAAAATGTCCATCTACAGATGAAAGGATAAAGAAGAAGTGGTCCATGTACACAATGAATACTAGCCATGGAAAACAATGAAACACTGCTCTTTGAGGCCCCATAGATGATCTTGGAGATAATCACAGAACATGAGGTAAGTCGGAAAGCAAAAGTCCTATATCCTATGATATCACTTATAGGCGTTATCTAATAACTGAAACAAATGAACATATTTCCACACAGAAAGTCAATCACAGACTTATTAAAAAAGAACTATGCTTATCTAAAAGTAAAGGTGGGGGGAATGGATAAATGAAGATTAGCGTTACCATATGTATACAAATACATATTATATACATATATCAAAAAGACCGACCATATAGCAAGGAAGGATTACGGAACACTGTAATAATTTACAAGGGAAGAGGATCTCTACATAAATAGGTATGTAGAATATGTAGATGAACCAGAGTGTGTACACCTTGGACAAGCAACATTCTAACCATTACCCCAATTGAAAAAATTAAAACAACGAACTAGGAGTAATGAGACATAGACTTATGGGGGGTTTTCCTGGCACATTCCATTCAAATTTACAACCTAGACAAACGACTTCTAGAATGGCTCTGCTGCCCTAGTACCCAGATTTGGGAATGGAGAAATGCTGCATCCTTGTGGCCGTTTCCCACAACAGCAGCTTTAAACCCACTGCAAAAGGTCACTAAATATTCACCAATTGCAGTTCTGTAAATGACACCTGCCCTCCAAAAAATACTGAGGTCGAAAATCGACCAAAAAATTCTAGAGTGCAACCTTCCAAAAAGAATATTTGAAGAGGTATATTATACTCACACTTTTTTGCTTTTTTCTTTTAACAGAAAAGAAAAAGCCGTGGAAAAATGATGAATTGTAGGAATTTTTACAGACATGTAAACCCAAATTACAAAAACCTATCAGCTCACACCAGTCATAATGGCCATCAAAAAAATTTCTGCCAACAATAAATGCTGACGTGATTGTGGAGAAATGCGTACCCTTGATTCTAAGGGGGACGTGGTAAGAGCCACTAATGAAAGCACAATGGCGTTGCCTTGAAAAGGTAAACGTTGAGCTACCGTACCAGTCAATCAATCATACCCACTGCTGGGTCTATCACCTGAGAAAATGAAAATCAAAAATCACAGGCTGGCAATCCTGCACTCCAGCAATATTTACCATAGGCAACACTTGGAAGCAACGAAAATGTCCATCGACAGAGGAATGCACCAAGAAGAAGTGGTCCATGTACACAATGGAATATTAGCCATGGAAAACATTGAAGCACTGCTCTTTGAGGCACCATACTTGAGCCTGGAGATAATCACAAAACATGAAGTAGGTCGGAAAGCAAAACACCTATATCCTATATTATCACTTATGGCATTATCTAATAACTGACACAGATGAACATATTTCCAAAGAGAAAGACACTCACAGGCTTAGAAAACAAACTATGCTCATCTGAAAGGAAAGGAGGGGGGAAATTGAGAAATGAACATTAGTGTTACCATACATATACAAATACATATTATATACATGTATCAAAAACACCGAACATATAGCAAGGGAGGTCGACGGAACACTGTAATATTTTACATGGGAAGAGGATCTGTACATTAATAGACATACATAATGTACAAATGAACCAGATTGTGTACACCTAGGACAAACAATATTCTAAACTTTACCCAGATTAAAAAAATTTTAAAAACCCAGAAGAAGTAATGAGACATAAACTTATGGGGATTCCTCCTGGCAATTTCCATTCTAATTTACAACCTAGGACAATGACTTCCAGAAAGGCTCTGCTGCCCTAGTACCCAGATTGGGGAATGGAGAAATGCTACCTCCTTGTGGCCGTTTCCCACAACAGCAGCTTTGAACCCACTGCAAAAGGTCACTAAATTTTCACCAACTTGCAGTTCTGTAAATGATACCTGCCCTCCAGAAAATTTCTGGGGTCTAAAATCGACCAAAAAATTCAAAAGAGGGCAAGCTTCGAAGAAGACAAGTTCAAGAGCTATATTGTACTCACGGGTTTTTCTTTTAAGAGAAAAGAAAAAGGGGTAGGAATATGACGAATTTAAAAAATTTTAATGACATGCATACCCATATTACAAAAACCTATCAGCTCACAGCAGTCAGAATGGCCATTAGGAAAAATGCTGCAAAAAATAAACCGTGAAGGGAGTGTGGAGAAATGCGTACCTTCGGTTGTAAGGGGGGGCATGTAAAGAGCCACTAATGAAAACACAGTGTAGGTGCTTTGAAAAGGGAAACATTGAGCTACCAGTCAATCAATCACAACCACTGCTTGGCCTATCACCTGAGAAAATGAGAATCAAAAAGTCACAGGCTGGCAAACCTGTACGCCAGCAAGATTTACCATAGCCAGCACTTGGAAGCAATGAAAATGTCCATCAACCGAGGAATGCACCAAGAAGAAGTGGTCCACGTACACAATGGAATGTTACTCTAATAATAAATATAAACTCAATTTAAAAACAAACAAAAGCAAGGAGACATCAACATTTGTGGGTTTATCCGGGCACATTGCACTCTAATTTATAACCGAAGAACACCACTGGCCGGTAGGTCTGTTTCCCTAGTACCAGCATGGGAAACGTAGAAAGGCTGCCGCTCTCTGGCCGTTACCTGCAAAAGCAGGTTTAAAGCCTGAGCTAATGGTCACTTCATATGAACAAGTACTGCAGGGCTGTAAATGAAACCTGCCCTCAAAATGTCTTGAGGGAGATAATGGCCAAAATATTTCAAATGGTGACACATACTTTAAGAAAACACTGTGAAGAAATAAGCTCTAATCACAGCTGGAAAAATAAAAAGATCATGTCTTAAAGCTCAATTTCAACGCATTATGAGACACATGCAAATTCAACCACAAAGAGGTATCAGCTCACACCACTCAGAATAATCATCAGCAACAACTACAAAGAATAAATCCTGAAGGTGCTGGGAAGAAATACATGCCCTCCACTTTAAGTGGGACGTAACCTGGAAAGAGCCACTAAGGAGAACAGAACAGAGGTGCCTTTAAAAAGTAAACATTGAGCTACCATATGATCCAGCAGACCTATTCCTGGACCTATAAACTAAGAAGACAGAATTGGAAGGACACAGCCACGCAAATCTGCATTGCACACTATTACAATAGCCAAGATATGGAAGTAACCAAAAAGTCCACCGACAGATGGGTGGACAAAGAAGAACTGCTACCTGTACAGATGGAATATGAGCTAGTGAAAAAATGAAACAATGCCATTTGCAGCACCGTAGATGAGTCTAGAAGTAATCACGCAACTTGGAGTAAGTGAGAAAGCGAAAGACACATATCCTATCATATCATATATAGGGGTTACCTAAAAAATGATACAAACAAAGATATTTCCACAGAGAAACACTATCATAGAATCAATATAAAAACGTATGGTTCACCAAATAGAAAGGTGTGAGGAATGGATACATTACCGTATTGAGGTTAACAGAGAGATACAAACACCTGTGAAATATGTAATCACCAAAGACCTACGCAATACCAAGAGAAGACTACTCAACATTGTTTCATAACCTACCTGGGAAAAGGCTCCGAAGAAGAATAGATATAGGTATATGTGTGATAGAACCACATCTTGCACACCTAGAACAAACAAAACATTGTAATCAAGTTTGCTGTGATAAAAAATAAAAATTAAGTTAAAAATACCAACAAGAAGTAATGAGACATACATTAAAGGGGGTTTTCCTCTCACATGCCATTCTAATTTACAACCTAGAACACCACTTCCAGTAAGGCTCTGTTGACCTAGTAACCAGATTTGGTAAAGGAGAAATGCTGCCGCCATGTGGCCGATTCCCGCAAGAGCAGCTTTTAACCCACAGCTAATGGTCACTTACCATTCACAAGGACTCAGGGCTGTAAAGGACACCTGCCCTCAAAATTGTGCTGAGGTAGGGAATGGATAAAAAAAATTCAAAACAGGCAAAATTTTCAAGAAGATAGTATGAAGAGGAAAGTTTTACTCACTCTCTTTTTAAAGAAAGGAAAATGGATAAAAGCTCAGCCTCAGGAAGTATTAGACTCATGCAATCTAATCTACAAAAAGTCTTCAATTCACACCAGTCGACTGACCATTGGCAAAAAGTCTACAAACAATAAATGCTGAAGAGGTTTTAGAGAACTGTGTACCCTCTAGCTGCTGGTGAGATGTAAAAGGGTTAAACGCTAATAATGAGAACAGGAAAGAGCTGCGTTTAAAAGGAAAAATTGAGGTACCAGTCAATCCAGCAGGCGCACCAATGGGCCTCTCACCTGAGAAGACCAGAATGAAGAAGACCCGGGCTGCAAAAGCTGCACTGCAGCCTTATTCACAATAGACAAGACAGTGAAGCAACCAAAATGTCCATCTACAGATGAAAGGATAAAGAAGAAGTGGTCCATGTACACAATGAATACTAGCCATGGAAAACAATGAAACACTGCTCTTTGAGGCCCCATAGATGATCTTGGAGATAATCACAGAACATGAGGTAAGTCGGAAAGCAAAAGTCCTATATCCTATGATATCACTTATAGGCGTTATCTAATAACTGACACAAATGAACATATTTCCACACAGAAAGTCAATCACAGACTTATTAAAAAAGAACTATGCTTATCTAAAAGTAAAGGTGGGGGGAATGGATAAATGAAGATTAGCGTTACCATATGTATACAAATACATATTATATACATATATCAAAAAGACCGACCATATAGCAAGGAAGGATTACGGATCACTGTAATAATTTACAAGGGAAGAGGATCTCTACATAAATAGGTATGTAGAATATGTAGATGAACCAGAGTGTGTACACCTTGGACAAGCAAAATTCTAACCATTACCCCAATTGAAAAAATTAAAACAACGAACTAGGAGTAATGAGACATAGACTTATGGGGGGTTTTCCTGGCACATTCCATTCAAATTTACAACCTAGACAAACGACTTCTAGAATGGCTCTGCTGCCCTAGTACCCAGATTTGGGAATGGAGAAATGCTGCATCCTTGTGGCCGTTTCCCACAACAGCAGCTTTAAACCCACTGCAAAAGGTCACTAAATATTCACCAATTGCAGTTCTGTAAATGACACCTGCCCTCCAAAAAATACTGAGGTCGAAAATCGACCAAAAAATTCTAGAGTGCAACCTTCCAAAAAGAATATTTGAAGAGGTATATTATACTCACACTTTTTTGCTTTTTTCTTTTAACAGAAAAGAAAAAGCCGTGGAAAAATGATGAATTGTAGGAATTTTTACAGACATGTAAACCCAAATTACAAAAACCTATCAGCTCACACCAGTCATAATGGCCATCAAAAAAAAATCTGCCAACAATAAATGCTGACGTGATTGTGGAGAAATGCGTACCCTTGATTCTAAGGGGGACGTGGTAAGAGCCACTAATGAAAGCACAATGGCGTTGCCTTGAAAAGGTAAATGTTGAGCTACCGTACCAGTCAATCAATCATACCCACTGCTGGGTCTATCACCTGAGAAAATGAAAATCAAAAATCACAGGCTGGCAATCCTGCACTCCAGCAATATTTACCATAGGCAACACTTGGAAGCAATGAAAATGTCCATCGACAGAGGAATGCACCAAGAAGAAGTGGTCCATGTACACAATGGAATATTAGCCATGGAAAACATTGAAGCACTGCTCTTTGAGGCACCATACTTGAGCCTGGAGATAATCACAAAACATGAAGTAGGTCGGAAAGCAAAACACCTATATCCTATATTATCACTTATGGCATTATCTAATAACTGACACAGATGAACATATTTCCAAAGAGAAAGACACTCACAGGCTTAGAAAACAAACTATGCTCATCTGAAAGGAAAGGAGGGGGGAAATTGAGAAATGAACATTAGTGTTACCATACATATACAAATACATATTATATACATGTATCAAAAACACCGAACATATAGCAAGGGAGGTCGACGGAACACTGTAATATTTTACATGGGAAGAGGATCTGTACATTAATAGACATACATAATGTACAAATGAACCAGATTGTGTACACCTAGGACAAACAATATTCTAAACTTTACCCAGATTAAAAAAATTTTAAAAACCCAGAAGAAGTAATGAGACATAAACTTATGGGGATTCCTCCTGGCAATTTCCATTCTAATTTACAACCTAGGACAATGACTTCCAGAAAGGCTCTGCTGCCCTAGTACCCAGATTGGGGAATGGAGAAATGCTACCTCCTTGTGGCCGTTTCCCACAACAGCAGCTTTGAACCCACTGCAAAAGGTCACTAAATTTTCACCAACTTGCAGTTCTGTAAATGATACCTGCCCTCCAGAAAATTTCTGGGGTCTAAAATCGACCAAAAAATTCAAAAGAGGGCAAGCTTCGAAGAAGACAAGTTCAAGAGCTATATTGTACTCACGGGTTTTTCTTTTAAGAGAAAAGAAAAAGGGGTAGGAATATGACGAATTTAAAAAATTTTAATGACATGCATACCCATATTACAAAAACCTATCAGCTCACAGCAGTCAGAATGGCCATTAGGAAAAATGCTGCAAAAAATAAACCGTGAAGGGAGTGTGGAGAAATGCGTACCTTCGGTTGTAAGGGGGGGCATGTAAAGAGCCACTAATGAAAACACAGTGTAGGTGCTTTGAAAAGGGAAACATTGAGCTACCAGTCAATCAATCACAACCACTGCTTGGCCTATCACCTGAGAAAATGAGAATCAAAAAGTCACAGGCTGGCAAACCTGTACGCCAGCAAGATTTACCATAGCCAGCACTTGGAAGCAATGAAAATGTCCATCAACCGAGGAATGCACCAAGAAGAAGTGGTCCACGTACACAATGGAATGTTACTCTAATAATAAATATAAACTCAATTTAAAAACAAACAAAAGCAAGGAGACATCAACATTTGTGGGTTTATCCGGGCACATTGCACTCTAATTTATAACCGAAGAACACCACTGGCCGGTAGGTCTGTTTCCCTAGTACCAGCATGGGAAACATAGAAAGGCTGCCGCTCTCTGGCCGTTACCTGCAAAAGCAGGTTTAAAGCCTGAGCTAATGGTCACTTCATATGAACAAGTACTGCAGGGCTGTAAATGAAACCTGCCCTCAAAATGTCTTGAGGGAGATAATGGCCAAAATATTTCAAATGGTGACACATACTTTAAGAAAACACTGTGAAGAAATAAGCTCTAATCACAGCTGGAAAAATAAAAAGATCATGTCTTAAAGCTCAATTTCAACGCATTATGAGACACATGCAAATTCAACCACAAAGAGGTATCAGCTCACACCACTCAGAATAATCATCAGCAACAACTACAAAGAATAAATCCTGAAGGTGCTGGGAAGAAATACATGCCCTCCACTTTAAGTGGGACGTAACCTGGAAAGAGCCACTAAGGAGAACAGAACAGAGGTGCCTTTAAAAAGTAAACATTGAGCTACCATATGATCCAGCAGACCTATTCCTGGACCTATAAACTAAGAAGACAGAATTGGAAGGACACAGCCACGCAAATCTGCATTGCACACTATTACAATAGCCAAGATATGGAAGTAACCAAAAAGTCCACCGACAGATGGGTGGACAAAGAAGAACTGCTACCTGTACAGATGGAATATGAGCTAGTGAAAAAATGAAACAATGCCATTTGCAGCACCGTAGATGAGTCTAGAAGTAATCACGCAACTTGGAGTAAGTGAGAAAGCGAAAGACACATATCCTATCATATCATATATAGGGGTTACCTAAAAAATGATACAAACAAAGATATTTCCACAGAGAAACACTATCATAGAATCAATATAAAAACGTATGGTTCACCAAATAGAAAGGTGTGAGGAATGGATACATTACCGTATTGAGGTTAACAGAGAGATACAAACACCTGTGAAATATGTAATCACCAAAGACCTACGCAATACCAAGAGAAGACTACTCAACATTGTTTCATAACCTACCTGGGAAAAGGCTCCGAAGAAGAATAGATATAGGTATATGTGTGATAGAACCACATCTTGCACACCTAGAACAAACAAAACATTGTAATCAAGTTTGCTGTGATAAAAAATAAAAATTAAGTTAAAAATACCAACAAGAAGTAATGAGACATACATTAAAGGGGGTTTTCCTCTCACATGCCATTCTAATTTACAACCTAGAACACCACTTCCAGTAAGGCTCTGTTGACCTAGTAACCAGATTTGGTAAAGGAGAAATGCTGCCGCCATGTGGCCGATTCCCGCAAGAGCAGCTTTTAACCCACAGCTAATGGTCACTTACCATTCACAAGGACTCAGGGCTGTAAAGGACACCTGCCCTCAAAATTGTGCTGAGGTAGGGAATGGATAAAAAAAATTCAAAACAGGCAAAATTTTCAAGAAGATAGTATGAAGAGGAAAGTTTTACTCACTCTCTTTTTAAAGAAAGGAAAATGGATAAAAGCTCAGCCTCAGGAAGTATTAGACTCATGCAATCTAATCTACAAAAAGTCTTCAATTCACACCAGTCGACTGACCATTGGCAAAAAGTCTACAAACAATAAATGCTGAAGAGGTTTTAGAGAACTGTGTACCCTCTAGCTGCTGGTGAGATGTAAAAGGGTTAAACGCTAATAATGAGAACAGGAAAGAGCTGCGTTTAAAAGGAAAAATTGAGGTACCAGTCAATCCAGCAGGCGCACCAATGGGCCTCTCACCTGAGAAGACCAGAATGAAGAAGACCCGGGCTGCAAAAGCTGCACTGCAGCCTTATTCACAATAGACAAGACAGTGAAGCAACCAAAATGTCCATCTACAGATGAAAGGATAAAGAAGAAGTGGTCCATGTACACAATGAATACTAGCCATGGAAAACAATGAAACACTGCTCTTTGAGGCCCCATAGATGATCTTGGAGATAATCACAGAACATGAGGTAAGTCGGAAAGCAAAAGTCCTATATCCTATGATATCACTTATAGGCGTTATCTAATAACTGACA